>NC_064620.1:417565421-418180108 GCF_023898315.1 Schistocerca nitens
ACATTAGGGTTGCCACAGGTTCTGGAAATCAGGGAATATAAGGGAATTTCAAATATGAGGGAAATATGAAAAAAAAAAAACTGGAAAAATTTTGTTTTTGTCTCAGTAGATGAAATGGTTTGTTTACTGAGATGTCATGCATAGTCACTGGTTGGGTGCAGCTGAGCATGTGTGCCGCTTTCCTACTCCCTCATCCCTACTGCTTCTCCCCTTCCTACCACTCCCTCAGCTTGCAGTTAGAACTGCCACAACATCTTGCCACTAGCCTAGCAGCTGCTGATAAGAGGCAGGGAGGTGTGAGGAGTGGTTCATTTGGAACTGATTCTCAGAGACTGTAGATGCAGTGGCTGGAGATGCAATCATGTGTGCACCAGCTGTGTGTGAGTGATTTTGTGAATGTGCATGTGCTCTAATTTTCTGACAAAGGCTATGGCCAAAAATTTAGTTGTGAGAGTGTGATTGTCTTTTCAACATGCCTGTCTGTGGCTCAGTAATCATCTTTATGGTGAGTAGCTACCTATCCTCATTATTATTGATTCTCAGAGTATTTGCACAAGTTATCTGTTGCATGGATTGATCGCACCATGGTCCCATTTCATCAATGTGCTGTCTGTGACTCCTGAATAGCATGGCCACATGAGTGAATTTCCATGACAGGCTGAAACTGCTGGCCATTTCTGCGGGTATCTCTTAACGGATTGGGCCTGCCGATCTGAAGCCCTTTGTTTCTCACTGATGTGCAGGTCCTGCCCATCAGATCTAGTCTCATTGCACTGCCCAGAGGCTGGGTCTATTTGTGTATGGCGTAATGCAGCGGATTTTCATGGTTTATCCATGGCCCCAGGACTGTAGTGCTCCGTGGCAGGCCAGAGGCCATGAGCAGTCGATTTGTTGGCTTACACAATTCTTCCTACCTTATACATTTCTTTCAAGAGCCCTGTTTCTTTCTGTTTCATTTTATTGAAATAAAATAATATCAGTGGTCTTAATGAAACACATATACCATTTGGCTTCCTTTCTCTACCTAAAAACAGTTCACTACAATAGATGTTGATGTTAGTACTTAAAATTTTTGCTCAGATTATGAAACACCGTGTGCTTGCAAGTTTTATTTACATATTTCCTTGTTTGGCACTGTTGATTCTTGTACTGTAGCTACAAATATGGATTGTCAACGTACGTCTTTACTTACCCTTGAGATCTCAAACTTGTCAGGGAAAAATGCAAAAACTTGACTGGAAATCGGGGAAATATTAGAGAATTTCACTGGGGGAAACTTATGGTAACCCTGTACATTCATACTGGACTGTGATGATGCTCGTGGGAGACATGACATAAGGAGTGTCAAATCACTGGTGCAATGATGGAACTACCAAGGATCCATTAGTTGAACCAGGGACCTCCAAGGAAAGTCTCTCAGGACAGTCAGGTTAGGTACTTCCAAGTTGCTTTCGACTGGATTCCAGGAAATTCCATCGCTAGCCAGAATTGGTGGTTTACATACAAACAGGAATTAAGTTGAGTGCACATGCGACTTACTTGCAAATGCAGCACAATACTTACATTAAACTTTATTTGTGATATGTGGATTGATTTGCATGTTATTTCTGCAAGTGTAACAGAGTCTTAGTTACCATTAGGTAATTGTTGCGGTGTCAAACTGTGTATACTCTGTTTACAGAAGATTTCAGATTCCATGTCCAAGGTGCCTCGAACAATTACAGCTAAACTGTCACAGAGGCCAGTTCTTTGATCATGCCACTGGGAGGTTAGTTAGTACTTTGTGTGTCCACTTCTCAACTGCAGCTTCTACCACATCAATTGTGGTAGATTAAATTATTGCTGCTGAGGTCAACATTTTTATGTTGTTTAGTAGAGCATAGAGAGGTAATCTTCCATTTGTAGGGGTTGTCTTACATTCATAGATGAAGCTTTGGCTATCGAGGTCATGTGCAAACTTGTTTTGAAGAATTTGGAAGGGCAGGGCTCAGCAAATGATACTCACATTCCTACAGGCTTGAGATGTCCCGATATGCCGAAGCACTTGATACAGTATCGATGTAGCTCAAACAATCACATGAAATTTACTCGCAGGGCGTTGGTGCAAGAAATTTGTGAGAAACTATGAACTATACATTTTTCATCATAAGAATAAACCTAATTTAAACATTCCCTGTTTGCTAGAATCCCTTTGGATTTCATTTCACATGGAGCAGGAGCTAAACTGTCTCGAACATAATCAAGTATGATAACTAGGATGCGTTCCATGCTGTTCGTTATGTGCACATCAACTATGGTATAACAGCTGTACCGGTGCATTTAACTTTGACAGCACTGGCTAGCCAGCTGGTTCAGCTGACTTTCAGTGATGTGAGCAGTTGCAGTTATGATGTAAAAAGAGATGAGCAGTGAAACAAAATAGCTTTGAATGCCATTTAATTTTTAAAAAGAATGAAATAATAATTGGTGAAACTTTGACAATACTGCACGCTTATTAGAGGGCTAAACAGAAAGCATAACATTCTCTCATTCTTAGCTACCACAGTACTGCAATTAAAAAACAGTGATGAAAACTCCTAACTTAAAAACAGGGTAGTATTACTAAGCGATATATGTGTGATGCACAAGCATACTGCAAAGATTTTACTGTATAGCTAAATATTGAATCCGTCGAAGGTATTAACTTACTGTACGTTGTCTGGTAATCTCTCAATTGCTTCCACATACCAGTCTGAGAAAGAACATTTCAGTACTAGAACTGTCATCTGCTACACTGATAACGAGTCAGTCAACAACAGAATCCATGAAGCCGATATTTAGTCCTCTTCCTTTATACCGTGCCGTTCAGTACCCCACCAGTGTTCGACAGTGCAGTGTTCGACAGTGACTTGTGCCAAAGTTTTGTACATTGTACATCTGTAAGATTAAATGTCTTATTATTCCTCACGAAAAATCCCTAAACTTGGCTGCAGGTCAGTTCTGAAGGGGTCACATTGCATTGGTATGGCGGCAACTGTAAAAATGCAGCATTTGAATGCTGTGCTCGATCCTGTGAAAATGATTGTTCTACATGTTTCCATGAAACTTATCATTCTGGCTTGTGTAAGACCACATCTGTGCTATAAAACGCTGGACATAGTCTAAGTAAGTGTATTTAATTTTCATTTTTGTCCTAAAAATTTAATTTGTAATGTTTTCTAAATTTAAATAAACTTTATTAACAATCTGTTATAAAATGTCGATAATTAAGAATTGATATTTGCAATAAAAACTGCAATAAACAATTAGAAACAAGAGTAAGTGCATTTTTAATTAAAATAATAATTAGATATATGTTACTTAGCACATATTTCATGAATTTTACGTTTCAAAGATTTAGGTATTCCAAATTTAGTGAAAAAAAAGAACAACCAAAGTGATACTTTAAACGTCGATAAAGAGATTAAAATTCTGGATTACCATTCTATAACGCTACCAATTCAGCTGTGAATCCTGTATTAAAAATTCCTTAAGTTTAGTTAATATAGTTCCCCAGAAAAACTAAAAGATGATTTTCTCTGAAAACTCATAAAAACACTTAAGAACAACCTGTTACTCACCACTTTTTGACAGTGTTCCACACACATTTCACTATGGAACAGAAAGCAGTGTCAGTCACTTTCACACTACATGTTACCAGAGCAACAATCAGCACAGAAGCACAGAGATTGCGACTGTCAGATGAGTTTTTAAATAAAAATCTGTATTGCTGAAATATGGTTAAGAAAAAAGTTTATGACTTTCGAACATTAGATTATCTTAAAGTTTCATTTACCTTAACACAGTAATAAGATATCTAATATATAAGTAGGACCTACTTCCAAGAACGTAACAACTCTGGTTTACATGGGCAGTGGCTGCTGGCCAATCACCACATTTGTGTTTGTTTACATCAGGTTTATTCTTGTGATGAACGTAGTATAAAAGGTATTGCAGACTGTCTTTCACAGTTGCTCAAGCTCAACACTACGGAAAGGCTGAAGGAGGAACAGTGACACCAGCTTGACTAAGAGTTATGATATGATTGTGGGGAGGGAAACAGTGAGTGAGCAACAAGTTTCATCGTGCGGCCAAACTTGGGACTCTGTACTACTTACTTTGGCTTTTTATGAACATTTACCATGTGTAAACAGCAGTTTGCCTGAATACAATTGTAATCGGTATCAAACTGACTTCAGAATGAATAGGACAAATACTCAACAGTTTTCATTTCTGCAGGGGATGGTAAAAGTCAGTCGTGTACATATGTGTTTCTTGATGCAATGTTGTTGACACTTGCTGCTACCTGTGACGGGAGTGGGAGAGGTGGAGGGTGTCAGCGGATGCCACACAGCCAATGAAAGAGCTGCTGTTAGATGATTAAGCCACAATTTATTTGGAAGCAAGAGATATTGTAACATTCTCACATCGGTTGTTGTTGTGGTCTTCAGTCCTGAGACTGGTTTGATGCAGCTCTCCATGCTACTCTATCCTGTGCAAGCTTCTTCATCTCCCAGTACCTACTGCAACCTACATCCTTCTGAATCTGCTTAGTGTATTCATCTCTTGGTCTCCCCCTACGATTTTTACCCTCCACGCTGCCCTCCAATTCTAAATTGGTGATCCCTTGATGCCTCAGAACATGTCCTACCAACCGATCCCTTCTTCTGGTCAAGTTGTGCCACAAACTTCTCTTCTCCCCAATCCTATTCAATACTTCCTCATTAGTTATGTGATCTACCCATCTAATCTTGAGCATTCTTCTGTAGCACCACATTTCGAAAGCTTCTATTCTCTTCTTGTCCAAACTATTTACCGTCCATGTTTCACTTCCATACATGGCTACACTCCATACAAATACTTTCAGAAATGACTTCCTGACACTTAAATCTATACTCGATGTCAACAAATTTCTCTTCTTCAGAAACGCTTTCCTTGCCATTGCCAGTCTACATTTTATATCCTCTCTACTTCGACCATCATCAGTTATTTTGCTCCCCAAATAGCAAAACTCCTTTACTACTTTAAGTGTCTCATTACCTAACCTAATACCCTCAACATCACCCGACTTAATTCGACTACATTCCATTATCCTCGTTTTGCTTTTGTTGATGTTCATCTTATATCCTCCCTTCAAGACACCATCCATTCCGTTCAACTGCTCTTCCAAGTCCTTTGCTGTCTCTGACAGAATTACAATGTCATTGGTGAACCTCAAAGTTTTTATTTCTTCTCCATGGATTTTAATACCTACTCTGAATTTTTCTTTTGTTTCCTTTACTGCTTGCTCAATATACAGATTGAATAACATCGGGGAGAGGCTACAACCCTGTCTCACTCCCTTCCCAACCACTGCTTCCCTTTCATGCCCCTCGACTCTTATAACTGCCATCTGGTTTCTGTACAAATTGTAAATAGCCTTTCGCTCCCTGTATTTTACCCCTGCCACCTTTAGAATTTGAAAGAGAGTATTCCAGTCAACATTGTCAAAAGCTTTCTCTAAGTCTACAAATGCTAGAAATGTAGGTTTGCCTTTCCTTAATCTTTCTTCTAAGATAAGTCGTAAGGTCAGTATTGCCTCACGTGTTCCAGTATTTCTACGGAATCCAAACTGATCTTCCCCGAGGCCGGCTTCTACTAGTTTTTCCATTCGTCTGTAAAGAATTCGTGTTAGTATTTTGCAGCTGTGGCTTATTAAACTGATTGTCCGGTAATTTTCACATCTGTCAACACCTGCTTTCTTTGGGATTGGAATTATTATATTCTTCTTGAAGTCTGAGGGTATTTCACCTGTTTCATACATCTTGCTCACCAGATGGTAGAGTTTTGTCATGACTGGCTCTCCCAAGGCCGTCAGTAGTTCCAATGGAATGTTGTCTACTCCGGGGGCCTTGTTTCGACACAGGTCTTTCAGTGCTCTGTCAAACTCTTCACGCAGTATCGTATCTCCCATTTCATCTTCATCTACATCCTCTTCCATTTCCATAATATTGTCCTCAAGTACATCGCCCTTGTATAGACCCTCTATATACTCCTTCCACCTTTCTGCTTTCCCTTCTTTGCTTAGAACTGGGTTTCCATCTGAGCTCTTGATGTTCATACAAGTGGTTCTCTTATCTCCAAAGGTCTCTTTAATTTTCCTGTAGGCAGTATCTATCTTGAATGAGATTTTCACTCTGCAGCGGAGTGTGTGCTGATATGAAACTTCCTGGCAGATTAAAACTGTGTGCCCGACCGAGACTCGAACTCGGGACCTTTGCCTTTCGCGGGCAAGTGCTCTACCACTGAGCTACCGAAGCACGACTCACGCCCGGTACTCACAGCTTTACTTCTGCCAGTACCTCGTCTCCTACCTTCCAAACTTTACAGAAGCTCTCCTGCGAAACTTGCAGAACTAGCACTCCTGAAAGAAAGGATATTGCGGAGACATGGCTTAGCCACAGCCTGGGGGGTGTTTCCAGAATGAGATTTTCACTCTGCAGCGGAGTGTGCGCTGATATGAAACTTCCTGGCAGATTAAAACTGTGTGCCCGACCGAGACTCGAACTCGGGACCTTTGCCTTTCGCGGGCAAGTGCTCTACCACTGAGCTACCGAAGCACGACTCACGCCCGGTACTCACAGCTTTACTTCTGCCAGTACCTCGTCTCCTACCTTCCAAACTTTACAGAAGCTCTCCTGCGAAACTTGCAGAACTAGCACTCCTGAAAGAAAGGATATTGCGGAGACATGGCTTAGCCACAGCCTGGGGGGTGTTTCCAGAATGAGATTTTCACTCTGCAGCGGAGTGTGCGCTGATATGAAACTTCCTGGCAGATTAAAACTGTGTGCCCGACCGAGACTCGAACTCGGGACCTTTGCCTTTCGCGGGCAAGTGCTCTACCACTGAGCTACCGAAGCATGACTCACGCCCGGTACTCACAGCTTTACTTCTGCCAGTACCTCGTCTCCTACCTTCCAAACTTTACAGAAGCTTGCAGAACTAGCACCCCTAGTGAGAAAAGCCTCTACATTCTTACATTTGTCCTCTAGCCATCCCTGCTTAGCCATTTTGCACTTCCCGTCGATCTCATTTCTGAGATGTTTGTATTCCTTTTTGCCTGCTTCATTTACTGCATTTTTATATTTTCTCCTTTCATCAATTAAATTCAATATTTCTTCTGTTACCCAAGGATTTCTACTAGCCCTTGTCTTTTTACCTATTTGATCCTCTGTTGCTTTCACTACTTCATCCCTCAAAGCTACCCATTCCTCTTCTACTGTATTTCTTTCCCCCATTCCTGTCAATTGTTCCCTTATGCTCTCCCTGAAACTCTCTACAACCTCTGGTTCTTTCAGTTTATCCAGGTCCCATCTCCTTATATTCCCACCTTTTTGCAGTTTCTTCAGTTTTAATCTACAGGTCATAACCAATAGATTGTGGTCAGAGTCCACATCTGCCCCTGGAAATGTCTTACAATTTAAAACCTGGTTCCTAAATCTCTGTCTCACATCGGTATCGATGCGAAATCCGATATTTATTCGGAAACGAGCAACTGTGTTTTCAGGTCCCATCTTAATGACAATCTCAGAAATAGCAACATACTTGGAAGAAACTGTGAAATATTTGTCACAACGAAGATATAAATTTCACAATTGTGCTGTTAGGATGGTGCTGATGATTAAAAATAATTATACCACATTCTACAGGATTAGTAAGCAAAAAAGGTAGAAAAGAAATGTTCCAAAAATTTATGTAGACCATTCCTTTTTGTTTGCTTTATTTCTCCTAGTATTATCATAATGCAGAAATCAATAAATGGCAGAAGTTTAGAATAGATATCATGTCAACTTTTTTGCACATACTTTATGTTAAGAAAACAGTTTGTAACTTTGATTAGTCAGAATATATTAGAAATAAATTTTTCTGAAGCTGCCTCTTAAAAAAGGTCTTATATTCTTAAAAAAGGTCTTATATTCAGGCCATCTTATTGTCTGATAAATGTGGTAACATTCCGAAAGGATGACGAGAGTTCATCTCAAGATCGCTAAACCATATTACAGGTACACAAGTGCACATTACTGTTGTGTATTGCTGTCTATGCTTGTATGAGTTACACTGTTTGTGTCTGAAGTCCATTTTAGTACTAGCTGCTTGCAATTGATTACTATCATGATTCCTTGTCGCCTTGCTGTATTTATATTGTGCTTTAAGCTCAAGTTTGTTGGCCTCGCTCATGAGAAATCCAATTAGAATACAGCTACTGGTACGTCTAATGCCCGAACAGTACATTACAACAATTGAAGAGCGCTTTTTCAAAACTCAGTAAGTGCAACAGATACAGTTCTCCATAAAATAAGTTTTACTATTTTTACCTACATAGATATGTTTCAGTATCTGATTTTTTCATCTCAACTAGATCTCGCTGGTGTTAGTGAGTTAATTGATGAAATATATTAAAATTTAATTTTTATGACAGTGTATTAGGGTGAGATTTTTCCAGTCTTTTCGAAAGTCAATAAATGTTTGTAATTATTGTTGGTATCAACTATGTTGAATTCTTTAATTTCATGTATTTGTTCTTCAACTTAATTTTTTTATGTACTGTAGTGTTTACTATGTTTGCATTGTTGTAAAATGCGTATTTTTGTGTTTATTATTATATATAGATTTTTTAAAAAAATTAACATGATGGGAGTGGCAACTGGGTGGGGGAAAGGAGGAGCCTTGGGCAGGGAGGGAAAGGGATAGTATTGTGGGGATGAGGATGGCGGACAGTGAAGTGCTGCAGGTTGGGTGGCGGGCAGGGAAGAGGTGGTGAGGTGGGGGGGGGGGGGAGTAGGGGAGAATGAGAGAAATAAATAAAAAATAATAATAAAAATAAAATAAATAAAAAAGACTGGGTGTGGTGGTGGAATGACAGCTGTGTAGTGCTGGAATGGGAGCAGGGGAGGGGCTGGATGGGTGAGGGCAGTGACTAACGAAGGTTGAGGGCAGGAGGGTTACAGGAATGTAGGATGTATCGCAGGGAAAGTTCCCACCTGTGCAATTCAGAAAAGCTGGTGTTGGTGGGAAGGATCCATGTGGTACAGGCTGTGAAGCAGTTATTGAAATGAAGGATATCAAGTATGGCAGTGTGTTGAGCAACAGGGTAGTCCACTTGTTTCTTGGCCACAGTTTGTTGTTGACCATTCATGTGGCCAAACAGCTTGTTGACATAGAATGCAGCACAGTGGTTGCAGCTTAGCTTGTAGACCACATGACTGGTTTCACAGGTAGCCCTGCCTGTGATGGGATAGGTGGTGTTTGTGACTGGACTGTAGTAGGTGGTGGTGGGAGGCTGTATGGGACAGGTCTTGCATCTAGGTGTATTACAGGGGTATGAGCCATGAGGTAAGGGATTGGGAGCAGGGGTTGTATAAGGATGGACGAGTATATTGTGTAGGTTTGGTGGATGCCGAAATACCACTGTGGGAGAGGTAGGAAGGATAGTGGGCAGGACATTTCCCATTTCAGGGCACGACAAGAGGTCATTGAAACCTTGGTGGTGAACGTAATTCAGTTGCTCCAGTCCTGGGTTGCACTGAGTTACTAGGGGAATGCTCCTCTGTGGCCGGGCAGTGGGGCTTTATGAGGTGGTGGGAGACTGGAAAGATAAGGCATGGGAGATTTTTACAATGTTGGGAGGATAATTACAGTCAGTGAAGGCTTCAGTGAGACCCTCAGTATATTTCGAGAGGGACTGCTCGTCACTGCAAATGTGACGACCACTGGTGGCTAGGCTGTATGGAAGGGAAGTCTTGGTATGGAATGGGTGGCAGCAGTCGAAGTGGATGTATTGCTGGTGGTTAGTAGGTTTGATATGGACGGAGGTACTGATGCAACCATCTTCAAAGCGGAGGTCAACATCTAGGAAGGTGGCTTGTTGGATTGAGGTGAAGCAAATGGGGGAGAAGTTGTTGAGGTTCTGGGGGAATGTGGATAGGGTGTCCTCACCTTCAATCCAGATAGCAAAGATGTCATCAATGAATCTGAACCACGTGAGGGGTTTAGGATTCTGGGTATTTAGGAAGAATTCCTCTAGATGGCATGTGAATAGGTTGGCATGTGATGGTGCCATGCGGGTGCCCATAGCTGTATCCATATCCTGGATTTGTTTCTAGGTAATGCCTTCAAAGGAGAAGTAATTGTGGGTGAGGATATTGTTGGTCATGGTGACTAGGAAGGAGGTTGTTGGTTCGGAATTTGTCACATGTTACAGCCTAGCCACCTGTGGTTGTCGCATCTGCAGTGACGAGCAGCCCTTCTCGAAATATACTGAGGATCTCACTGAAGCCTTCACTGACTGTAATTATCTTCCCAACCTTGTACAAAAACAAATCTCCCATGCCTTATCTTTCCAGTATCCCACCACCTCCCAAAGCCCCACCATCCAGCCACAGAGGAGCAGTTCCCTCATAACTCAGTACCACCCGGGACTGGAGCAACTGAATTATATTCTCCGCCAGGTTTTCGATTACCTCTTGTCGTGCCCTGAAATGAGAAATGTCCTGCCCACTATCCTTCCCATCCCTCCCACAGTGGTACTCTGCCGTCCACCGAACCTACACAATATACTCGTCCATCCTTACACAACCCCTGCTCCCAATACATTACATCATGGCTCATACCCCTGTAATAGACCTAGATGCATGACCTGTCCCATACATCCTCCCACCACCACCTACTCCAGTCTGGTCACCAACATACCTATCCCACCAAAGGCAGGGCTATCTGTGAAACCAGTCATGTGGTCTACACGCTAAGCTGCAATGACTGTGCTGCATTCTATGTAGGCATGACAACCAACAAGCTGTCTGGCCACATGAATGGCCACCAACAAACTGTGGCCAAGAAACAAGTGGACTACCCTGTTGCTCTACACGCTGCCAAACTTGATATCCTTCATTTCAATAACTGCTTCACAGCCTGTACCACATGGATCCTTCCCACCAACACCAGCTTTTCTGAATTGCACAGGTGGGAACTTTCCCTGCAATACATCCTACATTCCTGTAACCCTCCTGCCCTCAACCTTCATTAGTCGCTGCCCTCACCCATCCAGCCCCTCCCCTGCTCCCATTCCAGCACTACACAGCTGTCATTCCACCACCACATCCAATCTTTTTTATTAATTTTATTTTATTTTTATTATTATTTTTTATTGTCTCATTCTCCCCTGCTTCCCCCCCACCTCACCACCTCTTCCCTGCCCGCCACCCAACCTGCAGCACTTCACTGTCCGCCATCCCCACAATACTATCCCTTTCCCTCCCTGCCCCAGCCTCCTCCTTTCCGCCACCTAGTCGCCACTCCCATCATACACTGGTGCTGCTGCTGTGTGTGTGTGTGTGTGTGTGTGTGTGTGTGTGTGTGCGCACACGTGTGTGTGGTGTGTGCACTCTGCTTGTAAAGCTGTATTACAAGAATGAAGACTGTGCACATGTTTCTCTGTAGAAGTTCCAGACACTGAAAGGTTTGAAAAAAGGCATCGGTCCAATGACTGCCGTGGGTCTGGAGAAAATTATTTGGAAATTCGAAAAGACGAGTTCTTTTGATGTGCAACCTGGTAGAGGGAGGAAACGAACTGATTCGACATCAGTGCAAGCAGTGAGCACAGCAATACTGGAGGAGACGAGTGGTGGTGTGCAAACGTGTAGTGCACGGAGAATTGTCCGAACATTGGACATACCCTTGAGCATGGTGCATAAAATCCTACGAAACATCCTTCTTTGCTATCCATTCAGAATTACCCATGTGCGTGAGTTGTTTTCTGCTGACGTGCCATCAAGACAGACCTTTGCTTTAGAATTTCTTGCTCGCATGCAAGTGGACAATGATTGGCCATGGAAGATTTTGTGGACAGACGAAGCTCACTTCCATCTGACAGGATATGTCAGTACACAGAATAATCGAATATAGGCAACGGAAAATCCACATGCAAATCAACCAGTGCCACTTCATCCTGGAAAGGCTACTGTGTAGTGTGGATTTACACCATCATTTATCATAGGGCCATATTTTTTTTGAAGAGACTGGTGCTTCCGGCCCTGTTACCTATACCATTACTGGTAAGTGCTATGAGTGTCTTTTGTGCAACCATGTCATTCCAGCTGTCCAACAGCATGGACACATGGATGGGTTCATTTTTATGCAAGATAGTGCACCCCCGCACATTGCAAATCCGGTTAAGCAGCTGTTGAAGTGCCATTTCTGAAATGCTAGAATTATCAGCTGCCATTTCCCTACAGCCTGGCCATCTCCATCACCTGATATTAATGTGTGTGACTTCTGGCTGTGGGGCTATCTGAAAGATGTTGCGTTCAGTGTTCTGATTGCAAACTTAGCTGCATTGAAGGCACGCATTTCGCAACACTTTCTGAATGGGACCCCGGAAACTTTTGATCAGTTGTGAAACATGGTGTTGCAGAAAACTGAACAGCATATTGTACATGTTTTGCGATAGTCACACAGAACTTAATAATCTGATTTGATTTTGATTTATGCTTTTTATGCAGTTTTTGGCCTCAGGACAATTAAAAACTGATGTGAGTGATGCTTATTATACAGTTTTTGGCATCAGGACAATTAAAAACCAATTTTTCCCATCCAATGTGATATGACCTTGCTGTGGTGGATGGGCTTACATAACTAACAGTATCACACTTTTACACCCATGCACACTGTGTAGTACAATTTCTTTAATGTCAAACATACACCTTAGGCATTGTTGTACGACTCACTTGTCATTTGTAGTCTACCACTATTAAATTATTACGTTTACAGCACCATCTACTGCTATATTTTGTAACTATTTATTTTCCTTCTGCTAAACATTTTCCCCCTTCTCCAATAATATTCCATTGCAATTTGATGTTATTATGACCAGTGGTGGTATTTCTACAGCAGTTTGAAAGTTGAACTTTAATTATAATTGCCCTGTATTTTACAAATGTTTCAATCTATCATTCAGGACATGTCATATAAATACGTGAGGGTGGTTTAATGGAAATAAAAGTGGAAACATGTCTGGAGAAGAAGAATAAACTATGAACTAGACACAGAGTCATGCACAGTGCTTTCATGGTAGACTAAAGGAAAATAACCCAACTGTCATTAAGATTTGCTTTGACAACCAGCAAAGCCAGTCTATCCAAAACTATCAGTCAGTGATGTTTTCTTATGCTTGACAAGTATAGTTTTACAAACTGTGCATCATGATCCATACTACGGAGCAAAAGAAAGAAAGCATTGTTTCCTACATCTGGTTGGAGACAGAATCTCCAAGAGGATGCAGTTAAGTTGCTTTGGCTTTGCCGGACTTACTTTCTGACTTAGATAAAAAAAGAAAACACACACACACACAACCAAATGATGACACCAATACTATATATCTATTCTCAGATTCTTGCAGACGCCAAAAGAAAAGTGGTTGTATGATGGCAATGCTTACAGTGTTCTTGGAAAAAAAGAGAACAAAATTCAATAATATTCGTCACTTCTTCCCTGTTCGTTGCCATAACTACTTGCCTCCAGATCGAGTGCTTGGTAGTATTGAGAAGTCTTACAGAAAAAAAGGAAGCACCTTGTCTCCTAAAGAATACTGATATGAGTTAAACACTTATGTTACAATACTTATCACTGCTATTACTGTATTATGCCACTGTATACCTGTTATTATTGTTTGTATTCTCAATAAAGTTGAAAACCATAAATTTAAAAAAATCAAACAATGAAAAATCCAGGATGGAATGTAGCAATATTCTGAGAAGGAAAGTTGCTACTCAGTGAGATGCTGAGTCGCAGATAGGCACAACAAAAAGATTTTCACACTTAAAGCTTTGGGCCAATGGCCTTTGTTAACAATAGACAGTCATGGCAAGGAAAAGCAAAGCAGGCGATTGGGCTTGGCCACAACTAGAAGTGGACAACAGTAAGGAGAGAAAGAGGGCTCGATGAGCCACCACTCTAACATACGTTGTATTTCTTGAATTGCAGCCTCTCTCTTAGACAATGGAACTCAATAAGTGTTTTTACAAAATGTTTCATGGGGCTTCACCTCCATGCGGTATTCTTAGGTTTTATTTATGGCAGACGTCTTGTCAAAGTTCTGAATGTACTTTGACAGTAAATCTTTCAATTGCTCTTGATGTTGGAAAGTAATATCGGTAGACCCTAAGGCTTTATCCTGAACTAATATTTTTCATCTTCACAATTCGAAGTACTCTGATGAAACCAATCAATAACCAGTAACTGTCTCATTTTGACAAGATGTAATTGAATGTTTTGACAATAACTATTGTGGCGCTTAGGAATTTTGATTAAATCGACAGTGACTCCTTTCTCATTAACACGAAGGCAGCATTTATACATCTCTAAGTCAATTTTGACACACTTCTCCCTTAAGAACTCGACACGAAAAAGTACATCCTTCTGTCAGATGTTCCACTCCTGAAAGCAGATTTCTATGACTGTGTCTCCCACCATCACGTTAACATGGGATTGGATTTTTACTAGTTTCCATTTACTACCCCCTGCACCAATGATCTTGCAATTTTCAGATGGGTAAATTGGGGGCTTTCAAATTTTACTTGTTTCATCAAATAATACTTTAGACATAACATTGATCAATGCCACGTACATGCGTGCACTATTTCCTTTGAATATTCAGCACACGTATGAAAACTATGTTAATGTGTTACTCAAATCTGCATCTTCATTATACCTTAACAGGTGACTACAGAAATCAGTTTCATTCCCACTCCAACCCATGGTCAGCATCCAAAGGTTAAATGTGACCTACACTAGTTTGTTGAACTAGGCACTAAAGGACAAGTCTCATTTGTAACTTCTAGACTGTTCACTGTGGGATTTTGATTATGCCAACGTGTGTCAACATCATGATTTACTTCAGGATTTTGTTGCAGATAAACGTTACCGTTTCCATTAAAGGTTATGTGATTCTGTTGATTGGAAAGCCACTGATTGTTTGAATTACTTTGTGTAGTACTGAATTGTAATGTGTCTTGAGCATTGGAATACCTCTGATTATGGTTATTGTGTTTATTCCAGGGGCATACTCCATTATTTTGATAACCGGATTGTGTCTGTAGTTGTTCCTCCGCATTACCTTATGATTTGGAGAGTCAACATTTACATACCTAACAGCACTTGATATTGGAGGTGCTGGTGCGGGGCAAGAAGTCCGGCATGAGCATCAGATGATCTGTAATGATTGTTGCCATAATGCTGATGTGGCAGCATTGCCTAATTCATTCCAGTCCCATTCTTATGATTATTTCCATTGCTGTTAGCCCTTGCATCTTCATTTATCAATTCAATGGCGTCTAGTGCAGATGAAAAGTATTTCAAATTAGATTCAGGTACCTCCATGAGCTATTTCCTGATGTGGATCACCAGCTTGCCTTTAAAAATACATAACACATCTTTATCAGATATAGGTTCATCCAAGAAGTGAATCTTGTTCAAATATTTCTCAAAATGCTTCCTTAGACTTCTCTGTCTAGGACTTTATAAGTCTGGATTAAGGAGTTCCTTTCTTAGTTTTTCTTGAACACATTTTGACCAATACTTTTCCAAAAAGGCATTTTCAAATTGTCCATACAAGTGACAACATTCTGCAATAGCAGCAGCCCATACGGCAACCTTGCCCTGGACGAAACTTGTGGTAAAATGAATCTTTTGGGGATCAGATTTAATGAAAATAACAGGATGTACGGTACAGTACTCTTTTCTGATATGAACACACCGAGCGAGGTGGCGCAGTGGTTAGCACATTGGACTCGCATTCGGGAGGACGACGGTTCAATCCTGTCTCCGGCCATCCTGATTTAGGTTTTCCGTGATTTCCCTAAATCGTGTCAGGCAAATGCCGGGATGGTTCCTTTGAAAGGGCACGGCCGATTTCCTTCCCAATCCTTCCCTAACCCGAGCTTGCGCTCCGTCTCTAATGACCTCGTTGTCGACGGGACGTTAAACACTAACTACCACCACCACCACCACCACCACCACTGATATGAACACCTGAAATTTTCTATGTCTAAGGAGACTTTCCTCCAACAAGATAGAAGTAAGGGTAGGTTCTTCCGCTAAACTTCAACTGGTGTAGCTTCGTGGGTATTGTCTACCTGAGCATACGTTATCACTGGATGCATTGTATTGCTTCAGACTATGATAGTCGCCACTGGCTCGAGCTGCTTGAGCCATACATGGTGTGTTATCACCAGTTTGCCCTTTCAAAGTATTTAATTGCTTTTCCACTTGACCAATTCGATCAGCTAATTTAACCTGAACCTCTTGTTGCCAGTTGAGCAGATCTCCAGTCAAAGTTTTTCTCACGAAACTAAATTCGCTTTTGACAGCTTGCACTGTTGAGGCCTGGTTCACCATATATCTCAGTGACAGTCTGAGCTACCACTTTCTTTACCTCTACTTTGAATTTTTCAGTAATTTGATTACTCTTTTCTTTTAGAAATTCCTCCATTTTGCTTTCGGCCTCTGCAGCTAGATTTTCTATGCAGTACACTATTTGCTTTACTGTGAGCTTCTGACTATTTTGCTCTTGTTGCAAAGCATCAAAACTTTCAGACAAATCTTTTACCTTTTCAGGAAGGCCCTTCCTGTAAATCTGATATTTCAGTATTTATGTGATCCTGATCGGATCTTAACACTAATGTTATGTGGCTAGACACTTCTACTTTCAACCATTTCGTCTGATTCTTATGTTGTTCACTAACTTGCTCCACTTGTTGTCTCAAAGCAGAAAATCCATTTCTTGTTTTTGATTCATGCTTTCTAATTTTTACAAAATCAGTCTAAGAGGATCTTGCGCTGTAGTAACAGATTCAGTTGTCTGGGCTGATGTCACATTATCTACATTGACAAGGGGGCTAGAAACCATTGTATCTGGATCAATTGCTGGATTAATATTCATAGCATTAACATGAGCAACAGATGCAATGGTCACGATCTTGGATTCTCAATAAGCATTATTTTCAGCCGGTGGCATAATGAATGCTACTTGCCACAGCCAGATCGGTAGTTGTGTGTACATCGGCTGACCCATTGTTAACTATCGGAATATTTTCATTTGCTGTAATAGTTTGTGCCATTCTCAGCGATTGTGAGTTAACACCATAACAAGGGATAGTAACTTTCTAAAATGTTATCACTTTTACACAATACAACTCGTTAATACACTTGGCAAAGTGTGTCTTTGGTAATGTACCGATCACACTGGTCAGTGGCGTGCGCTTAACTACGCAGATACACCATCTTGTGAAATTTATACAGATTGTAATTTTAATTACAAAAAATTCTAAAAATCTAACTAAATACAAAAGAAAAAAATCAAAATGCCCAAGGAGATTTATTTCTACTTACACGGGTCTATTGAATTTAAAACCACTGATTAATTAATTTTTTTGGTTCCTGGTGCTGTATACGCCAACAATTGTTATGATAGTAAACTCGTAACTCCTTTACCGGTATTTCAGCGTCAATGAAATTTTTGTGCATCGGTATCAGACTTTCAGACACTGGAGCACTACAAACCAAGATGAATAGATCTTTAATTTGCTGTAGCACTGACACTGCATATTTGCAATATAAACAAGTTTAAGCATGAAATCTGCCAGATACGGCACAATAGGCCGGCCACTGTGGCCGAGCAGTTCTAGGCGCTTCAGTCTGGAACCATGCTGCTGCTGTGGTCGCAGGTTCTAATCCTGCCTCGGGCATGGATGTGTGTGATGTCCTTAGGTTAGTTAGGTTTAATTAGTTCTAAGTCTAGGGGACTGATGACCTCAGATGTTAAGTCCCATAGTGCTCAGAGCCATTTGAACCATTTTTTTAATGGCACGATAGCTTCGGAAACTGTGAAATTGAGATTGCGCTGTACGATGTGCTTTCGTTACGCAATCTGAGCGCAGGGCCAATACCAGTGTGCATTTCATTCATTCATTTTCATTTTATTATCTTCTCGTAAATCATTTACATGATGTAGGAATTGTCACAATGAAGTTATCTTACAAGTACAAGTACTACAAACATGATAATGGAATATCACTTTCAACGCATTTTTAAAAGTACAAATTCGGACATATAAGTTTAAATTTTTGGCAATAAATTTACACACAATCAGAGTACTCACCTATGTCACAGGAAGTTTAGCTTAAAATGTAATTTTTAAGTTCAGTCTTAAATTTTACTTCATCTATTATTTCCTTCATGTACACCGACAGAGAGCATTGTAAAGTTTTATTCCAAAATAACTTGCATGCTTTTGGGTTTGTGTTGTCCTTACCCTTTCTACATAAAATTCTTACGGCTTCTTGTATTGTAATTGTGGCAGTCCTCATTTGTACATATATTTTTCATATGTGCTATTTTACACAGAATGCTTTTAAATATATACAGTGATGGTATTGTGAGTATTTGTAGTTATTTGAAAAGGGGCCTACAGTGAGTTCTTGGAGAATTATATGTTATGATTTGTATAGCTCTTTTCTGAAATTTGAAGAAATCTATTAAGCTTGGTTTAGTTTTACCCTAGAACACTGTACCGTAAGACACGATGGACTGAAAGTAAGCAAAATACACTAGTCTAGTACAGTCTGTGCTGCATGCTCTAGATAATATCCTCAATGCAAAACATACTGAATTGAGCCTGTGGTATAAATACTTGAGATGGTCTTTCCAGCTTAAGTTTATATCAACGTGCATGCCCAAAAACTTTGTGAATTGCACACTCTCTATCTCCTTATCAATTAGTTTCAAATGGAGGTCTATATCTTGGGTTGCTTTGCCATACTGTATATAATTTGTTTTACTTAGATTAAGTGTTAACTCATTAGCATTAAACCATTGTTGTATATGTTGGGTTGTTGATGGGTTGCAAGGTCATTGGTCTCATTGAATTACGGAAGTATGGGGAAGCAAGTTGGCCATGCCCTTTCAAAGGAACCATCCTGGCATTTGCCTGGAACGATGTAGGGAAATCATGTAAAACCTAAATCAGGATGGCTGGACGCGAGATTGAACCGTCGTCCTCCCGAATGTGAGTCCATGGTGCTAGCCCCTGCTCCACCTCTCTTGGTCATTGTTGTATATATTTCAGGACTGTGTCAGTTGTGATGTTTACTGATTTTTTATCATAACTTATAATTATGCTCGTGTCATTATTTTGGTGGAAATATTTGGATTTTTTTTTGTCATTTATATAAATCAAGAATAATAAGGGACCAAGAACACTGCACAGTGGGACTCCTATTTCCAATTTCTTTGCATCTGAAACCCACTAGATTTTCTGACTTTTTTGTTCTGCGATGATTTCTACCACCTGAGTTCTATCTTGAAGGTAAGATTCAAACCATTGCCTTACAACTCCCCTTACACCTATTGCCTCCATCTTGTTTAACAGAATTTGATGATTTACTGTATCAAAAGCTTTAGATAGATCTAAGTTAATTCCCACTACAAATTTTTAATTGTTGAGATTCCTGAGAATCTCTTGAGCATATGCATGGATAGCTGATTCTGTGCTGTGACCCGAGCGAAAGCCATGTTGATTGCAGGTCAGAAGTCTGTAAGCATCTAAGTAGTTTATGAGTCTGGTTTTCATTAATTTCTCTAGAATTTTGGAGAAGGGATATTGGTCTATAATTTTCCACCTTGTGCGGGTCTCCTTTTTTAAACAGAGGCCTAACCGTAGAGATTTTCAACCTCTGAGGAAACACTCCTTCGCTGAAAGACAAATTGGCAATATGTACCAGGGGCTTTATAATTTGTTGGGCAACTTTTTTTTTAATTATTGACACGGGCACTTCATCCACACCTGCAGACATTTTTGATTTTAGACTCTTTATCACCATTAATATTTCATTATCATTTGTGGGAGTTAACAACATACTACTGTCTACTTTTGGGGCTTTTAATTTCTCATGTTTAGTCAAGTTTTTACTTAGTGACACAGGCACACTTAAAAAAGTAATTACTTATGTAATTTGCCAGTGTTTTATCTTTTAATTAAATATTTTCACTATTTTTGAGTACTACTTCCTAATTCTTGGGCCCCTTACCTATTTCCCTTTTCACAATTTCCCAAGTAGTTCTTGATTTATTACCCGATTTTCTTATTAATTTATCATTACTTAAAAGGGAAATGGATAGGTTAAAGTTAGATATAGTGGGAATTAGTGAAGTTTGGTGGCAGGAGGAACAAGACTTTTGGTCAGGTGAATACAGGGTTATAAATACAAAATCAAATAGGGGTAATGCAGGAGTAGGTTTCATAATGAATAAAAAAATAGGAGTGCGGGTTACCTACTACAAGCAGCATAGTGAACGCATTATTGTGGCCAAGATAGACACAAAGCCCATGCCTACTACAGTAGTACAAGTTTATATGCCAACTAGCTCTGCAGATGATGAAGAAATTGAAGAAATGTATGACGAGATAAAAGAAATTATTCAGGTGGTGAAGGGAGACGAAAATTTAATAGTCATGGGTGACTGGAATTCGTCAGTAGGAAAAGGGAGAGAAGGAAACATAGTAGGTGAATATGGATTGGGGGGAAGAAATGGAAGAGGAAGCCGCCTTGTAGAATTTTGCACAGAGCATAACTTAATCATAGCTAACACTTGGTTCAAGAATCATAAAAGAAGGTTGTATACCTGGAAGAATCCTGGAGATACTAAAAGGTATCAGATAGATTATATAATGGTAAGACAGAGATTTAGGAACCAGGTTTTAAATTGCAAGACATTTCCAGGGGCAGATGTGGATTCTGACCACAATCTATTGGTTATGAACTGCAGATTGAAACTGAAGAAACTGCAAAAAGGTGGGAATTTAAGGAGATGGGACCTGGATAAACTGAAAGAACCAGAGGTTGTAGAGAGTTTCAGGGAGAGCCTAAGGGAACAATTGACAGGAATGGGGGAAAGAAATACAGTAGAAGAAGAATGGGTAGCTCTGAGGGATGAAGTAGTGAAAGCAGCAGACGATCAAGTAGGTAAAAAGGCGAGGGCTAATAGAAATCCTTGGGTAACAGAAGAAATATTGAATTTAATTGATGAAAGGAGAAAATATAAAAATGCAGTGAATGAAGCAGGCAAAAAGGAATACAAACGTCTCAAAAATGAGATCGACAGGATGTGCAAAATGGCTAAGCAGGGATGGCTAGAGGACAAATGTAAGGATATAGAGGCTTGTCTCACTAGGGGTAAGATAGATACTGCCTACAGGAAAATTAAAGAGAACTTTGGAGAAAAGAGAACCACTTGCATGAACATCAAGAGCTCAGATGGAAACCCAGTTCTAAGCAAAGAAGGGAAAGCAGAAAGGTGGAAGGAGTATATAGAGGGTTTATACAAGGGCGATGTACTTGAGGACAATATTATGGAAATGGAAGAGGATGTAGACGAAGACGAAATGGGAGATACGATACCGCGTGAAGAGTTTGACAGAGCACTGAAAGACCTGAGTCGAAACAAGGCCCCGGGAGTAGACAAAATTACATTAGAACTACTGATGGCCTTGGGAGAGCCAGTCATGACAAAACTCTACCATCTGGTGAGCAAGATGTATGAGACAGGCGAAATACCCTCAGACTTCAAGAAGAATATAATAATTCCAATGCCAAAGAAAGCAGGTGGTGACAGATGTGAAAATTACCGAACTATCAGTTTAATAAGTCACAGCTGCAAAATACTAACGCGAATTCTTTACAGACGAATGGAAAAATTGGTAGAAGCGGACCTCGTGGAAGATCAGTTTGGATTCCGTAGAAATGTTGGAACACATGAGGCAATACTAACCTTACGACTTATCTTAGAAGAAAGATTAAGAAAAGGCAAACCTACGTTTCTAGCATTTGTAGACTTAGAGAAAGCTTTTGACAATGTTAACTGGAATACTCTCTTTCAAATTCTGAAGGTGGCAGGGGTAAAATACAGGGAGCGAAAGGCTATTTACAATTTGTACAGAAACCAGATGGCAGTTATAAGAGTCGAGGGGCATGAAAGGGAAGCAGTGGTTGGGAAGGGAGTGAGACAGGGTTGTAGCCTCTCCCCGATGTTATTCAATCTGTATATTGAACAAGCAGTAAAGGAAACAAAAGAAAAATTCGGAGTAGGTATTAAAATTCATGGAGAAGAAGTAAAAACTTTGAGGTTTGCCGATGACATTGTAATTCTGTCAGAGACAGCAAAGGACTTGGAAGAGCAGTTGAACGGAATGGACAGTGTCTTGAAAGAAGGATATAAGATGAACATCAACAAAAGCAAAATGAGGATAGTGGAATGTAGTCAAATTAAATCGGGTGATGCTGAGGGAATTAGATTAGGAAATGAGACACTTAAAGTAGTAAAGGAGTTTTGCTATTTAGGGAGTAAAATAACTGATGATGGTCGAAGTAGAGAGGATATAAAATGTAGACTGGCAATGGCAAGGAAATTGTTTCTGAAGAAGAGAAATTTGTTAACATCGGGTATAGATTTAAGTGTCAGGAAGTCGTTTCTGAAAGTATTTGTATGGAGTGTAGCCATGTATGGAAGTGAAACATGGACGATAACTAGTTTGGGCAAGAAGAGAATAGAAGCTTTCGAAATGTGGTGCTACAGAAGAATGCTGAAGATAAGGTGGGTAGATCATGTAACTAATGAGGAGGTATTGAATAGGATTGGGGAGAAGAGAAGTTTGTGGCACAACTTGACTAGAAGAAGGGATCGGTTGGTAGGACATGTTTTGAGGCATCAAGGGATCACAAATTTAGCATTGGAGGGCAATGTGGAGGGTAAAAATCATAGAGGTAGACCAAGAGATGAATATACTAAGTAGATTCAGAAGGATGTAGGCTGCAGTAGGTACTGGGAGATGAAGAAGATTGCACAGGATAGAGTAGCATGGAGAGCTGCATCAAACCAGTCTCGGACTAAAGACCACAACAACAACAATACTTAATAATTTTGCTTTTGCAATTACTTTTCTATATATTTTTTGTAGTTTATATAAAAAACAAAGATGCTGTGACTTACCAAACAAGAAAGCGCTGGTAGATAGACACAATAAAAAACACACAAACACATACACAAATTTCAAGCTTTCGCAACCCAAGGTTGCTTCATCAGGAAAGATGGAAGGAAAGGAACTGAAGTAGAACTTTTGTCTAAACAAACTCATATGGACATTTACATGCTAACTCCTGGATCACAACAGGGAAAGACGAAAGGATGTGGGTTGTAAGGGAGAGGGTAAGGAGTCATTCCAATCCCGATTTTTGTAGTTTGTTACATGTACTTTAAACTTGGGGTCAGTACAACTTTTGATCTTGCAGTTAAGCATTTTCATGGTCCTGGAGGAATTTTTACTACCTGTTGTGATCCAGGAGTTAGCATGTAAATGTCCGTATGAGTTTGTTTTGACAAAAGTTCTACTTCAGTTCCTTTCCTTCCAGATTTTTTCGCTTTTTCCTAGTTTAGTACATTTTATCTCTTCTTTCTGGTCAGGTGTCTCAGTGTATTCAGTCAATGGCTCATTGATTTATGGTCGTAGTATATTGCAAGTAACAGAAAAGAACAAAATTATTACAGCATAAAATTCAAGTTCTGCATGCGTTGTCGTCAGTATAACTTTCCCTTTCAGACCTAGATGAAGAATTATATGGGCAAAAGATTAAGTATTGTTAATTATTGTGTTTTTGAGATTAAGATATGTAGAATCATTGTCCGCTGCCAGAATAATAGGCTTGCAATTTCTAATTTGCAACCGCATGAATAATAATTATTACAGGCACATCAGTTTGATCGCGCTAAGACATGGGACTTAATAAGAGAATCGGTAATCAGGATTGAAAAAAGTTAGAATTGATCTGCATGAGGTTTAAAAAAAAAGATTGTTAATTGCTTGTTGGCAAGCCTTTACTCCAGAAAGCATTATAAGTACAAAACTCAGCACCTGGTCCATCAGTTCTTTGAAATATATCCAGTTACTCAATTTCGTGTTAATGTACTTATTATCAGTCAAAGTTACAAGTGCTTGCATAGGAAATGGCCAAGGCAGGAGAGAGAGAAATGTGTGTCTCTAAAGAACAAGCGAGAGTGAGAGTGAGTACATGAAAACAAGTGATGAACAACTTACAAAAATTCAAAGGTAGCATTTCATTCATTTTCATCAAGGTCACTAATATATACTAAGTCTGCCTTCTCTGGCTGAGAAAAGTCACTGGATCACATATTTTAAACATCATCTAAAATACAAAATACAAATCACTTGATGTATCATTTCACTAGGTAAGAACAGTTTTTGTGGATGGACAAAAGTTCATAAAAATATTATACCATACAATGTAATAGTGGGAAAAATTAGGAGAGTAAATGAAGTTTTGCATATTGGCATTGGTAACATTGCTGTGGAGAGGTGTTTGTTTATTACAGGTGCAAACAATAGGGGCAAGTAGAGGAAATTGAAGCAAGCAAATAATTCTAATAAACATTGGTCTATAAACCAATGGTTTACTTGATAGGCCATGTGCACAAGTGCAGTCATGTTTGTGTTAAAACTGTGTTGTCTAAGGCTACATTTATTTCATAACATCGCAAGTGAGAGATAAATTACAAAGTGTTTAATTTTATCATCATTCAGGATATTTAAGTGCTGGTAAATAGCATTTTGACAACAAGTGGCTCGCCAGTCCCACGACTTTCTAGGTCCCCCAACTTGAACCTGTTGGATTCTTTTGTATGGGTGTAGCACTTGTGCTGTTGTGATTAAATGTTTGAGAAGATCAATGCTGGTGAAGTCTTGGAGAGAACTGTTGCTCTTCGTGACGAATAATTGAGAGATACCATACTGTGGCCAGGAGCAAAGTAGACCACTCTCTAGCACAACCTGCAGCTGAACATAGCATGCTTCATTTCAGTGGCTGCTTCCAACCCAGGCCATTTGGATTCTCCCCTCCACCACCAGCTTTTTGGAACTTTCCAGATGAGAGTTATCCTTACAATACATTCTCTACTCTCAAAATTATGCTGACTTCAACCTGTGATATCCCCTGTCTCCACACCTTCCACCCAACAGTTTCTGCCCCTTCTGTCCTATCACCTCCTCCAAATTCAGGTCCCTTCACCCTCACTGTGCACTGCTCTCTGCCAACACACCCTGTGGTCTCTTCCCCTCTGTGCTCATGTCTGTTTCCTCTCCCCCTTCCCCCCTCCCCACCCTGCCCCCAATCCACAGACTTATGGTACTTCCACTGCTGCCTTTTCCTGCAGCCTTCTAGCTTCTAGTACCTGCAGGCTCTGCCAGACAGCACTCCTCTCTTCCCCCAGCAGTACCCCCCTATCCCTCCCTGCTCCCTGATCCACTCCAGATTGCTGCTTTCATTCAACGCAACAGCTGCAGTCTGGCCAGAGCAGCTGTAGTTAGTGGTCATGTGCTTGTGTGAACGTGTATGTTTTCTTTCTTTCCTGAAGATGGCATTAGCTGATAGCTCAGTATGTAACAACCTTTTCGTTCTGCCTGTTTGCAAGTCAGTGTGTCATCTTTACCATGTGTAGCACTCCATACTTTTCATAATGGTTGATATTCCACCCTGGACTTCCCATTGTTTGATCCTTCCTGTAATTTCACAGTAAATGAGATCTTACTTGTGAAACTGTCATTTACCTTGACTGGTAGCATCAGGCCCCACAAATGAAATAGGCATTTCAGTTACAGCATGATTAAAATTATTTACGAACAGGGGAAGAAGGCCTACAGAAGTAACTGATTACTGCAGACTGAATTAAGTTCAGTATATTGCTCTCAAGAACAAAATGAGATGGTTCACAAATTGAGAATGACCCAGTTCTGGACAACAGATGACCCTAGCATCCTCTCCACAGAAAACTGGTATAAGAACCACAGAAGCAAACAATAAGGTGAGTTTGTCTAGCATTTTGAGAGCTATACATGTAGTATCTAAAGGGAACCTATCAATGGTAGATATATGCACATAATCAGTGAGCCATGAGAGAGACCAGGAAACGAGAACATTAATAGGTCAGCATGATGCTTACCATCATTGCATTGTGGCCTCAACGATGCACCACTTGCAGGCCCAGAAATGAGAGTGTGTTATCAGTGTGATCATGATCCTGGCATGTGTTATTTAAAAATACTATCAGATTCTACAGGTGTGTCTACTGGGCATGTCTTGCTTCAAGGTAATGATGTCCAGATGTGTTGCAACTGCAGTGGCTGCCAATCTTTTGATAAATGGTTAACAACAGATTGTGACCAGGAGCTGCTTCTGAAGAGGGTCCACAGGCTACATTTTCTGCTTTTATCACCTCAGCAGTGACACGCTAGAGTTCCTGCTCTGGAGGAAAAATAGTCCTATATTGCTAACCTGACTAGGGAGTCAGCATTTCCCTCCTGTGGTGGGTCAGATGAATAGTGTAGCTGACTGCTGGAGCATTGGCCATCTTGATAAGATGCCAAATAGGCTCTTCCTCAGAAAACAGCATCTCCCTCTGCTGAATTTTAATGTGAAATGCATTTGAATGTAATGGCTGGAATCCGTCTTTTCAGTAGTGCTGTCATATTGGGGTTATGTTATTAATTCAGCTTCTAAAAAGCTGAAAATCATATGGACCTCTCCCCCCTTCAGTTATTTACCTTGGGGCACACACTGGTTGCGTAAGAGTTGCTGCAAAAATTATTTATCTGGGCAAAAATTGTTTACTGAATGTCTCAGGATGTTTATTATGCTTGCTATCCTGCTGTGATTACCGTCATCTGAGTCATCCCCCCTCTGATAGAATCTATATTTGGGTTTCGAATTATCCAGGTATTCCATTTCTCTGTTTTCCTTAGGCTGAATGATATGATTGTTGTGACCTCTCACACGGGTGCACGTGTGCTACAAGTCTCTCATTTACATGTAATGTCGATGAACTCTGTGAATGCTTAGTGGATGGTTGTCAGTGCATTCAAAACATGCCTGGGATTTTTGAATGTGCACAGGAATTGATGAGGAGACATGCTAAAGGCTGCTTTCACGTGCACTGTTGCCATGTGGAACACTTTGTGTAAAGTGCTTGTCCTCAAGTGCATATCTGCAGCTTGTACAATCAGGAACTCAGTTGTTAGATGTTCTTGTACTCAGTCATAATACCATGCGTTAGGGAAACAACTGATTTTCAGACCTATGTTTATTAGGAATATCTGCTTGTTCCATTGTCCTCTACTGTCTCCCTATTATTTGGACCTATATTAGTCGAACTCCCTGTATTTATAATTACGGTAGCAGCTCTTGGGTTCTGTACGTAGTCGAATATGATACTCGCAATATACCTTTTCTTCTATCTTCAGGCTTAAGAATTAAATATGTTTGACTTTACTAATGACTCTACTGTTTATTTGATCATCATGTTATAGGAATATGTGAGTTTTGTGAGAACTGCATCTTAGTTGTGCACTGTACTTTGTTGCAGTTAAGCAACACTGTGTTTGCATTGAGTCACACATTGATGCTTTCCACATTTCTGTTTGCTAAATCATTTCATTATGTTACCAGGGCCAATAGGTAAGGCCTGTGAATTTTTTATTCTGTTCTCAATATTGGTTGAGGCACTACATGTCGTACATATTACTCAGTTCACTTTCCCACCTCTATGACGCAAGTTGCAACCTCCTGCCGCTGGAGAGCTCTGAAAAGTAGCATATAACATGGTGGTGTGTAACATAAGTATAACCCTGACCCTCAGCATGACAATACCAGACCAAAATCTCATAGAAAGTTTGAAGTGGGACACATTTGCAGATAGACGGCGTGCTAAACAGAAGGGGCTGCTCACTAAATTCCGAAATCAGATCTTCACCGAGGATGTAGATCCTATATTATTACCACCAACTTTCAAATGACGCAATGATCAACATTCAAAGATAAGGGAAATAAGAGCTTGTACTGAGGTGTTCAGACAGTCGTTTTTCCCTCGCGCGATCCGCGAGTGCAACAGAAGGGGGAGAAATATGACTTTGGTGCAAATTGTGCCCTCCCCTCCGCCACACACCGCTTGGTGGCTAACAGAGTATATATGTAGATGTAGATGTAGAAACACATGCCCACGGATATCTGCAACAACTCGATCCCATGGGTTCACTCTAATTGATCCTCCTCTGTACAGTATCGACTTGGCCCCATCTAATATTCCTCTGTTTCAAACACACATTGTCATTCTTTCAGAGACAGCAAAGGACCTGGAAGAGCAGTTGAACGGAATGGACAGTGTCTTGAAAGGAGAATATAAGATGAACATTAACAAAAGCAAAACGAGGATAATGGAAAGTAGTCAAATTAAATCGGGTGATGCTGCTGGAATTAGATTAGTAAATGAGACACTTAAAGTAGTAAAGGAGTTTTGCTATTTGGAGAGCAAAATAACTTATGATGGTCGAAGTAGAGAGGATATAAAATGTAGACTGGCAATGGCAGGGAAAGCGTTTCAGAAGAAGAGAAATTTGTCAACATTGAGTATAGATTTAAGTGTCAGGAAGTCGTTTCTGAAAGTATTTGTATGGAGTGTAGCCATGTATGGAACTGAAACATGGATGATAAATAGTTTAGACAAGAAGAGAATAGAAGCTTTCAAAATGTGGTGCTACAGAAGAATGCTGAAGATTAGATGGGTAGTTCACATAACTAATGAGGAGGTATTGAATAGAATTGGAGAGAAGAGAAATTTGTGGCACAACTTGACTAGAAGAAGGGATCAGCTGGTAGGGCATATTCTGAGGCATCAAGGTATCACCATTTTAGTATTGGAGGGCAGTGTGGAGGGTAAAAATTGTAGAGGGAGACCAAGAGATGAATACACTAAACAGATTCAGAAGGATGTAGGTTGCAGTAGGTACTGGAAGGTGAAGAAGTTTGCACAGGATAGATTAGCATGGAGAGCTGCATCAAACCAGTCTCTGGATTGAAGATCACAACAACAACAACAACAACAACAACAAGAAACACCATCAAGGACTTCACTTTGATAATGATGAAACAGTGCAAGCAGAGGTAAGATTGTGGTTCCCTTAAGAAAAATTCTACAGTGATGGTATCAACAAACTGGTCTCTCATTTGAAAAAAAGTGTTTGTCAGCAGGGTGACTATGTTGAAAAATAAATATGTAGACATGAAAAATAAAGATGTAGAATGTTAATAAAGTTTGTTTTATTTAAAAAATCCAAAGAGTTTTCATATAAAAAATGCGGAGGCTTTACTTTTCAGCATCCTTCATAGATGCCTCACTCTATTTGATAAATTGTTTACATTATGCTACTGCTTTCACAAAAGGCACTTACGTCACTGCATATAGACAAAACATTAATCCCCTGTCATCATTATTAGATGTGGTATGGTAAAAAGTGGTGTAAGTTGAACTGTCCTCCTCCAACTTGTCATCATCAAAGTCAGATTTAAACTTATTCTCTTTTTGCTGAAACCAGGAGATAACTTTTGTTTCTTGTTATCTAGAAGAAAAATTAAAAAAATGAATTTTCTATCAGTGCTCATTTCCTGTAAATGAACTGTGATTCCAAGGTTGAAATATGTATACTGAGATGTGTTACTATTATTTTTAGCATTGACTTCCCAGAAACATTTTAAAACAGTGGTTGTATGGAATTCTACATGTAATTGTTCTTATCTTCTCCTTCTAGAAAGTAGTGTTACTAACAAGACAAGTGTTTAAACACATTTTGTTGATATGCATGCAAACAAATTGAAGAAGTACAAAGTTTTGTTGCGTCCTGTTGACTGAAATGCTATGTCCTTTGAAACTAGGTATTGAAAATTATCACTTTGTGAGTCAACAAAATTTTTGCACATACAGAGATCTGTGTTCTGCTGCTGTTTGGTATGTTTGTGTACATAAGCCCACACAAGAAATTTGTGATATCGATATCTCATTTGAAATGCTAACTTTTTGCTAACATAGCATTTATTGTTCAGTGCAAATTATACAGGGTGGTCCATTGATAGTGACTAGGCCAAATATCTCATGAAATAAGCATTAAACGAAAAAACTACAAAGAACAAAACTTGTCTAGCTTGAAGGGGGAAACCAGATGGCACTATGGTTGGCCCACTAGATGGCACTGCCATAGGTCAAAAGGATATCAATTGCATTTTTTAAAATAGGAACCCCCATTTTTTATTACATATTCGTGTAGTACGTAAAGAAATATGAATGTTTTAGTTGGACCACTTTTTTTTGCTTTGTGCGCAGAATGAGGCTGCTCTGTCATGCCAGTTCTCTCCTTGGCTGGTTCTCGAGCACCCTTGGGACAAGGTGCTTGTCAATTTTGTGGGTCCAGTCTTGGACAGCATGTAGTTGTTGGTGGTCAATGTGTCGTCTTATTTCCTATAAGTAGTCAAGCTGTCCGCTATGTCACTGACGGCCACTATTCACACGTTGTCAGTTATTTTTGCCATCAGAAATTTCTATTCCACCACCACACCAGGGACCACTACTGCCGCTGGCCGATGGAACAGGACCAAACTGCAACCCCAGGAGGAAAAAGGGTGAGCCACAGTGATCTGGGACACTGTGACTCACAGTGCGATAAATCCAGGAGACGACACAGCAGGCATCCATGCAAACATTTTTTTGTATTTTTACTTTTGTACAGTGTGAACCATTAATTTAAACTCTGTTTTAATGATCATTCTTGAACTTTAAAGAAACTGGTTCACCCTGTTATTTCATCCTAAAACCTATATAGGGTTGATTCCCGGTGTTTGATTAATCCAACTATCCTGTTTTACAGACTTATGAAGTGCCAAGTTAATATAAAGAGGCACCATTTAAATTGTTTTTTGTGTAAATAATAAAAAAGTTTTCGTAACTATAGCTAAGTGTTATAGTAAAAGTTTGCTTACATAAAATTCAGTCAGAGTGAAGCCAAGTTACAAGAAGCTGTTAAATGACTAAACAGAATTAGTTCAAAGAGTAATAGCTTTTGAAAGTAAATTCCAGTAAGATAGAGGTTTTGTTGAAGTGAAATGTTCAGTATAAAAATGTGTGCATTAGTATCTAAGTATTTTAGTATTTAAGATTGTTGATTATGGAAAGTGCTTTTCTAAAGGTCTGCCCTGGCCAAATTATTTTAGCTTTCTTGAAGTTATCTACTGGGCTTTTTCTCTTTTAAAAACATAATGTATAAGGGTGTAGTCCAACACTGTTTACATAAAGTAATATTTATTTGAAGAACCAAATTAAACAGTAGCAAGAAAGTATGCAAAATCCGTACTTCTTCTTTCCAGTACTTTACTGTTTCATTGCCTGGATAGGCTGAGGACCATTAGTACAGGTTTTAAAGTACTAAATGAACTTTGAACTGAGTTGTCCTAGCTTTAATATAATATTATTCATACTGTGTTTCTATCTAACAACTGGCTAAGATTTTAGGAAAAGAAGTGAATAGTCTGATTTACTTACCCATTAGACACAACACACAGTGAAATCCTATTAAAAAGGGTATCTTTGTTGATTAGCTTTTCCTACAAACAGGACTATCTTCCCATAGAGTACTTTATTGGAAACTAAACTAAATTGTAGTAAGAGAACTAAATTGCTTGGCAATATAGAGACAGGGTTTGTGTTATTTAGGAAAATCATACTAAATTACAATAGTAGTGGTGGGGCTATACATGGCTTTTTTCATGACAGTACTATTTGTTCTGTTGGGGTATGGTATACGTGGACCTAGTGACAGGACCTTTTACAGCAGTTGAGAGTTCATAAGTAGTTAAGCACAGTTATACATTTTACAGATTTGTTAAAGCTTTTAAGAGAAAGGTACAGCAGTATAAATTACTATATACATGGTTTAAGCAATTATTAAAAATGGGTAAGGATAAGTATATGCAATATAGAGAAGTAAAGCAGGAGTATAAGAGTGATGACACTTCTGTAAACAGTGATCAGGAGCAGTACAGAGAGGAATCGATTTTATTAATGGAAAATGAGGTAGAAAATATTGATTTGGGGAATGAGACTTCTATGCTGTTAAGCCCATCTCAGATTAAGAAAGAAGTAGATTCAGAGTAGGAAGACAAGGTGGTAGACAATAATCAACAAAGTAAACAACAATTTGTATGCATTACTATGCAGTCTTCCCCCCAGGAACCATGGACCTTGCTGTTGGTGGGGAGGCTTGTGTGCCTCAACGATACAGATAGCCGTACCGTAGGTGCAACCACAACAGAGGGGTATCTGTTGAGAGGCCAGACAAACGTGTGGTTCCTGAAGAAGGGCAGCAGCCTTTTCAGTAGTTGCAGGGGCAACAGACTGGATGATTGTCTGATCTGGCCCTGTAACACTAACCAAAACGGCCTTGCTGTTTCGGTACTGCAAACGGCTGAAAGCAAGGGGAAACTACAGCCGTAATTTTTCCCGAGGGCATGCAGCTTTACTGTATGGTTAAATGATGATGGCATCCTCTTGGGTAAAATATTCCGGAGGTAAAATAGTCCCCCAATCAGATCTCCGGGTGGGGACTACTCAAGAGGACATCGTTATCAGGAGAAAGAAAAGTGGCATTCTACGGATCGGAGCGTGGAATGTCAGATCCCTTAATCGGGCAGGTAGGTTAGAAAATTTAAAAAGGGAAATGGTTAGGTTAAAGTTAGATATAGTGGGAATTAGTGAAGTTTGGTGGCAGGAGGAAGAAGACTTTTGGTCAGGTGAATACAGGATTATAAATACAAAATCAAATAGGGGTAACGCAGGAGTAGGTTTAAAAATGGATAAAAAAATAGGAGTGCGGGTAACATACTACAAACAGCATAGTGAATGCATTATTGTGGCCAAGATAGACATGAAGCCCATGCCTACTACAGTAGTACAAGTTTTATGCCAACTAGCTCTGCAAATGATGAAGAAATTGATGAAATGTATGATGAGATAAAAGAAATTATTCAGGTAGTGAAAGGAGATGAAAATATAGTAGTCATGGGTGACTGGAATTTGACAGTAGGAAAAGGAAGAGAAGGAAATGTAGTAGGTGAATATGGATTGGGGCTAAGAAATGAAAGAGGAAGCCGCCTGGTAGAATTTTGCACAGAGCACAACATAATCATAGCTAACACTTGGTTTAAGAATCATGAAAGAAGGTTGTATACATGGAAGAAGCCTGGAGATACTAAAAGGTTTCAGATAGATTATATAATGGTAAGACAGAGATTTAGGAACCAGATTTTAAATTGTAAGACATTTCCAGAGGCAGATGTAGACTCTGACCACAATCTATTGGTTATGAACTGTAGATTAAAACTGAAGAAACTGCAAAAAGGTGGGAATTTAAGGAGATGGGACGTGGATAAACTGATTAAACCAGAGGTTGTACAGAGTTTCAGGGAGAGCATAAGGGAACAATTGACAGGAATGGGGGAAAGAAATACAGTAGAAGAAGAATGGGTAGCTTTGAGGAATGAAATAGTGAAGGCAGCAGAGGATCAAGTAGGTAAAAAGACGAGGGCTAGTAGAAATCCTTGGGTAACAGAAGAGATACTGAGTTTAATTGATGAAAGGAGAAAATACAAAAATGCAGCAAGTGAAGCAGGCAAAAAGGAATACAAATGTCTCAAAAATGAGATCAACAGGAAGTGCAAAATGGCTAAGCAGGGATGGCTAGAGGACAAATGTAAGGATGTAGAGGCTTATCTCACTAGGGGTAAGATAGATACTGCCTACGGGAAAATTAAAGAGAACTTTGGAGAAAAGAGAACCACTTGCATGAACATCAAGAGCTCAGATGGAAACCCAGTTCTAAGCAAAGAAGGGAAAGCAGAAAGGTGGAAGGAGTATATAGAGGGTCTATACAAGGGTGATGTTCTTGAGGACTATATTATGGAAATGGAAGAGGAGGTAGATGAAGATGCAACGGGAGATATGTTATTGCGTGACGAGTTTGACAGAGCACTGAGGGACCTAAGTCGGTACAAGGCCCCAGGAGTAGACAACATTCCATTAGAACTACTGACAGCCTTGGGAGAGCCAGTCCTGACAAAACTCTACCATCTGGTGAGCAAGATGTATGAGACAGGCGAAATTCCCTCAGACTTCAAGAAGAATATAATAATTCCAATCCCAAAGAAAGCAGGTGTTGACAGATGTGAAAATTACCGAACTATCAGTTTAATAAGTCAGAGCTGCGAAATATTAATGTGAATTCTTTACAGACAAATGGAAAAACTGGTAGATGCCGACCTCAGGGTAGATCAGTTTGGATTCCGTAGAAATGTTGGAACACGTGAGGCAATACTGATCCTACGACTTGTCTTAGAAGAAAGATTAATGAAAGGCAAACCTACATTTCTAGCATTTGTAGACTTAGAGAAAGCTTTTGACAATGTTGACTGGAATACTCTCTTTCAAATTCTGAAGGTGGCAGGGGTAAAATATAGGGAGTGAAAGGCTATTTACAATTTGTACAGAATCCAGATGGCAGTAAGAGTTGAGGGGCATGAAAGGGAAGCAGTGGTTGGGAAGGGAGTGAGACAGGGTTGTAACCTCAACCCGATGCTATTCAAATGGTATATTGAGCAAGCAGGAAAGGAAATGAAAGAAAAGTTTGGAGTGGGTATTAAAATCCATGGAGAAGAAATAAAAACTTTGAGGTTCGCCGATGACATTGTAATTCTGTCAGAGACAGCAAAGGACTTGGAAGAACAGTTGAACGGAATGGACAGTGTCTTGAAAGGAGGATATAAGATGAACATCAACAAAAGCAAAATGAGGATAATGGAATGTAGTCGAATTAAGTTGGGTGATGCTACAGGAATTAGATTAGGAAATGAGACACTTAAAGTAGTAGATGAGTTTTGCTATTTGGGGAGCAAAATAACTGATGATGGTCGAAGTAGAGAGGATATAAAATGTAGAGTGTCAATGGCAAGGAAAGCGTTTCTCAAGAAGAGAAATTTGTTAACATCGAGTATTGATCTAAGTGTCAGGAAGTCGCTTCTGAAAGTATTTGTATGGAGTGTAGCCATGTATGGAAGTGAAACATGGACGATAAATAGTTTAGACAAGAAGAGAATAGAAGCTTTCAAAATGTGGTGCTACAGAAGAATGCTGAAGATTAGATGGGTAGATCACATAACTAATGAGGAGGTATTGTATCGAATTGGGAAGAAGAGGCGTTCGTGGCACAACTTGACTGGAAGAAGGGATCGGTTGGTAGGACATGTTCTGAGGCATCAAGGGATCACCAATTTAGCACTGGAGGGCAGCATAGAGGATAAAAATTGTAGAGGGAGACCAAGAGATGAATACACTAGGCAGATTCAGAAGGATGTAGGTTGCAGTAGGTACTGGGAGATGAAGAGGCTTGCACAGGATAGAGTAGCATGGAGAGCGGCATCAAACCAGTCTCAGGACTGAATACCACAACAACAACAACAACAACTATGCAGTATGCATATACAGCTTTTAGCACAAAACAAGGACACTTCAATTCTAAGCGAACAAATGTTAGCACAAAACAAGCTCAACATGAAAAACTTGAAAGTCAGAATAAAATTGTCTGGAACAGGCTAAGGTTACTAAAAGTCTATCTGAAAAAAATGGAAACATTGTTCTGGCATAACCACAAGCACCGAAATGAAGATGCAGTATGCGAGATCAGAGAAGGTGGTGAGGAAATTTCAGCCAGTGGTGTGCGGAATTTAACCGTACTGTGCCAGGAATGACACCTGGAAGAAGCGAATATAAGTGATGCTCCTGCCAGCCTCGGCCACTCAGATTGCCCCAGTCTGCAGCGGACATTTGTGCTATGCTATCAGATTGCCATGATTTGTATCAAGTGGTTACCTGGACTTTGTGTATAGCAAGAACTTCACTGTTTTCATGTTGCCTCTCACTAGCAACATTTGCTGTAACCATAGTTAAGTACCATCAGTGGCTTTGTTAAAATAAAACTACTAATTTTATTTGTTTGAATTGTTGTATACCATTCAAAGAATGCAACATCCTTTAGGCACCCTATAACCAATGAGTGGGCAAGACCCCATAACTAGTGACGAGGTGTTAGAAACAAACTACATGCTTGCTGGCCACTGACTTCTTTTTTTTTTGTTGCTTGCACATTAATCCTCTCTTGTATTTACTTTACAGGGGTGCATATTGCTTTAACAGTTTCTTGTCATTTTTGCTAATCAATGTTTTCAGGTGGGCGCTGCAGAAACTTTCTTTGTACATATTTTTGCATATTTTGCTTGCCTTATCTATTTGTTACATTTGTGTCTTCCAACGTGCCCACCCCTCTAGTCCTGCCCCCTACTCAGACGCCACAGCCACAAGCGCTAGATGCCACACAGCAATGCAGATGTTTCAATTCCAGACGCAGCAGACATTTACGCTTCTCAACACGGTGCAGTAGTTATTGGCCAACGCTGCATGCCCGCGAGAACAAGCACCACCTACTACAGCTGCTATATAACCTTTTTGACAGTTTTGTGAACAGAAAGAGGAATGACTTGAGTGGCTCTCATAGTTTGAGGTGCACATCATCACCCACAATGTACTTCCCTACCTATTATCCATGGTAGGAAGTGCAGTGTTCAGGTTATTTCAAAAACTTTTTCCTAATGCTACTCCAAGTGAACTTGATTATGATCTGGTGGTAAAAGCCCAAACAAACTATTATGACCAACAAGTGAATGTAGTAGTAACTAAGTATCAATTCTTCAATTGCAAAAAACAGTCAGAACAAACTTATTGTGAGTGGGTAACAGATTTGCAGGGTATGACAAGGAAATGCTAATTCAAATGTACTTGCAGTGCTTTATATTCAGATGTTATGTTGTGTGATGCAATCATGTACAATGTGCCTGATGTGAAAATCAGAGAACAAATTTTGAAACAGTCCGATCTATCATTTCAGCAGGTAGTGCAAATGCTAGATCAGTACGATTCTGGTGCCTTGTTGACTCATAAATTGGAGCAGCCAGCTATTTGTCAGGTTGAGTCCCTTAGTTGTGATCACCCCATTCCGTACTGGCAGCATGCGCTAGCTATGCTGAGTAAACGACACTTGTCCAAACTGTGAAAGCAGTTCGCCAAACAGGCGGCTACACAGGCAAACAGAATTAAGTCTTGTCCTCACTGGTGTACATGGCACAAACTCCAAGACTGCCCCTCCCGACAAGCTCAGTGTTATGCTTGTGACTGGAAAGGACACGTGCAATCCACGTGTTTGTGATGGAACACACATAAGAATTTGGTCTACCCACAGAAACCTAATCACAAGGCCCATGTCATTAATGAAGTATATTCCAAGTCTGCAGCTAGCAAGCATGTAGTTTTGTCAACGATACATCAGTTAAACAAACTTTTTGTTCCATTACTTATTTGTGGGAAATGTGTGAAATTTCAGTTGGATGTGGGTGCTTCTGCCACATTGCTCAATCATCGCACATATGAATTATTAGGCTCCCCACGCCTCTCTAAAACAAGCACACAACTGATGGCTTATAATGGACAAGACATTCCCATTCTCGGAACATGTACTTTGCCTGCCATGTATTGCTTGCATACGCGATCAATATCTTTTACAGTGCTCCAATCATGCAAGTGTGAGAACGTATTTGGCCTTGATTCTTTTTATTTGTTTGACTTTAACATTCAGGGCAATGTGTTGTCAGTGTCTGCATTCAATGCAAAAGACAGTGTAGCTAGCTTGCTAAAAGAATGCCTGGAACTCTTTTCTGAAGTTTCAGGCAAAGCTAACAATTCTGTTGCACATATTACGCTGAAAGACAATGCTCAGCCACAATTTTGCTGTCTCAGAACTGTTGCCATTGCATTACAGGACAAGGTCATGGCTGAACTTAAAGAATTGCAAGATAACGTAGTTATTGCGCCCATATCAGCTAGTCAATGGGCAAGTCCACTGGTTTTGCTCCCCAAACTTTCAGGTCACATTCGCCTCTGTTGACTTTAAGTCTACAGTTAACCCACAAACTGTCATTGATACTTATCCATTGGCACACCCAGAGGATCTAGTGGACAAATTAGGCACTGGACACTACTTTTCAAAAATTGATTTGTGCGACACGTATCTTCAAATACTGCTTGATGCAGAATCTCAGAAAGTGTGTGTATTAAATACTCATATGGGCTTGTTTAAATATTTGCATTTGCCTTTTGGCAGTGCTTCCACATCCACTGTTTTCCAACAGTAGTTGGAACAGCTGACTGCGCAAGTGCCAAACTGTTCAAACTATTCAGATGATATTGTAGTAGCAGGTCATACACCTGAAGAACATATTGCAAATTTATGTGCATTGTTTAGTGTGTTATCTGATGCAGGACTAAAGTGTAAACTGGACAAGTGTGATTTTTTAAACCTGAGTTGCAGTATCTTGGTCACGTCATAAACAGTCAAGGTATATATCCTCTTCAGTCACATTGGTTAGCCATATGAGACTTGCCAGTTCCTCGCAGTATCACAGAATTGCAGTCAGTTTTAGGGACAATGAACTATTATATTTGGTTCATACCGAATGCCACACAAATCGCAGCTCCATCGCATTGCTGTGTTGCAAGAACGTCCCATTTGTTTGGACAGATGACTGCCAAGTAGCTTTTGAAAAACTTAAAATGCATTGCTCAGTGATTGATGCTTAGTTCACTTTGATCGCGACAAACCAGTTGTATTGCAAGTTGATGCTTCCTCTTACAGAATCGGTGCAGTGCTTCTGCACAGAATTGGTGATAGGGACAGACCTATTGCTTTCGCATCAAAAATGTTATCCAAAGCTCAGTGGAACTATTCACAAATTGAAAAAGAGGCTTTGGCTATTGTGTGTGATGTCACTGAATTTCACCACTACTTGTATGGCAGAAAATTCTGCTTAGTAATTGATCACAAACCTTTGCAGTCCTTGTTTCATCTGATGAAACTGGTTCCTGTACGAACTGCCCAAAAATTACAAAGATGGGCTTTGTTGTTGTCTCAAAACCAGTACAAGATTGTGTATCATCCGATGGCTCAACGTCGTAATGCAGATGCACTTTCACGTCTTCCTGTTGGCCCTGACACAGACTTTGACACTTCTTCTGAATCTTGTTGTCACACAGATGCTCAGGATTTTGAATTGCTTCCATCTTTTCCGTTGAACTATAAGAAAATTGCACAGGCCATGGACGCTGATCCAGATTTTAACGTTTTGCTCAAATACATATGCACATCTTGGCCTCACTCACTGAATAGTGTGGTATCGATAGCTATGATGCCATGGCGTAGGTGCAAGTTCTTAGGTTGGCACTACGAGAAAGGAAGATCTTTGCCGACTACAGCGCCCTCTAGCCAGTGCTGTGCAGCTCTACAAGTGCCGCTCCAGATTCAGCCGATTTGATCACAAGTAGACCACCAAGCAACATTGTTTCTGTTTCATAGTGGGCGAGCCACTACAGATTTGCCTTTGTAACTTTTAGTAGCTGTTAGCTTTCACACATGAATGGTTTTGCACATACGTGCTCATCTGTACGCAAAGTTAAGTAATACTATAATTTGTATATGTTCATACACAAGTAAAAGAGCTTTAACCTATATACAGTACCGAAGCAGTTCACAGGGGCAGATTCACGCGCCGCCTATCCAGGTGGGATACAAAAAATAGCATAAAAAACACTGTAGTGTGCTGATACTTTGCACGTCAGCATAAGCTCACGGCACATAAAGGCATAATTCTTGTTCAGGATGACAGTGGCCAGTCACATGTGTTGATCTCTAAAGCTTTGCAAAAAGAAGTGTTGCCATTACTGCACCAAGGACACTGGGGGATTGTTCGAATCAAACAATTAGCACGTCGATACTGTACTTGGCAAGGTATTGATGCCCAAATAGAACAGACAACATCACAGTGTCACGCATGTGCAGAAAGTCAGTCTGCTCTGCCACAAAAGTTCTCTGCTTGGCCTAAGTCGCAATTGCCATGGCAACGTGGGCACATAGACTTTGCAGGATCTTTTTGGAACACTCGCTGGCTAATTGTGATTGACTCATGTAGCAAGTTTCCTTTTGCTGTGCCAAATGAACTCGACAACCTCACATAGCACAATTCAGGTGTGTCATCAGTATTTTGCCTAGAAGGTTTACCTGAAGTGATAGTGTCAGACAGTGGACCTCTGTTCACATCAAATGAATTTGAAACATTTTGTGAACGCAATGGCATACTGCATCTGACTAGTGCACCATTCTATCCATAGTTAAACAGTGAAGCGGAACATTTTGTCAGAACATTCAAGCAGCAGATGGCCAAACTTTGCTCCCCACACACCAGGGATCAAGCGTTGCATCTGTTTCTCGCCTTGTATCATTCACACCCATGAGATGGACCATTGCTGGTGGAATTGCTTCATGGCTGCTGCCATCACACACTGCTCCACCTGCTCCACCCCCCTCAGCATCCAGCGCCACAGAGACACCACAAGTATCACTTTGCGGTGCATGATATTCTCTTTTACAGGCATTTTAGTGGCAGCAGATGGTGGGTGTGAGGCAAGATCTTTCAGTCAGTCTCTCTTCCCCCAGATTCACGGGCCCAGAGGACAGCGTGTCCACAGCAGCCTCCAGAGTGTGTCATCATGACAGCATGGCAGCAGGAGGTGGACACATACCATTCTGGTCATTTTCCGGGGGATGTTTCCCCCAGAGCGCAGGCCAGATGGAAGGGTACGGCCAGAAGCTTGACCTCCCCTGCAGCCATAGCTTCCGGTCCATTGAGACACCCACACTTCTTCATCCCCTGCTGTGGTCGCATTCCATACACGACAGTCTGTCACTTTGGGGGGGGGGAGGGGGAGGAATGTTCTGGCATAACCACAAGCCCCAGAATGAAGATGCAGTACACAAGACCAGAGGAGGCAGTGAGGAAACATCGGCCAGTGGTGAGCGGAATTGGACCACACTGCACCAAGAGTGACATCTGGAAGAAGTGAATATAAGTGCTCCTCCTGCCAGCCTCGGCCACTCAGATTGCCCCAGTCTGCAACGGACATTTGTGCTATGCTATCAGATTGCCATGATTTGTATCAAGTGGTGACCTGGACTTTGTGTATAGCAAGAACTTTACTGTTTTCATGTTGCCTCTCACTAGCAACATTTGCTGTAACCAAAGTTAAGTATTGTCAATTGTTTTATAGAAATAAAACTACTAATGTTATTTGTTTGAATTGTTGTATGGCATTCCAACAATGCAACATCCTTTAGTCCCCCTATAAGCAACTAGTGGGCAAGACCCCACAAATACAGTCTATAAACACTGCCAGTATAAACGAAAAACTTAAGAAACAGAGCAATAAAATGGAAAGGAATAACCAAAAGTTAGAAAAAAATTAATAATAAAATAGGTTTTCTGACTGAGGAACATATTAACATGAAGAAAGATGTGAAATATTTAGGTGAAACTCTTAGTAATATACAGGCAGAAATTGTGCACATTAATGACAGGATTGAAATTGAAATAGAGAAAATACAGGAGCAAGTCAAGCCTATGGTAGAGTTAAAGGTCGAGGAAAAATTTTCCTATGTTAAAAAAGCAATAACAAAAGTGAACGAAGAACAGATTCCTCAACTGAGAATTACTGTTTGAGAGACTGAGAAAAACTTAGAAAGGAAACTAGAGCATTGCGAAGAGAAGTGTTGCAAATAACACTTCTAGTATACAAGAAAAAGTTAGTGACATAGAAAGAAACATTACATGTAATGACCCTTATGTGGAAGACAGAACACCAATTTACAAGGTACTACAGGACAAAGAAAAATTCGACCCTTACCGAAAACACAGTGGATTATCCCCTGTGGATTTTATTAAGAATTGCAATAGGCTACTTCCTGAAAATATCACAGATCAGGAAAAAATAAATATCATAATTAGTGGTTTATCAGGAGATGCTAAATGATCAGGAATTAACTTACGTACTGAAGCAATGACCCTCAGTGAATTTAGACAAATTCTTGAATGATTATTGGTCTGAGCAGATACAAAATAGTCTCTGGCTTGAGTTTATAATGATAAGAATGTTCGAAGGTAAAGGCCGAATGAACATGAAAGAATTTTGTGAGTCATGTATAGGAGATTGGCTGACTTAAAGAATCGAAGGATGATTCCGAGATCATATGGGAACTCTGGAAGAAATTACCAGAAGACTCCAAAAGATATGTGTGCAGTAACCACCGTACTTTTTCTGCACCTTTAGAAAAAGTAATTGACGAAGACCACTGGTGAGAAAACAACCTCCAGAATGAAAGAAATGATAGGAATAACAGCTATGATGAGCAGAATGATAACCAGCATCATGTTAATACTGTTCAAAGAGGAAGAGGCAGAAGAAGATTTTCCTCTAACCATCGCAGAAGAGGACATAAGGTGCGAAATAGCTCCCATAGAGAAGAGTTAAACTAAATAACGCGAACGTTGAAGGTCATACGGACGTGGGAATAAGATACAGGAGACCCAAACACAAGAAATATTCTTGACATAGACAGAGAAGCTTCGATACGCTGCAATATGGTGCAGATGAGAGGCTGGGCACTATTGCTGCTGCGACTGATGGTACTGCAGGTCAGCTATCAACAGACGTATTTCGTGTTCTAACAAGTCACTGCAGTGGACTGCTGTAGTGAGAATTAATTCTATAGCAGTGCGGATGGAGAGTGATGTCACAGGGCAATCAGCTGAAGCTGTGAGTAAGCCAGTAGGTGGGGCATCGCCTGCTGTAACCAATTCAGAGGCTACGGACAGACAGCATGCAGTAACTGAGATGGAGGAGAGTTTGTATGGAATTGATATTTGGCATATACAGATGAGTAATCTGCGTGACGGTATAAAGCAACGTAACAAAAAGGAAGATAGCTTTACTACAACCAGAAAGGAGGTAAAGGAGAAAAGGTTTATTGTCTGGACCCGCGCAGCCAATACAATTAAATCAAAAAGCTCTGCAGAGAGGATGCATGTCACTAATGTTAGGGAAAATGAAGAGGTTGTAAGTAGATGCAAAGTAGGAGATGCAGATTTACACTTTGTTGAAGAATCATTCCATGACAAAGAATCTGCAGATAATGTTACTGTCATTTATAAGTCTGATTTGAAGGAAAATGAATCTGTGTGCTTGGCAGAAATCCACAAAGATTGTAATGTTTATGAAGTCAAGCTGATGACATCAGGGAAGATAAGGAAGACAGTTCTGATGAAGATGAACTATCAACAGAGGAAAACAATCTGCCTGCTTCAAAAATAAACAAGAGGAACCCGTTACTATAGAACGAATTCAGAAATGCATGAATTACGAGACTAATGATGATCTAGAAATGAGAAAACCAGAGAATGAGAATATTTTGTGTGAAAAGTAGCCGAAACAGGACAGTAAACACGAAAAAGAACTTAGTCAAGAGGAAATAAAAACTGTAAATGACGAGGCCTGCAAAGAAGCACTAATGTCGATACAGGATCCAGAAGACATAACAGAACCTAAGAAAAAGGAACCTCCAGACGAAATGATTAGTAAACAGCAACAACTAAAGATCATAAAGCATTTTGTGATTGGAAAAAAGGAATAACCACCTGACTTAGAATGTAAAGAGATGAATACCATTTCATGGGAAGATGTAATGGAGACAAAGACTTATTGTGGGAGGAGCAAGAGGACAAGGAAGTGAAAGTGATGAAACAAACCATAATCCCGATTGAAGTTTATGGTTACAAAATTAGAGCATTATTGGGCACTGGTTCCCATATTAGTGTGATACCTCAGTCTTTCTATGAATACATTAAAGAAAAGCCAGGAACAGTCGTAATGTCAGTGCAGGGAATCAGAATAGTGGGTGTGACTGGAAGAAAAAGCAAACTAATTAAGACGCAAATTTTGATAGAATTTGTAATAAAGGGTCATCCTTTTACACAAAATTTTCTGGTGATTTCAGAATTTAGCACTGAAATAATTATGGGCATAGATTGGCTACAGAAACAACAGGTAGTCATCAACAGTGCAAATGAAATTGTTAGTGCCATGAGTAAGGAAGGGACTGTGAACATAGAGTTTGAAGAAACTGACAAAGACCTTGAACCAGAATTTCAATCTACGATGATGTAGATAGATACTAATAATGAAGAATTATCAGAATTGTTTGAAGGTTATCACGTAAGTAGCATCAAAAGTTTAGACCATATGTTAGAAGAATTTCAAAAAATTGTACTGATATACCATATTTGGATCCAGTGCAGAAAAACGAGTTACTGCAAATATTGGACCAAAATTACAGTATGTTTTCAGATACTCCTAGTAGAGCGAAAGATTTTGAGTATCACATGGAAATTCTGCCATGTAAAACGTTTTTTGTTTACCCATATCTGGTACCAACAGAAAAAAAAAATGGGGGGGGGGGGCTGTTCAAGCTGAAATTGACAAGATACTTGACTGGGGAGTTACAGAGCATAGCAACAGTGAATATAATAATCCACTAATTATTGTAAGTAAGAAGGATGATGTGGTAAGAGTTGTAATTGATGCCAGGACTTTAAATAAGATAGTGAAGAGTGAAAAAGATTGTCCTGTGTCATTAGATGAAATGTTGCAAAGATTCTATCATATCAAATATTTGTCCAGCTTAGATCTGATGGTTGGGTACTGGCAAATCATGTTGGATGTCGATTCAAGAAAATATACACCTTTCCTTTTTGCTGGCTAGTGTTATCATTACAAGGTGGTACCATTTGGTGTAAATACATCAGTTTCTGTGTTCACACATGCTTTTGATTGGGTGTTAGGAAGGGAACTAAGCTGTAGACTCATAATTTATGTGGATGATTTGTTGATAGCTACTCAAGAATGGAGGGTATGTTGCAATTTATTGGAACACGTATTTGTTGCATTACACTGAAGTGAATTAGTGAGAAAAGTATCCAGCGGAACCCGAAACCCCACCACCCTATGGCACAAGTCGAGGAATCTGCAGCCCACACGGTTGCAGAACTGTCTCAGCCTCTGATTCAGACCCTCCTCTCGGCTCTGTAACAAAGGTCCGCAGTCAGTCCTGTCGACGATGCTGCAGATGGTGAGCTCTGCTTTCATCCCACTAGCGAGACTAGCAATCTTCACCAAACCAGATAGCCGCCGGAAGCCAGAGAGGATTTCCTCCGATCCATAGCGACACACATCATTGGTGCCGACATGAGTGACCACCTGCAGATGGGTGCTCCCTGTACCCTTCATGGTATCTGGAAGGACCCTTTCCACATCTGGAATGACTCCCCCGGTATGCACAAGGAGTGCACATTGGTTTTCTTCCCCTCTCTTGCTGCCATCTCCCTAAGGGGCCCCATAACGTGCCTGACGTTGGAGCTCCAAACTACCAGTAAGCCCACCCTCTGTGACTCTGGATCTTGCAGACTGAAGGGCAACCTCTGGAACAGGACAAGCAGCCATGTCCGGCCGAAGATCAGTATCAGCCGGAGACAGAGCCTGAAACCGGTTTGTCAGACAAACTGGAGAGGCCTTCCATTCAGCCCTCCGGAATGTCTTTCGCCCCCTGCCACACCTTGAGATGACCTCCCACTCTACCATGGTTGAGGGGTCAGCATCAATGTGGGCAATATCCCAGGCAGCCACAGCCGTATTCCGATCGGGGGATGCGTGGGACGAGTTGGCCGTCCCCGACAAACCCCCATCTGGACCCCCACAGTGATGCCCATTGGCAAAGCCTCAAGCTGTGTGACCGAAGCCAACACTGCCTGAAGCTGGGAGCGAAGGGATGCCAACTCAGCCTGCATCCGAACACAGCAGTTGCAGTCCCTATCCATGCTAAAAACTGTTGTGCAAAGAATGTCTGAACTAATCTACAGCGACCACAAACAATTCGACACAAAATTTAAACGGTTATTAAAATATAAGATTGCCTAATAAATGCAGTAATGCTGCTACTTGCACAATGCTGACACACTGCTCAGCAGCGGAAGGAGACTACATGATTTTACACTATTCAGGTACTAAAACGCGATGCTGCAACTCTCAAATACTATAATACGCCCGAAATTTATGAATTATACAATGCAAGTACCCAAAAACACGCAAAGAAATTAAGAATTAAACTGTGTAACAAATAAGTGAGCTAAGAGTATATGACTTGCTGCTGGCAGCTGCTTATACAACGGCGGCAGGGAGCACATCTTGCTGAGGTTTATTTACAGCAATACGACTATGAAATATTGTATGTGAAAGGAACAGAAAACCAAATTGCTGATGCACTGCCAAGGCTACCTGAAGGCAATGAGCAAACCATTTTAGAAACCAATGAGGATGGAACTTTTAAAGTGTTATACTTAAAAGAAGTAGCTGGTAATAAGAGAATAGCCAATATATGTAAAAATATTAGGAGATTCCAAAATGAAGATGAAGTGTGGAAATCAGTGAATGTCAAATTTGACAGTAATGATTGTCCACAGATAACAAAATTTTACAAAATATATAAAGGGGAAAAAAAGGGAAAAATAGTGAAGAATGGCAAGTCTGTTGGCCATCACAGTTTGAAACACAATTGATTGACTACTTTCATTTGGCATATGGACATTGTGGGGCAAAAAGTGCCATGAGAAAATTGCAAGTATCGTCAAAATTGGGAGAAATTCTTTGAAAGAGGTTACAGAATGTTTAAAGTCATGCAATGTTTGTCAAAGAGCTGAAGTGGCCAACAATATCAACAGAGGTGCTATGCAGAGTCTCAAACCACTAGATAACTTAGAGCTACTGTCTGTGAACCTAAAACTGCTGGAAACGTCACTTAAATTCTAGTTATTTTAGATGTATTTTCAAAATTTATTAAACTGTATCCAATAAGGAAAGCCACAGCTAAAGCAGTTTTCCATAAAATGTTGGAATACTTTAGTGAGATAGGGATACCAAGGAGAGCACTATCTGAGGAAGGTCTGCAATTCATTGCAAAATTAAGGTTAGAAGGAATGGAGCAAAAATTAATTCAAGTAACAAACATTTCAGCCTACCATCCATCCTGTAGCAAGCTGTATGTGAGAATTAGGAAGACTATGCAGGACATACTGTCACCAAAATCATAGAACTTTGGGGCAAATTTATTCCAAAATTTGAAGTAATCATGAATTCATTACAACATGAAACCACTGGTTTCACACCTGAAGAAATTATGTTAAGCCATAAAACTAAAAGTTCGATAGAAGAAGTTTTAGAATACACACCCAGTAAAGAAATAGGTTTGGTAAAGAAAAAGGAAATGGTGAGAGAACTCAGTAAATGAAAAACAGAAACAAGAGCCAAAAGGCACAATGAAAAGGTAAAAGTTTCAAAATTTAACATTGATGAACTGGTACTTGTTAAAGCTAATGAAACATCTAGTGAGGTAAATTCAGTGATTTCAAAATTTAAATAAGTTTACTATGGTTCTTTTGAAATTCAATGAGTACCACACTCTAATGCATACTTTGTGGTTTATCCTAAGTCCAGAAAACCACAAGGAACTAGAGACATTGTTGACCTAAAGAAGTATATAGCCATAAATGTGTAAAAATTTGTAACTATTATTATTATCCAATGTCTGTATTATCTATAAATTTTATTGCAACCATATTAAGTTATTCAATCTGTATATTGAGCAAGCAGTAAAGGAAACAAAAGAAAAATTCAGAGTAGGTATTAAAATTCATGGAGAAGAAGTAAAAACTTTGAGGTTCGCCGATGACACTGTAATTCTGTCAGAGACAGCAAAGGACTTGGAAGAGCAGTTGAACGGAATGGACAGTGTCTTGAAAGGAGGATATAAGATGAACATCAACAAAAGCAAAATGAGGATAATGGAATGTAGTCAAATTAAATCGGGTGATGCTTAGGGGATTAGATTAGGAAATGAGACACTTAAAGTAGTAAAGGAGTTTTGCTATTTAGGGAGTAAAATAACTGATGATGGTCGAAGTAGAGAGGATATAAAATGTAGACTGGCAATGGCAAGGAAATTGTTTCTGAAGAAGAGAAATTTGTTAACATCGAGTATAGATTTAAGTGTCAGGAAGTCGTTTCTGAAAGTATTTGTATGGAGTGTAGCCATGTATGGAAGTGAAACATGGACAATAACCAGTTTGGACAAGAAGAGAATAGAAGCTTTCGAAATGTGGTGCTACAGAAGAATGCTGAAGATAAGGTGGGTAGATCACGTAACTAATGAGGAGGTATTGAATAGGATTGGGGAGAAGAGAAGTTTGTGGCACAACTTGACTAGAAGAAGGGATCGGTTGGTAGGACATGTTTTGAGGCATCAAGGGATCACAAATTTAGCATTGGAGGGCAGCGTGGAGGGTAAAAATCGTAGAGGGAGACCAAGAGATGAATACACTAAGCAGATTCAGAAGGATGTAGGTTGCAGTAGGTACTGGGAGATGAAGAAGCTTGCACAGGATAGAGTAGCATGGAGAGCTGCATCAAACCAGTCTCAGGACTGAAGACCACAACAACAACATTAATATCTTTCAATTTTCAGGTTCTGAGATACTTTTGTGTAAACGTGCAATGACGGAAAATTTAAACGAATGTGTTAGATTAGATTAGATGATTAGATTAGTTTTTCATGCCATAGATCCATGCTGAGGAGATCCTCGTGGATGTGGAACATGTCACTTAGAGGATTGTTAAGTGAAATAATGCAGCCTAAGGGGGCATAGCAAACCTATGGGTTTTGACGAAGGAGGACTGCCAAAAATTATGTCAAAGTAAATGGGGCAGCCTACAAGGAAGAATGCACAAAATGTTCTTAAAGAAAATGTAAAACGGATTGCTTTTGATCTCATAAAGGTGTAGCCATAAGAAAAGTGTATGCTGTTGGTTCACAGGAGCCAAGGAGGACTGCCATAATACCCAAACTGGAGGCAGAAAATTGTTCTATTAAAGTGTACTAATTTTGTATTATTAATGTTAAGACATTTATGTGTAAAGTATGTTTTTATGATGTAACTTGTAAAAGACTTAAGTGTATAATGTTTGTTCTGGAGGACAATGCTTTAATGTAAATGAACCATTGAAACATATTATTTTTGGGTATTTCAACCTTGCTTACCTGTAGGGACACATAACTGAAACAGGGGCATATATATCATTATTTGTTTATGATTTATTTAAATTTTTGTAATATTTTTCCTTTAAAATTTTTACATATTGGTACTATATTTTTCGTAGATGTAAAGTAAAGTGTGCTGTACTGGAGTTTGAAGTTCTTTAAATTGTATTTGAGTAATGTATGTAAAATACTATGTAAATTGTTTATTATGTTAAATAAATTTGGTTCAAGAATCATGAAAGAAGGTTGTGTACATGGAAGAAGCCTGAAGATACTGGAAGGTTCAGATAGATTATATAATGGAAAGACAGAGGTTTAGGAACCAGGTTTTAAATTGTAAGACATTTCCAGGGGCAGACGTGGACTCTGACCACAGTCTATTGGTTATGAATTGTAGATTAAAACTGCAGAAACTACAAAAAGGTGGGAATTTAAGGAGATGGGACCTGGATAAATTGAAAGAACCAGAGGTTGTAGAGAGTTTCAGGGAGAACATTAGGGAATGATTGACAAGAATGGGGGGAAAGGAATACAGGGGAAGAAGAATGGGTAGCTTTGAGAGATGAAGTAGTGAAGGCAGCAGAGAATCAAGTAGGTACAAAGACAAGAGCTAATAGAAATCCTTGGGTAAGAGAAGAGATATTGAATCTAATTGATGAAAGGAGAAAATACAAAAATGCAGTAAATGAAGCAGGCAAAAAGGAATACAAACATCCTAAAAATTAGATTGACAGGAAGTGCAAAATGCCTAAGCAGGGATGGCTAGAGGACAAATGTAAGGATGTAGAGGCATATATCACTAGGGGTAAGATAGATACTGCCTACAGGAAAATTAAAGAGACCTTTTGAGAAAAGAGAACTACTTGCATGAATATCAAGATCTCAGATGGAAACCCAGTTCTAAGCAAAGAAGGGAAAGCTGAAAGGTGGAAGGAGTATATAGAGGTTCTATACAGGGGCGATGTTCTTGAGGACAATATTATGGAAATGGAAGAGGGTGTAGATGAAAATGAAATGGGAGATACGATACTGCGTGAAGAGTTCGACAGAGCACTGAAAGACCTAAGTCGAAACAAGGCCCCAGGAATAGACAACATTCCCTTAGAACAACTGATAGCCTTGGGAGAGCCAGCTCTGACAAAACTCTACCATCTGGTGAGGAAGATGTATGAGACAGGCGAAATAACCTCAGACTTCAAGAAGAATATAATAATTCCAATCCCAAAGAAAGCAGGTGTTGACCGGTGTGAAAATTACTGAATTATCAGTTTAATAAGCTACAGCTGCAAAATACTAACATGAATTCTTAACAGATGAATGGAAAAACTGGTAGAAGCTGACCTCGGGGAAGATCAGTTTGGATTCCGTAGAAATGTTGGAACACGTGAGGCAATAATGACCCTACAACTTATCTTAGAAAATATGTTAAGGAGAGGCAAACCTATATTTCTAGCATTTGTAGACTTAGAGAAAGCTTTTGACAATATTGACTGGAATACTCACTTTCAAATTTTGAAGGTTGCAGGGGAAAAATACAGGGAGAGAAAGGCTATTTACAATTTGTACTGAAGATGGCAGTTATAAGAGTTGAGGGGCATGAAAGGGAAGCAGTATTTGGGAAGGGAGTGAGACAGGGTTGTAGCCTATCCCCGATGTTATTCAGTCTGTACATTGAGCAAGCAGTAAAGAAAACAAAAGAAAAATTCAGAGTAGGAATTAATATCCATGGATAAGAAATTAAAACTTTGATGTTTGGCAATGACATTGTAATTCTGTCAGAGACAGCAAAGGACCTGGAAGAGCTATTGAACTGAATGAACAGTGTCTTGAAAGGAGGATATAAGATGAACATCAACTAAAGCAAAACAAGGATAATGGAATGTAGTTGTACTAAATCAGGTGATGCTGATATAATTAGATTAGGAAATGAGACACTTAAAGTAGTAGATGAGTTTTGCTATTTGGGGAGCAAAATAACTCATGATGGTCGAAGTAGAGAGGATATGAAATGTAGACTGGCAATAGCAAGGAAAGCGTTTCTGAAGAAGACTAATTTATGAACATAGAGTATAGATTTAAGTGTCAGGAAGTCTTTTTAAGTATTTGTAAGGAGTGTAGCCATGTATGGAAGTGAAACATGGACGATGAATAGTATAGACAAGAAGAGGATAGAGGCCTTTGAAATGTGGGGCTACAGAAGAATGCTGAAGATTAGATGGAGAGATCACATAATAAATGAGGAGGTATTGAATAGAATTGGAGAGAAGAGGAATTTGTGGCACAACTTGACTAGGAGAAGGTATTGGTTGGTAGGACATGTTTTGAGGCATCAAGGGATCACCAGTTTAGTACTGGGGGCAGTGTGGAGGGTAAAACTCGTAGAGGGAGACCAAGAGATGAATACACTAAGCAGATTTAGAAGGATGTAGGCTGCAGTAGGTACTGGGAGATGAAGCAGCTAGCACAGGATAGGGTAGCATGGAGAGCTGCATCAAACCAGTCTCTGATCTGAAAACCACAACAACAACAACAACAACAACAACACCAACAACAATTTTCCGATGACATTTTGTATTTAAAAATATTTGTGTGTATAAACTGTGCATGTTGATGTAAATTTGACAATTTAAGATATGGTCATGCTTAAGAAAAATATAAGAAATGGGTGTTATGCAAAAACCAGCGTGCTTTTGTTTGAAACAAAAGTGGCCCTGAGGAATGGAAAAGGTGGCAAGGAGAAATTGGTGTGCTACTTAGGGCAAGTGCAGGTAGTAAGTCACACAGTCTGTAGGCAGCAGTGATTGAGGCAACACCTTTGTGGAGCAGGAGAAGCTTTTCCTGCAAATTTGCACAAAAATACCTCAGATGAAGACTGCAAATGGTTTATGGCCTAGCTGTGAATTGTTTGGGCTACTGTCTGTAAAATTGAACGATGCCAAGAAGAGAAATTGAGCCCATACAGCAAGATACTTGCAGGCCGTACTGTGGGCAGTGTGGCCATCACATCCAAGCCTACAGCCACCAGATAAGATTTTTTTGTATTTTTATTTTTGTACAGCGTGAACCATTAATTTAAACTCTGTTTTAATAATCATTCTTGAACTTTAAAGAAACTGGTTCACCCTGTTATTTCATCCTAATCATACATCTATATAGGGTTCTTTCCTGGTGTTTGATTATCGAAGTACCCTGTTTTACAGGCTTATAAAGTGCCAAGTTATTATAAGGAGGCACCATTTAAATTGTTTCTTGTGTAAATAATAAAAAAGTTTTCTTAACTATAGCAAAGCGTTATAGTAAAAGTTTGCTTATGTAAAACCGGAGTGAAGCCAAGTTACTAGAAGCTGTTAAATGACTATAAAGAATTAGTTCAAAGAGTAATAGCTTTCGAAAGTAAATTCCAGTAAGATAGAGGTTTTGTTGAAGTGAAATGTTTAGTATAAAAATGTGTGCTTTAGTATCTAAGTATTTTAGTATTTAAGTTTGTTGATTAATATTTGTTTGAAGAACCAAATTAAACAGTAGCAAGAAAGTATGCAAAATTCGTACTTCTTCTTTCCAGTACTTTACTGTTTCATTGCCTGGATAGGCTGAGGACCATTAGTACATGTTTTAAAGTACTAAATGAACTTGGAACTGAGTTGTCCAAGCTTCCACATAATATTATTTATACTGTGTTTCTATCTAACCACTGGGTAAGATCTTAGGAAAATAAGTGAATAGTCTGACTTACTTATCCATTAGACACAACACATGGTCAGATCCTGTAAAAAGGGTAACTCTATTGATTAGCTTTTCCTGTAAATAGGACTATCCTCCCATAGAGTACTTTATTTGGAAACTAAACTAAATTGTAGTAAGATAGGTATACATGGCAACATAGAGACAGAGTTTATGTTATTTAGGTAAAAGCATACTAAATTACAATAGTAATGGTAGGGTTATAACCTGCCATGGGCTCTTCTGGATTTGTCACACCCTGAGTGACAAGTGCTGCTCCACCATGGCCTGCCAAATTCTTTTCGCGGGGCTGCTGTTGTGGCATGGTCATGCAGCCAGTGGCAGGAGGAGTCACTGTTGGGTGTTGTTGTGGGTCAGAAACGTCAGCAGGTGTTTGGTGGATGTCAGCAGGAAGCAGCTAACCCATCATGTAAACCAGTAGTGCCTGTGTCCTGTTGGAGCATCACCACCACAGTCTTCTGTTCAGCCATGCAACAATGTTGGTCTTGACATTGTTTCACAGCCAAGCTTGCATTTGGAGAGTTGTGCCTCCCCATTTCCACATCCTCCTATCACCAACAGCCTTAGACCCAGTGAGGTTGGCAGCTGCACCTGCCGATATTAAGCTCATGGATTTTAACTCACCCGCTTCCCCTAAGCTTTCCCGCTGACCCATTGGCAGTGGAGATGGCCCCACCTTCACTGATGACCATGAACCTTCCATTCCTCAGACTCCGTGTGCTTTCGATGAAGCCAGCAACATTGGGATTGCCTCCTTCAATGGTGGGTCCACTGCTGGTTTCTCTGGCAATCTCTCAGGAGGTAAGGCCGAAGCCTGACCATTCTTGAACTTATGTGGCCTTTTAGGGGAGGTTACTATCTCTGCCAGTGGACATCATGATGGAGGCAGATGAGCTGGCATGGGTTGCACATCGGAATAGAAGAGAAACCTGGCATGGAGGATGCAAGTAAAGTGTAGTTTGGTCAGACCTGCTGGTGGGAGAGTTTACTTGCAGGCAGCAGTATGTTCGGCAGGTGAGTGCTAATCCTGAGTTAAGCCACCACAGGCCTTGTCTTGCTCTTCATACTGAGTATTGTTGCAAGAGCTTAGCCATTAGCCACCCATACCAACCACATGGTGAGTTTATCCCCATGCACATCTCTATGTGGCTACCCCATAGATTGACTCAGATGCCAAGTTTTCTTTCCTCTTACTGGGTTCCATTCTTCAACTGGTGTTGAGCCACCATTGACCTGTGAATTATCTGCACTGACCAACATTGTTATTTAGTTAGCAGCTGAACGGAATGGACAGTGTCTTGAAAGGAGGGTATAAGATGAACATCAACAAAAGCAAAATGAGGATAATGGAATGTAGTCGAATTAAGTCAGGTGATGCTGCGGGAATCAGATCAGGAAATGAGACACTTAAAGTAGTAAAGGAGTTTTACTATTTGGGGAGCAAAATAACTGATGATGGTCAAAGTAGAGAGGATATAAAATGTAGAACAGCAATGGCAAGGAAAGTGTATCTGAAGAAGAAAAATTTGTTAACATCGAGTATAGATTTAAATGTCAGGAAGTCGTTTCTGAAAGTATTTGTATGGAGTGTAGCCAAGTATGTAAGTGAAACATGGACAATAAATATTTTAGACAAGAAGAGAATAGAAGCTTTCGAAATGTGGTGTTACAGAAGAATGCTGAAGATTAGATGGGTGGATCACATAACTAATGAGGAGGTATTGAATAGAATTGGGGAGAAGAGGAGCTTGTGGCACAACTTGACTAAAAGAAGGGATCGGTTGGTAGGACATGTTCTGAGATATCGAGGGATCACCAATTTAGTACTGGAGGGCAGTGTGGAGGGTAAAAATCATAGAGGGAGACCAAGAGATGAATACACTAAGCAGATTCAGAAGGATGTAGGCTGCAGTAGGTACTGGGAGATGAAGAAGCTTGCACAGGATAGAGTAGCATGGAGAGCTGCATCAAACCAGTCTCAGGACTGAAGACCACAACAACAACAACAATGCACTTAAAGTAATGTTGAGAATCAAAACTTGAATACCCAAAAATTAGGCTAAGATTGCAGATATGCAATATGGACTTCACACATTTTGAAAAGAATTAAAAGATAGTACTTAAAACCTTTAACTCCCCAAGTATATGTGGTACTACTAAGTATATGTGTAATGAAAACAACCTAAATTCTTCATTTAATACTTATGCAAATGTCTTAAATTTGTATTAAAACCTATGTTTTCTATATAGGGTATCTACATAATATGAGTAATATAACAGAATTTGTCACTGCTTTGTTTCATTAAAAGACACAGAAACTGCAATCATTTGTATAATACATCTCCTATTCTGTAACATGTGTGACATGACAAATCCTCACACTTGATTCTAATGTACAATACTTTGCAGTGGGGGTTAGGGGAGGGGATATATAATATAGCAGACTAGGACAACATTTAACAAAAAATACAATTCTGTCCTTAACAAAGAATGCAATACTACCCCATGAAGTTTATGTGAGGCTACATAAATGCAAGAGCTTGTATTGTAATATTACTGTATTAGTTTACTGATGAAAATGTCAACTTAAGATGAATTGTGATCAATTAAGATGAACTGTAATTAATTTGTTAAGATTCTGAACTACACACTAGAAATGTGTCAAAAATAATGTAAACCAAAGTCTAAGTTATCGTTCATGAAATTCATATGCAGAAATATTATGGTAATTATGATAAAGCCAACTATAAAGATAAAAGATTTATGTTAGGAACTAAAACCAAACTGTATTTGTAAACTATTTAACAACAATAATCAAGACATTTTTATGGGTGCACATTTCATATAATTTTGATATGAGAATTATAATTTTCTGACATGCTGACTTTTTCAGAAGCATTGCTATGCACTGTAAAGCCAAATTGCATAACAGGTTTTGTAAAATCATTGAAATCTTAACTGTAAAATCGAACAAGTTTGATTGAAATATTGTATAATGTAACTTTGCAATTTATGGAAGCTGTGTAAGGAACAACAGCAGTAGCTGTGGTATGTCAGCCTTACTTCACCTTTTAGGCATTAAACCTGTGCTAGTTTTAAAAGCAATTTGACTTTTTTTTTGGTTTTGTTATTTATTTGATTACCTCAACATAAATTTCCTGAAACAAGAAAATTGGTAGACACATTATTTCAGGTGGAGCCATTGCAGTAGATCGGAGTTACGCACCCCACTCAAGATCGTCGATTATCAGCAAGTTAGATGAACTGCACCCATAAAAGCTGGTCATGTTCTATGCATTTCCATCATTTTACAATTATTCTTGTGCTAGCATTCTTATTCTATGTCAGCATTTTATTTGCTCATTTGAGATTACAAATTAGCAAATATGTAAGACTTTTATGGAGCTCAATTTTTTTATTTAAGTGCAAAGAACCACACTTTTTTGTTGAAACCTGTCACCCATAGTAGCTGAATATCGATCCTTGTTGCAGGGACATCTATAGATGCACAGAAACTAATCAATGAGTGAAAGTAATTTTTAATTCTAATGACAGTCATGAGCACTACAGTGAAATATCAACATAGCTAATCCATTACATGCGCTTTAAGATCATTGTCATATTTTGCTCATGTGTAACATTGTATGTGCCTGGTAGTCAACTGCTCCACACACACCAAGCTGGCCATGCAGGTAGCTGCCTCGTCAGGAGGATGTATGTAATGGACTCTCATCAATACCAAGATATTTTTCCATGTATGGCATGGGCTGTTTAACACAGAATCACGCATTACCTACGCAGTGTCTGTGGTCACCAACCTCACCAGCAGGCAGCTTGCCTGTCACAGCAGAGAGCACTGCTGGCAGGGCACTATTTTGCTATGTCAGGTCATGTGCTCTCACAGCGCCAAACAGATATCCATCCGTGCCTGACTATTTAGGCCACTGCCAGACTGTGCTAAGTCAGTTACACCCTACACCTCACACACACTGCTCTACCAGCAGTTCCATCCAGCTGCATCAGCAGTTCAGTCCCAGCAGCATGAGTCTGGGGTACTCCACACTGGCAGACCTGGCCCAGTGGTCATCACCAGCTGTATCTCAGCCATCATACACTGGCAGCCAGCCCAGTAACATCCCATGTCTTCACGCCGCCACCTATCATGACTCTGTGGTTTGTTGTGTAGATATATCACGGACAATGTCACAGGAGAGACATTTATGTTGTATGTAGTTGTGTGGATATTGTAAAGGACACCCTTCTCTAGCATTACTTTTCCTCAACAGGAGTAATTGATACCAAAAATATTTGTTTTGAATTCTGAAAAGGTTAACAATATTTCAGCTGTTTCTCTAAAAGAATTTAATAAGATTTTGTACACAATATATTATATTTCAGCCTAATATGCGCAAAAAGAAATTACTTTATTTTATTTATTAAAATTGATGTGTACTAGTTCTGAATGTACAGATGAAATTGTTCTTTTAGAAACATTTGAAATTATGAAATATTTGACACCCTTAAAACGTCTATTATTATTTATGCAATTTGACACTATTTATTATGTTAATTTCTGGAATCATTTATAAAATGATAACTTAAATGAATAGATATTCATTTTTCAAGAAAATTTGTAAAACCTTTGGAATATAGTTAGTACCACATAATGAGGTAGTAGTGGGCATGCCTCTGATGTGATTGGTTGTGTTTTTATTTTTGGGAAGAACAATGCAATTTTTGCCTTTGTTGACATGGAAATCGTAAAGACAGTATGATGTAGAAAAATGTGAGAGACTAAAATTTTGAGTAAAACAAAAAATATAGTGCAGGTTCACTTCAAATTTATTACGTCAGTCGGAACCTTTAGAACCTACAATGTCAAAAATTTCAGCTTAAAGAATCAGCCCATAGACATGAAGAACTGGAGCCAACTACAAGAAAAGAGGATAAGTAAAAAGTTTATTGTAAATCTTACTCCTCTCAGAGGTTATTAAAATATTTAACCATAAAGACAGTGACAATCAACAAATGATGTGAGTGAGAGGTAGATTTCAAGTGGTGGCATAATCTGGAATCAGCTGACTAATAAAGAAGTTTTGTCTGTTTCAGAAGAAGGGAGAGTGATTTGTGTCATTTGCAGTTTATTTATAAATGGATTTCTGATCATGTAAAGAAAGAAGACTGACAGATGCCCAACAAAGTAAATTACATCAACAGTGATGATGTACTACCAACAACAATGGACCAGACTGAATGAAAGAGGACTCTACAACTACAACCAGGGACTTCAAAAAGGAAAGAAAAGTACAAACTATTTCTGAAGTTAATTTGTTTTTGGACTCCTGTGCTTATTAACAAAGTGAATACAGATGAGGGTTGGTGTGATGTAGAAGTGAAAGCTGTAGGATCCAGCCAGGACATGTCTGAGCCGAGTGAAATTGTAGTTGGTAAAGAAACAATAAAAATTGGTATTCTGCAGTTAATTTTGGCAAAACTAGAGGAAATAAAAACAGGTAACAATAGCAAATACAGTGCAGTTAATGATCAGTTAACTGAAATAAGAACTGAAAACAATAGTTTATTTATTTATTTATTATTTATTTTATTCATTTTATTTATCCATCCGTTGACAATAAATATTGTATGGATGTTGTCAAGCCATTTCAAAGAAATGGACACAAACAATATATACGTAAAAAAGTACAAAACAAAATAATACAATGAGGCTAATAATAATACAATGTAAGTAATATAGCCTATATACATCCCTGCTTGTTATTTTAAATGCATAGTCTGTTTTTCATAAGGCTTTAGTTTTGTCCTCCCTAAACGGCAAGTCCTTATATACACCACACTGCTTAAGTATATATTTACATCACACAACAGCTGTCCTTTAAGTATGTAATGTAATGAATGATTAGGTAATGAATGATTAGGTAGGGCCTACATATTGAGTATTTTCCATTTTGCCTTTATAAATATCATCAGAAAAAATTTATTGAGCTACATAGTCATTTACACAATAAAAACATTGTTCTACTAGAAATTTTTTAAATTCTGTTTTAAATTTGTCATCATCTTCTAACTTCCTGATGTTGACTGGCAGTGCGTTGTACAGTTTTGCACCGATATGGCTCACATGCCTTTGTGTATTCGTTCTTTTTGTTCGCTGAGTATGGTGTGCTGTGCTATTACGGGTATTGTAGTTATGAAAGTCGGCATTTGCCTGAAAATCTGCAATGTGGGTCCTGACATACAATACACATTTGTATATGTATGATGATGGTATAGTAAGTATTGTAAGCTTTTTGAATATGGGTTTGCAGTGTGTCTGTGGATGACTGTGAGTTATTATTTGGATGGCCCTCTTCTGCAACAAAAAAATTTGTTTTAGGCGCTCTGTTGTGGAACCCCAAAATATTATTCCGTATGTGGCAAGAGATTGAAAATAGCCGAAATATGCCATTCTGGCACCCTCTGAGGTACAAACATTTGCAATAATTCTGAGAGCAAAACAGGCTGAACTAAGTTTCTGTGCAAGTTTTATTACGTGGTCATTAAAATTTGAGTTTTCATCCACATGAATCCCCAGCAAGTTTGTGGATGTCACTCTGTCTAAGGCTTTGACACCCCACACCAGATCAAGATTTACATTTTGACATCTTTTCCCAAACTGCATATAATTTCTTTTATTTACATTCAATGTCAACCTTTTTGCATTGAGCCAAGAGTGGATGTAATTTAGTACTTTATCAGCAGTTGTTGGTAGCAACTGCTTTGGTGCACTTATTATCACACTAGTATCATCTGCAAATATTATTGCTTTGGCTGCATCATCTGAGGTGTGAAAATCATTTATATAGACAAGAAACAATATGGGCCCTAAGATGCTGCCTTGTGGTACTCCTATTTTTACATTTTTTGCCTCTGATACTGAATTTATTTTGTGGTTGGAGTAAGTTGATGTCAGTCCTACAATCTGTGTTCTGTTTGTTAGGTATGATTCATACCATTTTTTTCCTATCCCATGTATACCTAACGATTCCATTTTTTCTAAGAGAATGTCCTGGTTCACCATGTCAAAAGCTTTGGAGAGGTCTAAATTTACTCCTACTACACTATAATCTTTTTCTAGATTTTTGATTATTTGCTCAGTGTAGCACATTACTGCTGTTTCGGTATTTTTACGTGCTTGGAAGCCATGCTGATTTCTGTTAAGTAAATTATGGTCATTTAGATATGTGTTGATTCGGTGCTTCATCAGTTTCTCTAATATTTTTGAAAATGCTGGGAGGAAAGATATTGGGTGATAGTTTTCTACCTTATACTTGTCGCCGTTTTTAAATAATGACTTCACTTTTGAAATTTTCAGCCTTTCTGGAAAAGCTCCTTCACTGAATGATAAATTGGGTATGTGTGCAAAGGGCTTTGCGATTTGTGGTGCTGTCCTTGTTATGATTGACACAGGCACCTCATCTATGCCAGCCGACATTTTGGGTTTCAAGCTTTGTATCACTTTCAACATTTCACCCTCATTTGTTGGCTCTACCCTCATCCTACAAGCTGTTTTTGGATATTCAGGTTTTTCTTCATTTGTAAATTTTAAGCTTAATGAAATTGTTACATTTATGAAATAATTGTTAATATAATTTGGCAAATCTTGTTTATCAATATTGACATTTTTTAAATTTTTGAGGCTAATGTCCTGGTTTTCACAACTCTTCCCCGTTTCAGTCTTCACAATACCCCATATGGCTTTTGATTTGTTTTCAGACTGTCTTATAAAACTATCATTACTCATGAATTTTGCTTTAGCAATTACTTCATACCCTCTTGTAATTCCCGACACATTCCATGAATTGTGGGTCTGTGGATGTTTTCATTTTGGAAATTAGTCTCTTTAGAGTTCCACAGGAAGTTTTGATGCCAGCTGTGATCGAAGAACTTGGCTTTGTATTGCCATGTGACCTGATTTTTGACAGTTTTTTTTGGAAAACACATTTCAAAATATCCCATGAAAATGGAAGAAAATGTGTTATATGCATCATTTGTATTTGTTAGGGATAGTACTTCTGCCCAAGCCTCATTAGTTAGCAAATTTATGAATTGTACACAGTTCTCTGTAGAAAAATTTCTTTTATACATGAAGTGTGTTTTTCTCTCTTTCAGTGGCCTTGAAGGGATTTTGAGGACAAGAGCATTGTGGTCTGATAATCCCAAATCAGTATTTGTCACTTCAACTTCTGTGCGTCCTACATTTGAAAATATATTATCAATAAGACTGACTGTATTATTTGTTATTCTTGTGGGTGTGTGTATGTGTGGAAGCAGGTTGAAACTAGATAACAGATTTAGGAACTGATCTTTTAGCCTACTTTCACTCATAAGATTAATATTGAAGTCCCCACACACAACTACAGTGGCTCTATCGGTGAACAGAGTGTTAAGCAATATTTCTAATTGGTTAAAGAATATGTCTGCATCACCAGTAGGTGGTCTTTATATTGCTATGACTATGACTTTTCCCTGTATTTCATTCAACTGCACAGCTGCAGCTTCAAAATGATTTTCCACACTGAATGATTCAGCTTCACACCTTCTTTTATAGCTGATACTTGGTTTGGTAAATATACATACACCTCCATTTTTGGTATTTTTTCTACAATATTGGCTTGCCAACTTAAACGGATGAATATTAATGCTACTTAGTTCAAAACTTCTGCACCAATGCTCCACAATGCACATGTAGTCAATATTTGCACTGTTCATCGCTACCTCAAGTTCTAATGATTTATTTCTAAGACACTGAATGTTTAAGCTCAGAATCTGCAGGTCATGAGGATGAGAACTGGTTACATTTGTATTTACATTTTGTGGTGTCATACTCCGTTCCTTGTCCTGGCGAGGTACCAAAAATCCTCCAGAAGGACAGGTTTTCTGCACCTTGTAGGTCGTTCACTGGGATATGGTGAGTTGCTTGCTGCTGCTGCTGGTGTAGCTCCCGGTGTCATTGATGCTGTCATTTCTGTTGTTGTTGTTGTTGTTGCTGTTGATGATGGTGTATCTGTTTCTGATACTTCAGGTGTTGGTTCTGTTGTTACTGATATGCTTCCTTGTGAACTGCTAGCACTTGGGGTGTTTTCTTGCAATGTCAGAACATCACACTTGTCTTATAGTGATGATGCTTCATTTTCAGATTCACCAAGTAGTTTGTGGGTCTTTTCCTTGAGGGGAATTACGTTTGAAGTGTCACAACTTACTTTCATTTTGGCATTTACTATTTCTATTATTTTTGCAATTACGAAATTTTTTCCTAATCTCTTTAAGTGGAAACCATGTCTAGTATGGAATCTACTTCCTAGTTTGCTTATATCAATGAAAGTCACATTTTCAAATCGTTTGCATATCTGTTTCATCTCACTATTTGCACTTTCCACTTCTTTGTTAACGCAGGACCATTCTGCTAGGTCATGACGATGTGGTACTGAAAATAGAATGACGTTAGTACATCTTAGTTCATACAGTCGCCTTTTTAGTAGTAAAATGGACAGGGTCAAAGAGCAAATGGACCTACGTAGTTAGTAATTAGGTTTCAGAGCTAAAAAATGTGTTGTCAGAGGGGTTAAAAAGTATGAATGAAAAAGCTGATATTCTTAGAAAATAAATTTATTGTTTTGGAAAATGAGCTAGTAAGTGAATTGGCAAGACAGTCGAAGAGTGTTAATGACGTCAGAGTTGAACAGAAGCCCATAGTGGAAAAAATAGAACAAAACATTGCCAGTTTACACCAAAAAATTTAAATGTTGAAAACAATATGCAAACTAATGTAACTGTTTCAGATCAAAAAATCTCAGTAGTTCACGAAAATTTCATTCAGAAAAATCTGTATTCAAACAATGGTATTGCGTGGTCCAACACTCCTATCAAAAGTTTTCCATCAGACAATTTACATCCAGTGGATTTTCTGCAACACTGTAGAGATAGTTTTGTGTCAGGGATGAATGACAACTATTACACCGAAAACCCCCTGAATGACAATCAAAAAATTAAATTTGTTAAAAGATGTCTTGAAGGCAAAACTCTATCATGGGTAAATTTAAATTTAATTCAGTGGGAAACATACCAGAGCTCCGAAAAAAGGTTTTTAAGTAAATTTTGGTCAGAAGCTGAACAGGGGAGAATTAGAAGTGAATTTTTGACTGGTCATAATTATAGGAATAGGGATGGTATGCTGAAAGAGTTTTGTAAGAATCAACTTAAAAAATTAACGCATCTTGATAAACCATTTGACAAAATGACCTTGATTGATGCACTTAAAAGGAGATTACCAGAAAGGTCACAGTGAGATTTAGTACACAGACATGATGACTGTCTTGAACAATTTTTACAGTATGTTGACAGGCTGGATAGGGCAGCATAAAGAAGTATGTAGCATAACAATCAGAATGATAGAAACCACAATGGGAATAGCTACAGAAACAGAGATAATGGTAACTTCTTTCAGGATAAAAATGTTAACTGAGACAGAAATTTTGAACATCAGCAGGGCATAATGGGAATAACCATGGGCAATTTAATACAAGAAACAATCACAGAAGTAACTACTCAGGAAATGGCAGTTCACTTCAATGGAGGTTCACAGTTTTGCAACGAGAAAACATAACAAGCATAGCACCCCCAAGTTACACTTGCAATTAGACAATAATAGCAGTGTTAATGATATGGCACATGTTCTGAAATTGAACAGAAGAATATCAGATTTATCATTTATGTATTGATCAAAAGTTTTGGGATACCATATTTAATTATAGTGATGTAGGTGCTGATCACAAACCAGAATGTGAGAGTTGGGAGAATTTTGATGTACTGTGTACTCATGATTTCTTCTTTTGGTCAGAAAACCGTGTTATTGATGTATGCAAATCAGGTGATGACTGTATTGGATCTGAACTAGGTGGTATTTTTGTGTAGAGATAAATGAGAGCTTCGAAATAATTGAGATTGGTAAGTCTGAGACTGGTATCTTATTGCAAATGATTGTAGGTGATGTAAGTGACTTTTATGGAGATGAATATTGGGCGCAGATTCCACACATTACATGGATTGCACGTTAACAACATGGGGAAAAAACTGCTCGTCGGAAATATTGAAGAAATTATCACCAAGAGGCATCAAACACTCAAAAGCAAAATCATCCTGGATTGGCCCCCCACATATTCGAAGAAAACAACGCCAGCAAGACCTCACTCACCAACATCAACAACAAAAGAAGGAACTAGGTGCCTCCAATATTCAGGCACAATGAATGCAGTAACAGCTCTACCAATTGCAGATCCAGCTCTAACACCAGCAGCAATATTATCAACAGTAGGAGCAGCAGCTGAACAACTACCAAGGGAGCCAGACACAGAAGAAAATTCTGCTGCAGATGATAATAGAAGAATAGGTGCAGTCGGGAAAAGAAAAGCAGTACTTCCAGCACACCTGAATGATTTTTTATTGACAAGGTAAAGGTAAGTGATCAATTAAATATGCCAAAGTCTAACAATATGCCAAAGCCTAACAAACCCTTTAATTTTGTGCTGATTCATCAAAATGTCCAATCATTGCTAAACAAATTAAGTGAAGTTGAAATTTTATGTACTGATGAGCTAAAAAACGTTTCTGTAGTGTGTATAACTGAACGCTGGCTGCCTAAAGATGCAATGTCAGTCACAAAACTTGCAGACTTCAATCTTTCTTCATCATTTTCTAGAATTACATCCAGTCATGGAGGGTCATGTATATTTGTTAAAAGTGGCATTGATTATTGTAATATAAAACCCATTGAACTGTTAGCTGAAGAGAAAATTTTTGAAGTATCCGCAGTTGAACTCTCTGCAATAAAATTAATAATCATCTGTGTATATAGGAGCCCTGATGGGAACTTAAATGATTTCTGTCACCAACTAGAAGCAGCTTTAAATACTAAAAAAAACTTCAACAAAACAGTGATCATATGTGGAGATTTTAATATAGATTTTCAAGAAATCTCAAAAGCCCAGCAAAGCTTGATGACCCTACTGGAAACATATAACATAAAAGCCACCATAGACTCTCCTACAAGAGCTACACCAACAACTAGCTCAACAATTGATCAGATATTAATAAACACAAATGTAAATCACAATTTCTGTGCCGGAAATCTTAATACTGGCTTCAGTGATCACTATGCACAGTTTATTGCTTTGCACACCCCAAGTGAAACAACTGAGAAAGAGGAACTTGTAAAAGAAGCAAGGAAATTCACTAACAAACAAATAAACCTTTTTGTACAGAGACTAAGTGAAGAAACTTGGTATGAAGTGTATACTTGTGAAAATACTAACAAAAAGTTTGAAAAATTCATGGAAATCTTCATGTCATACTTTGAAGCTGCATTTCCATTAAAAAAGCAAAAATGTCAACCTAACTTCAAAAAGAACAAATGGATTACAACAGGTATTAGAATATCTTGTGCAGAGAAAAGAAGATTACATGCTATAGTAAAGACACAGAACATGCCTCATGAATTTCATTTGTACCTGAAGAATTACAAGAGGATCCTCAAAAATGTTGTAAGGAAAGCTAAAACAATGGCAAATGACAAATACATTGAAAATTCAAAAAACAAATCTAAAGCTATATGGGAAGTTATAAAAAATCAAACAACAAGTGAAACTAAACAATATAAAAATATGAACTTATGTTATGAAGGACAAATGATTTCTTGCCCAACAGAAATTGCAGGGACCTTCAACAAATATTTTGCAAACATAAGTGAACAGTTGGTGAGTGGACTGGAAGAACACAGCAAAATATCACCTCCATCATGCAATAGTGTGAGAAATGTGTCTACATCTTTGTTCCTTTCACCCACAAATTCTGAAGAAATTTTATCAGTTATAAAAACCTTGAAAACAGGGTACTCATGTGGAGTTGATGGAATACCAGATGCAATTATTAAAAAATGCTGTCTTGCCTTAGCTGAACCCTTGACACATTTGTGCAACAGCTCACTGGCATCAGGAACCTTCCCTTCATGCTTAAAAACAGCAAAGCTGAAACCACTGTTCAAAAAAGGAAATCCAGAATGTGTTTCAAATTATAGACCAATAGCCCTACTGCCTGTATTTTCTAAAATTCTAGAAAAAGTTTTTTTATAAGAGATTGTCTGATTTCTTAAATAAAAATAAAATTCTCTCTCCTTCACAGCTTGGCTTCAGGAAAGGCTATTCAACTGAAAGTGCAATATTTGAATTTCTTAATGAAATCTATATTAAACTGGATGCAAGTGAGTTTGTGACAGGCATATATCTTGATTTATCTAAAGCTTTTGACGTCATTGACCATAATGCCCTACTGCAGAAGCTTGAGCAGTTAGGAATTAGAGGTATATCCAATGAGTGGCTCAAGACATACCTATGTGGTCGCAAACAGGTGGTTGAAGTGCAATACACTGACCATAACAAAATCAGCTACTACTATTCAGGATATGAAAATGTGAAATATGGTGTCCCTCAAGGATCAGTATTAGGACCCATTCTGTTTCTCCTCTATGTCAATGATCTTATGTACAACAAGTATTGCCAAACTACCCTCCAATTTGCAGACGATACAAGCTTCCTTATTAGTGGTAAAACAGAAGAAAAACTAAAAGACTCCGCTATCCAAACAACGAACAGTGTAGAACAGTGGTTCAGCTACAACAAGCTAATTATAAACAAAGAAAAGACAGTAGCACTGAACTTCTATAATGTAAAAGGAAGACACCACCCAAACATAGAAATAGAACTTAGGGACAGAGTTCTTGAAAGTGTTGACAGCACTAAATTTCTGGGACTCTGGCTCCAGAACAACACAAAATGGGAGGTACATATTGAATATTTGCAAAGAAAACTAAGCAAAACCTGTTACATGATACGGATCTTAAAAACTTGTTGCAGCAAAGCCAGCCTGTTAAATGTATACTACTCCTATGTGCATTCTGTAATTAAATATGGCATAATCTTCTGGGGCAATACAACAACAAATATTAAACTTTTCAGGATGCAAAAGAGAATACTAAGAATTATTGAAGGGGTAAACAATACGAAATCGTGCAGACCCATATTCAAAAAACTGTCAGTTCTTCCTCTTCCTTGCATTTTTATCTACGAAACATCAGTTTTCATCCAACAATATATCGATAGACACCCAGATATCTTATTAAAAAATGAAGATATACATGCACACAATACAAGGCAAAAATCTGACGTTCATGTGAAACAGATGAGAACATCATTGTGCCAAAAAGGCACACTACATACTGGGATAAAGGTTTTCAATAATCTACCTAAACATATTAAATCAATAGGTCAACTCTGTAGTTTTAAGGCTGAAGTAAAGGCATATTTAATTGACCATTGCTTTTACAGTCTTGTTGTGGTCTTCAGTCCTGAGACTGGTTTGATGCAGCTCTCCATGCTACTCTATCCTGTGCAAGCTTCTTCATCTCCCAGTACCTACTGCAACCTACATCCTTCTGAATCTGCTTAGTGTATTCATCTCTTGGTCTCCCCCTACGATTTTTACCCTCCACGCTGCCCTCCAATACTAAATTGGTGATCCCTTGATGCCTCAGAACATGTCCTACCAACCGATCCCTTCTTCTGGTCAAGTTGTGCCACAAACTTCTCTTCTCCCCAATCCTATTCAGTACCTCCTCATTCGTTATGTGATCTACCCATCTAATCTTCAGCATTCTTCAGTAGCACCACATTTCGAAAGCTTCTATTCTCTTCTTGTCCAAACTATTTACCGTCCATGTTTCACTTCCATACATGGCTACACTCCATACAAATACTTTCAGAAATGACTTCCTGACACTTAAATCTATATTCGATGTTAACAAATTTCTCTTCTTCAGAAACGCTTTCCTTGCCATTGCCAGTCTACATTTTATATCCTCTCTACTTCTACCATCATCAGTTATTTTGCTCCCCAAATAGCAAAACTCCTTTACTACTTTAAGTGTCTCATTTCCTAATCTAATACCCTCAACATCACCCGACTTATTTCGACTACATTCCATTATCCTCGTTTTGCTTTTGTTGATGTTCATCTTATATCCTCCCTTCAAGACACCATCCATTCCATTCAACTGCTCTTCCAAGTCCTTTGCTGTCTCTGACAGAATTACAATGTCATCGGCGAACCTCAAAGTTATTATTTCTTCTCCATGGATTTACAGAATATATAATAGCCAAACAACAAAAATAAAGATGCATTATTAATATTCTACTTCGTATGTTGCCTGTAATGTTTGTTGTATTTATGAATCTGTGCTAAATTACCTCAATATCTAGTCCTTAGGATTGCAATACAAACTGTATTTTATCTTGTAAATACCTAACCATGTCCAATATCCTTGTATATATTCTATACATATAATATTTGAAGGACTAAATAAAGGAAAAAAAATAAAGACTTGTGTTGCTAATGCTGTTGATGAAGAAATTTTGGAAGAATATGATGATGATGATAATAATAATGATGATGATGATGATGATGATGATGATGAGGAGGAGGAGGAGGAGGAGGAGGATAAGTATCAGGTATTTGTGGAGTTTAAGAATAATGAAGTTTCACAGTTATTTGTGAATGATGTTGACAATACAGGTAAGGTAATTGATGTATGTGATGTTGTAAGTGAGTGTCATGGGATACCAATCCAGCCAAAACCGTTTTTCGTTCATGTCATCCAGAATAATGATCCAGTCCTTAAAGGTAAGTTATCTGTGAGCCTAGAGAATAATGTCAAAACTTTTTGAAGTTTGTTTGGGACCACATTGATGATAACATAGATAAACGTGCATTCTAGAGTAAGTTAGATGTGGTTAGTCAAAATTTGTATCCCATTTGGTGGAAAGAAGTGAAAGATAATCTAAGCAGGAAGTGTAAATTTGACAGAAATATATATTGTGTTCCTTCTGTAATAAGTGATAGTTGTGCCATGGAATCCATTTATTGTGTTAATCTTTACCTGATTGATTGATTGATTGATTTTTTATTTGGCCAGTTTTATCATATAGCACAAACTGTACAATTGATATTGGACAGGTCAAAGATAAGTTACAATAATACATAGTATTTTCAAAATAGTAGGCAAATTAAAATTAGGTGTTGTTGTTGTGGTCTTCAGTCCTGAGACTGGTTTGATGCAGCTCTCCATGCTACCCTATCCTGTGCAAGCTTCTTCATCTCCCAGTACTTACTGCAACCCACATCCTTCTGAATCTGCTTAGTGTATTCATCTCTTGGTCTCCCTCTACGGTTTCTACCCTCCACACTGCCCTCCAATACTAAATTGGTGATCCCTTGATGCATCAGAACATGTCCTACCAACCGATCCCTTCTTCTCGTCAAGTTGTGCCACAAACTCCTTTCCTCCCCAATTCTATTCAATATCTCCTCATTAGTTATGTGATCTACCCATCCAATCTTTAGCATTCTTCTGTAGCACCACATTTCGAAAGCTTCTATTCTCTTCTTATCCAAACTATTTATCGTCCATGTTTCACTTCCATACATGGCTACACTCCATACAAATACTTTCAGAACTGTTAACAATATTCTCTTCTTCAGAAGCACTTTCCTTACCATTGCCAATCTACATTTTACATCTTCTCTACTTCAACCATCATCAGTTATTTTGCTCCCCAAATAGCAAAACTCCTTTACTACTTTAAGTGTCTCATTTCCTAATCTAATTCCCTCAGCATCACCCGACTTAATTCGACTACATTCCATTATCCTCGTTTTGATTTTCTTGATGTTCATCTTATATCCTCCTTTCAAGACACTGTCCATTCCGTTCAACTGCTCTTGCAGGTCCTTTGCTGTCTCTGATACAATTACAATGTCATCGGTGAACATCAAAGTTTTTATTTCTTCTCCATGGATTTTAATACCTACTCCGAATTTTTCTTTTGTTTCCTTTACTGCTTGCTCAATATACAGATTGAATAACATTGGGGAGAGGCTACAACCCTGTCTCACTCCCTTCCCAACCACTGCCTCCCTTTCATGCCCCTCAACTCTTATAACTACCATCTGGTTTCTGTACAAATTGAAAATAGCCTTTCGCTCCCAGTATTTTACCCCTGCCACCTTTAGAATTTGAAAGAGAGTATTCCAGTCAACATTGTCAAAAGCTTTCTCTAAGTCTACAAATGCTAGAAACGTAGGTTTGCCTTTCCTTAATCTTTCTTCTAAGATAAGTCGTAAGGTCAGTATTGCCTCACGTGTTCCAACATTTCTACGGAATCCAAACTGATCTTCCCCGAGGTCGGCTTCCACCAGTTTTTCCCTTCGTCTGTAAAGAATTCGTGTTAGTATTTTGCAGCTGTGACTTATGAAACTGATAGTTCGGTAATTTTCACACCTGTCAACACCTGCTTTCTTTGGGATTGGAATTATTATATTCTTCTTGAAGTCTGAGGGTATTTCGCCTGTCTCATACATCTTGCTCACCAGATGGATCTCCCATTTCATCTTCATCTACATCCTCTTCCATTTTCATAATATTGTCCTCAAGTACATCACCCTTGTATAGACCCTCTATATACTCCTACCACCTACCTGCTTTACCTTCTTTGCTTAGAACTGGGTTTCCATCTGAGCTCTTGATATTCAAACAAGTGGTTCTCTTTTCTCCAAATGTCTCTTTAATTTTCCTGTAGGCAGTATCTATCTTACCCCTAGTGAGATAAGCCTCTACGTTCTTACATTTGTCCTCTATCCATTCCTGCTTAGCCATTTTGCACTTCCTGTCTATCTCATTTTTGAGACATCTGTATTCCTTTTTGCCTGCTTCATTTACTGCATTTTTATATTTTCTCCTTTCATCAATTAAATTCAATATTTCTTCTGTTACCCAAGGACTTCTACTAGCCCTCATCTTTTTACCTATTTGATCCTTTGCTGCCTTCACTACTTCATCCCTCAGAGCTACCCATTCTTCTTCTACTGTACTTCTTTCTCCCATTCCTATCAATTGTTCCCTTATGCTCTCCCTGAAACTCTGTACAACCTCTGGTTCTTTCAGTTTATCCAGGTCCCATCTCCTTAAATTCCCACCTTTTTGCAGTTTCTTCAGTTTTAATCTACAGTTCATAACCAATAGATTGTGGTCAGAGTCCACATCTGCCTCTGGAAATGTCTTACAATTTAAAACCTGGTTCTTAAATCAATGTCTTTCCATTATATAATCTATCTGATACCTTCTAGTATCTCTAGGATTCTTGCATGTATATAACCTTCTTTCATGATTCTTGAACCAAGTGTTAGCTATGATTAAGTTATGCTCTGCGCAAAACTCTACCAGGCAGCTTCCTCTTTCATTTCTTAGCCCCAACCCATATTCACCTGCTATGTTTCCTTCTCTCCCTTTTCCTACTCTTGAATTCCAGTCACCCATGACTATTAAATTTTCATCTCCCTTCACTACCTGAATAATTTCTTTTATTTCATCATACATTTCTTCAATTTCTTCATCATCTGCAGAGCTAGTTGGCATATAAACTTCTACTACTGTAGTAGGCGTGGGCTTCGTGTCTATCTATGTGTTCACTATGCTGTTTGTAGTAGCTTACCCGCACTCCTATTTTTTTATTCATTATTATATCTACTCCAGCATTACCCCTATTTGATTTTGTATTTATAACCCTGTATTCACCTGACCAAAAGTCTTGTTCCTCCTGCCACCGAACTTTGCTAATTCCCACTATATCTAACTTTAACCTATCCATTTCCCTTTTTAAATTTTCTAATCTACCTGCCCGGTTAAGGGATCTGATGTTCCACGCTCCGATCCATAGAACGCCTGTTTTCTTTTTCCTGATAACGACGTCCTCTTGAGTAGTCCCCACCCGGAGATCCGAATGGGGGACTATTTTACCTCCAGAATATTTTACCCAAGAGGACACCATCATCATTTATCCATACAGGAAAGCTGCATGCCCTCGGGAAAAATTACGGCTGTAGTTTCCCCTTGCTTTCAGCCGTTCGCAGTACCAGCACAGCAAGGCCGTTTTTGGTTAATGTTGCAAGGCCAGTTTTAGCTACCTATTACAATTAATTTTGTTACTTATTCAGAAATTCTCTGACAGAATAGAAACAGTGCTTTATTAGAAATGCCTTTAGTTTAGCTTTAAATATTGGATGAGTAGTATTTTTTATTTCCTCTGGTATCTTATTGTGTATTGTTACACCAATGTTAATTATACTCCTCTGATAGGTGGTTTCTCTGTGATATTTTTGATGTATATTTGATTCCGCTCTGGTACTGTAGTTGTGTACATTTTTGTTCTGTAGCAGTTTGCCTGTTGTTTTCAGTAGGTAGTCCCTAGTGAACAAGATAGTTTCACAAATGAATAAACTTGGATCATTTAGAATACCAATCTCAGAAAAATGGGGTTTACAGGACTCCATCTGTTTAAGGTCACACATTATTCTTAAAGCTCTTTTTTGCATTCTAAAAACCTTTACACTGTGAGTTGAGTATCCCCAGAAAATGATCCCATATCAGATTAATGAGTGGAACTGTGCATAGTATGCCTGCAGTACTGTTGTTTTGCTTGTTGTAGCCTTTAAAATTCTTAGGCCATAGCACACAGATGATAGTTTTCTACACAAGTTATTTATATGTGTGTCCCACTGAACCCAAAGACCCAAGAGTTTTGTGAGACTTACATTTTCTAGGGGATCATTTTTTAATTGGGCTTGAATAGACATTTGATTAGTTGGGGGAATTAAATAAAAATCGGCACACACAGTTCTTTCAGTATTTATAATGAGTTTGTTTTTTGTGAATCACTCAGAAAGTCTTTTCATAGAGCTTTCTGCTGTGGACCGCAAAGTTTCTAGACTGGATCCAGTGAGCAATATGCTGGTGTTATCGGCAAACAGGATAGTTTTTGTGGGACTCATATATTCAACTAAGTCGTCCACATAAATCAAGAAGAGTAGTGGACCTAAGATTGAGCCCTGTGGTACACCATATTTTATTGGTAATTCCCTAGAAAGAAAGGAGTTGTTTCTTGTTTTATTCATTTTGTTGAATTCATACTGAAGTGATACTTTCTGTCTGTGGTTTTTTAGGCATGAACACAACCAGATATGTGCTACACCTCTTACTCCTCGTCTTTCTAATTTTTCGAGCAGAATGTTATGGTCCAGGACGTCGAAGGCTTTTGATAGATCTAGAAAAATACCTGCAGCTAATTTATGTTGATCAAGGGATTTTAAAATGCAGTCTAAGAAATTGAATATTGCTGTCTGTGTCGATTTACACTTATAAAACCATGTTGTTGTACTGTAAGAGGTACATATTTATTTATGAAACTTAAAGAGAGGTTGAAAATTTTTGCCAAGGGGTTTGCTATGTGGTGAGCACATATGAAATCAGGTACTTCATCAAGACCACTTGACATTTTGTTGCTTAATGATTTAATTTTACTTATAATTTCGTTGGGGTTTGTTTCATACACATACATAGAAGCAGTTGAGATCATTGACTTGCTGGAGAAACTTTGGACTAGTCCTTAACAGTGTACTTGAATGAGGTCTTCAGCTAGTAGGTGAAGTATTCATTTAATTTTTCCACAACTGAATTTGGGTCTGTGACTTTTGAGCCTTCTAGTGTTAATGATACATTCTTTTTCTTTGGCACTGAACTACAAGTTTCTTTATTTATAACTCTCCATGTGGATCTCATTTTGTTAGATGAGTTTCTTATCAAATTGTCATTCCACATAATTTTTGCCTCTTTGACTATTCTACCATAGATTCTTTTGTAGGCTTTTGAATAATCTGCAAATTCTTGGGTTACTCTATATTTCTTACAAGAGTACTGATAACATGAGTAACCGAAGTAATTCTATGATACCAGAAAAGTGGATAAAACTCTGTAAAGTCAGTGCAGATGTAGGATTTGATGAAATTGAAGTGTCTAATAACAGTGCAGATAATTCAGATTTTGGGTGTCCTTACATTAAAATTAAGATCGATCAATGGGAAGGTAACTGTTTGATTGATACAAGCAGCCTAATTTGTGGTATATCTGAACAATTTACAGACAAGATCCAGTATAGTAGATCCAGTATTGTGGAAATGTCCATTGTACGTGTAAAGATAAGAGGAACTACTGGTAAGCAAAACAAGTTTGTAAAATGTCAAATACTGTTAACTTTTAGTACAAAATGTAGTGTCGGCAGACTTGCCAACACTACGCACACTAATTGAAAGAGGCGGCCAAGATGCACGCGCTAACTCACGAAGGATGGAGTGAGGTCTGAAACAGGATACGTAATGAATGTTATAAAGAAAAGTACGTAGCTTCTGGACTACTTAACTTTAATCCATCCTTTGTATACATCGTTCTTGATGAGACATCTGGAGATTGTGGCGATACAAGTGAGACTCTTTAGATACAAGCTATCTAAGGCTAATGGCGCCTTGCTAGGTCGTAGACATGGACTTAGCTGAAGGCTATTCTAACTGTCTCTCAGCAAATGAGAGAAAGGCTTCGTCAGTGTAGTCGCTAGCAACGTCGTCGTACAACTGGGGCCGAGTGCTAGTACGTCTCTCGAGACCTGCCGTGTGGTGGCGCTCGGTCTGCGATCACTGCCAGTGGCGACACGCGGGTCCAACATGTACTAATGGCCCGTGGACGATTTAAGCTACCACCTAGCAAGTGTGGTGTCTGGCGGTGACACCACACAAAGGATAAGACCTTTCAACATGGATGCATAATGATCCCTCGTCTAGGTGAAAATATACACTATGTTTGCAGATTCATAAGACTATACAACTGTTTTTTGTTTATCAGGAATGCAGTATGTAAGATTACGTGATTTCTATAGTTCTGTCTTACCTACTGACTGAGTTTAATTTTATGATATACTATGTTTGGAGGTTCATACAACTATATAATTACGTTTTGTAATACAATATGGCATTATTTTTTGGGGGAGCTCCAATAATATATCTCGTGTACCGAAGCTCCAGAAGAAAATTATCAGAAATATGTGCACTGCACAGCAAAGAGAATCATGTCGTCCATTATTACAGAAACTAAAAATTTTGACTGTCCCCTCCCTATACATACACAAGCTAATGATATTTTTACACAACAAACCGGAATTGTTCATTAGAAACCAATTTGATCATCCATACAGTACAAAGAATAAAGATAATTTTATGCTTCTTGCCCATAGATTGAAATTATATGCTCAGTCCCCACAATATATGGGTATGAAGGTCTACAACAAACTTAAAGGCAAAAACATTCTAAACATGGAACTGGGGATACTAAAAAAGAAGTTACATGAAATTCTTATACACAAATGTTATTACTGATTAGAAGAGCTCATGGAAGATGAACTGATAATTTGAGCAGATTCCAACCACAAATTAGCATTATATTGTGAAAAAAAATTGTCCATTATCAAGAAAGATATTTACCTATGCTGGAAAATAAGAAAATACAGATACTACTACATAGACTATATATAGTTTTAAAAATTAATATTAGATTATAGTTTGTAATTTTTGACGTATCTCCTACACCATAATCACATGATTTGTAAGTGTATGTTATGAGACTAATAAATCGCAGTTCCCAATTCACACATCAAAAACAGTTTTTCATCACCCTGGTTCCCAGAACTCCTGGAGATAGATGTTGGCTGTGGATATTGTATCACAGACACAGTCCCTTTCACTGTTCAGAGATGTCACTAAATCCGCCCAAAGATGTAAACAACCATGCATGAGTAGCGCCTATTAAGTGGAGGGGGTCTGACAGCTGATCAGTTCCAATCATTCCACCAGGAAAGAGGTGTTGTCTGTAGTTCAATCATGCCTAGAAGGTCAGTTCTGCAGTTTGATCATGTCAGCATTGTTATTTTGTGCTAGGAATGGCTCTCAACAAGGGAAGTGTTCAGGCATCTCAGAGTGAACCAAAGCAATGTTGTACGGACATGGAGGAGATACAGAGACATGAACTGTGGATGACATGCTTTGCTCAGGCTACCCAAGGTCTACTACTGCAGTGGATGACCACTACCTATGGATTATGGCTCGGAGGAACCCTGACAGCAATGCCACCATGTTGAATAATGGTTTTTGTGCAGCCGCAGGACATTGTGTTATGACTCGAACTGTACGCAATAGGCTGCTTGGTGCGCAACTTCACTCCCGACATCCATGGCAATGTTCATCTTTGCAACCATGACACCATTCAGCGTGGTGCAGATGGGCCCACCAACATGCCAAATGGACCGCTCAATATTGGCATCACGTTCTCTTCACCAATGCGTGTCACATATGCCTTCAACCACACAATCGTCGGAGATGTGTTTGGAGGCAACCTGGTCAGGTTGAACCCCTTAGACACACTGTTCAGCAAGTGCAGCAAGGTGGAGGTTCACTGCTGTTTTGGGGTGGCATTATGTGGGGCCGACATACGCTGCTGGTGGTCATGGAAGACGCCATAATGGGTGTATGATACATGAATGCTATCCTCCGAACGATAGTGCAACCATATTGGCAGCATATTGGTGACACATTCATCTTCATGGATGACAATTTGAAGTCGCATTGTGCACATCTTGTGAATGACTTCATTCAGGATAATGACATCCCTCAATTAGAGCTGACAGCATGTTCTCCAGACATGGACCCTTCAGAACATGCCTGGGATAGACTGAAAAGGGCTGTTTATGTACAACGTGACCCACCAACCACTGTGAGGGATCTACGCCGAATCGCCATTGAGGAATGGGACAATCCGGACCAACAGTGCATTGATGAACTTGTGGATAGTATGCTATGATGAATACAGGCATTCATCAATGCAAGAGGACGTGCTGCTGGGTATTAGAGTTACTCATATGTACAACGATCTGGACCACCACCTCTGAAGGTCTTGCTGTATGGTGGTACAACATGTAAGGTGTGGTTTTCATGAGCAATAGAAAGGGTGGAAATGATGTTTATGTTGATCTCTATTCCAATTTTCGGTACTGATTGTGGAACTCCCTGAACTGAGGTGATGCAAAATATTTTTGATGTGTGTAGATTTGTGGTTTAGAATTTGATACATACATTCCATGAGACTAAATGAGTAGATTCTTCTACAATTTTGAAATGGGACAATGCCATTAAACGTCTAGTCCTCATATCCTGCACTGTAAAAATTTGGAACAGTATCTTAGTACATCTGTGTGTATCACCTTATTAGTTCATTTTTTCATTGCATTTAGCTATGTTTATTAAGGTTTCATATGTGAACACTTTTTAATCCTATCTGATGTAAATCCTATATACTTGCTTTTGGAATATAAATAGGGAGAGCATATGCCGTTTGATGTGTGGAAGGTATTGAACTGCATATTTAGTACACAAAACAATGTTTCAGTGTTTGATGTCAATGGCAGACAGGAAGTAACCTATCCATTGGAGCGTGTGATGAGAACTCGAGGGATGCAACTGAAAGATGTTGGCAGATCCACTCCCCACACTGCTGTGTGGGTGTACCATGCTGGATGTTGCAGTATTTGTGTGCAAATTCCAGCCATTTTCACCGATGAAGAGCAGTCAGCATGGGTGCATGAACCAGGCACCAGCTGCAGAGCCCCATACCCAAATCTTTACTGAACCATCATTGAGCAGACACTGTTGGTAGCCCCTTGGTTCATCTGGGTGGTCAGTTGCTCAACAGCTGCATGTCTGTTTGCCCATACACATCTCTGCAGCTTTTGTTCACCCATCACCTATGGCCCATGGTGCAGCACAGTTGTCTTGGCACCAGTTTTGGATAGTCCCATTTTGCTATTCTTGCTTCAACCACTGCATCATTGGAACTGTTTAGAAACTTACCCATTTTAGAAATGCTTCCAACCTTGACCCAAAAACCAATGATCATGCCCTTTCGAATGTCAGATAAATCATTTTCTCCACATTATGTCTACAACTGAACTGTTTTCTGTGTCGACCAACATGCATTACATGCCCTCCACTGCAAGTGCTGCCATTTGCTGTCTGTGAGTGATTATTGCATGTTGATGTTGAATATATGTGATGGTCACATTTATATGACTGGACCGCATGTTTCGTATATCTTCAAAACTACTTTTATGTTCAATCCAATTTGATTGCTCTATACTACATTACGTCTTCCATAATCTACCATTTTTTCCTCAGATATCTTTTATTTAATATGTACTTAATATTTTCCTCTTCTATAAAACTTTTCTGTGATTTAGAAGTAAACTGAGCACCATTGTCAGAAAGACTTGCTTTTGGTATTCCTAATTTTCCAAAGTAACATTTTTTTAATTTTCTGTATTATGAGTTTGTTAGTTGCTTTCTTTATAGGATGTAACTTTATGAATTAGGAAATAAACCTATCATAACAAAAAGGTAACTTCAAGCTCTTTAGGCTTTTGGTAGTTGCCGTAACAAGTCAATTCCTGTGAGTTTTATCTGCTTTTTTGTAATAATTTTCTGTGTGTATCATTTTAGTGGTATGGTTAGTGATCTTTACATGTTGATATCTGTCACAAGAAGCGAAAATAATTCTAACTCATTTGGCTAATTTATAAAAATATAAATCATCTTAATCCTTTTGGATACGTTTCAAAGCTTCACAGTGTCTGTAGCTTTCACATACAAACTTTCATGTGACTAGCTGTATATTGTTCTGGCCAACACAACTTCCTATTATCACTGTGTGTACAGTTTCTCCTAAATAACAATCCTCTGTAAATTTTATAGTTCCCCTTTTCCATTTACTTTCTTTTCCAAGTAACATTTCACAAGCTTACAATTTTCGTCTTGTTACAAATCCTCCTGTTCTCTTTTTCATTTTTTTCTTTATTTTTTTCATATAGATTACCCTGAAATCCCTTTCTCCTTGATTCCTACTCTCTTTACATTTACCCTCCCACCAAACGATAATTATTCAGTGCATCTGAAATTACAGTTACCTTTCCTTTTATGTATTTTATTCAATAATAAAGTTGTTCCAAGAAAAGTGCCCATTTTTTAATTTTACTGTACTATAACTTGTACTCCTGCAAACAACTTAAAGCTTTGGGATCAGTATATACAATAGTTTCATGTCTCAGTACATAGTTTCTAATTTTTTTGAAAGCCCAATGTTCTGCCAATACTCCTGCAAACAATTTAAAGCCTTGGGATCAGTATATACAATAGTTTCATGTCTCAGTAAATAGTTTCTAATTTCTTCAAAAGCCTAATGTTCTGCCAATAACTCTTTTCCAGTTGCAGTGTAATTCTTCTCGTGTTTTTGTAATGATCGCTTGCAGATGCTACAGAGTGATGTTTTACTCTGCTATTTATTACTTCCTGTTGGAAAAATGAGCTTGCACTCCTCTATCACTAATGTCTGTCATTATGCAAGATGGTAATGCCAAATCTGGTCTGTGTAAATTCTGCTGTCACATAACTGTGTCTTTATTTAATTTCAAGCTTGTTGGCATTCCTTACTCCATTCCCACAACATATTTTTCCTTAAAATATTATTAAAACAAAGTGCATTCAGAACCTGAGTTCTTATCTATTTTCTATAAAAATATATTTTATACAACCAAGAGAATGACTGTGACTCCTTTTTTTACTTATGGGCAGGAAATTTTGCTATGGTTAATATTTTATCACTGTCAGGCAAAATTCTTTCCTCTTTAATGCTATGGCCAAAATTTTAACTGTTTTGCAGAAAAATTACACTTTTCCAACTTAAGTAGCGTATCTCCATCCTTTAACTTTCTCCCTACTTCCCTTAATAACTGTAAGTGCTCTCCTTCCAACTTTTTCCTGTAACTAAAATATCATCTACATAAATTATCAATCTAATAAATGATTCCCTTCTCAGAAAAAAATCCAAGCCTCACATAAACTCTGCATCGGAAATGTTTAATCCAAATACTACAATACAGTATTGATAAGATCTACCACTATATAGAAAAGCAGTGTGCATTTTGGAATCAGGTTCAAGTGATATCTGGTGAAAATCTGAAGTAAGATCAAGAGTAATCACGTAAGTTACATCTTTAAATTTATGCAATTGTTTGTCTGTATTTTCAGGGTGGTCAATTTCTCTCTCTAATACATTGAAGTGATAAAAAATTTGTTATAGGCATGTGTATTCAAATACAGATATATGTAAACTGGCAGAATATGGCACTGTAGTTGCCAACACCAATATTAGACAAGAAGTGTCTGGGGCAGTTGTTAGATCAGTTACTGCTTGTACAATGGCAGGTTATCAAGATTTAAGTGAGTTTGAACATGGTGTCATAGTCAGCACAAGAGCAATGGGACACAGCATCTCTGAGGTAGCGATGAAATAGGGACTTTCCCACATGACCTTTCCATGAGTGTACCATGAATATCAGGAATTCAGTAAAACATCATACCTCTGACATCGCTGTGGCCAGAAAAAGAATCTGCAAGAATGAGACCAATGATGACTGAAGAGAATCATTCAATGTGACAGAAGTGCGACCCTTCTGCAAATTGTTGCTGATTTCAGTGCTGGGCCATCAAGTGTCAGTGTGCCATTCAATGAAACATTACAGAAATGAGCTTTCAGAGCTGAAGGCCCACTCGTGTACCCTTGATGACTGCATGACATGAAGGTTTATGCCTCGTCTAGATCCATCAACAACGAAATTGGACTGTTGATGACTGGAGACATGTTACCTGGTTTCAAGCTGGTGGTGGTTCTATAAGGGTGTGGGACATGTGCAATTGGAGTGATATGGGATCCTTGATATTTTCAGATACGACTCTGACAGGTGACATGTACATAAGCATCCTGTCTGATCACCTGCATCCATTCATGTCTATTGTGCATTACGATGGGCTTGGGCAATTCCAGAAGGACAATGTAACATCTCACACTTCCACTATTGCTACAGAGTGGCCCCAGGAACACTTTTCTGAGTTTAAACTCTTTTGCTGGCCACCAAACTCCCAAGACATGAACATTATTGGGCATATCTGAGGTGCCTTGCAATGTGTTGTTCAGAAGAGATCCCCACCCTCTCATGCTCTTATGGATTTATGGGCAACTCTGCAGGATTCATGGTGTCAATTCTCTCCAGCACTACGTCAAACATTAGTTGAGTCCATGCCATGTCATATTGCGTCACTTCTGCATGCTTGTGGGGGCCCTGCATGATATTAGGCAGGTGTACCAGTCTCTTTGGTTCTTTGTGTATTTTATTTAAGTGTATGGAATACAATACAAGTATTATCCCTCCGTATCTTCTACAGATGACGAGTGGGTTACTGTAATCACAGCACCTCCTTTCTATAAGACCCCAACTCACCATCTTTTGTAATTCTCTTTTTACAGCCTCCCTTCTAGAGATAGGTACTCCATAATGTTTAATGAAAAAAGGGTTCTGTGGTCTTAACTTAAGTTCACACTGGTTATTCTTTTCTCTTGCTGGTTTCTCATTAAAAACAGGATAGTACTCCCATAAGAATTTTCTTAAACCTCCTTTCTGACTCTGTGTAAGTTTCTCCAAACATTGTCCTTGGTTTCAACTAAATTATGATAATATTCTAATTTTCCTTCTCAATTAAACTATACTCCTCTTCTTCAATGTATCCACTATCATCGATACACTTTACCCCATTGACTTGATTACTGCTATTTATGCTATTCTAATGATCAATTTTGTCTGAAAAGAAATTCTACTTCTTGGTTCTGTAAAATATAATTCTTTGATGGTCCAACAAAATCTCAGTATATCTTTCACAGTCCAACTCTTGCTCAAAATAATTTCCTCACACAGTTTGGTTATCACCAAACAAACCTAGATAAAGGACATGTTATTGATTCTAAATGACAGTAATATTTGTTAGTTAACTCTCTGTAGCTCCTTTAATCAGAATCCCTATTACACGTAACTCAACAAAATTTGGACTGAATTTTATTCTAATTTTTCAGACTACCTGTATCCATCAGGCAGCAGCCTTCCCATTTATCAGTTTCAATACAAATATATGGGCTTTACTGTGTATCGCTATAATCTTTCTTTTCTGTCTTGTACAAGAGTTCCCACTCAGTGTCTTTGAACCCCACATATTTAATTTCATCTTTGTTTATATGTGTCTCTACTTAGTTGCATGGTATTCACAGGCATATTAGTTATTTTTATAAGATCTCTTGATTATTTCTTGTCTCTCCCCACAATTCTGGATGCAAGCTTTCATACAACTTTCCCAATGTGTCTTTTATTCTATTATCACTACTTTCATCACCACAATGGTTCCAAGCTACCCTTAAAATTTCATTAATTGTACACTTCTCATACTCTATTTCATCCTCTCAATCATTTACTGCTTTACTGATATCAACTGGTAAAATCTCTGGCCTCTCTGAATGTGGTCATTCCTACCTCATAAATACACTCCTCTAACACATTAACTTTAACTTCTGCATAAACCATGTCATCTAATTCTGTAAATAAGTCTATATCACTTTGTATTTTCTCGTCAACATGTTGTTTTTTATGGAGGTAAAATGTACGTAATATGCAAAACGAGGATAATGGAATGTAGTTGGATTAAGTCGGGTGATGCTGAGGGAATTAGATTAGGAAATGAGACACTTAAAATAGTAAAGGAGTTTTGCTGTTTGGGGAGAAAAATAACTGATGATGGTCAAAGTAGAGAGGATATAAAATGTAGACTGGCAATGGCAAGGAAAGCGTTTCTGAATAAGAGAAGTTTGTTAACATTGAATATAGATTTAAGTGTCAGGAAATCATTTCTGAAAGTATTTGTATGGATTGTAGCCATGTATGGAAGTGAAACATGGACGATAAATAGTTTGGATAAGAAGAGAATAGAAGCTTTCGAAATGTGGTGCTACAGAAGAATGCTAAAGATTGGATGGGTAGATCACATAACTAATGAGGAGATATTGAATAGAATTGGGGAGGAAAGGAGTTTGTGGCACAACTTGACGAGAAGAAGGGATCGGTTGGTAGGACATGTTCTGATGCATCAAGGGATCACCAATTTAGTATTGGAGGGCAGTGTGGAGGGTAGAGGGAGACCAAGAGATGAATACACTAAGCAGATTCAGAAGGATGTAGGTTGCAGTAAGTACTGGGAGATGAAGAAGCTTGCACAGGATAGAGTAGCATGGAGAGTTGCATCAAACCAGTCTCAGGACTGAAGACCACAACAAACAAACAATGGTGTGCTAATGACATAACAGTAGCCACCTAAAGTTAACAAGAATTGAGTCAGGAGTGTAATGAAGTAGGATATCTGCTAGCTGGTGGCTTCAATGTGCACATAAAAAGAAAGCAAACTAAGGTATCAGTGTAATCAGAGCACATTCTCATACTGTAAACTGAGTGTGCGGTAAATCTCAAGATAATATCTGTTTGAAACCAGTTAACTGAGTAATGTTCTAGACACTGTTTTAGCAGCAGAATAAAATCCAAATATAGAGGTCCCTATTTTATAAATAAAATCTTTACTCCAAACAATTGAAGCATATGCAATCTCTCAGTATGTATTATCTGAACAAACAATGTCCTCAGAGACAGTATTGCTGTGATAAAGCCGATAACAACTATCAGCAGCTTTGTGGTATAGTCTTACAATATATATTAATAATTAATAGGGGGATGCATGCATGCTGTGTGTGGATGCTGGAGGAGCCTGCTGCAGTTCAAGAACAGCTGAATGTGCTTTTGGCTATAGTCAGTTGTCTGCCTCAGGGTGCAGCAGGGGCAGAGAAACTGGTACATTGTGTGGAACACTTCAGGTATTGCCTCTTTTGCCCACAGGCTCTGCTGCTGAGGCACCACTTACTGTACCTGATGTGGTGGATCTGCCATCACGGCAGGATGAGTGGCGGGTAGTAACATGTTTGTGTTGCTCAAGGCAGAAGGCCAACGTGGAGACTGAACATCTGGCTTTGCCTATTTACCCTTTGAATGAATAGGTGGCAGTTACTTCAGCAGAGTCTGAGCAGGCCAACAGAGGAAGGAATTTATTAGTTATTGGGAGCTACAACATTAGACACATTATTGAGCTCCTTAGGGAAATAGTGTTCAGGGCAAGGAGAAAGCCAATGTGCACTTGGTAAAGCTGCTGGAGGTCCTCACCTGAGACGTGGAGGAGATATTGCCTGTGGCTATTGACTGTGCATGGTGCATTCATCTGCAAGTTGTGGCACACCTTGGCACCAATTACCTCTATCTCTTGGGTTCTGAGGCCTTACTCAGTACGCGCAGGTAACTGGAGGAGGTGGCAAAGCCTGTTGGCATCATGCAGACAGGGCTCACAATTTTCAGCATTGTTCCCAGAGTTGAATGGTATCCTTTGGTTTGGAGACAAGTTGGAGATCTTGGCCAAAGACTTTGTTGACTCTGTGGTGTTCTTGGTTGCAGATTTCTGGACCTGTGTTACAGGAGGGTAATTGTAGGACTCCCCTTGATAGGTCAGCAGTGTACTACACAAAGGAAGCAGCTTCTTGGGTAGCAGAGTGATTGTGGAGCGCACATGGTTTTTTCTTAGGCTAGACAGTAGCTTGAGGTACTCTGATTAACAGTCACTAGGTGAAATGCTGATAGTGAAAACAGACTATGTACAGAGTAGTGGTAGTTTGACTGTCATCAGCATATTGTTGAAATATTCATAAGCTCCTGAACTTACCACCCTGCAGGAAATTTCTCACCCTCAAATTATTCTTGGAACTGAGATCTGGCGAAATACCAAAGTAGAAAGCTCTGAGATATTTAGCGATTCATGGGACATATATCGAAAAGACAGATTTGTTGTAACTGTGAACAGGATGGTCACGGGGTAGCACAGACGAAAGGCGCAGCAGGACCCGCGGAGAGGCCCGCGAACAACACAGCGGAAAAGGACGGACACGACCAACATAGGACAGAACGAATACGACAAGACTGACAACAGAGTCACAAGGAAACAAACTCGTACACAAACCAGGAAGAAAGCAGTCTAGCGCAAGCGAGGTGCAAACTGACGTAAGAGAGATAAGACTGACTTGATGTGCGAGTAGCCGGCGCTTAAATATGCTCTCAGGGGCGCCGCTATTGGCTGCTGGGACCACGTGTTCCACTGGTGGCGCCCCCACACTAAAAGCGGGCCAGGAGGTGCGCACTGCCACAACTTACAATGCAGCGATCTCTATGGGTCTTCGACATCCATGACGTCGGCGCGGATTCAAATTCCGCGGCGCGCGGTACCATAAGATTAGACACCATAGGAGGAGGAGTGTTCATTGCAGTTGATTAAAATATAGTCTCTACTGACGTCGAACTCGCGTGTGACAGTGAAGTTATCTGGTCATGTGTAACAGGTCTAGGTGAAATCAAGTTAATTGTTAGATGTTTTTACTGGCCACCTGATTCTGCTGTGGCAGTTTTAGAGTCATTCAGAGAAAGTCTACAGTCAGTAGTGCAGAAACACCCAAACCAAGCAGTATTGGTTGGAGGCAACTTTAACCTGCTGAATATAGACTGGGACATCCATGGATTTATTTCAGGGGTACAGACAGATGGTATTGCAAAGTACTTTTGAACACATTTTCCGAAACCTGTTTGACAGCCCACATGCAATGGAAATAATGTAGACCTTGTAGATGCAAACAGGCCCAACCTTATCAAGGCATCAGTAAAGAGACAGGGATTAGTGATCATGATATCATCATAGCAATAATAGTCACTAAAGTTAAGAAATCAGTCGAGATGGCTAGGAGAGTATTTGTGCTAGATGGCGCAGATAAGTAGTTGGTAGTGTCCCATTTACACAATGAATTGATACCATTTAGTTCCAGTATGATGAACATAGTGGATTTATGAGCAAAGTATAAATATGTTGCTTGAGGCTTTCCCGACGGACATGTTGTATATATGGTTCTCGGGCGAGACGTCGGATATCATAGTGAAAACTCCACAATATTTCGTCAGCGCAACTGGCCGACATCTTCAGGTGCGACGAACACACTGCTAAGACAGGACCAGGGCTCCCCATTTATGCCAGTTTTAGGCAGGAAGTGCGCATGCGTGGAGGCGCCAAATTCGATGGCCAATAGCGACGATATCAACTGATAGCTGGAAGGACAGTAACGCCACCTACAGGATGAAGAACCAAATACTTCGGCGCACGTGCGGAGGCTGCCGCCGCTGCTCTGCGCTATCGGCAGCCCCAGCGACCTCTGTCGGAAGCCGCAAGCAGTACTGCGCGTCCACGTAGGCGCCTTGATTATCCTCCCGTTGTCAACAGAATATTTATGTTGCTGGCGAATCGTCGTCCGTCTTATGACCAAAAGTATTCCTCTCTGCTCGAAGCGACTTCAATATGGCCAGTGCTGGATCCCATGCTGAACTAAGCTGAAAGCCCGTGTCTCTGTTTACAAGATTCGTCGAGCTACGTATTTCCACTGCTTCCTTAATAACACTGTCCCAGTACGAACTCGTCGATGCGAGAATTTTTGTATGTAGGTAATTCATAGAATGGCCTGTACTGAGACAATGCTCGGCCACTGCAGACTTTTCTGGTTGCTCCAGATGAGTGTAGCGTTGGTGTTCAGTGCATCTCTCTTCTACAGTGCGACAAGTTTGTCCGATGTATGACATGCCGCAGCTACAAGGAATCTCGTAAACACCGGGTCTTCTTAGGCCAAAGCTGTCCTTAGGTGAGCCCAAGAGAGCTCTGAGTTTTGCCGGCGGACGAAAAACACATTTAACTTTATGCCTCTTCAATAGTCTTCCTATTTTTGAAGAGACAACGCCGATGTATGGCAAGATGACCATTCCCCTTTGTTCTTCGCCTTCTTCCACTTCCTCACGTTGGGTAACCCGCTTTGGTTGTAAGGCACGGCGAATCTCCCGTTCGGAGTATCCATTTTGTTGGAAAATGGTACGCAGATGGAGTAGCTCATTGGATAAGCTGTCTGAGTCTGATATGGCTCGTGCTCTGTGGACCAACGTCCTCAGTACGCCACTTCGTTGCGAAGGATGGTGACAGCTGGTGGCCTGTAAGTATAAGTCCGTATGTGTTGGTTTACGGAACACTGAGTGACCTAACGTGCCATCTTCCTTTCTCCGTACCAACACGTCCAGGAATGGAAGTTCGCCGTTTTTCCCCATCTCCATCGTGAAGTTCATGTTGGGATGAAGCGAGTTAAGATGCCCAAGAAAAACATTCAGCGATGCAATGCCATGAGGCCAGATAACAAAGGTGTCGTCCACATATCGCCAAAAACACGTAGGTTTCAAATCCGACGTCTGGAGCGCTCTCTCCTCGAAGTCTTCCATGAAAAGATTAGCCACAATGGGAGACAGGGGACTACCCATTGCGACGCCGTCAGTCTGTTCAAAGTATTGTCCATTAAATAAAAAGTATGTCGAGGTGAGCACATGTTGGAATAACTCTAAAAGTTCCCCATCCAGCTTCTCGCTAATGAGCAACAACGATTCCTGCAATGGTACACGAGTAAAAAGTGAGACTACGTCAAAACTCACGAGTACGAGGTGCGGCTAGAAAAAAAAACCGGACTGATGTTGGAAAAAACATTTATTTACAATTATTTACAGTTTCATGTTATCTCCTTCAATGTACTCTCCTCCTCGGTCTCTACACCGCTCCATACGAATTTTCCACTGTTCATAGCAATGCTGCAGATCATTTTCGGTAAGTCCATACATTACTTCCGTCGCTTTTTCTTTTACTGCTTCAACAGTCTCAAACCTAGTTCCTTTCAAAGCTGACTTGACTTTAGGGAAAAGAAAAAAGTCACAGGGGGCCAAATCAGGTGAGTAGGGTGGATGATCTATGATGGGAATGTTGTGTTTTGCCAAAAACGTCTTCACTGACAACGCACTGTGAGCTGGGGCATTGTCTTGGTGAAGGATCCATGACTTTTTTCTCCACAAATCGTTCCGTTTTCTCCGTACTCGCTCACGTAGGGTAGCCAGGACGCTAATGTAGTAATGCTGATTCACTGTTTGTCCCTCTGGTACCCAATCAATGTGCACAATCCCTTTGATGTCAAAAAAAACCACCATCATTGCCTTGAATTTCGATTTTGACATTCGTGCTTTTTTTTTGTCGTGGAGAACCAGGAGTTTTCCAATGCATCGATTGGCGTTTAGTTTCGGGATCGTAAGTAAAAAACCACGATTCATCGGAAGTAATAACGTTTTGTAAGAAGGTGGGATCACTTTCAATGTTTTCCAGGATGTCAGAACAAATCATTCTTCGGCGTTCCTTCTGTTCAATTGTGAGACACTTTGGAACCATTTTTGAACACACTTTGTTCATGTTGAAACTTTCATGAAGAATCTGCCTAACACTTTCCTTGTCAACTCCTGTTAACTCAGACACTGCTCTGATTGTTAAACGGCGATCTTGTCGAACAAGTTTACCGATTTTTTCAATGTTTGCATCAGTTTTTGCTGACAATGGTCTGCCAGTGCGAGTGTCATCACTGGTGTCTTCGCGGCCATCTTTAAATCGTTTAAACCACTCAAACACTTGTGTTCGCGATAAACAATCATCGCCGTACACTTGTTGTAACATTACAAACGTTTCACTTGCAGATTTTCCTAGTTTGAAACAAAATTTGATGTTAACACGCTGTTCTTTCTGTACACTCAACATTTTCCGACGCACATACAAAACGTCAACTACTTAAAACAGACGCCACGGGCAGACTGAGTGCAGGAGGCAGATGAAACTCGAGCAGTAGGCGGAGCGAGAGTCACGTGACAGGCCACGCGACTTTCAGCCTTATTGCATTCGTTTTATTGTTTCACCAGTACTAGTCCGTTTTTTTTCTAGCCACACCTCGTATATCTGATGGTGCGAGTCGTAAGTTCTTGAGCCGACGAATAAAGTCTTGTGAGTTACGGATATGATGCTCACACTTTCCTACTAAAGGGCTCAATTGCGCTGCTAGATGTTTCGCGAGATTATACGTTGGTGCCCCGATATTACTCACATTAGGCCGCAGTGGCACATTATCCTTGTGAATTTTGGGCAATCCGTACAGCCTGGGAGGTACGGGCGCCTGTGTACGTAGTCTCTTAGCAACCACATCGGAGATCGTGCTGTTTTTGAGGAGCTCCAAAGTTTTCCGCTGAATTTTTGCTGTCGGGTCCTTATTTAGTGTGCGATATGCAGAGTCGTCCAGAAGCTGGTGCATCTTGCTCAGATACATCGACGTGGAGAGGATAACAGTCGCATTTCCCTTATCCGCCGGCAAAATCACAATATCAGGATCTTCTCGTAGGGATCGAACCACTGACCTCTCTGCAGCTGTCAAATTCTTCTTAGACACTTGAGCCCGTGTCAGAGCACGGCAAGTCTCCCGCCGGATCGGTCCTGGAGAAAGGATTGAACTTCGCACCCACTCCGAGGACACCACCTGTTCTGGACATCATTAGCTCCGTCGAACAAGGCATCCTAAAACTTCCCAGGGAATCTGCCGAGGAGATCCGGCGGGAGACTTGCCGTGCTCTGACACAGAGGAAGACTGCACTGTAGTTCCTTCTCTAGATTGTCACACAGATGACAAAATGGTAGATATCAAAATAGACGACAGAGGGATGGAGCAACAATTAAAATCGCTCAAAAGAGGAAAGGCCGCTGGACCTGATGGGATACCAGTTCGATTTTACACAGAATATGCAAAGGAACTTGGCCCCCTTCTTGCAGCGATGTACCGTAGGTCTCTAGAAGAGTGTAGCATTCCAAAGGATTGGAAAAGGGCACAGGTCATCTCTGTTTTCAAGAAGGGATGTCGAACAGATGTGCAGAACTATAGACCTATATCTCTAATGTCGATCAGTTGTAGAATTTTGGAACATGTATTAAGTTAGAGTATAATGACTTTTCTGGAGACTAGAAATTTACTCTGTAGGAATCAGCATGAGTTTCGAAAAAGATGATCGTGTGAAACCCAGCTCGCGCTATTTGTCCACGAGGCTCAAGGGCCATAGACACAGGTTCCCAGGTAGATGCCGTGTTTCTTGACTTCTGCAAGGCATTTGATACAGTTCCCCACAGTCATTTAATGAACAAAGTAAGAGCATGTGGACTATCGACCCGATTGTGTGATTGGATTGAAGAGTTCCTAGATAACAAAACGCAACATGTCATTCTCAATGGAGAGAAGTCTTCCGAAGTAAGAATGATTTCAGGTGTGCCGCAGGGGAGTGTCATAGGACTGTTGCTATTCACAATATACATAAATGACCTTGTGGATAACATTGGAAGTTCACTGAGGCTTTTTGCGGATGATGCTGTAGTATATTGAGAGGTTGTAACAATGGAAAATTGTACTGAAATGCAGGGGGATCTGCAACGAATTGACGCATGGTGCAGGGAATGGCAAATGAATCTCAATGTAGACAAGTGTAATGTGCTGCGAATACATAGAAAGAAAGATCCTTTATCATTTAGCTACAATATAGCAGGTCAGCAACTGGAAGCAGTTAATTCCATAAATTATCTGGGAGTAGGCATTAGGAGTGATTTAAAATGGAATAATCATATAAAGTTGATTGTCGGTAAAGCAGATACCAGACTGAGATTCATTGGAAGAATCCTAAGGAAATGCAATCCGAAAACAAAGGAAGTAGGTTACAGTATACTTGTTCACCCACTACTTGAATATTGCTCAGCAGTGTGGGATCCATACCAGATACGGTTGATAGAAGAGCTAGAGAAGATCCAACGGAGAGCAGCGCGCTTCATTACAGGATCATTTAGTAATCACGAAAGCATTATGGAGATGATAGATAAACTCCAGTGGAAGACTATGCGGGAGAGATGCTCAATAGCTCGGTATGGGCTTTTGTTGAAGTTTCGAGAACATACCTTCACTGAGGAGTCAAGCAGTATATTGCTCCCTCCTACGTATATCTCGCGAAGAGACCATGAGGATAAAATCGGAGAGATTAGAGCCCACACAGAGGCATACCGACAATCTTTCTTTCCACGAACAATACGAGACTGGAATAGAAGCGAGAACCGATAGAGGTACTCAAAGTACCCTCCGCCACACACCGTCAGGTGGCTTGCGGAGTAGGGATGTAGATGTAGATCTTTTGCAATCTAATGATGAGCTGTAGGCCAACTTAGAGTGATGGTGTGCATTTCATCCATTGTATACATGGGGAACCAAGGGAAAGCAGAGTTGCTACCTGGGCGTTCATCTTGGCTTTTGAGGGTGATACGTTGCCTGGGAAGGTCAAGGTGTCTTTCCGTTGCACTGGCCTGTCTCCAGGGATTGTAGACATCCGTTGCAAATGAATGTTCCTTGTGCACCTTCCCTTATCCATGTAAACTTGTAACCTTCCCCCTCACTTATCGACCATAATGACAGTGAAAAATTAAACCGTGTGCACCTAATGGAAATTTGGGAAAAGCAATCGTCACTGAAGTTAATTTGTCGGTAAAGAGGGAGAAAAGGGTTACATCTAAATGAAAGGAAAAATACAAATGAAATTGGTGAAAATTAATTTTGAGAAAAGGGTAAATTTAATAAAGAAAGTAAATGTGTGGTCGTTACATTAACAATTAATTGGCGTTAATTAGATATTTGAGATCCGGGGAAAATTAGGTTGCCAGTCCTATGGACAACTACTATAATAACTGAAAATGAAAGATTAATGAACATATAATTAGCACTAAAAGCGTGGCAACTGAAGGTTGACACATGCTGTGTGAAAACTGAATGTTTGTCAGAAGTAATAAATTTCGCTACACTCTGACTTAATTTAGCAAAAGAATGAATAAAACCGGAAAATTGAAATTAATAGTGAAACTTTGTTTCTGCAGCACTACGAAATTCAATAAAATAAGGTTAGTCTTGGGCTACCTCAACAATCATTTCAAAAGCTACGTGAATCTATTCAATTTAGAAATAAGGGATTTAACTTTGAACTTGAATTAAATGATTCTGAACAATTAACAATAGTAAAATTTAGTATGTACCAAGCTGAGCTGCAGTCACAGGTAAGCTAAAATATGGTAACAAAACTCGCACTCTTAATTTGTGCTTATGTTATCTAAATATTGTAGCCAGCTATGAATACCTTAACTGAACTTTGAAATTAAAGCACTGAAGTCGAATGATATTACTTTAATGCTGGCGTTTGAATTTCAACGACACTCAAGTTCATTTCGGAAAAGGAAGGGACCCTGCTTGGTAATGCAATTGGGAAAATGAGCAACAAAGGTTCATGCTAAGTTTCTGTGTTTTGCTAATGGAATAGTTTGAAAAGCTGAGGTCTGCCATACAGTTCTAAAACTTTACGTGCTTGTTGGTTGATTGGAAGTTTGCAGTCGTCGATCGTGGAGGTGGCGACAGTCACTCATTGTTGGCCGTCGCTGTTGCAGAAGCTGGATGTTGGCGCGCCTTCTTCTCGACATGGTCACCAGGCGAAACGGGCTCTTGACGTGCGCCAGCTAATGCTTGCCGTCCGTGACACCGTGTCAGAAACTATCATAGCAAGTCGAGCTCAATTACATGCTGCCAAACCCCGAAAGCGCGGCAACTCGCGAGAGCGTCACACAACACACCTGCTCCACCACCCTACTCCAGCCAGACTCCCTCTGCCCACACTCCATGCGGCAGCGTTAACACTACCAAAGATCCTAAACACTTTGGTTCTCCACACGACCTATTGATGTAATCGTTCGATAGCATAGTTTTCCCTAGGAAAGACCCAGCGTAAAAATACAAATAGTATTTACGAAACAAACCAATTATACATCGACATAAATGCATATACAAATAGTAAACAATTACAATATATAAAGACACAGAAATGTCATATCTTCGGGTAACAAAATACGGAAAAAAATTTATAGTACAATAGATGGAAACAGGAGGATATGCATTTCCGGCGTTACAAACTTAGGTGGGCTCCATTATCCAGTCTCAACAGATTTCTCCATTTTTAAGCATGAGAATTAAATCCAGGAGTATAAGACTCTGGACAAGCTCACATATCAAGAGGCCAGAAAAAAGTATGAGTGTCTTAATCCCACACAAATGATGCAAACTTACGCTGCAGCCACATCATCATCCCCTTCTCTGTTGATGGTGCTTTCCTCTGTTGTGCCTCTTACAATGGGCCTTCTGAGCCACCCGCTAATTCCTGCCTCCAAGTGATTAGGGGCCCTTCTGGTGCTTCCTCCCCACCCTACCTGGAGGTGCCTCATCCTCCTCCGCTTCTCTAGCTAGGAAGAGGTCTCTTGTGACTCTGCCTTCCACGGTCTCTGCTGGTCCACAGCCAGACGCGAGCCAGTGGCTGAAGCAATCACAAGCTGCTGGCTCTCAGACTTCTCATTCTTCCTCTGTCCCTGATACTTAATCAGGGAAACCTTTCCAGTCATTGTCTTCTAAGGAGAAGATGGACTTCCTGTCAGGAAGGTCGAAGTTCGTAGTAATAGACGGAAAATCATCGAGTAAAACTGAAGTGATATCAGGTGTTCCCCAGGGAAGCGTCCTGGGACCTCTGCTGTTCCTGATCTATATAAATGACCTGGGTGACAATCTGAGCAGTTCTCTTAGGTTGTTCGCAGATGATGCTGTAATTTACTGTCCAGTAAGGTCATCCGAAGACCAGTATCAGTTGCAAAGTGATTTAAAAAAGATTGCTGTATGGTGTGGCAGGTGGCAGTTGATGCTAAATTATGAAAAGTGTGAGGTGATCCACATGAGCTCCAAAAGAAATCTGTTGGAATTCGATTACTCGATAAATAGTACAATTCTCAATGCTGTCAATTCAACTAAGTACCAGGGTGTTAAAATTACGAACAACTTCAGTTGGAAAGACCACATAGATAATATTGTGGGGAAGGCGAGCCAAAGGTTGCGTTTCATTGGCAGGATACTTAGAAGATGCAACAAGTCCACTAAAGAGACAGCTTACACTACACTCGTTCGTCCTCTGTTAGAATATTGCTGCGCGGTGTGGGATCCTTACCAGGTGGGATTGACGGAGGACATCAAAAGGGTGCAAAAAAGGGCAGCTCATTTTGTATTATCGCGTAATAGGGGAGAGAGTGTGGCGGATATGATACGAGAGTTGGGATGGAAGTCATTAAAGCAAAGACGTTTTTCGTCGCGGCGAGATGTATTTACGAAATTTCAGTCACCAACTTTCTCTTCCGAATGCGAAAATATTTTGTTGAACCCAACCTACATAGGTAGGAATGATCATCAAAATAAAATAAGAGAAATCAGAGCTCGAACAGAAGGGTTTAGGTGTTCGTTTTTCCCGCGCGCTGTTCGGGAGTGGAATGGTAGAGAGATAGTATGATTGTGGTTCGATGAACCCTCTGCCAAGCACTTAAATGTGAATTGCAGAGTAGTCATGTAGATGTAGATGTAGATGAAGGACAAATGGAAGTTCTCTAAGATGAAGGAAACTCTGTTGGCTCCCATGCCACTGGACTCTGCATGTACTCCTATGCCCAAGGCAGAGATGAGGCACCAGATCTCCCAAGGTAATGTGCCACAGAAGCAATGTCAGTGGATTCCCTGATGTCTCAGCCTGTGGCACTACGTGACCTTGGGTCATAACCTACCCCCCATCCTGGTCGCTTTATGCCCACACAGTATTCAGGCTGAGTGACTTGCAGTGGGATTGTATCAGATTTTTCCACCTTCTGGCTGAACTATGGCAGCTTTTAAGCACTTGTCTTGCATTCTGTGTTACCATCCAGGAAATGTGGTTTCCTGCAACTTGGACCCCTCTCCTTTATGGCTACCATGATTTTTTTTGAGAATCATACTGACTGTGAGAGGATATCGGGTTTAGTTTGTATGTATGGACTAGACTCTGTATATAGTGCCCTTGTCCCTTTTGATACGTGTTTGGAAGCTGTGGCTGTTCAGGTAGGAACATCAGAATTTTACCATCTGTAATGTTTATCTTTCTCCTGATTATGTCATTTTCAGGAAATACTGTCTTTATTATTCTCTCAGCTCCCTCCCATCTTTCCTAGTCCTGGATGATTCAATGTCAATAACCCTTTTTGGGATGGAACAATGATCACTGATCATGGTAAAGTCATCGAAACTTTGCTGGCACATTGGATCACATATCTCTCTATCACACGCATGGGAAAAGATCAGACGTCCCTACAGATTCTGGTCCCCTGCAGGTGTACCAAGTATTTCCTCAGATGATGCCATTTATACTAATCCAGATGCTGTTCCGAACATTTTTCTGAGCATTATGCCCATGTATCTGCATCTGAGAACTACCACCCCACCTTTCGGCTAATAAAACAATGGGTGGAGTGAATGTGCTTATCTTTTACAACCCGCCATATAATGCTCCATGCAGTGAATGGGAACTCTCAGTGTCCTAGCCTATTACCCTGATATGGGTCCAAGGCCAGACTGCATCCACAACCAAATGTTGAAAAATCTCTCAGTGGATTGTCAACATCACATCCTTGCCCTCTTTAATCAGATCTGGAACAAGGGTGAGCTCCTATTTCAGTGGCAAGAAAGTGGAATAGTTCTGGTACAGAAACCGATAAGAACCCCCTAGAGATGGACAGGTATTGCCCAATCAGTCTTACTAACATTCTGTGTAAGTTGCTAGAATGCATGGTGAGCAAGTGGCTATGGTGGCTCCTTGAGTCTCAGGGCCTTTTATCCGCATCTCAGGGCAGTTTTCATCCTTACTATGTTAAATGAGTGGGGTCTTCAAGGCCCACTCCTGATTTTTGTTGAGAACGTCTTGTCCCTCTGTGCATTCTGGATTCAAGTGGGTTCTTCACTCAGCACCCCCGCATGTCCAAGAGAATGTCGAGAATTTCTGTGTAAATTCTAGAACCACTCAGCCTTCTACCATCTTGAACACACGATATTCTAGATACAAGTGTGGGATGGTAAAATCCTACCTACTGCATGTCACATGTTTGTGGGTCCAGGTTTAAAATCAGTTGCGGGAAGAAAGTAGACGCAGCAGTCAAATGGCACCAGCAAGTACCAGTCAGACAATCCATAGATGTGTTAGTGAGTGTGTAATGAAGAACCATGGAGTTTACATGCCGCTCTGTGCTTATTGTGTCATTGACTATTGTTAATTATAACAAGAACAGTTGAAAAAGTACTATTGTGGACTCTTGACTCAGCCTTGGTAGAGGCAAGACGTATTTTCTGATTCCTTTTAAGAAAGTCATGATAGTCTAGCCAACTTTCTTTTAACTGTAACTCATTTTGTTTCTAATGTTCGACGGAACGAGGTACTTACAGAAAGTTGCAAATGTTTGTTGAAAGTGTGAGTTATGTTGTGCCTGAAAGCCAAATAAATTGTTAACTGACGAAAAGGCAAGTTTGTATGTCTACTCATTTTATAAGTAGAAAGAGGCTTGAAAGTTCCTGTACCTAGTTCTATTTGGCAGAGAAGAAGTCGAGAGATTTTCCAGCAGCCGACTATCCCATAAAGAAGAGGAATGTGGTTTGGGGAAATAAATCAGTATAAGCCACACCCACACTTACACTTTAAGTCATCAGAACATTAGAGCACCTCCACAGCCTTACTATGTTACATCAGTGGGGTCTCCAGGGCCCACTCCTGATTTTTGTTGAGAACTTCTTGTCACTCTGTGTGTTCTGGATTCGAGTGGGTTCTTCACTCAGTACCCCCACATGACCAAGAGAATAGGACCCTGCAGGGCTCTGTACTGATTGTTCCCTTGTTTCTGGTGACAGTCAATGGCCTAGCAGCAGCTGTGGGGTCTTCAGTATCTCCCTCCTTATATTCGAACATTTTTGGCGACTAAGAGAATGTGAAGCGTATGTGCAAACTCCCCACTTCTCTCACATGAGTCGACTGACTTGTGAATGCGCAGCCGATCTTCTTCTCTGGATAGCCAGCTTCTGGAATCTCTACAAACTTCTTCTCTGAAGAATGATGCTAGTCACAGGAACCTTTAAGACTATCTCTCTCTTTGTGAAGTAATGAGGTACTCAAGAATACTTTTCAACAACTATCGGTATATTTGAACTTCCACAAAGAACAAAATTCACACTTCTTGCATAAACAATTGACTTCTTGTAAGTCGCCCATGTTATCTCACATTAGAAACAACTAAGTTACATTTACAACAGAGTTGGCTTGAGAAACATGACTATTATACAGGAATCATACACGTGTCTTGCCTCTAGCAAGTTCAAGTTAAAAGTTACTAAAAATCTTTTTTCACTCAATTTTCTTTCATCACTAACAATAGTCACAGTTACAAAACAGCATAGAATAACACAGAAGTTCCTTGGTGCTGCCATGTGCTTTTACTATGACTTCCATGGACCACCAGTGGGAGGGTGGCTAGGCAGATGGAGCAAAATGCCTGGGCATAGGACCCATGGCTTCTGGACTCTTGAAGGTCTGCCTGAGGTACAGGGCCCAACACTCCCACAGTCAGAGAAGGAACCCAGTCCTTCTGGTCACAGCAGATATACATATTTCTAGTCAAAGCTGTAAAACATTGTCTGTCATAGCAAATAGGCAAAAACTAATCTGTTTATTCTGCTATTGCTTAAAAATGAATTAGTGATTTTTGTACCATTTTGTTTAGTGTTACCCAGGGTGCAATATGAGGAGGTGGACTATCTCAGGGTTTACTTTATAAGAAACTAGTTTCGCATATTCCATCTTTGAAGTTTGTTACCTGTTGCCTTCTGAATTTTAAATCAGAACAAGATCTTTCCTATCTTTTTTTTTTTTTTAAGGAATTGATTTCAATTTTAGTGTTAAGTTGAATTTGCTCTGGTATCTCAAGAAATCTACATACATAATCTGGGCTGCAGGAGTAGAACTGACATGCTGTGGAAACTTTCACAAGCACTGGTAGTTTCGCCTATTGCAACTTACATGTTAGTTCTGCCCACATGGATGGAGAAAAGAGTGTGATTTTGTTTGTATAAGTAGTCACAGAATTTTTGTAGTTTTTCACACACAGGCATCACTGACATCAAATCCTTAACAAATCATATCGGAATCCAGCACTGGCAGATCAGATATATAGGGCAGAAACTTATTTAATTTCTAGAATAACTGATTTAATTTCTAGAATAGCAGTTATGTGCAGGTCCCAGCATTTGCATCTTTTGCCACCAGTTCTATGTTAGATGAAATTTATAACCTTAGATTCTTACATTAGTCCAGAGTTCACTTCCAATTTTCATTATGCTTCCTTCAAACTCTGAAAACATTGTGGTTGGAGATAATTCCAGACATTGATTATCACATATATTAACAACTGTTGAAAATAAATGCCGATAAGGTGAACTTTTCTTATTGTTCAACAAAGAAAAAACTTTTACCATTGTGGACGAGGATCACTGCGACTGTGATGAGTGAAGGTTTCTTGAAACTACTGCAACCAATTACCTTTTGTTTTGTTCTTCAATTTTTATTATTATTCCGTTATTGGTTTTGAACTGCCTAGTGGTTCATCATCAGATGGTACATGTTTCTTAATTGTCTGGAGCAGTGTGGAAGTCATGTAGCTGTGGTAAGCTAATGAGTCCAACACTGCTTCAGGCAATTAATAAATATGTACCATCTGATGATGAATCTCTTGGCAGTTCAAAACTAGTGATTGAATAATAAAAAATTAAAGAATAAAACAAAAGATGACTGATTGCAGTACTTTCAAGAAACCTTTAACGAAAAAAAACACTGGAATATAATGTCTGTTAACAAGCCTAAGGACAGTAAATAGCTAACAAAAACTTTGTGCAATACTGGAAAGTTCCAGCAACATATATTGACATACAAAGTATTTTGAGGTTTTCAGCTTCACAGTACAATGTTCTCGTCAGCTTCATTATGTAACAGCAGATTCTCATATGTATTTATCTCACTTCATTTATTCAGAGCAACATGAACTGCCTGAATGCTTGTAGATAATTTTGGTAGAATTTTCCATCTAGTTGGATTTACAAAAGCTGTCAATATTTTTAATGATTATCTCTTCTCTGTATTCTCCTTTCAGTTGCTTATGTATAAGTTTTGGTGGTCTCTACATTATTACGAAAAGGATAGATTGCTACTCATCATATAGAGGAGAAGCTGCATTGCAGACTAACATGATAAAAAGACTGCTAAATGTGTGAGGTTTCAGTCAAAAGGCCTTCTTCCATCATAGAAAAAATGCACACATTCATGTAGGCACAACTTATACACACATAACCACTGCTTCTGGCCACTGAGGCCTGACTGTGAGAAAGTGCACCTGTTGGATTGTGGGGGGTGGGGGGGTGGGGGGGTGGGGTAAGGAGGAGGTTGGGGGGGGGGGGGCAGGAACATCTGAGTAGGTCTGGTGGAAGGTATAGTGCTGCTTGTGGGAGCATGCAAGAATGTAAGAATGTGGTGGAGATAGGGTAGGGCTGCTAGGTGTGGTCAGGAGGTTTGGAGAGGGGTTCAGGTAGACAACAGAGAGAAGTAGAGGAGATGGAAAAAGAGAGAGGTAAGGGGTTGGGAACAGGGGCAGAGTAGGGATGCAAAAGGATAGTGCATAGGTTCGGAGGGCAACAGAACACCACTGTCAGAAAAGGTGGGAAAGATAGTGTGTAGGATATTTCTCATTTCAGGGCTTGATGAGAAGTAATTGAAACCCTTGAGGAGAATGTGATTCACTTGCTCCAGCTCTGGGTGGTATTGACTCATGATGGGATTGCTCTTTTGTGGCTGGACAGTAGGATGTGGGAGATGGTAGGTGACTGGAGTGACAAGACATGGGAGATCTGTTTTAGTACAAAGTTAGGAGGATATATATTGGTGATGAGTTGGGGCTTTACAGCTGTCATATAATTGTGAAACTTCATTGTACATGGCGATCAGCTATTTATTTTCATGCTCAGTGCTGCGTGTTTCATTCAGTAGACCATTATCAATCTGAAGCAAAGTGTAACCAACTTGTCATTACAATGTTTGAAGTGAACAATTTCGATGTAGGTAGAAAAAATAGCTTCTGTTATAATAAATAATCTCCAAAAGATGCAGATATGTAGGAGACAAACACAAGATGATCACAAACTTTCATGTTGTGTCTGTCTCCTACAGATCTTTGTCTTTTGGAGACTGTTTATTTTAACAGAAACAATGTTTTTCTATCTCCATTGAAGTGGTTCACTTCAAGTGTTGTAATGACAAGCTGGGGTATACCTTGCTTTAGCTTGATGATGGTCTACTGATCAAAACTGGTAGCACTGAGCATACAAATAAACTGCTGATGGACAGCTACAATGAAGTTTCACACTTAGAAGGGTAATTTCAGCCTGTGAAGGCTTCAGTGAAACCCTTGGTGTATTTGCAAAGGGACTTTTCAGCAATACAGATGTGACAGCCACGAGTGGCTAAGCTGTATGGAAAGGACTTCTTGGTATGGAATGGGTGGCAGCTGTCGAAGAGGTGGTATAGCTGGTAGTTGGTAGGTTTTATGCAGTCAGAGGTATTTATGTACCCATCTTTGTGGTGGAGCTCAACATCAAGGAAGGTGGTTTGTTGGGTTAAGGCAGAACAGGTAAAGCAAATGGGGGAGAAGGTTTTGAGGTTGTGGAGGAATATGGATAGAGTGTCTTCATCCTTGGTCCAAATCACTAAGATATCATCAGTCAATCTGAACCAGGCAATGGGTCTGGGATTCTGGGTGGTTATGAAAGATTTCTCTATATGACACATGAACAAGTTGGCAAAGGATGACACAATATAGGTGCCCATTGCTGTACCACTAATTTGTTTGTAGCTGATGCCTTCAGAGGATATAAATGGTCATGGTAACAAGGTAGGAGGTTATAGGTTTGGAATCAGTTGGGCACTGGGGAAGGTAGTGTCTAATAGCAGTTCAAGGCCATGGACATTAAGGATGTAAGTGTAGAGCAAGGTGGCATCAGTAGTGATGAACAGGGTAGTGTGTGGTAAAAGGAACAGGAACTGTAGAGAGTCAGTGGGGAAATGGTTGGTGTCTTTGATATAGGAGGGTAGGTTAGGGGTAATAGGCTGAAGGTGTTGGTCCATGAGAGAAAAGATTCTCTCAAACTTCCTGGCAGATTAAAACTGTGTGCCCGACCGAGACTCGAACTCGGGACCTTTGCCTTTCGCGGGCAAGTGCTCTACCAACTGAGCTACCGAAGCACGACTCACGCCCGGTACTCACAGCTTTACTTCTGCCAGTACCTCGTCTCCTACCTTCCAAACTTTACAGAAGCTCTCCTGCGAACCAAGCAGAACTAGCACTCCTGAAAGAAAGGATATTGCGGAGACATGGCTTAGCCACAGCCTGGGGGATGTTTCCAGAATGAGATTTTCACTCTGCAGCGGAGTGTGCGCTGATATGAAACTTCCTAGCAGATTAAAACTGTGTGCCCGACCGAGACTCGAACTCGGGACCTTTGCCTTTCGCGGGCAAGTGCTCTACAAACTGAGCTACCGAAGCACGACTCACGCCCGGTACTCACAGCTTTACTTCTGCCAGTACCTCGTCTCCTACCTTCCAAACTTTACAGAAGCTCTCCTGCGAACCAAGCAGAACTAGCACTCCTTTCTTTCAGGAGTGCTAGTTCTGCTTGGTTCGCAGGAGAGCTTCTGTAAAGTTTGGAAGGTAGGAGACGAGGTACTGGCAGAAGTAAAGCTGTGAGTACCGGGCGTGAGTCGTGCTTCGGTAGCTCAGTTGGTAGAGCACTTGCCCGCGAAAGGCAAAGGTCCCGAGTTCGAGTCTCGGTCGGGCACACAGTTTTAATCTGCCAGGAAGTTTCATATCAGCGCACACTCCGCTGCAGAGTGAAAATCTCATTCAAGATTCTGTCAGTTGCGGCACTGTAAGTGGCCAGTGAGACGTTGTGGTTAGATGAGTTTATGGACTTTGGGACACATGTAGAAGATAGGAGTGCAGGGGGCAGTAGGGGTGAGGAGAGAGATAGATTCAGGGAAGAGGTTCTGGGATAGACCTAAGGAATTGAAGAGAGGATGGAGATCCTGTTGTATTTATGCAGTGGGTTTTGTAGGTAAATGAATCTGTCAGATGGTGGAGTCCTTGCACCAGGTAATTTCTGTGGTTCAAAACCCCAACGGTGGAGCCTTTATTGGCACATAGGATTATGAGCTTGGGATCAGTTTTTATGTGGTGGATTGTGGTTCTTTTTGCATATTTAAGGTTAGCTTTCATGTTGAGGAATTAGGGGAATGGTGATGAGGCAAGATTTGTGGTTAATAAATTGTGAAATAGGGGGTGATATGGGGACAGTGGTGGTGGATCAAGCTTGAATATAAGAGTGAACTGAGCAGGCAGGATTCAACATTGGCAATAACTGTTAGGGTTGGTGGCAAAAAAGTTTTTCCACTCTAGGGACTGGGAGGAGGAGAGAAGGTCTTTAACAAGTCCAGCATGATTGTATCTGGGAGTGGGGCAAAAGGTAAGGCCTTTGGTAAGGACAGATACTTCTGTGGGACTAAGGCTTTTGGAGGAAAGATTCATGACTGTGTTTCAAATCTGTGTTGTTTCTGAATCCTATATGGTGGTGGGAGGGAGTTTCTGAGAATGTGGTAGATGTATTAGGTTTGTGAGTCAAGCTTTGTTGGCTGTAAGGGGAAATGGGAGAGGTTTGGAGGCTGTTGTAGAGGTGATGAATAGTTGTAGTCCAAGGTGAGGGTAGGAGGTGAACAAGCTGGAAAGCTTTTGGAGGTGGCATTATGCATGCTCCTTTAGTTCCTGGAGGGCAAGAGTTTGTGTGAGAGATGGTATATAGGAATTTGGGATTGCAGAGCAGGAGAATTTTATGGATGGATAGGAAGTACTGCAAGGAGATTTGAGCCTGATTTACACCATTTTGCAGGACTAGGTTGGGGAGAGCTATGGAATGGCGAAATTTGAACAGGTAAAGATTACTGTAGAAAGAGGCTTTGCAGCTGGAGATAGGTAATTTGATTGCAAAGGGGGGGGGGGTCTGAGTCCCATGAGCCAGGCAACAACACAGGAACAGTATAGGGGGCTGGGTTCTGGCTGGGAATAAGGGAACTTTTGTGTACTTGACAGCTCTATGGGATCAAATCATCAATGAGTGACTTTATCTGGACACGGCACATTTAAAGAATATTTGGGCAAAAAATAAATTAAATGTGTACCTTTGATCATTGTAAAGTCATGGAGATTTCAATAAATGAATATACAAGGATAAATATAGAATGGGAAGATGTCGGCAGTCTGGGGAGGGAGGGAGAAAGGTACAAAGTACTGAGTTTATCCTGAGTGCCTGTTTGAGACAGAGGACACTTCTGCCAAGAGTACAGACTTAGGCCCACAGACAATTACTCACAGGGAACTGTGTTGATGTGGTGTCGCCTCCTCGAAGTCACACTGCGCTGTGAATTGAAAATAGTTCAGCATCAATGTCAGGACAATAACTACTGCACTGAACTGCTGGAAAATTGCAGAATATACACTGCCTGACAATAAAAGTGAAGCACTCAGAAGGAGAAGAGGAAAATAAATGAAATTACAGAGGGGTCCGAGGTTATGTGAAATGACAGTAACAACTTGGTAGTATGGCGTTGCACACCGTCTGGCTCAGATGCATGCACTGATTCAGTTAGGAAGGATGTCACACAACCATTGAATCATCTTCTGAGACAAGATGGCCCACAACGATTGTAACTGGTCCGTGATGTGGCAGCAACACCACTCTTTTTTAGCACTAATGAATAAAATAATAATGCTACCTTATCTAAAACACTAGGCCATGGAAGTGGTCAGATCAGAGCTGACCAGACATTTTTATGACAGGGGTGGCCTGGTGATACAAAAAGAATGCTGAGCAATAGGTCATCACCAGGCCAGGCAAGGATAAGCATTGTAATAGCGACAACACAGCATAAAGACGGAGCCCCTATGGTAATGTGGCCTGCTCACTTCATGCCCAAGCCATAGGTTCTGTTGGGGCTATGTGCTGGGAATTGTTACTTTGGCAAAATAGGCAGGCCACTGGGGCCGAGCGGTTATAGGCGCTTCAGTCTGGAACCACGCAGCTGCTACGGTCGCAAGTTCGAATCCTGCCTTGGGCATGGATGTGTGTGATGTCCTTAGATTAGTCAGGTTTACGTAGTTCTAAGTCTAGGGGTCTGATGACCTCAGATGTTAAGTCCCATAGTGCTTAGAGCCATTTTTTTTGGCAAAACAGTTGTGCACCAAGCCCATATAAATACCCCTCGTTTTTAGATAAATGCTTGCAATCTGTCAGCGACAAGTTTCCAAGAGAGGTCCATGGCAGTCTACAAGTTGACATGAACATACACGCTGCTGCCGTGAGACTTGACCTCCACTGTAGACCTACTGCTGGCTCTGGGTCTGATGTTGTGGACAGTGTCTTCCAGCTAGTGGGCCACCTCTGGGCCTACTTCCATTCACTGCTAGCCTCCTACCACAAACGGCCACTGTTTGAGACTACCCTCATCTGTGCTGTCCAGACCTGCCAGTAAGAGCAGGCACTATTGCTGAGAGCCGTCTTCCACACCTAATGGTGTGTGCTGTGTCCATTCAGCACATATGAGGCCCAGGCTGTCCCATACCCCTGGTGTTATTGTACCCACTGAGTTGCTGGCATCACTGTTTCTCTGGGCAAGTCACACAGCCAACTGCTGGAGACCATAGTGAGCATGCTTCCATCAGTACCTCAACGTAGGTTGTCTTAAGAGGATTTCCTGGAGAGCATTGCCCCCGCTGACTGATGTTACATTGTTGTAATATATCCAAAGTGAGTGGGTAGCGAGGGAGAAGCAAAGAGTGTCTGTAATGCCAAGGGTGCTACTTGCAGAGGGGCGCCAAATGGTCTCTTAGACAACCAAGATTTTGTGAAAAACATATCACTATTAAAGTAAATTACATACAGTGTATTACTATACAGGTTTCTGGACGGGGGGGGGGGGGGGAGGGGGGCCAATAAACTGTAGTGTCGTACCCTGTGTGCTAATAAAGTGTCGTGTCCCGGGCGACATTTAAGTTCGCTATGCCACTGCCCAAAATAGCCACACCCTACTTACGCCACTGTCTGCCTCTTAGCTGAGTGGACAGCACGTCTGACTGTTGTATGGAGGCAATCCTCAGATGCAACTAAGCTGACTGATGTTACATTGTTGTAATATATCCATGTATTTTTAATCAGTAATGTTTCCATGTTGATACAATAAGGCTTCTACCCATAGCTCCACTGCTACCTATCCAAGGGTGGTGAACTACAGCCTCCTGACACTAACTACCACCTGCCATAGTGGCCATCCACACCCATCCATTAAAACATCGTGGATACTGGCACTGGGATGGAGTTGACAGCCGAGATTGTCCCACACTTGTTCTGTCATGGACAGAGCTGGGAATCTTGCTAGCCATAGGAGTACCTCATCATCTCAGAGACAGTTCATGGAGACACATGCCATGTGTTGACGAGCATTATCCTGTTGAAAAATGGCACCAGGATAGTATTGCGTGAGAGGTAACATTAGAGGACACATGATTGTCGTGACGTATTGTTTTGCAGCCATAATTACCTCATTCGTTACAGTTGTTACCATAAGTCATACCCAGTGGTTCATGCCATGACGGCAGAAGTAATACCGCTGTTACTCTCTAAATATCTCACCCAGTTGCCACCATACACACCGATGATGATCATCTGGGATAGTGCAGGACTGTGATGATTCATTGCTGAACACAATGATGAACAATCCATGCTTCCCAGTTACGGTACCACTCCAAAAACATCCATTTGCCCTGTGTTTTTAACTGCAGTCTATTCTGGCTGCTGCTAGCGTCTGACCAGTGGTGCAGGACAAAACAGAGTGTTACAGGGAATGGGTCACTTGTCTTCAGTCGGCAGGAGCAGCTGTGAAGGGGTTACGATATGGCTGGTGCACAATACTGCGATCCTTCCTCGTGGTGGTCAGATGAGGTGCACCTGAACCTTGATGATGAGTAAGCCTACCGTCGCATTCCATTGCAGTTCAACAATGGCCACTGTCACATCTGAATGCCCCACAAATCTGGATATTACACGATTCGACTACCTCGCCAAATTGAGACCCACAACGAGGCACCTTTCAAACTCTGGCAGCTGCTGATAATGTCGTCTCACACACGTACATGGCATCTCCTAGTCCTTCACGGTGATCACTCAGCATACGAGTACTGTGCTCTTCACTCCTGTCATCTATCTTCCCGAGCCTGGTGACAACATTAAACATGAAGTACACTAATGCACACTGATGGCTGTTCTCTCACAGGGAATTGTAACTCTGACCAGGTTCATACCCACCAGTGATGAGTAAGTGTAGAAGTTACACTGACATCCGAACATGTCTTCTCGGTGCTCCACTTTTTTGCGAAGCAGTGTATTTGGGTCGGGATTTCCAGTTCTGGCATTTGACTGACAGCCAAGAGAAACTTCCTGAAAACTTTTGCCATAACCAGAAAATGGAAATTTAATTCTGGTCGATATGTACCAGACAAGAAATGAAAGTCTGTGAAAGTGTATAGGTTTATCACTACGCAGAGTACAATCGACCACTAACTTGACATGTAAAGTGGATCTATGTCGCTGCAGATTAGAATATATCTATGTCCCTGCAGATTAGAATAATGAGAGCTATTGTTTGTACCAACCGAAAACATGAAATAAGCGCCTCTGAACTGGAGAAAGGTACGTCTTGCAGAACTGTTGCTTGACAGAATCCAGTCCGAATCAGCTGAAGATTCCATTTCAAGCATCTCTGGTTCCTTCTCACTTGAGTGCCCTCATAAGGCTCCCAATCATTCCCTTCCTATTTTTTCTCTTTCCACTCGCTCTTACTCTTTCCTTTCAGCCTTTCTCTTTCTCAATTCATTTCGCTTATCTCAAAACTGTACCCAAGCGGAAATGGTGCCCAGGGCATGCGCCCCAAAATGAATGGGTAGCGAGGGAGAAGCAAAGGGGGTCTGTAATGCCCCGGGTTCCACTTGCAGAGGGGCTACAAATGGTCTCCTAGACAACCAAAATTTTGTGGAAAACATATTACTATTAAAGTAAATTATAGGGTAAGGTGGGGTAAATCCGATCTAGTAATTTCTTGTGGGTATAAAACGTTTATCCGACGTCGGATATTAACGTTATATACGTTAAATTATAGGTAATATAAAGGAGCAACTGTTTGCAAAATATTTTGTTATACCATCAATAGTTTTTTAGATATCCGTATTTTAAGAAACGTCCATTTTTGCCATTTGCAAAAATGATGGGGTAAATCCGACCCGCTATTTGTTTGGCTGATTTTGCACAGAAATAGTTCTAAATGATCGTTTCTTTGGGAAATAATTATAAGCTATTATGTTTTTTATATAAATGAACAAAAAGTATTCAAAAAATGACAATGTTTAGAGTACTAAATGTACTGGAAGTTAAATGAATGTAAATTTTAATTGAAAGAAGATGATTTCCTTGCACGGCGGTGCAACAGCAATGTCAATCTCGGAATGTTAAAATCAGGAGTGACAGGCGTTGCAACAACTGCTCGGCGAATTTCGTTTTGACTGCGTTTTGTCGTTTTTCGTTTTTAATTTCGCACCTTTTCCTAAAAATAAACAAAAAAATCACTTTGTTTACATAAATAAATAATTCCATACACATAAACGATAAAAAATATGCGGTCGGATTTACTTCACCATTTAGCGGTCGGATTTACCCCACCATGCCATTTTTCATTTAACCACACAAAGAAACAATTGACACGAAATTTCCTACAAAAAGGATACATACACTGAATATGTCATTAAACGCACTACAAAAAATTCTTACGGTTTGTTTTCCAATCGTTTTATTTAAAAAGGTAGATCTAGTGATTCAATTTGCACAAAAATTAAATTGAAACAATCGAAAACACACTTGTTGTCTTGTGAGTGTCTAAACGTCAACTGCGGCAAAGCTGTCAAGGTGACATTTTCGTTATTTCGAATGCTCAATATGGTAAAACTAATGCGAAATCGCTTCGCTTTGCCGTTTCTCACAAATAGAGGGCGGTCGGGTTTACCCACCCAGTCGGATTTACCCCACCTTACCCTACACAGTAAATTACTATGCTTGCCCTTGGGGGGGCGGGGGGGGGGGGGGGCGCCAATAAACTGTGGTGTCGTACCCTATGTGCCAAGGAGGGGGTTGGGGGGTGCTAATAAAGTGTCGCGTCCCGGGCGCCATTTAAGTTCGCTACGCCACTGCCCAAAATTGCCACACCCTACTTACGCCACTGTCTGTCTCTTAGCTGAATGGTCAGCGCATCTGACTTATGCGGAGGCAATCCTCAGATGCAACTAGGTGGCCGAATTGTTAATTCCGTTTGTTCTACATTCAGTGTTAAGCAAGTCTTACGATTTTTCTTGTCACATGGTCATAAGCCATTCCAACTTTGACTGTAACCTCCTGATCTGGAGAGAATTCAAGCCCGCGAGTCTATCAAGCACTGATAGTCATTGTACCAAGTGAATGATCCGTGGTTCCCTAGAAGTTACTGTAGTGTGGGACAACGCGTCTTTTCCTCTTGCTGATATCTGTCTCTCCTGTGTGAGTGCATGTCCAGTGATCCATTCTAAAGTAGATAAGTATCCCAAACGTATGAAGAGGCTCTTCACGCTGAATTTCCATACTAAATCAACGAAATCCACTCCTCCTTTGTGCATACATAAGGGACTAAAGTAGTATAAGACTGTCTATGTTTTGCATATCTACAGTCTGGTATCAAGCTTTGTAATAAATAACGAGATCCCTGAATGCAGGGTAGTTGTTATTTAAGACTATGCCACTTCCCTTTCTTTCAGAGAATACTGATTTGATATCACTCTGTCAAAGAAAATGCAACCTGAATGAAAGTGAACAGATTCGTCACTGCATGGTCATGCCGAATCTTAGCGTATACGTTGCCTTATGTTTGTTGTCTTCCTGTCATCAGACCAGTTAGAAAGTGTAGGGCTTATACGTTCTAACTTAACAAATCTGTATTCTGTACGATCCTTGTACATGCCGAGGGCAATCACAAGGAGAGATAGGGCAAGTGAGACTTTGCCCAGTGTACTAACTTAAATAGAGTCATCCTTCCCCCGCCCCCCTCCCATCTCTTTGATATCAAGACAACAACTCTCACGATTGACCAGCTGATCGGGTAATATGGTACGATTAGTCTCCCTTTATTATGAATGTTAAATAACGAGAAAATTAAGACGTGTCCTCTTTCCTAATGCTTGGAGTTGCATCAGGAAATACGGAGCCCTAAGCTATCGCCTCTCACCTCTTGCACTCCTAATTTTTTTTTCAATTTCTTAGCATTTTTCCTGCATCCTTGGCTTCCCAGAACGTCCTGTTGGTTTCATTCCATATTGCTGTCTCCCAGAGTATTTTAGTACTTCCTTCTTTAGTCGATCAGTTGAAGAATGTCGTCTGTCACCTAATGCTTCTTCCCAGATAATTTCCTTATGCTATGTTTGCCTGGCCAATTTCTGCATTTTCCAAGATATGTCCATTTCCCTTCAACGGAACTGACTATTGTGATATTGATTACCGCAGGGTTTACAGCCTTAGAGAACTACGAAAGTACATCATTCCTCATTAGCTCAGTATCCCATTTCTTTCAACATCAATTCATCTGGATGATTCTCTTAACTTTCAATGTAATCTTCAGCATTACTAAATTGTGATCCGCTTCTATATCTGTTGCTGTGTCTGCCTTACAACGAACTATCAGATTTCAGAATCTTCGTCTCACCGTGATGTAACGCAGCTGGATCTTCCGTTTTCAAGTATACTTCTTCCTCTACTGATATTGGACTGGTGTATTTCCTATTACCAGCTGAAATTTATAGCAGAACTCGGTCTTTCTCCTCCGTCATTGGACGTCACCTGAGTAACAAATTGATCAGAGACATCTCAACCTTTCTAAAGCTGCCCATGTCGAGTGCTCTTGATGTGATTGTGAAGTCGAATAAGGAATAACCACAGCTAAACCGAGACCAGGTAAACCTCATCATACTGATAGACAGAGACCGTCGAGAACTGAGCTGTTTCACAGAAGCCATACATTTTCAAGTGACACTTGGGGTGGGTTAAGGAGCGATGGCAGTGAACAGTGGACGGCTGGAAACGAGTGATTTGGAGTGATGCATCACGCTATACCTGGTGGCAATCCGATGAAAGGGTTTGGGTTTTGCAAATACGTGGAAAAGCTACCTCCGATCTTGTTTAGTGCCAATAGTGAAGTACGGAGGAGTTGGTGTTAGAACATGGGCCACACACAAGACATTGAACAACTGAGGGCTTAGGGTTTGGATAACAAGAATTTCAGACAGGGCAAATTTTAAAAACAATTTGTTTTAAACAAATCAATTTTCAAAATTTTAATTTAAGACGGCTGAAGGCCTTATCTTAAAAGACATTTCATGTAAAAGCTCGGCTGAAGGCCACACACTGGACATTGAACAGCTCAGGACTTAGGGCCTAGACAGAACAAACTTTCAAAATTTTAGTTATTAAACAAATAAATCTTCAAATTTTTAATTTAATTCGGTTGAAGGCCTTATTTAAAATTAAAACAAACTAAATTAATAGATGGCTGAAGGCCTCGCACAGCACAAAAAAATGAGCAAACAGCTAAAAGGCTGTCGAACTACACGCTGTGCTGGACAGCATCAACACGGCGAGAAAACTCATTGCCGGAAAACTACGCAAACGACCAGGGCAGGTAACTGGGGCGTTAACGGCCACAAGGCAGAAAATACCGCTGGTGCACTTCACTGATAAGTAACAACCAGTTTAAGAGTTAAAGACCACAGAGGAAAACGGCTGCAAAATTTCGCCATCTCCAATACACCGTACGTTGCCGGTAGCCAGAATGGCCCAGGAAGCAACTGGCAATGAATGAAGAGATGTGACAGCACTTGAAGTTTCATAACAGGTTAACTGATCATTCAACTTCAGTGTCCAGGTTCGATGGGCAACGAACTTTGTAGCTCTCGCAGCTAGCATCTGACAATCCGACTGCGCGTGCACGCAACCAGCGGTCCCGCCTGACCTCGTGCCGTGGACAGTTCCTCGCTGCTCTGTCCCAGCCGACTGACAATCCAGCACGCAGACAGCATTAAAATAACTGCTGAGGCAAAACCACACAAGCTACACACGGTTGTGCGAAAACACTTCCACAAACAACTCGAACAATACTAAACCGCTCACTGTGGAACAACAAGGACGAATCACAAGTCGACACACACAGAGAACCCAGAAGCGGTCAGAGAACAAATACACGTCGTCCAATGAGACGACAGACCGAACGACCAACCAAGGTCGTCCCCACTCAAGTCATGTGTGTCGGCAACGGTCGGGCGAGTCATGGCTGTCCGGACCTCACTGCTGCTCCATCCCGACTGAACTCCCGACACACGACGACCCGGAGATACTAGTGGTCCCTCCAAAGCTAGTACGACAGTGCTCTTATCGATAAGCGTTGCTGGTGCCACTCATGGGTAGGCAAGCCAGCTACTTAGTGACGCCAGTAAACCGAATAAGAAACTGGACGGCAGCACCGCAAAGACAAGATGTCAAGTAATAAACGGCACGAACACGAGCCGCGCACGACTCAATGGTCCCCACAAATAGAGGCATACTTGCGTTGATCCATTGTGCCATCCAGAGTGATGAGATCACCGAGGGAATGGAACGAAAACATTCCCCAGAATATAACACTCCCTCCTCTACTCTGGAGTCTTCCGACGGCTGTTGCAGGCTCGTACATACCAAGGGCCACCCGTGTGATGGAGCGTGAAGTGTCGGCAGAAGTGCCAACATCGTGTTGTTTGAGGAAGCCGAAATGCACGCTATAAGCTCACGCAGGATGGCGTGAGGTCTGAAACAGGATACTTAATGAATGCTATAAAGAAAAGTACGTAGCTGCTGGAATACTTAACTTTAATCCATAATTGGTGAACATTGGTCTTGTTACTGTACATGCTTCATTAGATACATAGCAAAGGAGAAATGGCGCCTTGCTAGGTCGTAGCAATTGACTAAGCTGAAGGCTATGCTAACTATCGTCTCGGCTAATGAGAGCGTAATTCTCAGTGAACCTTTCCTAGCAACGTCGGCTGTACAACTGGGGCGAGTGCTAGTAAGTCTCTCTAGACCTGCCGTGTGGTGGCGCTCGGTCTGCAATCACTGATAGTGGCGACACGCGGGTCCGACATGTACTAATGGACCTCGGCCGATTTAAAGCTACCACCTAGCAAGTGTGGTGTCTGGCGGTGACACCACAGAGCGTAAAACGTTTCTTATCTGAAAAGTACTCCTATCGCCACTCAGTGGACGTCCAGTTGCGATATTGGCGTCCAGATTCCAGCTTTCGTCGCTGATGAACAGCTGTCGGCATGGGTTCATTAACCAGACGCCTGTTACGGAGGTCCGTACGCAGTCACGTTTACAGAACGGTCACTGAGAAAATGCTGTTGGTAACCTCTGGATTCGTGTGGGAGGTCAGTCGCTCAGCAGTTGGAACGTCTATCTGCGTCTATTCGCTCGTACACAACTCGGCAGCCGTCCTTCAGCCCTGTCATCTAAGGCCCGTGGCGCACCACAACTGCCTAGGCGCCGGTTTTGTATAGCGCCATTTGCATGCACGGTATACAGAGCGTATCAAACAGAATCATCCGATTAAAAAAAAAATCATAACTATTTTGTTATATGAGATATGTGCGTGAACAGCATACTGTTGGAAAGAGCAAATTATCGTGTTTTACATGGTTACCGCCATACTAGCATCTGAAACTGAAGAAATTTTTAAATCAAAGGATTACTTAACGACGGATCGATCGCACTGGACCAAATGATGCAGCCTTACATTACTAGCCTCCAAAGTCACCGGACGCGGCTGTACGTGATTATTTCTGTGGTGTCACCTCCAGACACCACACTTGCTAGGTGGTAGCCTTTTAAATCGGCCGCGGTCCGGTAGTATACGTCGGACCCGCGTGTCGCCACTGTCAGTAATTGCAGACCGAGCGCCACCACACGGCAGGTCTAGAGAGACGTACTACCACTCGCCCCAGTTGTACAGCCGACGTTCATAGCAATGGTTCACTGACAAATACGCTCTCATTTGCCGAGACGATAGTTAGCACAGCCTTCAGCTACATTTGCTACGACCTAGCAAGGCGCCGTATTCAATTGATATTGAGATTCTAAATGTATCATCAAGAGCGATGTTCTACAAATGTGGATTAAAGTTAAGTATTCCAGAAGCTACGTACTTTTCTTTATAGCATTCATTACGTATCCTGTTTCAGACCTCACGCCAGCCTGCGTGAGTTTAAGCGCGTGCCTTTCGGCTTCCTCTTATTGTATCTAGGCTGTCTTGTCTAGACACAACATATTTGGCGACGACGAGTTAACGGTCGTATTGCTCTAATTTACTTGTGTCATGGCTTCGCCACAATCTCCAGATGTACTGTCCGAATTTTATCACTTGCAGAATCAGCAGACGCAGGCGTTATTGGATGCCCTTGGACAGCTCGTCCAGGGTTAACGTGCACTGCAAAACGATGCGGCCGCCGCCGCTCCACCGCTACCGCAGCCACAACATGCAGTTGCACCACCTTTTCGTCCATTCGATGCGGCGATGGAAAGCTGGACGGAGTGGTCACGCCAATTTGGATTCCATCTCGCCGCCTACAGAATTCAAGGTAATGAGCGGCAGCCTCACTTATTATCATGTGTCGGCGTGCAGACGTACCGTGTGATAGTGAAATTATTTCCCCGCCGCGACGTAGCAGCTCTATCCTACGAAGAAATTTTGTCTGCATTAGATGCATATTTCAAGGAATCAGTCAATGTAGTTGCAAAAAGGTATACGTTCTTTCGTACAAAACGTACGGCCGGTCAAACTAATCGGGAGTGGGTTGCAACTTTGCAAGGCCTTACTAGGGATTGTGCTTTTGAGTGTGAATGTGGACTCCCTTATTCAGATACTATGGTGCGTGATGCAATTGCACAGAACGTTTCTGATGTTCCTATACGGGAGCAAATTTTGAAACTAGTCAATCCCTCCCTTCAACAAGTGATAGACATATTGGATAGGCAAGATACACTTGACTTTGCTCAGGCATCATTTGAAACTTCGCCAGCCGTGTGTCACGTTAATCGGCCCGCAGGGCGCGCTGCACGGAACAGTAAACAGCCCTCGCGCACGTCCGCGCAGCCACGTGTCCCGCGCCAGCACGCAAATGCGGTGCTAAAATCATGCCCGCGGGGTGCAACCAGACATTCGCGTGAGAATTGCCCGTCACGCCAAGCTATTTGCTTTTTCTGTAATAAAAAAGGACATGTTCAGAGTGTTTGCCAGAAAAAGCTCAGATCGGACACTCACAACGATTCCAGGCCCTTTGCTTCGCGCCGGAATCGAACCAAGAATACTCAGGCTCGTGAACCTTCGCCCATGGACATTCATGTAGTTAATACCACTCCGCCCAGTGCCACTCTCTCTAAAAGTGACTGTGTGCGTCCCACAAAACGTGTGTGTCGACGTCGCTGGAAATCACGTCAATTAGCAAGTGATTCTGTACCAGTGTCTGTTCAAATTGCACGAGACAGTCGCTCTTGTCGTCAACAGGACAATAAACTTTTTGTAGATTTGGACATTCATGGCAACGTGATACCATTCCAGCTTGATACCGGAGCTGCAGTTTCATTGATCAATAAAGACACGTACAAACAACTGGGCACACCTCCGTTGCGTGCCGCAAATGTTAAGTTAAATAGTTATTCCGGTCAGAATATCCCTGTGTTAGGACAGTGCAACCTTCTTGCCACATACAAGGGACAAACAAAACCTGTGTCATTTTACGTACTTCGTTCTTCTTCTGCAGTGAACTTGTTTGGTTTAGATTTATTTCAGTTGTTTAACTTGTCTATAGTAAATCAGGTCCTATCAGTGAACCAGACTGTGCCTTCAGCCAGTGTTTCTAGTCTATGTGAAGAATTTGCAGACATTTTTGCACCGGGCCTTGGTTGCGCTAAGAACTATAAAGCACATTTGGAACTGAAAGTAAACGCGCAAACGAAATTTTTCAGAGCGCCAATGTTCCCCACGCATTGCGTGATGAGGTCGCAAGAACATTACACGAATTGGAATCACAAGGTGTGATGGAACGTGTGCAGGCTTCTCTCTGGGCATCACCCTTAGTAATTTTGCCGAAACCTTCCGGAAAACTGAGACTTTGTGTTGACTTCAAAGCTACAGTGAATCCACAACTAGTGATTGCAACTTTTCCTTTACCCCGCCCAGAAGATCTTTTTGACAAACTGTGCCCGGGTAAATATTTTTCGAAGTTGGACCTAGCAGATGCGTACTTGCAAATACCAGTGGACGACGAATCCCAGCGCGTCTTGGTGGTTAACATGCATCTTGGTTTGTATCGATTCAAAAGACTGCCATTCGGGTGTGCATCCGCCCCTGCATTGTTTCAGCAATATCTGCAAACTGTGCGTCGGTCCCTACTGCAGCAAACTATCTGGACGATATTGTGATCTCCGGAAAGACGGAAGAAGAACATTTAGCCAATCTCAGAACATTATTTCAGGTCTTGCGACAAAATGGTCTTCGCTTGCGGAAGGACAAATGTGTGTTTTTTGCTCGCGACTTACCCTATCTGGGACATGTAATCAATGCCCAAGGCATACATCCTAGTCCAGAGCACCTCCGTGCCATACAAGACTTGCCGTCGCCGCAGAATTTGAAGCAGCTACAGAGTGTGCTGGGAAAAATTAACTATTATCATAAATATATCCCACATGCCTCTTCCATCTCAGCTCCGCTTCATCGCTTACGCCGTAAAGGTGTTCCGTTCGTCTGGACGACGGAATGCGAACGCGCCTTTCGCCAGTTGCAATCGGCGTTGCTTTCAAATACTTGCCTTACGCCATTTGATCCCCAGAAACCCCTTTTGCTGATGGTAGATGCATCGGATTTCGGGATCGGTGCTGTGCTTGCGCACAAAGATGGATCGCATGATCGCCCTATTGCCTTTGCGTCCAAATTGCTCTCGTCGGCGCAAAGAAATTATTCACAGATAGAGAAAGAAGCCTTGGCTCTCGTATTTGGTGTTACAAAGTTTCATGATTTCTTGTATGGTCGTCACTTTACCATCATCACAGACCACAAACCTTTGACATCGCTTTTTCATCCGAACAAGCCTGTACCTCCACGTACAGCGCAGAAATTCATTCGCTGGTCTATTTTCCTCTCGCAGTACCGCTACGATATCTTGTATCGGTCCACTGCTAAGCACGGAAACGCCGATGCGTTGTCCCGTTTGCCTGTTGCTGAGGATAGAGCATTCGATTTTTCCGAACTTGCTTGCATGTTCATTGATGCGGAAACCGATGACGTGGTCGCATCGTTTCCGATTGATTTTCGTCGTGTCGCTACAGCCACAGCTGCTGACCCTGTCCTTGCTACCGTTTTGCGTTTTGTTGCTACGCAATGGCCCTTGTCGAAATCACGAATCGAGGATCCGTTGGTTCGCCGATTTTTTGCTCACAAGGAGAGACTTTTTGTACGACGTGGTGTTTTGCTGTTGCGTTCTGATAATGATCAGTCTCGGGTCGTCGTCCCACGTTCGTTACAGTCCTCTGTCTTACGGCTTCTCCACCAAGGACATTGGGGTATAGTGCGAACGAAACAACTTGCTCGTCAGCACTGTACTTGGTTCGGAATCGATGCTGCGATTACGAATATGTGCTCTTCTTGCATGGCGTGTGCCGAACAACACTCCACACCACCGCGGAAATTCTTTGCATGGCCGAAAGCCACTTCCCCTTGGCAACGCTTGCACATAGATTTTGCTGGTCCATTCTGGAATGCTCGATGGTTGGTTGTGGTCGATTCTTTCAGTAATTTTCCTTTTGTTGTCAAGATGTCTTCCACGACGTCATCTGCCACCATCCAAGCGTTATCTGCTATCTTTTGTATTGAAGGTCTTCCACAGACTATTGTTTCCGACAATGGCCCACAATTCATGTCCGCAGAATTTCAGTCATTCTGCAAGGCCAATGGTATCAACATCTGACATCCGCACCGTTTTCGCCTCAGTCAAACGGTGCCACTGAACGTTTGGTCCAGACTTTCAAGTCACAGATGTTGAAGCTGAAAGAGTCGCATTCTAGGGAGGACGCGTTTTGCTCTTTTTGTCTTCGTATCGCTCTCAGCCCCGAGATGGTCGCTCGCCGGCTGAGTTGCTCCACGGTCGTCCTCATCAAACCTTGATGTCTTTGCTGCATCCGCCGCATCAGGTTCCTGTGCAGCGGCAGCCGCCTGCTTTTGCTCCGGGCGACGTTGTATACTATCGCAACTATCGAGGTTCACGGCGTTGGCTCGCAGGGCGCATTCTTCGCTGCCTTGGCCGCGCTATGTATCTGGTTTTGGGGGCCTCTGGTGAAGTGCATCGGCATCTCAATCAGCTGCGCCTCTGTCGTCGCACGGGTTCTGCCGCTCCCCGTCTGCTTTCAGCGACGGTGCCGTCCGGTCAGCGCCCTGGAGACCCATCTACTGGCTCGCCTCATCCCCAGGTGTTACCGACGATGCCTTATATTTTGCCCCATGGCGACGCGCCGCTGCCGCCGCCGCCGCCGCCGCCGCCGCCTGTTCTCCCGCCGGTGACGCCCGCAGTGGGCGCTTCGCTGCAGCCGCCAAGCGCCTCCCTGGGTCACGCGCCGCCGATCGCTTCCCGTGACCAGCTGTCCTCCGACATGGAACTTTTGCCCGCTCCGGACCAGATGTCGTCTTCAACCGGCGGCTGCCCCGCCCCGATGGAGGTCGAATCTTCGGCCCCTCCTGTCTCTTTACGGGCGCATACACCGCATGTTGGCGTGCACCCTGGACTAGGTTTTCAGGCGTTTCCTAGCTCCCCTCGGGCCGAATGGCCGGGTGCGGGTGGCACAGCCTCGCCTGTTGTTAGGCTCCCCGCCTCGTCGCATACGTCAACATGGGGTCCTCCCCACGGCGGGCAGAAGCCTTATAACACAACCGTACGCCGATTTGCGGGGGAGGAATGTGGTTTCACCTCCAGACATCACACTTGCTAGGTGGTAGCCTTTTAAATCGGCCGCGGTCCGGTAGTATACGTCGGACCCGCGTGTCGCCACTGTCAGTAATTGCAGACCGAGCGCCACCACACGGCAGGTCTAGAGAGACGTACTAGCACTCGCCCCAGTTGTACAGCCGACGTTCATAGCAATGGTTCACTGACAAATACGCTCTCATTTGCCGAGACGATAGTTAGCACAGCCTTCAGCTACATTTGCTACGACCTAGCAAGGCGCCGTATTCAATTGATATTGAGATTCTAAATGTATCATCAAGAGCGATGTTCTACAAATGTGGATTAAAGTTAAGTATTCCAGAAGCTACGTACTTTTCTTTATAGCATTCATTACGTATCCTGTTTCAGACCTCACGCCAGCCTGCGTGAGTTTAAGCGCGTGCCTTTCGGCTTCCTCTCATTGTGTCTAGGCTGTCTTGTCCAGACACAACAATTTCTTGTGGGGGTTTACAAAAGACTCTGTTTACGTGCCTCCGTTAGCAACAACAGTGAATATGCAGGGTGGTCCATTGATCGTGATCGGGCCAAATATCTCGCGAAATAAGCATCTAAAGAAAAAACTACAAAGTACGAAACTTGTCTAGTTTGAAGGGGGAAACCAGATGGCGATATGGTTGGCCCGCTAGATGGCGCTGCCATAGGTCAAACGGATATCAACTGCATTTTTTAAAAATAGGAACCACATTTTTATTACATATTCGTGTAGAACGTAAATAAATATGAATGTTTTAGTTGGACCACTTTTTTCGCTTTGTGACAGATGGAACTGTAATAGTCACGAACATGTGGCTCACTATATTAGACGAACAGTTGGTAACAGGTGGTTTTTAAAATTAAAATACAGAACATAGGTACGTTTGAACAATTTATTTTGGTTGTTCCAATGTGATACATGTACCTTTGTGAACTTATCATTTCTCAGAACGCTTGCTGTTACATCGTGATTACTTGTAAATACCACATTAATGCAATAAATGCTGAAAATGATGTCCGTCAACCTCAATGCATTTGGCAATACCTGTAACAACATTTACTCTCAACAGCGAGTAGTTCGCCTTCCGTAATGTTCGCACTTGCATTGACAATGCGCTGACTCATGTTGTCAGGCGTTGTCGGTGGATCACGATAGCAAATATCCTTCAACTTTCCCCACAGAAAGAAATCCGGGGACGTCAGATCCGGTGAACGTGCGGGCCATGGTATGGTGCTTCGACGACCAATCCACCTGTCATGAAATATGCTATTCAATACCGCTTCAACCGCACGCGAGCTGTGTGCCGGACATCCGTCATGTTGGAAGTACATCGCCATTCTGTCATGCAGTGAAATATCTTGTCGTAACATCGGTAGAACTTTACGTAGGAAATCAGCATACATTGCACCATTTAGATTGCCATCGATAAAATGGGGGCTTATTATCCTTCCTCCTATAATGCCGCACCATACATTAACCCGCCAAGGTCGCTGATGTTCCACTTGTCGCAGCCATCGTGGATTTTCCGTTGCCCAATAGTGCATATTATGCCGGTTTACGTTACCGTTGTTGCTGATGACGCTTCGTCGGTAAATTGAACACGTGCAAAAGATCCGTCATCGTCCCGTAATTTCTCTTGTGCCCAGTGGCAGAACTGTACACGACGTTCAAAGTCGTCGCGATGCAACTCCTGGTGCATAGAAACATGGTACGGGTGTAATCGATGTTGATGTAGCATTCTCAACACTAACGTTTTTAAGATTCCCGATTCTCGCGCAATTTGTCTGCTACTGGTGTGCGGATTAGCCGCGACAGCAGCAAAAACACCTACTTGGGCATCAGTATTTGTTGCAGGTCGTGGCTGACGTTTCACATGTGGCTGAACACTTGCTGTCTCCTTAAATAACGTAACTATCCGGCGACCGGTACGGACACTTGGATGATGTCGTCCAGGATACCGAGCAGCATACATAGCACATGCCCGTTGGGCATTTTGATCACAACAGCCATTCATCAACACGATATCGATCTTTTCTACAATTGCTAAACGGTCCATTTGAACACGGGTCATGTATCACGAAGCAAATACCGTCCGCACTGGCTGAATGTTACGTGAGACCACGTACTTAAACGTTTGTGACTATTACAGCGCCATCTATCACAAAGCGAAAAAAGTGGTGCAACTAAAACATTCATATTTCTTTATGTACTACACGAATATGTAATAAAAAATGGGGGTCCTATTTAAAAAAAAGCAATTGATGTCCGTTCGACCTATGGCAGCGCCATCTAGCGGGCCAACCATAGCGCCATCTGATTTCCCCCTTCAAGCTAGACGAGTTTCGTTCTTTGTAGTTTTTTCGTTTGATGCTTATTTCGTGAGATATTTGGCCCGGTCACTATCAATGGACCAGCCTGTATATATAGTTCAAATGGCTCTGAGCACTATGCGACATAGCATCTGATATCATTAGTCCCCTAGAACTTAGAACTACTTAAACCTAACTAACATAAGGACATCACACACATCCATGCCCAAGGCAGGATTCGAACCTGCGACCGTAGCAGTCGCGCAGTTCCAGACTGAAGCGCCTACAACCGCTCGGCCACATCGGCCGGCACAACAGTGAATGAACTGAGACATCGCATAACAGCAACTGTGGAAGCTGTAACTCAAGACATGATCGCTGCAGTGTGGGAACAATTGGAATACTTCATTGACATACGCCGTGCATCTCAAAGGGGGCATATTGAACACCTACGGGAAGGTATGATAATTTTTTTTTAGTTTTCCGTTCATCAAAAAAGAAAATTCATTGTACTGTTTATTGGGGGAATTATAGACGTGCGAAATCGGATGATTCTTTTTGATACACCCTGTACTTTAACAATGGCAGCACGTGAACTGTTTACGGAGTTATTCGTTTTGAAAATGCTTCCACCCTTGGCCCGAAAGCCAATGAATTCAGATAAATCACTCCATTTTCGCATTACGAGAATGACTGCGATGTTTTCGCGTCCCTCCGACACGCTCAGTATACCACCCAGCGCCAGCACTGCCATCTGCCGTCTGTGAGTGGTTATTACATGTTGTCGTCAAATGTGAGCGGTGGACCCATTAATGTGACCGGACCGTGTGTACACCTACACTCTTATTGTTGGAGTTTGTTTGCAGTCATTCTGATAAGAATAATCCTATTTATTACTGAACTATGACAGTGACTGACAATATGTCCCACCTTCCTATTCATAACGAATCTTACATTATGCCATTTTCTGCTGTTGTCGATATTGTTCTATAGTCGTCTGACCAGAAATCCTTGTGTTCGATCCATTCATTTCACAGACCCACACTAAATATAGACGAGACCTTTGCATTTCCCTTTCCATATTGTGTAGCTTCCCTACCATATTCAGACTTCTGATAATCCACGTATGGACTGTTAGAATGACAGCCTTTCGTCGGTTGTAAATTCTCTTTATCGCCGCCATGCTACCCATAGACCTCGGAAACACTGCGTGATTGTAAAAACTGAGTGAGTGTAGTATTTCATTAAGTTCATTAACATTAACAGTACAGAGTAACCCACCGCCTAGAAATGTAAGGTGGGTCGTGTGCTTCTGAATCTAATAGCAAAGACTTCTCATTGTTACAGTCTTATTGGTATACAGTTGTTAATGCTTTTTAAAAATAATATAAAGAACATAATACATAAAGATTTCTCTGAGGTTACAGCGAATTGAATGCTTAACAATTGTTAAAATGGTTCCATATAATTTGTTACTACATAGTTGATGAGAATATAATTTATACAATGCAAATATCAAAGAAAAATAAAAAAAGAAAGTGTAACACAATGAACGTGGTTAAGAATAATTTGTAATATATAGAGGGAAGTAATATGCTGTATTTGGAGGAGTAATACAGTTAAGTAGCATATTGGTTAGTAATGGCCTATTTCTATATATTTCAGATGAGAAGGTCTCGGTACAACCTCGAGCTATTCTCATCTGAAATGGTTTGCGCTAATATATGTTTACACAGATTATACAGATTAAATGCTGATTGAGCACTTCGTACATGGAATACATGAATTTTAGCGTTAGATGAGAAATACAAAAAATGGCTCTGAGCACTATGGGACTTAACATCTGAGGTCATCAGTCCCCTAGAACTTAGAACTACTTAAACCTAACTAACCTAAGGACATCATACACATCCATGCCCGAGGCAGGATTCGAACCTGCGACCGTAGTGAGAAATACACTTATGTTTGTAACTTGTTAGTTGAAATACACTCCTGGAAATGGAAAAAAGAACACATTGACACCGGTGTGTCAGACCCACCATACTTGCTCCGGACACTGCGAGAGGGCTGTACAAGCAATGATCACACGCACGGCACAGCGGACACACCAGGAACCGCGGTGTTGGGCGTCGAATGGCGCTAGCTGCGCAGCATTTGTGCACCGCCGCCGTCAGTGTCAGCCAGTTTGCCGTGGCATACGGAGCTCCATCGCAGTCTTTAACACTGGTAGCGTGCCGCGACAGCGTGGACGTGAACCGTATGTGCAGTTGACGGACTTTGAGCGAGGGCGTATAGTGGGCATGCGGGAGGCCGGGTGGACGTACCGCCGAATTGCTCAACACGTGGGGCGTGAGGTCTCCACAGTACATCGATGTTGTCGCCAGTGGACGGCGGAAGGTGCACGTGCCCGTCGACCTGGGACCGGACCGCAGCGACGCACGGATGCACGCCAAGACAGTAGGATCCTACGCAGTGCCGTAGGGGACCGCACCGCCACTTCCCAGCAAATTAGGGACACTGTTGCTCCTGGGGTATCGGCGAGGACCATTCGCAACCGTCTCCATGAAGCTGGGCTACGGTCCCGCACACCGTTAGGCCGTCTTCCGCTCACGCCCCAACATCGTGCAGCCCGCCTCCAGTGGTGTCGCGACAGGCGTGAATGGAGGGACGAATGGAGACGTGTCGTCTTCAGCGATGAGAGTCGCTTCTACCTTGGTGCCAATGATGGTCGTATGCGTGTTTGGCGCCGTGCAGGTGAGCGCCACAATCAGGACTGCATACGACCGAGGCACACAGGGCCAACACCCGGCATCATGGTGTGGGGAGCGATCTCCTACACTGGCCGTACACCACTGGTGATCGTCGAGGGGACACTGAATAGTGCACGGTACATCCAAACCGTCATCGAACCCATCGTTCTACCATTCCTAGACCGGCAAGGGAACTTGCTGTTCCAACAGGACAATGCACGTCCGCATGTATCCCGTGCCACCCAACGTGCTCTAGAAGGTGTAAGTCAACTACCCTGGCCAGCAAGATCTCCGGATCTGTCCCCCATTGAGCATGTTTGGGACTGGATGAAGCGTGTCTCACGCGGTCTGCACGTCCAGCACGAACGCTGGTCCAACTGAGGCGCCAGGTGGAAATGGCATGGCAAGCCGTTCCACAGGACTACATCCAGCATCTCTACGATCGTCTCCATGGGAGAATAGCAGCCTGCATTGCTGCGAAAGGCGGATATACACTGTACTAGTGCCGACATTGTGCATGCTCTGTTGCCTGTGTCTATGTGCCTGTGGTTCTGTCAGTGTGATCATGTGATGTATCTGACCCCAGGAATGTGTCAATAAAGTTTCCCCTTCCTGGGACAATGAATTCACGGTGTTCTTATTTCAATTTCCAGGAGTGTAGAATGTAGTTCATTGCTACTTGAATACATTATTCCTTAAATAACTTAATACATTTCTGATATATGAAATTCATTGCTTATAGCTTTGAACAGGGAAGAAAATATATTTATGTCTGCACACAATAAGATGAGCAATACATTACTGCTTGTGTGCAGTATACTTTAAACACTATGCAGAATGCCATTGGGGAGGAGGAGCCTCAGAATAAACGTTCTTCGAACATTCTCCTCCCAAGCGACATTACCTTATTATTACAGTCTTAGTATGTCGTGTCGGTGTTAATTTGTTTTATGATTGTTGTGTTGTTTGTGACTGTGTTGTGGCATGTAGTGTCATACATTGTTGGTTTTGGTCCCTTACATGTTGATCCCTTCTGAGTCATGTTCACTTAGTGTTCCTTCCTCGGTTTCGGAATCTGTGATCGTGTTTATGTCCCCCCATGTGGTTTGTTGTGTTGTTTGTGCTTGTCTCGCCTCCTTCCATATGGGTTTTGGCTCTTGTATTCTTCGTGCAGAGTGTTCGATACAATATCGGCTACGCTATTTATTGTGTTCCAGTCATCGGGATTACGTATTATTCTGTCGATGTCATTGTTGTGCTGTATGGGTCTCACTTGTGCTAGCGTGTTGCACAGCAGTGTGACGTGTTCTGGTGTCCCAGTTTCTCCGCATACGCACACTTCATCGTTAGTTAGTCCCATACGGTTTAAATGTACCGGATACGGCCCGTGGCCTGTCAGGAAATGGACCATCCTCCGGCTTGGGTCGACATGTTTCAGTTGTAGCCTTTGGTGTACATCAGGAAAGAAAGAGTGTACTCGGCGACCCTTATCGGATGCATCCCACGCTCTCTGCCATGTTTGAATCCGCCATTGTTTCATTTGTGTTTTGTTTATAATGTTGGTTCCCATAATTTCGTTGACTTCATCGAGCCGGCCGGAGTGGCCGAGCGGCTCTAGGCGCTACAGTCTGGAACCACGCGACCGCTACGTCGCAGGTTCGAATTCTGCCTCGGGCATGGATGTGTGTGATGTCCTTAGGTTAGTTAGGTTTAAGTAGTTCTAAGTTCTAGGGGACTTATGACCTGAGAAGTTAAGTTCCATAGTGCTCAGATCCATTTGAACCATTTTTTTTTGTTCAAATGGCTCTGACCACTATGGAACTTAACTTCTCAGGTCATCAGTCCCCTAGAACTTAGAATTACTTAAACCTAACTAACTTAAGGACATCACACACATCCATGCCCAAGGCAGGATTCGAACCTGCGACAGTAGTGGTCGCGCGGTTGCAGACTGTAGCGCCTAGAATCGCTCGAGGTAATTTGTACTGAGTTGCGTTTAGTCTTGCTACTTTGTGCATAATTTTTAGGCTTTGTCAATTGTCAATTTTATATGGTGGTTGAAAGTCTGTTTTTTGTTTAGATGCAGTCCGAGCCGCGCGGTATTAGCCGAGCGGTCTGAGGCGCTGCAATCGTGGACTGTGCGGCAGGTCCCGGCGGAGGTTCGAGTCCTCCCTCGGGCATGGGTGTGTGTGTTTGTCCTTAGGATAATTTAGGTAGTGTGTAAGCTTAGGGACTGATGAACTTAGCAGTTAAGTCCCATAATATTTCACACACATTTGAACATTTTTTGCAGTCCAGCATAACGTGTGGCTTTCTTCCCCTGTATGCTTGTATTGTCTAATTTTAGAATTGGATTCCTCTGTAGTGTCCCTCTGAGCAGTAAATATACAATTTTGTTGGGAGCTATTTTTAATTTATTTTCTGGGCACCAACTGTTAATTTTCTGAAGCAGTTGCGTGCCTTTTGTCTCTAGTGCTGCTCTCGAGTTGGCTGACACAACTATGAGCAGGCCATCTGCGTAAGCCACCACACCTCTTACCCTGTCGCCACTGTCGAGGGTGTTCAGCAAGACCTCGATTGCGATATCCCAAAATATTGGTCTGCAGATCGAGCCCTGTGGACATCCCTTTGTTATTCTGTTGACAACCTTCCGTGTACCAGCCCTCCACTCCGCCACTGCAGTAATCGAGGAGGCTATTGTAGAGGGAAGTTGATTGTCTCATTTCCCTTAACCTGGCGAAGAGGGACGGCCACCACAAGTTGTCAAAAGCCCCGGCTATGTCGACTGTGTAGCGGGAGACGTCCGTGAGTCAGCATAGCGAGGCTAGCGCGACAGACCAGCGCACACACATCCGGCCTTGGCGGCGGCGGCGGCGGCGGCGGCGGCGGCGGTTCTTCCCCAACGCTATCTGGCGCGCACGCGGGCGCGCACGTGTGCGCTGCCGGCCACTGGCGATGTTTACTGGCGGCCGCTAACCTCTGCAAGAGGGACACGCCTCTGCTCCGCTCAGCAGTGCTCTCGCCAGTACTCTCGCCACTCGCGTGCCGTCATGGAGCAACAGAAGCAGCAGCAGCAGCAGCAGCAGCAGGCGACGCAGCCCACGGTGAGTGTGGCGCGCCGCTCGCTGTCCCTCGTCCTCAACTGCTCCGTGTCGACCCACGCAAGACCCTCTTCGTGGTCCAAGGGAGCCCACACCCGTGGCAAAGGAGGGAGGAGCCGCCCCCTCCCCCTCCCCGCTGGGCCTCAGGGAAAGTAAAAACTATAGTGTAGTCAGGTGATCCTCTTTCAAGAAAATGATATAAAAGTCGGTATTAAGCAGGTTTTTAACACCAGTCGGAACTGAAACTTTTTTATGCTTACTTACAAGTTGCCATTCGTCTTCCAAAATACTCCATACCTCCAGGTCGAGCCCCTCCCCTTGCATACTGTCGTATGGGCACCCTTGCCCTCTGCTGCCTGATTGTTTTGCTTTTCCTATAGGGAGCAGATGTAAGGGAAGGTGGTTGTGGTTATAAGGATTATCGCCTCTCGAAACAACTTTTTACTGAAGAGCTTATACGAGGTCCCTCAGGTGGAATGGTCAACATTCAGGGATATGACAGGAACGACCATGTGAAGCATAAAAACTTCATACGGACATATGCCATATTCCGAATGATTTCCGAGATAGAACACATTTAATGTACACTGTTATTTCTTTTCTGTATCATTCAGCATATCGCTGGGCTTACACATTTACACATGTGCAACAGTTAGTAAACATTAACCTGCCAGGATAGCCGAGAGCGCTAATGCGCTGCTTCCTGGACTCGGGTAGGCGTGCCGGCCCCAGATCGAATCCGCCCGGCGGGTTAACGACGACGGCCGGTGTGCCGGCCAGCCTGGATGTGGTTTTTAGGCGGTTTTACACATCCTACTAGATGAATACCGGACTGATCCCCACGTCCCGCCCCCGTTACACGACTCGCAGACATTTGACACCCATTCACACTATTTCACGATTTACACTCGACGCAGACAGCTCGGGTACACTAATTCCGTCCCAGGGGGTATGGGGTGGCGGCAGGAAGGGTATCCGGCCACCCCTTAAAATTAACCATGCCAAATCCGTACTTAACCCTGCTGACCCTGCGCACAATGCGGGATACAGGCTGTAGGAAAAGAAAGAACAGTTAGTAAACATTACAACACTTGTACCACGTAGCAAGTAAAAAAATACGTATTTCTAACACATTCGCCTCTATCGATTATCGTACACATCACAACTGTTCTACAGTTCACAATAAATGTTCGAATATCCCACCTTCATGTGAACCGAACTCTGCTACTAACAGGCATTTGTCAGAAATGGCGATTTCTTTTACCGCTAATCCTACAAGAATGGAAACTCCCCTGCTTTCGCTCTATGTTAGGTGCTTTCTTGACCCCCAGCCCCTGTGTCGTACTTGCCATCCGATTTCAGAACGCGGACGAACATTAATCACGACCTGAAGCACATACTTACGCGACATTGGCCACAGTACGCTTGCATCTATACGGTGGCTCCGAAAGTGAGGTGGGTGTGGGATATGCCTTCTCCAGTCCCTCTAGCGACACATACCAAATAATTGCACTGCCGCCTGAATCGTCTATCAACACGACGGAATTACTGGCTATCAGGGAGGCAATTTATTATGGCACGCAGACTTTCCGGCTCGTACTAGTCCTCAGGGACGAAAAATGTCTTGGAGGCTACGATGGACGCGGGAACATCGGGCACTGACGTCCGCTTATTTTTGGTAAAAGAGTATCAAATGGAACTGTTAAGCGCCTCGCTAAGAGGACCTTGACGGATGGGCAGTTCTGCCCAACACCAATCCCTTATCCCTTATACGGATTTCAACTCGACGGTCAAGAAAGCTGCTTGTAACGACTGGAAGTGTGAATGGCACGTTTCCCAGCACTATAAGGGCGTCCACCTGGTGGCCACATAACCGAACAACTCTTCTACGCCCTGATTCATCTCGGTGTAGCTTAATAGACGCCATGTGATCTCTCTGTCTCATCCTCATGAGGCGGATGTTACTCCGTCCACCTGTACCTTCTGAAAATCATCGCTTCTGACCGCTGTGATCAGGGAACAACGGCGGTGGCGGATCTGAAACACGTCTTATTGTACTCGGCCGCACAGGCGGTCTTTTACAAATAGGAAATTAGTGGTAAGGTCTTATGGGACCAAACTGCTGAGATCATAATTCCCTAAGCTTGCGCACTACTTAACCTAACTTAAACTAACTTACGCTAAGGACAACACATACACACACACACACACACACACACACACACACACACACACACACACACCTATGCCCGAGGGAGAACTCTAATCTCCGACGGGGGCAGCCGCCCAGATCGCGAAAGACGCCCTAGACCGCGCGCCTACCCCGCGCGGCGATCTTTTACAAAAAATTGACTACGAGAGGCTACCCCCTCTCTACAAGTGTACCTGCCTTACTTCACCGTTTCTATATTTATATAGGTATTATTTGTTCGCGAACTATTTAAAAGACGCCGGTATCCAGCTTTGGCCTGTAAGTTGTGTGGATCTCGTGCTCCCATTGAAACAGCCCTGTTCGAGAACTGGACCGTCTGATTGTGTTTTTACTTCGCATTAGGAACTCAACTTTGTGAACGACGCCGTTGCCCAGCTTTCAATTGTAAATAGCCCTGTGTGTAATTCTCCTCTGGAACTGGCCCGGTTCGAATCCTGGGTCGTAATTTTGTGTTTTTTTTAATTTGTTTAACGAACTTATGTTTGTACTTCTCACTCTTTATCATCGTCCTATTGTGAAAATTGCACTGATGTTAACTTGGCACCGTTTTAACTACTACTGGCTGTCTGGTGTTCGTCTTTCAATGTTTTTATTATAAATTAAGATTTTATGTTTGTGCGTCCAACTCTTTTTTGTTGTTGTTGTGCTGTGGCAATTGAAATTATATTAGTAGGGCACTTTTAACTACTTTTGGCTGTATGGTCTTTGCTGTTCAAAGCTAAAAGTAAATAAAAATCTCACCGTCAGCTTCAGTGCATTTGTGCACTATCGGGCAAACATCTTGTTCTGCTTGTCTGAGTACCTCTCCAGTTTCCTAATGAGGGAAGCACCGTTCTTGATCCCCCCAGAGGGCTCACCACTCTTTGGCGGGTTTGTGCTTGGCTACTACGGGACCCCAAGCTTTACAGCATCTTTACCCTTCTGTGCTGCATGTCTACCCTCTTACTACTCTTTTTCCCCTCCGTTGGGGAACATGTCTGGGGTGTTATTGGGAATGTTCCGCATTGGCTGTCGTTGACGTAAGAACAGTCTCACCACTGTTTTTGTTCCCTTTTCCTCTCTTTGTTTCCCTTCTCCTCTCGTTCCTCCGCTTCGGTGTTTGAGGTTCCTCTTTTTCTTCTTCCTCTCTGTGCACTCTTGAAAGCTGGCCCATACGTCTGACCCGTAACAGGTGACTGGGTAACGCGTAATTCCCAGCACCAGGTCAACAGGTAGGGTTCGCTTGTACCTCCTGGTAAAAGCCAGGCCCAGGGAAAGCCTGAGCTGCTACCTTCCCAAATTGCCGATTCGTCCTTCGGTCAGGTGTTTGGAAGGCGTGACCTGAGGTGTGAACAATCACCTAAGGCAGGTGCACCCCCCCCCCCCTCCCCCCCTGTGGAGGGGGGCCCCAGTTGTAAGGAGCGCGCCATTGGAGACGCTGGCAATCATGGCGCAATAAGCCAATCATCTTCAGAATCAACATCTACGAAACGTAAACGGTATGAGGCCAACGATTCAAAGACCCTTCCAGCTGCAACACGGTTCCTTGTGTTCTCACGTACTGAAGACAGTCAGCCCTTTGCAACGGCAAAATCCGTTTATTATTCAGAAAGGCATTGATGCAATTGCTCGCCCTGTGAAATCCTGCTTTCGTTTACGGAATTTGCTTTTGTGGACTACTTCTCATTCTCAAGCACAACAATTACTTTCCACATCACTTCTCCACAGCTATCCTGTTTATGTCGACGCCCATAGAACTCTGAATTCTTCCTGTGGTGTTATTTACACTACGGTGTACGACGGTCTGACCGAGGCCAAAATCCAATCTTACCTCTTCGATCAGGGTGTCGTTGACGTCCATCGGGTGTTGAAAAAGGTCGATTCCTCCTCAGTGTGCACCCACACTCTTCTTCTCACCTTTGATAGAGTGGCGCTTCTGTCCAAGATCATAGCAGGCTATGAAACTATCACAGTCCGACTGTACGTTCTGAACCTGATGCATAGTGTCATCGTTTCAACCACAGTAGAACGTCTTGTTGACAACCAGCCAAATATGTAACCTGTGATTGGGATGTGCACGAGGGCGATTATCTGCCTCCTTCTCCCCGCTGTATCAACTGCAATGGCGGCCATGCCGCCTCCTGTCGGGATTGTCTCATGTATCTTCATGAGCGGGCTGTCCAGGAGATCCGGGTAAAGGAAAAAGTGCCTTACCCAGTCGCTGTGTTCTCCTGTCTGGCACCTAATAGTTCTGTTCTTGTTACCCCTCGTTCTGTGAAGGACATGGCCATGCAGGCATGCGACCTCAAATTCATCTCTGAGATTGTGAAATAGCCCAGTGTCAAAGTAACATCGCCATCCCGCCCCTCCAGTTGTGCAACAAGCCATAAAACTCTCGCTTCAAGGGGTGAAGCCACCAGCTACCCAACCGGTAGGCTGGAAAGGACAGAAGGAGTACTTATGTGAAGACATCCTATGTCCCTCCAGCCAAACAACACCCGAGTCTTCCTCTGCTATCCGGAAAGGCTTGAAGAAGTCCACCAAAGGCAAACAGTCTTCTCCTTCACTGACTTGAAGATCCTCATTGATGGTGTTGCCACGTGATACCCTAGTCTGCCCACTCTCCGTGTCGCTGGTGCGCATCACCAACCGGTTTTCCGCATTGGACTCTACGGACCAACAGCACAAGCAAGCTGATGCTTATGTGGATCTCATGGAGCAGGATGCTCCTGCTTCTGTACCCTGTAGCAGTGAGTCTTTGCAGGCTGTCACTCGGCAGCTGCCAAGGAAACACCCCTTCATTTCTTCCTCATCATTACTCTCCTCCAATGGAACGTTTGCGGTCTTAGTTCCCACCTGACTTTTTCCCACCTGACTTTTTTCCCTCCATACCATGTATGTCCCTCGGGAGGTACCCTTCTGGCTGATCTTCTTAATCAACTCAACCTCGTCAGCCTTAACACTGGAGCACTCACATTCCTTTCCGACTCCTCTCACACCTATTCCTATTTGTACCTATCCTTCTGCACTGCCCAGATTGCCCATCATCTTGAGTGGTCCGTTCTTTCTGACACCTACTCGAGCGACCATTTCCCATGTGCTGACTCCTACCCCACCTGGTGCACACCCAAATGTCAGCTTACTAAGGCTGACTGGTGGCTTTACTCCTCCCTGGCGATCTTCGAAGAACAAGATTTCCCCAGTTGTAATGACCAGGTGGAATATCTCACAAACGTTATCCTTACTGCTTCAGAACGTTCCATTTCTCGCTCTTCCTCTTTACCACGCCGTGTCCCAGTCCCTTTGTGGACGCGATGCAATTCGCGCATGGAGACGTGCTCTCCGCGTTTTAACCATCATCCTACGACAGCAAACTACATTCATTATAAATAGATGCGTGCAAAGTGTCGTCGCGTTCTTCGGGATAGTAAAAAAGCTAGCTGATTTCATTCACTAGTTCTTGTAACGGTTCCACCCCTTCCTCTGTCGTGTGGGCCAACTTCCGATGGCTCTCAGGGACCAAGATCCATTCGCCAATGTCCGGCCTAACAATAGCAGACGATGTCATCGTGGACTCTATTGCTATTTCCAGCACCTTTGGCCGCCATTTTGCGGAAATTTCGAGCTCTTCCTACTATCACCCTGCCCTCCTCCGTCGGAAACGATCGAAGGAGGCTAGGGCGATACCCTTCTCTTCTCAGAATCGCGAGCGCAACAATGCCGCCTTCTCTATGAGGGATGTTGTGGCGTAGCAAGCTAGCTACGCCACACTGAGAAGTAGCCGGAAGGGCACGCGTCAACTCTCGCCGTCTTGCGTTAAGTCTGAAACAGGATACCTCTTGATAATACAAGTGAGACTCTCTCCAGATATGGTTAATGCGCCTTGCTAGGTCGTAGCCATGGACTTAGCTGAAGGCTATTCTAACTGTCTCTCGGCAAATGAGAGAAAGGATTCGTACGTGTAGTCGCTAGCAATGTCGTCCGTACAACTGGGGCGAGTGCTAGTAAGTCTCTCGAGACCTGCCGTGTGGTGGCGCTCGGTCTGCGATCACTCAGTGGCGACACGCGGGTCCGACATGTACTAATGGACCTAGCAAGTGTGGTGTCTGGCGGTGACACCACAAGGGAGGTAGATCATGCACTCAGTCCATCCCGATCCCCCACCCCAGGGCCAGACGCTGTCCACATTCAAATGTCGCAACACCTTTCTCTTGCGGGCAAGCACTTTCTGCTTAACATGTACAACAGCATCAGGGCAGAGGGCACATTTCCCGGACTTTTGCATGAAGCCCCATCATACCCATACTTAAGCCTAAGGACAAAAACCTTCCTTCTAGCTACCGCCCCATCTCTCTCACCAGCTGTGTTTGCAAGGTGATGGAAGGTATGATTCCTGCCCAGCTGGTATGGTGGTTCGAGTTTCGCAATTTACTAATGACTGCACAGTGTGGATTTCGAACGCGCCGCTCTGCAGTTGATCTTCTCGTTACTTTGTCCACCCAAGTCATGAATGGTTTTCTGCGGAAATCCCACGCACTAGCCGTGTTTTTCTATTTGGAGAAGTCGTACGACACCTGCTGCAGAACTGTCCTCCGTACACGTGATCTTCCCTGGCCGCCTGCCCTGTTTTCTTCAGACATATTTAAAACACCAAGTTTTCAAGGTGCGTGTGGGTTTCAGCGTTGTCGGACAACGGCGTGCCTCAGGGTTCCGTCCTGAGCGTCATCCTCTTTGCTGTCGCCATTAACCCAATAATGGCCCGTCTCCCACTGTGCATCTCCGGCTACCTTTTTGCTGACGATTATGCCATCGATTGCAATTCTCTACGGACCTGTCTCACTGAGCGGCGTCTTCAGCGATGTCTTGATCTTCTTTGCCCCTGGAGCGTTGACAATGGCATTCATTTTTCCACTGACAAAACAGTCTGTATGAATTTCTGGCGGCGTAAATGGTTTCTCCCACCATCTTTACATTTTGGACCTGTCGTTCTTCCCTTCGTTGAAACTACGAAATTCCTGGGGCTAATGCTCGATAGGATTCTCTTTTGGTTCTCCCAAGTGTCTTACCTGGCAGCCCACTGTACGCAATCCCTCAGTGTCCTGTGTGTCCTAAATGGTACCTCGTGCAGTGCCAATCGAACCACCCTGCTCCGTTTGTACCGATCCCTTGTCTGTTCGAAACTAGACTACGGGTGCTTTGTATGTCTAACGTCCATCCCTCTTATGCCGTCTTAACACTATCCACCATCGTGGCACCCGTTCGCCCACTGGCTCCTTTCACACTAGTGCAGTTGAGAGTCTATATGCTGAAGCTGCTGGGCTACCACTGTCCTACTCCTGTGACTTTCTCCTCAGCAGGTATGCATGCCGTTTGTCTGCCATGCGTGGCCCATCCTATGCCTCCTTCTCTGATGATTCCTTTGATCGCCAGTATGGGGCGCGTCCCTCTTCTCTGTTACATCCTGGAGTCCGCTTTCGGCCCTTGCTCTGGCGGTTTAACTTCACACTACCTGCGACTTTCCCGATGGGTGTGAACCCTTCACCACCTTGGCTTCGTGAAGCGGTCCATGTTAACCTTGGCCTTCATTCACTCCCTAGGGATACTGGTCCAGCCTCGCTCTATCGCCTTCAGTTTCACCACCTTCACATGGAATTTCACGATAGTACCTTTGTGTACACTGATGGCTCTCGGATTGATCGTGGTGTCGGGTGTGCCTTCGTCATTGGCACCCACGTCTTTCGGAATGGGCTTCTTGCACAAAAAAATGGTTCAAATGGCTCTGAGCACTATGGGACTCAACTGCTGAGGTCATTAGTCCCCTAGAACTTAGAACTAGTTAAACCTAACTAACCTAAGGACATCACAAACATCCATGCCCGAGGCAGGATTCGAACCTGCGACCGTAGCGGTCTTGCGGTTCCAGACTGCAGCGCCTTTAACCGCACGGCCACTTCGGCCGGCGCTTCTTGCACACTGCGCAATATTTACAGCCGAGCTCTTCGCTCTGTATCAGGCCACGGAGTACATCCGGCGTCACAGGCTTTCCAATTGTGTCCTCTGCTCAGACTCTCTTAGCGCCCTTCAAAGTCAATGTGCGCTGTACACCGCCCATCCGTTAGTGCAACGGGTCCAGGAAAACTGTCGCTCTTTCTTGGTGGAGCCACTGTGATGTCTATGTGGGTGCCTGGTCACGATGGTCTGCCAGGAAACGAGGCTGCTAACGCTGCTGCCAAGGCTGCAATGCTCGTACCTCAGCCCACTAGTTCCTATGTTCCCTCCAATGATCTCTGTGGTGCAGTCTGTCAGGAGGTGGTGTCCCTTTGGCTTTGCCATTGGTCCTCCACTCAAGGGAATAAGCTCAGGTTTAGGCACTGCCTTTTTAGCCATCGTCATTTGATATGTGGCGCTCTCCCACCACTTTGTACAAATTGCGCCCAAGTTTTAACTGTCCGCCACTTCCTGACGGAATGCCCATTTTTTAAACGTTTACGTTCACTCTTGGGTTTGCCGTCGGAGTTATCGGCCGTTTTAGCAAACGACGCGCGGACTGTCGACCATGTTTTAGTTTTTATCCGACGAAGCAATATGACGAAGGCCATTTAATTTTTAGTTTTGGACCTCCGTTTCTGTATGGTGTCTTTTGTAGCCCTTTCTCCACGTCTCTGTTTATAGCTGTCTTCTCTTATGTCAATTGGGATTGACGTTTTTTTAACTCATCTCTGTCTTCGTGTTTTGACTTGGGCGCGTATGAACCCAGTTGTTTTTGCGCCCTAAAACAAAACAAAACAAAGCAAAACAAACTGTCCATGACGAGGCAAAGGATCTTATCTCGCGTATTTACTTTTGGTTTATATATCTCAGATTTCATTCGACGCCATAAGCAAAATATAATGATGTAACGTCCGGCGATCTTGGTGGGGCTAGTTAATTGTACTACCACGACCAATTCAGCGATTAGGGTAAATGCAGTTCAGATCCCTCCACATGTCTGGTAAACTGTCTGTATGGGGAAGGGGAGGAAGGAGGGGTGGAGGGGTGGGGAGGGTTGGAAGTCCAGTACAGTCCACGTGGCCAGAGGAACGGCCTCAAGGTGTTTAATAAACGAATTTTACAAAAAATTCAAGTCATTCTGTCCCGTCTGTCGCTCTTTCAAAATGACTGTATCTATCAACGTGATGGGTAGGTAAGGCACATATGTGCGCTCCATAATCCAAAAGCAAATGTTAATTAAATGTGTTAGATCTCGGAAACCATTCGGAATTGTGCATAGGTCCATATGAAGTTTTTTTATTCAAATGAGCGTTCCCGTCATATCCGTCAATATTGCTCATTTCTCATGTGACATCCTGTATTTTTACACACATATATCGATCTCCAAACTTTCCAGATAACTTTCGGAGTGTACACCGTGCATGACACACAACTCTTGAATTGAAGACAGTCACGGAAAAACGTGCTAACCCTCAAATGCAGAAACTTAGAGGTAAGTGTTGCCATCCGTTGCTGGGTACGGGAACTATCAAAACTGAGTCTACCCTAAATACTCTAATGTGATATTTCGGGGTGAGAACAATGTCATTTTTGATATTTCCCGTTCCCAGCAACAGATGGCAAGAATTATATCTAAGCTTTTACATTTAAGGGTAGGCCTGTTTTTCCGCGCATGTCTTCAGTTGTCTTATATTGTAACTACCGGTTTCGGTTTACACCATTATCACTGTAGATGTTAACATTAAAACAAAGCATGGAACGGGTAGAAATGCATGTAAGTCCAATCAAACTGTCTAGATTCAGTCTCCAGATTAGTTTCTTGTATTTCCATATGACCAGTTTCGGGCCAGCAGCCCATCTTCAGATAATATTTTACAGTTACAGAGCAACACGTCGACACGTTGACCTGAAGATGGACAACTGGCCCGAAACCGGTCATAATGAAATACAGGAAAGCGATGTGGAGGCTGAATTCTGTCAATTTTTCATAAGTAACAATCGCGGTCACTCTCAGAAGATAAATATGTCTGGTTTTGATAAAGTCCAATCAATTATGCACAGGTTTATAAATGAATACCTACAAAAGATCAAATATTGATGACGTGTCACAGCGTATCATATCAATATGGCAATCCGTGTAATTACTGTCTCATCTGAAGTGCTGAACATGTACAGAACCAAACAGATATCCTTGCACAAGTCGTAGTGTGTCCACTGTCCAGTTCGAAGTCACAGTAATAACTGATCTGATCTGACTCATCACCTCTTGTGCAAGGATCCTACCTGTTTTGTTCTGTACATGATCACCGGTAGTTCACATGGGGCAGTAGTTGTGTGGCTTGCCATATTCATATGATATGCAGTCACATAGGTTAATATTTGATCTTTCGTAGGTATTAATTTGTACCAATCGTCAGTCAGGCATGGTTATGTCAGGCAGCACAAGCAACTGGGCTTGTACATTTCAGCCAACCCTAAGGATATGTTACACAAGAACTGGATGAACAGCCCGCATCTCGTGGTCGTGCGGTAGCGTTCTTGCTTCCCACGCCCGGGTTCCCGGGTTCGATTCCCGGCGGGGTCAGGGATTTTCTCTGCCTCGTGATGGCTGGGTGTTGTGTGCTGTCCTTAGGTTAGTTAGGTTTAAGTAGTTCTAAGTTCTAGGGGACTTATGACCACAGCAGTTGAGTCCCATAGTGCTTAGAGCCATTTGAACCATTTTGAACTGGATGAACAACATGCAGTCCTTTTGGATAACGTTACTAGAGCACCGACTGAGGCATTTTGACAGATTGCAAACGGCCCACACTGAAAGCTATGCTTTACCTAAGTTCCATCTCGTCGCTTCAGTACATATACATCTACATACATATTCTGAAAGCTACCGTACGGCACATGGCGAAGAGTATCCTCCGTCACTACTAGTCACTTCCTTTCCTGTTCCACTCGAAAATAGAACGAGGAAAAAACGACTGTCCATTTGCCTCCGTATGAGCTCTAATTTCTCGTATCTTGTCTCCGTGGTCCGTACGCGAAGTGCATATTGGGGGCAGTAGAATAGCTCTACAGCCAGCTCTGAATTTTCTCAATAGTGATCCTCAAAATGAAATGTCGCCTTTCTCCCAGGGAAACCCATTTGAGTTCCCGAAGCTGTCTGCTGTTCGAACCTGTCAGTAACAAATCTAGCAGCCCGCCTCTGAACTGCTTCAATATCTTTAATCCAACGTGGTGCGGATCCCAAACACTTGAGCAGTATTCAAGAATAAGCCGCACTAGCGTCCAATACACCATCTTCTTTGCAGATGAAGCACACTTTCCCAAAATTCTCCCAATAAACTGAAGTCGACCGTTCGCCTTCCATACCACATCCTCAATTGCTCATTCCATTTCACATCGCTCTGCAGCGTTGCGCCCAGATAATTTTGCCGAGTTTCTTATCAGCTACTAGAAATTCTGTCACTAAAACCTTGTTCAACGCCTTTAGGCCAGTCAACATGTCGCCGCCAGTGTCCATGCCCGTAACAGAACCCCTGCCACGTTATATTCAGTTGTATTTCACTATGGGAAATTACATGTGGAGGACTCGCTCCATCGTTAGACAACTTTTTTTACACTAACAAGCATTTCAGCATCCACCAATACACACACTTTACAGGAGTTATCCATCGATAGTCTGGAGCAGAATTTGACGAAATGTTTATCAAAAATTCCTACCGTCAGATGTCAGGTCCATTTGGTTGGATGTAATCTGTGGAATGGTTCCAACTAAAGTGAACTTGGACGCATTAGATCTTCTTTACAGAAAGTGTCGGTTACAGTATATGCTCGTACACGTATTCATTTATTCAAACCGAAATGCAGTTTGGTCGTGGACGAGGAAGAAATTGACTATATTTGCTAGAATGAGTCCTATCACCAAATGGTTCAAATGGCTCTGAGCACTATGGGACTTAACATCTGAGGTCATCAGTCCCCTAGAACTTAGAACTACTTAAACCTAACTAACCTAAGGACATCACACACATCCATGCCCGAGGCATGATTCGAACCTGCGACCGCAGCAGTCGCGCGGTTCCGGATTGTAGCGCCTAGAACCGCTCGGCCACCGAGGCTGGCGAGCCTTATCACCATCGAAGTATTTTTCCAACCGGACTGGCACTTGTTTTCAGGTACAAAACATCGCTTGTACACTTGGTACGTGGCTCATTTCACTAGCTGTTGCATTACCACAGCTACTCCGGAAATGTTGGACTACAAATCTTGTCTGCAACATGGAAACTCCCCTCGCATATTTGAACTTCCATACAGTTTTCTCAGTTGAATCGCGACTCCGTAGAAAGCGGTAAGGGTAATGTGCAGTATACTGGTCAGGCCTTCGCAACGGGGACTGCGCTAGTAAAGATGACCCATTCTTAGATCACTTTAGTGAATCGGCGCGTAGTATTGATAAGAACAGATACTCTGTGAAGCTCTCATTGATGATGCCCCAAAAGCAGATCTGGTAACGCACTGGATTCTTCGGAAGATGCAAGCGGGTGACCTGTGATTCTAATTAGTGGTGTGGGTAGCTAGTTTCTATAAAATAAATCCTGGTATGCCTGGTATGCCGTTATGATGTGTTTATTTGCCAACGCCGTAATTTTGTAGCAGTTTAGCAGCATGAAACGACTCCTTTTACAAGGTTAATAAGTTCTGAGAACATGGTATAGGCGAATAGTATATATGAACAGTATCTGCATGCATTCCATTACCGACTCTCACATATGAACAGGCTCCGAGTACGTCCTATCGCCAACTGGCGAGCTTTGTGGACAGCCGAAATCTCTTGCTTACCTCTTAGCATTTTGCGTTCCGTCTCATCTTTGGTGAGTTAATTATATTAATTTTTTAATTGAACTTACTAGTTTACTGCATAACGGCGTTACTGTGGTGAAGCCCTGGTGACCTGTAGGCTCCTCCTGGTTCCATTTATGCCAAAAGATGACTTAAATAATTAATGTTTAGTAAAGTAACATCAGTGTTTCGCGCCAGAACACTAGTGGTTCCCCTGTATCTTAAGTATCTAATAAGATCCGTTCTCAAGGCTGGCGTTCCCCTCTTCACTCTCGTGATTCACCAGTGCACCGTATAGTCCGGTTGCTGCCTCTGATTCCATCGAAATCGGGATACCGCTGAGCTTATTCTGCAGCACTGTTTACTGTAGCAAGTTGACTTTGGCTGCCACCCGAGTTCCAGCAAACGTAAAATTTGTAAAATAAATTCCCCAAAAACAAGAGACACCTCGCGAGCAGCAACATTGTATCATGCGACAAAAGTGCCGCAGAAAATATGTTGAGCACTTGTAGAAGTTCTTAATCACCTTTCTTGATTTACACTGACGAAGAATAGATGTTGAATTCAATGAGTGCCGACGATACTCTTGGAGTCTAATGGTGTTCACTGGACCAGAACTAATTCAGAATGCCGAACGTTCTGTATTTTCCACTTAATTTTTTTCGCATTTGCAACGTGAAGAAATTTAACTTCCAGAATTAAAATAGCGAAAAGAAGAAAATAAATAAGAAGAAAGCTCGTTGAAGAATATACCGTGAGCAAAAAGAGATGATATAGTAGTAAAGTGCGTAGCAGGAAACCAAAAGGTCATGGGGTTGAATCCTGGTTAGAACACGGATATCTTCGGTCCGCCTTTCAGCTAGCCTGCACCTTTCAACAATGTGAAGATTCGCCAGCAACGCCACGTGATTCGGATTCGACATTAAACTGTAGGAGCCCCTTTCCCGGCAAGTCTAGTGGAGTTCATTAAGAACGCGCAAGTCGCCGCTGCAGTGTCCAAGTAAAAGACTTGCACGAAGGCGTTATGTAACACGAAATTATTATTATTATTATTATTATTATTATTACTAGTATACCGCCTACGTATAACTGATTGGCCTTTACATGCATTTTTGCTTGATTTTATGTATACAGATCTCGTGATGACGGTGTAAACCGGAACCGGTAGTTGTAACAAGAGACACTTAAACAGCTATGTGTCATGCATTAAAAAAAAGTTACAAGCTCCGTTTAACACTGGATACTTTTCAGTTTCGTTCCTGAGGGTTAGTCCACATGGGTTGTTTCGCGACTAGCGAAAAGGTGTCCATTCACACGCTGTACATATCTGCTGACAACAACAAATCTCCCACGGCTCACGTGTGCATGCGCGTAGCCAGCAAACCAGACGAAATAGTGGGAAGGAAAGACGGAGAGATGTGCTCCATTAATAAAAAGTGACAGACTTTTATGAACGTAGGTGTAAATGACAGACCGATACGTCATTACACTCCATTTATATATTCATATAGGTGCCGTCTGCAGACCTGTATTCAGTATCTCAGAGCTAATTGAAATACTGGTAACTTGACAGCAAACTTCGGTACTCATTTGATAGCAGAGTGAGTCGACCTGGGGCCGTCGTGGAGTGAGTGGAACAAGCTAAAATGCCTACCCCTATCTGGGGTTGAATCCAGGACTGCCAAGGGAGGAGTCTATCCACTAGACCAACACGGGCTCTAAAAATAATTTTATTAGGTTGGTGCGTAAGTTCGTAGCGTTTTTGTTTTTCATGTTGGTGATCCTTTTACTATGGGTTTATTTATCGATTATCATTTTTTGTTTGTCATTCACTGTTACCATTTGAGATTACGTATTGTCATTTTGTCATTTGGAGATACTGAGTGGAGCTGTGGACACGGAAAATGGAGTGCCAAGAGAAGAAACCGAAACATTTCAGACATACTCTTCTTTTTGGGTGAATAGACGGGTGACAGCAGCGGAAGCAGCCAGAAACGTTTGCGCTGTGTACGGGGATAATGTCACTGGACAGAGCACGGCACGGAAATGGTTCTGTCGTTTTAAGGAGAATGGTTTTGACATTAGGGACTCTTCACATTCATGAAGAACTTCGGGGTTTGTTGAAGATCGTTTAAATGCATTAATCCACAGTGGTCCACGCCATTGTACTCAACAAATGGCAAATGTGATGAACAGTGATTATTGCATTATCGTGCAACATTTGCATGCAGTGAGGAAGATTAAAAAATCGGGTGCATTGGTACCAGATGCTCTGAGCCAAAATCACAAAAATCAGCGGGTGACCACATGTGCATCTCTGCTTGCTCGTCATCAAAATGGTTCAAATAGATCTGAGCACTATGGGACTTAACATCTAAGGTCATCAGTCCTCTAGAACTTAGAAATACTTAAACCTAACTAACCTAAGGACATGACACACATCCATGCCCCAGGCAGGATTCGAACCTGCGACCGTAGCGGTCACGCGGTTCCAGACTGAAGCGCCTAGAACCGCACGGCCACACCGGCCGGCGCTCGTCATCAATTGGGTCGTGAACGACACCGACCACTCCTATGCTATATCGTTACTATTGACGTGAAATGGTGTCTTTATGCTAACATAAGGAAAAGAAAGGAATGGTTGAGCCCAAACAAAGATCTGCACACATCCCCAAAAGATGCATCTGATGGAACGGCGATGGTATGTTGTACTACGAATTGCTTCCCCGAGGCTTAACCACCACTGTTGGCATAAATTGTCATCAACTGAGATGTATTCCAGACGCACTCCGAGAACAATGACCGGGAAGACTCCGTGAAGTGATGCGACTCCCGCGATAATGCCCGCCCACATTCTGCTAGACTGACACAAACCACTATACAGAAACTTCCTGGCAGATTAAAACTGTGTCCCCGACCGAGACTCGAACTCGGGACCTTTGCCTTGCGCGGGCAAGTGCTCTACCATCTGAGCTACCGAAGCACGACTCACGCCCGGTCCTCACAGCTTTACTTCTGCCAGTATCTCGCCTCCTACCTTCCAAACAAAGTTCGAGTCTCGGTCGGGCACACAGTTTTAATCTGCCAGGAAGTTTCATATCAGCGCACACTCCGCTGCAGAGTGAAAATCTCATTCTGGCACTATACAGAAGTTAGTTGGGGAAGTGATTCTGCACTCACCTTATTAACCTGATCTTGCGCCCTCAGGTTTTGACCCTTTCTGCTCTCTATCCAACAACCTTCAAGGAACTTCCTTTCCGCAAGGAAATGCCCTCCGACCATGGCTCGACGAGCTGTTCGCCTCTGAACCATGTGATTTCCACAGTCGTGGACTCGAAAAGTTACTCCAGCGTCACCGGCTGGAGTGGCCGGGCGGTTCTAGGCGCTGCAGTCTGGAACCGCGCGACCGCTACGGTCGCAGGTTCGAATCCTGCCTCGGGCATGGATGTGTGTGATGTCCTTAGGTTAGTTAGGTTTAAGTAGTTCTAAGTTCTAGATGACTGATGACCTCAGAAGTTAAGTCCTATAGTACTCAGAGCCATTTGAACCAACAGGCAAATTTCATTCTTCTGCATTTCTGGAAAGCGTTTAATACAGTGTAACGCTTTAGACAGAGCATACGGAAAAGGTTGTCAGGTATGTGAGTGCCTCGAATACTTTTTAAGTAATATAACTCAGTGCACTATTCTTGGACGGCTGTGTTCATCCAAGACAAAAGTATCGTCAGGAGTGCCCCGGGATAGTGTAATAGGATCACTCTTGTTCTGTATATACATCAACAATGTGACGAACAGAGAGACCGTTTGCTGATGATGCCGTAGTGTACTGGAAAGTGACGTATTTTAGTCACTGTAGTAGGATACAGGGTGACTTGAACAAAATTTTTATTTGTTATGATGAATTGCTGTAAATGCAGAAAAATTTAAGTCGATGCAGATGAACAGAAAAACTATCCTGCAATTTTAGAATACAATACTGGTGGTGTGTTGCTTGGCAGAGTTATGCCTGTTAAACGTGTGTGACGTTGCAAAGCGATATAAATGGAACGAACGTGTAAGGAGGATGGTAGGGAAGGCGAATGGTCGACTTTGGTTTACAGAGAGAATTGTAGGAAAGTGTAGCTCATCTGTAAGGAGACAGCACACTTTTCTGACACATTCTTGAGTACTGCTCGAATGATTGGGATCCCCACCACATCGGATTAAAGGAAGACATCGAAGCAATTCAAAGGCGTGCTGCTAGATTTATTGTCGGTTTGTTTGATCAACACACAAGCCTAACGGAAATGTTCTGTGAACTTAAATGGGAATTCCTGGAGGCAAGATGACGTTATTTGCGCCAAATGCTATTGATAACGTTTAGAAAATCGGCAACTGCGACAGATTGTAGAACGATCCTAGTGTCATCAACATGTATCTCGTATAAGGGACGCGAAGATAAGAAAAATCACGATTCGTACGGAATAATGTAGCGTCTAGAACCGCTCGGCCACTTCGGCCGGCTTTGCCTGTTGCCCTTCCTCCGTGGTTGCTGGATATAGTGTGAGAAAAGGGCAAGTTGGGTTTCGCATTCGCGATGACTTCTAAATCCGGATTGATTTATGCATATAAGTTTTCCTCGTTGAAGGAAGTTTATTATATTCGAAAATAGAATGTGCTCAAGAATTATGCGGCAGATCGATGTTGAGGATACTGGTCTGCAATTTTGCGGGTCCGCACTTTTCCCTTCATATATATGGGAGTCACGTGAACTTTTTCCAGTAGCTTGGGACTTTCCGCTTGGCGAGAGATTCACAATAAGTGCAAGCTGAGCTTGGCTGACAATATCGAGGAGTATTCTATGTAAAACCGAATTGAGATTCCATCTGGATCTTGCGGCTTCTTTGTTTTCAACTCTTTCTGCTGCTTTTCACTGCCGCGCTTGACTATTCGATGCCCTCCATACGGGATTTTTTTTTTCGGCGGTCAGACGATGTTGTGTCTCTTCGACCTTCCTGTGTGAATGACTTAGTAAACGCGAGGTCGAAATTTATGTGGTTTATCGGGTAACTGACATATTTCTTTCAGCACTCATGTGGATCACCTCACAGTTTTCCTTATTTAGAGTCAACTGACACTTTTCGCACGTTATCGATATCTTGTTTACATCATTTTGCTAATACACTCCTGGAAACTGAAATAAGAACACCGTGAATTCATTGTCCCAGGAAGGGGAAACTTTATTGACACATTCCTGGGGTCAGATACATCACATGATCACACTGACAGAACCACAGGCACATAGACACAGGCAACAGAGCATGCACAATATCGGCACTAGTACAGTGTATATCCACCTTTCGCAGCAATGCAGGCTGCTATTCTCCCATGGAGACGATCGTAGAGATGCTGGATGTAGTCCTGTGGAACGGCTAGCCATGCCATTTCCACCTGGCGCCTCAGTTGGACCAGCGTTCGTGCTGGACGTGCAGACCGCGTGAGACGACGCTTCATCCAGTCCCAAACATGCTCAATGGGGGACAGATCCGGAGATCTTGCTGGCCAGGGTAGTTGACTTACACCTAGAGCACGTTGGGTGGCACGGGATACATGCGGACGTGCATTGTCCTGTTGGAACAGCAAGTTCCCTTGCCGGTCTAGGAATGGTAGAACGATGGGTTCGATGACGGTTTGGATATACCGTGCACTATTCAGTGTCCCCTCGACGATCACCAGTGGTGTACGGCCAGTGTAGGAGATCGCTTCCCACACCATGATGCCGGGTGTTGGCCCTGTGTGCCTCGGTCGTATGCAGTCCTGATTGTGGCGCTCACCTGCACGGCGCCAAACACGCATACGACCATCATTGGCACCAAGGCAGAAGCGACTCTCATCGCTGAAGACGACACGTCTCCATTCGTCCCTCCATTCACGCCTGTCGCGACACCACTGGAGGCGGGCTGCACGATGTTGGGGCGTGAGCGGAAGACGGCCTAACGGTGTGCGGGACCGTAGCCCAGCTTCATGGAGACGGTTGCGAATGGTCCTCGCCGATACCCCAGGAGCAACAGTGTCCCTAATTTGCTGGGAAGTGGCGGTGCGGTCCCCTACGGCACTGCGTAGGATCCTACGGTCTTGGCGTGCATCCGTGCGTCGCTGCGGTCCGGTCCCAGGTAGTCGGGCACGTGCACCTTCCGCCGACCACTGGCGACAACATCGATGTACTGTGGAGACCTCACGCCCCACGTGTTGAGCAATTCGGCGGTACGTCCACACGGCCTCCCGCATGTCCACTATACGCCCTCGCTCAAAGTCCGTCAACTGCACATACGGTTCACGTCCACGCTGTCGCGGCATGCTACCAGTGTTAAAGACTGCGATGGAGCTCCGTATGCCACGGCAAACTGGCTGACACTGACGGCGGCGGTGCACAAATGCTGCGCAGCTAGCGCCATTCGACGGCCAACACCGCGGTTCCTGGTGTGTCCGCTGTGCCGTGCGTGTGATCATTGCTTGTACAGCCCTCTCGCAGTGTCTGGAGCAAGTATGGTGGGTCTGACACACCGGTGTCAATGTGTTCTTTTTTCCATTTCCAGGAGTGTAGATTTGATCTCCTGATGACTTTAGTACACGGTAAACGACAGAATCATCTGCAAACAATCTAAGATACCTGTTCTTATTGTGTCATAAGTCGTTTATACAGATTAGCAACAGAAGAGGGCTTCGGGAACTTCCTTGGGGAACACCGACTATCATTTCTGCGTTACTCGACGACTTTCCATCGATCAATACGAAAAATGACCTTTATAACACCAAATCACGAATCCCGTCGTACAACTGAAACGATACTACACTGGCACGCAGTAAATTAAAAGTGTTTTGTGAGGAACGATGTCATAAGCCTTCCGGAAATCTAAAAATATGGAATCGGTTTGAGATCCCTATTGATAGCACTCGTTACTTTGTGCGAATAAAGAGCTAGTTGTGTGTCACAAGAATGATCTTTTCTGAATACCTGCTGACTATGTCTCAATATGTTTTCTTCGAGGTACGAGTAATTCATAGCCTTTGAACTCAGTATAAGCGCCAAAATTCTGCTGCAAATCAGTGTCAGTGATAGGGGTCTGTGATTCACCACATTGCTTCCGTTTCCTTTCTTGAGTACTGGTGTGACTTTGCTACATTCCAGGCTTTAGGTTCGGATCTTATGTCGAGCGAGCGGTTGTATATGATTGCTAAGTATGAAGCTATCGTATCAACATACTCTAAAAGGAACCAAATTGGTATAGAACCTGAATCGGAAGACTTGCCTTTATTAAGAGATTTAAGCTGCTACTCTACACCAAGGATATCTACTAAGTTACTCATGTTGGTAGCTGTTCTTGATTCAAATTCTGGAAGATTTACTTCGTCTGCTCTGGTGGAGGAATTTCGGAAAACGGTCTTTAGTGATTCCGCTTTGGTGACACTGTCATCGGTAATATTAACATTGGTATCACGCAGTGAAGGTATATATAGTGTCTTGCCACTGGTGTACTTTACGTATGAAAGAAGTTCTTTGGATCATCTGACGGGTTTCGAGACAAAGTTTAGTTCTGGAAGCTAATAAAAGCATTTCGCATTGAAGTCCACGCTAAGGTTTGAGCTTCAATAAAACATCGCCGATCATAAAGGGTTACAATATTATAAGCCATTAAGACATGCGATATACCTGTGTAGGTCTTGATGATACAGGCAAACACGTGCATGTTATATAGTGTGGGCTGTTCAGGTAAATCGCAATTGGTAAGTGGATAAACGGCAGGAGGCTGACACCACGGCAAATGTATGAAAAGTGGAATTTATTGAAATCTGGCGCAGGGAACTTTGCCTGTGATAAGTTATCCGTAAATATTGTCACTATTTGGCGGAAAAAAACAAGCGGCGAATTTGTAATTAATAGAAAAAAAACCGAAGACATAGAATCTACTGCTTGCAGATACACTGTACTTTCGAAAATAAACAATATTCAATGCCTTTTTCGAAATACATTGAAAATACGGGGTGGTCCATTGATCGTGACCGGGCCACATGTCTCACGGAATAAGCATCAAACGAAAAAACTACAAAGTACGAAACTTGTCTAGCTTGAAGGGGGAAACCAGATAGCGCTATGGTCGGCCCGCTAGATGGCGCTGCCATAGGTCAAACAAATGTCAACGGTGTTTTTTAAAACAGGAACCCCCCTTTTTATTACATATTCGTGTAGTACGTAAAGAAATACGAATGTTTTAGTTGGACCACTTTTTTCGCTTTGTGATAGATGGCGCTGTAATAGTCACAAACATATGGCTCACAATTTTAGCCGAACAGTTGGTAACAGGTAGGTTTCTTTAAATTAAAATACAGAACGTAGATACGTTTGAAAATTTTATTTCGGTTGTTCCAATGTGATACATGTACCTTTGTGAACTTACCATTTCTGAGAACGTATGCTGTTACAGCGTGATTACCTGTAAATACCACATTAATCCAATAAATGCTCAAAATGATGTCCGTCAACCTCAATACATTTGGCATTACGTGTAACGACATTCCTCTCAACAGCGAGTAGTTCGCCTTCGTAATGTTCGCACATGCATTGACAATGCGCTGATGCATGTTGCCAGGCTTGTCGGTGGATCACGATAGCAAATATCCTTCAACTTTTCGCACAGAAAGAAATCCGGGGACGTCAGATCCGGTGAACGTGCGGGCCATGGTATGGTGCTTCGACGACCAATCCACCTGCCATGAAACATGCGCACGCGAGCTGTGTGCCGGACACCCAACATGTTGGAAGTAGCCTACATCGCCATTCTGCCAAGCAGTGAAACATCTTGTAGTAACAATGGTAGAAAATCAGCATACATTGCACCATTTAGATTGCCATCGATAAAATGGGGGCCAATTATCCTTCCTCCCATAATGCCGCACCATACATTAACCCGCCAAGGTCGCTGATGTTCCACTTGTCGCAGCCATCGTGGATTTTCCGTTTCCCAATAGTGTATATTATACCGGTTTACGTTACCGCTGTTGGTGAATGACGCTTCGTCGCTAAATAGAACGCGTACAAAAAATCTGTCATCGTCCCGTATTTCTCTTGTGCCCAGTGGCAGAACTGTACACGACATTCAAAGTCGTCGCCATGTAATTCCTGGTGCATAGAAACATGGTACGGGTGCAATCGATATCATGATGTCATTCACTTGAAATACATGGTGGTCCATTGATAGTGACCGGGCCAAATATCTCACGAAATAAGCATAAAAAGAAAATACTACAAAGAACGAAACTCGTCTCGCTTGAAGGGGGAAACAGGATGGCGCTATGGTTGGCCCGCTAGATGGCGCTGCCGTAGGTCAAACAGATGTCAACAGCGTTTTTTTAATAGGAACCCCCATTTTTTCTTACGTATTCGTGTAGTACGTAAACAAATATGAATGTTTTAGTTGGACCACTTTTTTCGCTTTTTGATAGTAGGCGCTGTAATAGCCACAAACATATGGCTCACAATTTTAGACGAACAGTTGGTAACAGGTAGGTTTTTTAAATTAAAATACAGAATGTAGGAACACATGACAGTTTTTGTTCAGTACTTCAGTCTAGCGACTGATTTTAGAATCACATGAAGAAACTCACACTAGAGATTACCACAAGCAGCTTCCAGCATTTTCTACAGTTTTTGCTGTGGGAGGCATGAGGTTGAGTTTTTGTAAATATTTTGAGTTCTACACATTTAAGTGCTGTATAATTCAGTATAGCCATTTGTAATATACTGTTAATTCTTCAGTCACAGAATTTTATAGCAAGTACCATTTCATATATTTTTAAAACTAGTTGTATAACAGACTTCATTGGTCATGCACCATCTCCTACCTTAAAATAGAATGGAGTTTCATTAATGTCTTAGGAATTGTACCTTTCTTGAAATTGATACATTTGTATTAATTGCCAATAGTTTCTATTTCAAAATGTATTTAACTTGTAACTGGTTTTTGATAATATTTCTGCTTAATGTGGTTTCACTTGATTATTAGTGTGTAGCAGAATAATTTAATAGATAGACGAATAAATACATTAGGTTTGATTACATGGCAATAATTGTGTCCCATGACCAAGACGTAATCAAGGACAGAAGGAAAGTCAGTATCAGTCATTAAGTCATCTATATTTTATTGCAGATCTAGATTTCAACGGTCAGCTGTCAACAATGCTGATCTTCTTTCTGTCCTTGGATAGGTATAGTATCGATACGGTTTTTTCGATTGCAAAGCTTTTATATTTATACAGAATGTTTGTTCCTAGATAAATAACCATGTTGTACCTTGGAACATGTTTTTACATTTGGAAAAACCTTAATTTTCTGGAGTAATTTTTGTAATTTCAGAAAAGGACTGCAGCACATAAAATGCGAAGCCATCATTTAAAAACGACAAAATATATTAAACTTCTGTTACAGAGCTGGATAAAGGTGAAAGTCGGAAAAGTGACCTGAAGTCCAACGCTCTCCCCTATGCTGTTTATGTCTGCATGAAGTTTATTTTCTCTGTTGACTCATCTATCATAGAGATTTTATTATCAATAAATCTTTACCAGTAAACTATTTTGTACCATTTATTGCAATTATTGTTTCAAGGACTGCCTTTTCTATATGGTTGATAAACGTATTTGATAGTGTTGCTCATACTCTGGATCGCTTTGGAAAGCCATCCTTGTAACACCCATGCAATATTCCTTTTCAAATTAGAAGTAATATATGGATGTGATTACCTTAATGGTTTTGGTTATTTCTGTAATATTATTTGTGGTTAGTTTTCTGTGTGTCAGTAGGCTCTCTTCAATTAGTTTCATTGTGTCAACAGATGGTACAGAAGTTTAAATCTTTTCTTTGTCAAACAAAATAAGCGAAGATATTCATGGAATGTGTAAAATTTTAATTTGTGTTTCTCACTGTTGTATTCTTCATTTCGTAATATTGTTTTATGATTTCGTTTATGAGTTTTGCCACATAGTATGGTGACACATTCAAAAAATTTATGATGCACAAAAGGAAGGCAGAAACACCAACTCTCAGGAGCCATCCAAAAACACACAAACCAAATATTCCGATGAGACTTTCACAAAGTTTACATTCCACATCCTGAGTATAGATTTTTTAAGGTACAGATGCAAGAGAAAGTCTTATTGCATTGACGATATTATTTTCTTCCCAGCTGAGAAGCTTATCCAAAGTTACACCCAAGCTCTACTGTCTTTACATAAGGAACAGTAATACATTAAGAAAAATTGGAGACAATTGCTTTCAGCAAACGGAACATTGATTTATGATGGGATACTAAAATTACTTGGGAAGTTTTCACTTTTAGTTTAAGTCCCAGATTTTGCATCTGTTTTACAACCAAAGATGCATCATAATGATTTTTTTTATACATCAGTCTGGTTTGATTCGTTCTGTCACGAAGGACTCCTGTGCCAACCTCGTCATCTTAAAGTGGAACTTGCACCCTACGTGCTCAATTATTTAGTGGATTACTCTACTATTAGTCTTCCAATACAGCTTTTACAATCTACAGCGCCCTCTAGTACCGTGGAAGTTATTCCCTGATGTCTTAACACATGTTCTGTCATCCCATCCCTTCTTCTTGCCAGTGTTTTCTATACGTTCCTTTCTTCGCCGATTTTGCAGAGAACTTTCTCATTCCCTATCAGTCCACCAGATTTTCAACATTTTTATGTAGCACCACATCTCAGATGCTTCGAATCTCCACTGTTTCGGTTTTCCAACTGTCCATGTTTCGCTGCCATTCAATGCTATGCTGCAAACATACATTCTCAGAAATTTATCCTCAAATTAAGGCCTAAGTTTGTTACCAGCAGAGTTCTCTTGGCCAAGAATGCCCTCTTTGCCTGCGCTAATTTGCTTTTTATGTCCTCCTTATTTCATGTATCGTGGGTTATTTTGTTTCCATGATAGCGGAATTCCTTAACTTCATCTACTTCTCAATCCTGGTGTTGAGTTTCTCCCTTTTCTCATTTCTGTTACTTCTCATTACTTTCGTCTTTCTTCGATTTAATCTCACTTCATATTCTGTGCTCATTAGACAGTTCTTGTAATTCTTCTTCAGTTTAACTGCGGACAGCAATGTCACCAGTTGACTGATTGATATGTAGATTGAACAGCAGGGGCGAAAGACTGCATCACTGTCTTATACCCTTTTTAATCTGAGCACTTCGTTATTGGTTTTCGAGTCTTATTGTTCCCTCTTAGTTCTTGTACATATTGTATATTACCCGTCTTTTCCTACTGCTTACTCAGAATTTAGAACATCTTGCGCCATGTTTTTATAGATCGACAGACCGCATTCTCGTGGCTTGATTTTTCTGTAGTCTTGTTTCTGTTATCAAGCGAAACGTGAAAACTGCCTCTCTGGTGCAAGGTGCCTAAAGCTAAACTGACCGTCATCTAACAGGTCCTCTATTTTCTTTTTCCTTCTGCTGTATATTATTCCTGTCAGCAACTTGAATGCCGGCCGGAGTGGCCGAGCGGTTAAAGGCGCTACAGTCTGGAACCGCACGACCACTACGGTCGCAGGTTCGAATCCTGCCTCGGGCATGGATGTGTGTGATGTCCTTAGGTTAGTTAGGTTTAAGTAGTTCTAAGTTCTAGGGGACTTATGACCACAGCAGTTGAGTCCCATAGTGCTCAGAGCCATTTGAACCATTTTGAGCAACTCGAATGAATTATCTGTGCGACAGTTCTCGCACTTATCAGTTCGTACTATCTTCGGAGTTTTTCCGAAAGCTTCTGCCACAGTTACTTGGTTGCCACTTCGACCCATATTTTTAAAAATTCCGATGGAATTTTACCTATCACTTCTGGCTTACTTGACCTCAGGTCTTTCACAGCTCTTTCAAATTCTGACTGTAATACTGGATTCCCCATGTCTTCCACATCGACTCCAGTTTCTCCTTCTATCACCTCATAGAGGCCTTCAATGTTCTCTTACCACCTATCCGCTCTCTCCTCTCTAATGCTACCACCCTTGCTTTTATTTTCACAGGAGGCTGTTTTGTCTTTTCTACTAGGTATACAACTTTTCTTCCGCCGTTTTTCTCGATGTTCGGGGCTTTATTGTGAAAACTTACAAAAAAATTATGATTCATTGTATTGCCCATAGCTGGATACTACATTCTCCCAACTTTCGGATAGCATACGAATCCCGTGGCGGAAGAACTGGGCGTCTTTTGTGGGGATTCATTAATCGATTCAATTTTGCACTTGTTCATATGATCGGAAGTGCTGGTCAGCCAGACTGTATGCGACTGATCGAATAAGGTGGTAGTCAGAGGGAGCAACGTATGGAGAATACGGGGGGAGGGATAGGATTTCTCATTTCAACGTTTCCTTGTATATTTTGTCGGGTTTTGCGACATGGGGTCGAGCACTGACCTGCTGCAAAATTACCTTTACGTGTCTATCGCTGTATTGTGGCCGTTTGTGTTTCACTGCTGGGCTCGAACGCATCAGTTGCTTTCGATAATGTTGTCCTGTGACTGTCTTCGTCTGTTTCAGTAGCTACGAAAACGTTCTGTCTTCCAGCGCCATGCCGGTCTTCGACATCAAAATCACCGTTCTTAAGGCGTAGAAAGCATTCTCTGCACGTTCTTCCACCAATAGTTCCCTCACCATTGGTATTACCCAGCATTTTAAGAGCCACGGCCGCAGATTTCTTCTTGTTAAAGCAGAAAATTAAAACTTCCCGCAAATGGCGAGAAAGGGTACGTAAGTTGACGTACTTAATCGAGAATAACCTTATGATGCAATCACAAATCGACTAATATTTGTATGGCATTATGTTTACAGATGCATACGCTTACTGTATTACACGTATGACCAACCACCCGAACCCCACTTGCCGCTGTTGCCGTCTACTGCAAAACGGCGGAAGCAAAGTTGTAGACCTAATATAAGCTGAGCCAGTCCTTCAGACGATCATTTATTTTTTGATTTCTTCACATTTTTCACGCAGCCGTTTCGCCTTAACTTCCCTGTAGCTCCTAGTTATTTCATTCCTAAGTGACATGTATTTCTGTATTCCTGTCTGTCTCTGATCATTTTTGTACTGCTATAGTCGATCAGTTGAATTATTTCTCCTGTTACCCCGAGTTTCTATGCAGTTGCTTTCCTTGTATCTATGTTTGTCTCTTCAACATCTGTCATTGCAGTAGTTGTTATTGGCAGAACCGTTTTTCACTGTAGTCTTTACTATTCTAGAAATGGACAAGTGCCCACATATACACTACTGGCCATTAAAATTGCTACACCACGAAGATGACGTGCTACAGACACGAAATTTAACCGACAGGAAGAAGATGCTGTGATACGGAAATGATTAGCTTTTCAGAGCATTCACACAAGGTTGGCCCCGGTGGCGACACCTACAACGTGCTGACACGAGGAAAAAATTTCCAACCGATTTTTCATACACAAACAGCAGTTGACCGGCGTTTCCTGGTGAAACGTTGCTGTGTTGCCTCGTGTAAGGAGGAGAAATGCGTACCATCACATTTCCGAATTTGATATAGGTCGGATTGTAGCCTATCGCGATTGCGGCTTATCGTATCGCGACACTGCTGCTCGCGTTGGTCGAGATCCAATGACTGTTAGCAGCATATGGAATCGGTGGGTTCAGGAGGGTAATATGGAACGCCGTGCTGGATTCCAACGGCCTCGTATCACTAGCAGTCGAGATGACAGGCATCTTATCCGCATGACTGTAACGGATCGTGCAGCCACGTCTCGATCCCTGAGTCAACAGATGGGGACGTTTGCAAGACAACAACCATCTGCACGAACAGTTCAACGACGTTGGCAGCAGCATTGACTATAAGCTCGGAGACCATGGCTGCGGTTACCCTTGACGCTGCATCACAGACAAGAGCGCCTGCGATGGTGTACTCAACGACGAACCTGGGTGCACGAATGGCAAAACGTCATTTTTTCGGATGATTCCAGGTTCTCTTTACAGTATCTTGATGGTCGCATCCGTGTTTGGCGACATCGCGGTGAACTCACATTGGAAGCGTGTATTCGTCATTACCATACTGGCGTATCACCCGACGTGATGGTATGCGGTGCCATTGGTTACACGTCTCGGTCACCTCTTGTTCGCATTGACAGCACTTTGAACAGTGGACGTTACATTTCAGATGTGTTACGACCCGTGGCTCTACCCTTCATTCGATCCCTGCGAAACCCTACATTTCCTCAGGATAATGCACGACCGCATGTTGCATGTCCTGTACGGGCCTTTCTGGAAACAGAAAATGTTCGACTGCTGCTCTGGCCAGCACATTCTTCAGATCTCTCACCAATTGAAAACGTCTGGTCACTGGTGGCCGAGCAATTGTCTCGTCACAATACGCCAGTCACTACTCTTGATGAACTGTGGTATCGTGTTGAAGCTGCATGGGTAGCTTTATCTGTACACGCCATCCAAGCTCTGTTTGACTGAATGCCCAGGCGTATCAAGGCCGTTATTACGGCCAGAGGTGGTTGCTCTGGGTACTGATTTCTCAGGATCTATGCACCCAAACTGCGTGAAAATGTAATCGCATGTCAGTTCTAGTATAATATATTTGTCCAATGAATACCCGTTTATCATCTGCATTTCTTCTTGGTATAGCAATTTTAATGGCCAGTATTGTAGAATTTAACTCACTGCTACACATTATTAAATGTTATAATTCTATAAAATATGAATTATCTACCATATTCTTTATACTCCTTACGTAGGTATTCCGTGACTGATGTAAAAAGAACAGAAAATTTGCAGTTTAATTGTAGGCAGTGCCTGATGCAATTGGCAGGGCAGATAATTGAGAGTGAACTGTGCTTGGTCCCGTGTCGTGCTGTGCTCGTTCAGGCAAGGCATAGAACTGCGACGAGGCAAACATAGCGTGATATCCCCAGTCGGTGGATCCCCGACCGGTGGATCCCCGGCCAGTGGATTCCTCGTATGCTAACCGCAACCGTTGCGCCATGCCCGCTGCGTGCAGCTGTGACGCACTGTCTCTCCCTCCCCCTCACCCCTCTCTCTATCTATCTACACTCCTGGGAATTGAAATAAGAACACCGTGAATTCATTGTCCCAGGAAGGGGAAACTTTATTGACACATTCCTGGGGTCAGATACATCACATGATCACACTGACAGAACCACAGGCACATAGCCACAGGCAACAGAGCATGCACAATGTCGGCACTAGTACAGTGTATATCCACCTTTCGCAGCAATGCAGGCTGCTATTCTCCCATGGAGACGATCGTAGAGATGCTGGATGTAGTCCTGTGGAACGGCTTGCCATGCCATTTCCACCTGGCGCCTCAGTTGGACCAGCGTTCGTGCTGGACGTGCAGACCGCGTGAGACGACGCTTCATCCAGTCCCAAACATGCTCAATGGGGGACAGATCCGGAGATCTTGCTGGCCAGGGTAGTTGACTTACACCTTCTAGAGCACGTTGGGTGGCACGGGATACATGCGTACGTGCATTGTCCTGTTGGAACAGCAAGTTCCCTTGCCGGTCTAGGAATGGTAGAACGATGGGTTCGATGACGGTTTGGATGTACCGTGCACTATTCAGTGTCCCCTCGACGATCACCAGTGGTGTACGGCCAGTGTAGGAGATCGCTCCCCACACCATGATGCCGGGTGTTGGCCCTGTGTGCCTCGGTCGTATGCAGTCCTGATTGTGGCGCTCACCTGCACGGCGCCAAACACGCATAACACCATCATTGGCACCAAGGCAGAAGCGACTCTCATCGCTGAAGACGACACGTCTCCATTCGTCCCTCCATTCACGCCTGTCGCGACACCACTGGAGGCGAGCTGCACGATGTTGGGGCGTGAGCGGAAGACGGCCTAACGGTGTGCGGGACTGTAGCCCAGCTTCATGGAGACGGTTGCGAATGGTCCTCGCCGATACCCCAGGAGCAACAGTGTCCCTAATTTGCTGGGAAGTGGCGGTGCGGTCCCCTACGGCACTGCGTAGGATCCTACGGTCTTGGCGTGCATCCGTGCGTCGCTGCGGTCCGGTCCCAGGTCGACGGGCACGTGCACCTTCCGCCGACCACTGGCGACAACATCGATGTACTGTGGAGACCTCACGCCCCACGTGTTGAGCAATTCGGCGGTACGTCCACCCGGCCTCCCGCATGCCCACTATACGCCCTCGCTCAAAGTCCGTAAACTGCACATACGGTTCACGTCCACGCTGTCGCGGCATGCTACCAGTGTTAAAGACTGCGATGGAGCTCCGTATGCCACGGCAAACTGGCTGACACTGACGGCGGCGGTGCACAAATGCTGCGCAGCTAGCGCCATTCGACGGCCAACACCGCGGTTCCTGGTGTGTCGGCTGTGCCGTGCGTGTGATCATTGCTTGTACAGCCCTCTCGCAGTGTATTTGTCCCCTCTCCTGCCCTTCTTGTTCACACCTTCTTAGCCTTCCTTGTGAACACTTCCTCTTATTTTTAACACGGAAAGCCTCTCAGAAAATCTGCAGAATTCAGATTTGGTAGCGAGACGTCATCTCGAGACAGCCGACGAGATTATCTTGTTGTTGTGGTCTTCAGTGCTGAGACTGGTTTGATGCAGCTCTCCATGCTACTCTATCCTGTGCAATCTACTTCATCTCCCAGTACTTACTGGAACCTACATTCTTCTGAATCTGCTTAGTGTATTCATCTCTTGGTCTCAACCTACGATTTTTACACTCCACGCTGCCCTCTAATGCTAAATTTGTGATCCCTTGATGCCTCAGAACATGTCCTACCAATCGATCCCTTCTTCTCGTCAGGTTGTGCCACAAATTTCTCTTCTCCCCAATTCTATTCAATACCTCCTCATTAATTACGTGATCTACCCACCTAATATTCAGCAATCTTCTGTAGGACCACATTTCGAAAGCTTCTATCCTCTTCTTGTCTAAACTATTTATCATCCATGTCACACTTCCATACATGGCTACACTTCACCAAAATACTTTCAGAAACGACTTCCTGACATTTAAATCTATACTCGATGTTAACAAATTTCTCTTCTTCAGAAACGCTTTCCTTGCCATTGCCAGTCTACATTTCATATCCACTCTACTTCGACCATCATCAGTTATTTTGCTCCCCAAATAGCAAAACTCCTTTACTACTTTAAGTGTCTCATTTCCTAATTTAATTCCCTCAGCACCACCCGACTTAATTTGACTACATTCCATTATCCTCGTTTTGCTCTTGTTGATGTTCATCTTATATCTTCCTTTCAAGACACTATCCATTCCGTTCAACTGCTCTTCCAAGTCCTTTGCTGTCTCTTATCTTACGGGTATTAATATTTAATATTAATTTTAAATTTAGAGCTATATAGGGCAGTGGTCATCAGAGCGACGTCCGCGGGTCGCGTGCAGCCCTAAGAAAGCATTCGTGGGGCCCGCCGTTCTCAGCCGTGTTTTAGAGTAACATGCGTCTAACAACTAATAGCCGAATACAAAAGTGTCAACTATCACCAAGTGCTTCTAAAACTGTAATCGTCCTGCTCGATTAAAAGCAAAAATACTTGCACCGACAGTAATATTTTAATTTGCGCTTAAGTTAAATTGACGTTGGTGAATTCGGCCGTGAGTTCAGAAAGATTGGCCGTTTACACTGATCCCGACGCGATTTATATAGTGACTGTATCAGATAGATTATATAATGGTAAGACAGAGATTTAGGAGCCAGGTTTTAATTTGTAAGACATTTCCAGGGGCAGGTGTGGACTCTGACCACAATCAATTGGTTATGAACTGTAGATTAAAACTGAAGAAACTGCAAAAAGGTGGGAATTTAAGGAGATGGGGCCTGGATAAACTGACTAAACCAGATGTTGTACAGAGTTTCAGGGGGAGAGCATAAGGGAATAATTGACAGGAATGGGGGAAAGAAATACAATAGAAGAAGAATGGGTAGCTCTGAGGGATGAAGCAGTGAAGGCAGCAGAGGATCAAGTACGTAAAATCCTGGGGTAACAGAAGAAATATTGAATTTACTTGATGAAAGGAGAAAATATAAAAACGCAGTAAATGAAGCAGGCAAAAAGGAATACAAACGTCTCAAAAATGAGATCGACAGGAAGGGCAAAATGGCTAAGCAGGGATGGCTAGAGGACAAATGTAAGGATGTAGAGGCTTATCTCATGAGGGGTAAGATAGATACTGCCTACAGGAAAATTAAAGAGACTTTTGGAGAGAAGAGAACCACTTGTATGAATATCAAGAGCTCAGATGGATCCCAGTTCTAAGCAAAAAAGCGAAAGCAGAAAGGTGGAAGTGGTATATAGAGGGTCTATACAAGGGCGATGTACTTGAGGACAATATTATGGAAATGGAAGAGGATGTAGATGAAGATGAAATGGGAGATATGATACTGCGTGAAGAGTTTGACAGAGCACTGAAAGACCTGAGTCGAAACAAGGCCCCGGGGGTAGACAACATTCCATTGGAACTACTGATAGCCTTGGGAGTGCCAGCCCTGACAAATCTCTACCATCTGATGAGCAAGGTGTATGAGACAGACGAAATAACCTCAGACTTCAAGAAGAGTATAATACGTAATTCCAATCCCAAAGAAAGCAGGTGTTGACAGATGTGAAAATTGCTGAACTGTCAGTTTAATAAGCCGCGGCTGCAAAACACTAACACACACAGACGAATGGAAAAACTGATAGAAGCCGACCTCAGGGAAGATTAGTTTAGATTCCATAGAAATGTTGGAACCCGTGAGACAATACTAAGACTTATCATAGAAAATAGATTAAGGTAAGGCAAACCTACATTCCTAGCATTTGTAGACTTAGAGAGAGCTGTTGACAATGTTGACTGGAATACTCTCTTTCAAATTCTGAATGTGGCAGGGGTAAAATACAGGGAGCGAAAGGCTATTTACAATTTGTTCGGAAACCAGATGGCAGTTATAAAAGTCGAGGGGCATGAAAGGGAACCAGCGTTTGGGAAGGGAGTGAGACAGGGTTGTAGCCTCTCCCCGATGTTATTCAATCTGTATATTGAGCAAGCAGTAAAGAAAACAAAAGAAAAATTCGGAGTAGGTATTAAAATCCATGGAGATAAAATAAAAACTTTGAGGTTCGACGATGACGTTGTAATACTGTCAGAGACAGCAAAGGACTTGGAAGAGCAGTTGAACGGAAAGGACAGCGTCTTGAAAGGAGGATATAAGATGAACATCAACAAGAGCAAAACGAGGATAATGGAATGTAGTCGAATTAAGTCAGGTAATGCTGAGGGAATTATATTAGGAAATGAGGCACTTAAAGTAGTAAAGGTGTTCTGCTATTTGGGGAGCAAAATACCTGATGATGGTCGAAATAGAGACTGGCAATGGCAAGGAAAGCGTTTCTGAAGAAGAGAAATTTGTTAACATCGAGTATAGACTTAAGTGTCAGGAAGTCGTTTCTGAAAGTATTTGTATGGAGTGTAGCCATGTATGGAAGTGAAACATGGACGATAAACAGTTTGGACAAGAAGAGAATTGAATCTTTCGAAATGTGGTGCTACAGAAGAATGCTGAAGATAGATGGATAGATCACATAACTAATGAGGAGATATTGAATAGAATTGGGGAGAAGAGGAGTTTGTGGCACAACGTGACGAGAAGAAGGGATCGGTTGGTAGGACATGTTCTGAGGCCTCAAGCGATCACCAATTTAGTATTGGAGGACAGCGTGGAGTGTAAAAATTGTAGAGGGAGACCAAGAGATGAATACACTAAGCAGATTCAGAAGGATGTAGGTTGCAGTAAGTACTGGGAGATGAAGAAGCTTGCACAGGATAGAGTAGCATGGAGAGCTGCATCAAACCAGTCTCAGCACTGAAGACCACAACAACAACAACAGAGTGATCAAATCACAAACATGTCTCACTTTCTCTCTCCCTTCACATGCATCTGTCAAACGTTATCGACATTATAAAATACCGCACTACAGATGAACTTAATTTTCATAGAATAAGGTGGACTGGACCCAATTAGACAGGCGCAGTATACACTGAAGAGCCAAAGAAACTGATACACCTGCCTAATATCGTGTAGGGCCCTCACGAGCACACAGAGTGACGCAACACGACGTGGCGTGGACTCGACTAATGTCTGAAGTAGAGCTGGAGGGAATTGACACCATCAATTCTGCAGGGCTGTCTATAAATCCGTAAGTGGACGAGGGGGTGGAGATCTTTTCTGAACAGCAACTCTGTAGCAATTTTTCACGTGTGGGGTGTCGCATTGTCTGCTGTAGTTGCCCCCATCCGTCGAAATGCACAATGGACATGAAGGGATGCAGGTGATCAGACAGGATTTTATGTACGTGTCAGCTGTCAGAGTCGTATCTAGATGTATCAGGCGTCCCATATCACTCCAACTCCACAATTTCCACACCATTACAGAGCCTCCACCAGCTTGAACAGTCCCCTGCTGACATACACTGTCCATGGATTCGTGAGGTTGCCTCCATACCCGTACACGTATATACGCTAGATACAATTTGAAACGAGACTCATCCGACCAGTCAACATGTTTCCAGGCTTCAATAGTCCAATGTCGGTGCTGTCGGGCCCAGGCGAAGCGTAAAGTTTTGTGTCGTGCAGTCATCAAGGATACACGAGTGGACCTTCGGCTCCGAAAGCCCGTTTGGATGATATGTCGTTGAATGGTTGCCACGCTGGGATTTGTTGATGGCCCAGCATTGAAATCTGCATCAATCTGCAGAAGGGTTGCACTTATGTCACGCTGAACGATTCTCTTCAGTCGTTGTTGGTCCCGTTCTTGCAGGATCTTTTTCCGGCCGCAGCGATGTCGGAGATTTGATGTTTTACCCGATTCCTGATATTCACGGTACACTCGTGAAATGGTCGTACGGGAAAATTCCCACTTTATCGCCACCTCGGAGATGCTGTGTCCCAACGCTCGTGCGCCGCCTATAGCACCACGTTCAAGCTCACTTAAATCTTTATAACCTGTCATTGTAGCAGCGGTAACGATCTAACAACTGCGCCAGACACTTGTTGTCTTATTACGTGTTGCTGACCGCAGCGCCGTATTCTGCCTGTTTACATACCTCAGTTTCTTAGGCGCTTCATTCTTTCTGTTAGTTTACTGAAAATTAATCAGCAGGACTTTATGTTATTTTCTACAGTCGCGAACATGTTGGCAGTCATTCGATGTGATGTTGTCAGCGGCGAATACTGTGAATGTCCAATGCTACAACAACGATTGTTCCACTCGGCGTAAACGATCGAACGCCGTCCCTTGAATGCATCACAAAAATATAATTGATGCCAAACCGGCATACGACAGTTTAAAATTGATAATCCCTATATAGGAGGATTGTAATGTCGTAAACGCGGCTGATCATTGTCGGAAACAGCACGTTAATTTTATTCGACGAAGAAGTCAGCTGTAGCCAACAACCGTGAATGGTAAGTATTTAATCATCACCGGTATCGAATATACATTTCCATTTGTAACAGGTTTGAACGTTTAATAGCTTCTGCAGAAGGATAACTTAGTGCATTCGATATGGAGGTATTATACAGGGTGTATTACAATTAATCGTGTAAACGCATACAGTTGAAACTACACGATACTGGAAGCCAAAACGTCTAGTAAATCAGGGCTCTGAAATGCATATCTTAAGATTCTTTATTTTCGGTACTGTGAAACAGGTCTTTTCTGCTGCAGACTCTTGTTTTACATATTTTGAGAGGTGGCAATAAGGACAAAATCAAGAAAAAAGGCTCTAGTAAACATGGGCTCTAAAATTCATACCTTAAGACTTACGAGAAATTGTTCAGTGGAAGAGATGTTTTCTCACAGTAGGAGAGGTGAACAAGTCCACATAACTCTTAAGGTAACAGCTTTAGAGCCCATATTTACTGGACATCTTTTTCTTGTTTTGGTTGACACTACCACGTCTCAAAATACGTAAAACAAGACCTTGCAGTAGAGGCTATACCGGTAAAATATGACTATTGGGGACTAATAGCATACTAATTTATGTAGATCGTTCCATATGCAGCCCGAAACGACCTCTAACATGCGGTGTTTCAGGCAGTAATGGAGACTAATTCGAATAAAACATTTCATATTACGCATGTCCAATTTTTACTGGTTTCTGAGATGCAACTGTTAGAAACCCAAACAATACTCACAGAAAGTGCTGTGTTAAGGCAAAGGATTAAGTTGAATTTTAATTTTCATACATTCCAACTAACAACTAAACGTACATATCGTGTGCTTGCCCATAGGCACATTAAAACACACATCGCAGTAGTACAAAATACAAGGAAGTGCAATACACTGCCGGCTGGAGTGGCCGTGCGATTCTAGGCGCTACAGTCTGGAACCGCGAGACCGCTACGGTCGCAGGTTCGAATCCTGCCTCGGGCATGGATGTGTGTGATGTCCTTAGGTTAGTTAGGTTTAAGTAGTTCTAAGTTCTAGGGGACTGATGACCTAAGAACTTGAGTCACATAGTGCTCAGAGCCATTTGAACCATTTGCAATACACTGTCGAGGTCTCTTGAAACACCATGTGTAGCTTCTCTGATATCATCTTGGCGTTCTTTTATGAGGGAAGCACTATTCAGAACAATCAGTTCATCCCTTGTGTTTACTACTTCTTTGTAGACTTCGCACGGCAACCAGCCCCACAACAAAAATCTAAAGGCGTTAGGTCCGAGGACTTTGGTGGCCAGACAACGTGACCATTCCTGCCGTTTCATCTTCCGAGAAATGTTATGTTTACATAAGGTGTTATCTGAGGAATAGAATGTGTAGTGGCTGGAAGAACAGACCAATGCTTCTAACCAAACTAACCTCTTCTAACAATGCTGGAAGTCTTCTCCATGCATTTCTACAAAGTGTAAATACACTCCTGGAAATGGAAAAAAGAACACATTGACATCGGTGTGTCAGACCCACCATACTTGCTCCGGACACTGCGAGAGGGCTGTACAAGCAATGATCACACGCACGGCACAGCGGACACACCAGGAACCGCGGTGTTGGGCGTCGAATGGCGCTAGCTGCGCAGCATTTGTGCACCGCCGCCGTCAGTGTCAGCCAGTTTGCCGTGGCATACGGAGCTCCATCGCAGTCTTTAACACTGGTAGCATGCCGCGACAGCGTGGACGTGAACCGTATGTGCAGCTGACGGACTTTGAGCGAGGGCGTATAGTGGGCATGCGGGAGGCCGGGTGGACGTACCGCCGAATTGCTCAACACGTGGGGCGTGAGGTCTCCACAGTGCATCGATGTTGTCGCCAGTGGTCGGCGGAAGGTGCACGTGCCCGTCGACCTGGGACCGGACCGCAGCGACGCACGGATGCACGCCAAGACCGTAGGATCCTACGCAGTGCCGTAGGGGACCGCACCGCCACTTCCCAGCAAATTAGGGACACTGTTGCTCCTGGGGTATCGGCGAGGACCATTCGCAACCGTCTCCATGAAGCTGGGCTACGGTCCCGCACACCGTTAGGCCGTCTTCCGCTCACGCCCCAACATCGTGCAGCCCGCCTCCAGTGGTGTCGCGACAGGCGTGAATGGAGGGACGAATGGAGACGTGTCGTCTTCAGCGATGAGAGTCGCTTCTGCCTTGGTGCCAATGATGGTCGTATGCGTGTTTGGCGCCGTGCAGGTGAGCGCCACAATCAGGACTGCATACGACCGAGGCACACAGGGCCAACACCCGGCATCATGGTGTGGGGAGCGATCTCCTACACTGGCCGTACACCACTGGTGATCGTCGAGGGGACACTGAATGGTGCACGGTACATCCAAACCGTCATCGAACCCATCGTTCTACCATTCCTAGACCGGCAAGGGAACTTGCTGTTCCAACAGGACAATGCACGTCCGCATGTATCCCGTGCCACCCAACGTGCTCTAGAAGGTGTAAGTCAACTACCCTGGCCAGCAAGATCTCCGGATCTGTCCCCCATTGAGCATGTTTGGGACTGGATGAAGCGTCGTCTCACGCGGTCTGCACGTCCAGCACGAACGCTGGTCCAACTGAGGCGCCAGGTGGAAATGGCATGGCAAGCTGTTCCACAGGACTACATCCAACATCTCTACGATCGTCTCCATGGGAGAATAGCAGCCTGCTTTGCTGCGAAAGTTGGATATACACTGTACTAGTGCCGACATTGTGCATGCTCTGTTGCCTGTGTGTATGTGCCTGTGGTTCTGTCAGTGTGATCATGTGATGTATCTGACCCCAGGAATGTGTCAATAAAGTTTCCCCTTCCTGGGACAATGAATTCACGGTGTTCTTATTTCAATTTCCAGGAGTGTATGTACAGCATGCTTGAACGGTACAGTATCATTTGACAACCGATAAGAATTAGTTGAAAAAAAATCTGTTATGTAAATTCAAGAACAACTTCTCACCTTGAACTTCAAAATAAAAATGACAATCTATAAATAGGCCAATATTTAGGCTTCCGTGGCTCAATCGGTGAAAACCAAACCTTTTTGGGATCGCTTTTTTTCCCGCCTGTCTGTCTGTTAGACGTGTCAGTTTGAAATTTATCTCACATATTAAGCTCTAAATGAGTACAAAATACGGATTGAGAGAAAATAGAAGAAAGAGGAAAGTAATGAGAAGCAGCAAAAATGACAACAAAAAACTTAACATCAGAACTGGGATTAAGAAGTAGACAAAGTTAAGGAAATTGTGTTACCTAGGGAGTGAAATAATCCATGATGAACGGTGCAAGGTGGACGTAAAAGCAGACTAACACTGACAAAAACGACATTCCTGATCAAGAGGATCTACTGGTATCAAACATAGGTCTTAATTTTAGGAAGAAATTCCTGACAATTTACGTTTCTACATCCGTAAGCCATTAACGGTGTGTGGCGGACGGCACCTTGAGTACCTCTATCGGTTCTCCCTTCCATTCCAGTCTCGTATTGTTCGTCGAAACAAAGATTGTCGGTATGCCTCTTTGTGGACTCTAATCTCTCTGATTTTATCGTCATGGTCTCTTCGCGAGATTACGTAGGAGGGAGCAATATGCTGCTTGACTCCTCGGTGAAGGTATGTTCTCGAAACTTCAACAAAAGCTCACACCGAGCTACTGAGCGTCTCTCCTGCAGAGTCTTCCACTGGAGTTTATCTGTCATCTCCGTAACGTTTCCGCGATTACTAAATGATCCTGTAACGAAGCGCGCTGCTCTCCGTTGGATCTTCTCTATCTCTTCTATCAACCCTATCTGGTACGGATCCCACACTGCTGAGCAGTATTCAAGCAGTGGGCGAACAAGCGTACTGTAACCTACTTCCTTTGTGTTCGGACTGCATTTCCTTAGAATTCTTCCAATGAATCTCATTGTGGCATCTGCTGTACCGACGATTAATTTTATATGGTCATTCCATTTTAAATCACTCCTAATGCCTACTCCCAAATAATTTATGGAATTAACTGCCTCCAGTTGTTGACCTGTTATGTTGTAGCTAAATGACAAAGGATCTTTCTTTCTGTGTATTCGCAGCACATTACACTTGTCTACATTGAGATTCAATTGTCATTCCGTTGCACCATGAGGATATTCGTTGCAGATTCTCCTGCATTTCAGTACAGTTTTCCATTGTTACAACTTCTCGATATACTACAGCATCATCCGCAAAAAGCCTCAGGGAACTTCCGATGTAATCCACAAGGTCATTTACGTATATTGTGAATAGCAACGGTCCTACGACATTCCCTGCGGCACACCTGAAGTCACTCTTACTTCGGAAGCCTTCTCTCCATTGAGAATGATATGCTGCATTTTGGTATCTACGAACTCTCCAATCCAATCACACAATTGGTCTGATAGTCCATCTGCTATTACTTTGTTCATTAAACGACCGTGGGGGGCTATATCAAACGCCTTGCGGAAGTCAAGAAACACGGAATCTACCTGGGAACCCGTGTCTATGGCCCTCTGAGTCTCGTGGACGAATAGTGCGAGCTGGGTTTCACACGATCGTCTTTTTCGAAACCCATGCTGATTCCTACAGAGTAGATTTCTAGTTTCCAGAAAAGTCATTATACTCGAACATAATACGTGGTCCAAAATTCTACAACTAATCGACGTTAGATATATAGGTCTATAGTTCTGCACATCTTTTCGACGTCCCTTATTGAAAACGGGGATGACCTGTGCCCTTTTCCAATCCTTTGGAACGCTACGTTCTTCTAGAGACCTACGGTACACAGCTGCAAGAAGGGGGGGGGGGGGGGGGGGGCACGTTCCTTCGCGTACTCTGTGTAAAATCGAACTGGTATCCCATCAGGTCCAGTGGTCTTTCCTCTTTTGAGCGATTTTAGTTGTTTCTCTATCCCTCTGTCGTCTATTTAGATATCTACCATTTTGTCATCTGTGCGACAGTCTAGGGAAGGAAATACAGTGCAGTCTTCCTCTGTGAAACAGCTCTGGAGAAAGACATTTAGTATTTCGGCGTTTAGTCTGTCATCCTCTGTTTCAGTACCATTTTGGTCACAGAGTGTCTGGACATTTTGTTTTGATCCACCTACCGCTTTGACATAAGACCAAAATTTCTTAGGATTTTCTGCCAAGTCAGTACATAGAACTTTGCTTTCGAATTCAGTGAACGCCTCACGCATAGCCCTCCTCACACTACATTAAGCTTCGTGTAATTTTTGTCTGCAAGGCTTGGAGTACGGCATTGTATGGTAGGGAAACATGGACTGTGGGAAAACCGAAAAAGAAGAGAATGGAAGCATTTGAGATGTTGCGCTACAGAATAACGCTGAAAATTAGGTGGACTGATAAGGTAAGGAATGATGAGATTATCCGGAGAATCGGCGAGGTAAGAAATATATAGAAAATACTGACAAGAAGAAGGGTCAGGATGGTAGGTCTTCTGTTAAGACATCAGGGAATGACTTCCGTGCCGGCCGAGCGGTCCTAGGCGCTACAGTCTGGAACCGCGCGACCGCTACGGTCGCAGGTTCGAATCGTGCTTCGGGCATGGATGTGTGTGATGTCCTTAGGTTAGTTAGGTTTAAGTAGTTCTATGTTCTCGGGGACTAATGACCACAGAAGTTAAGTCCCATAGTGCTCAGAGCCAATAACTTCCGTGGTACCAGAGGAAACAGTTGAGGGTAAAAACTGTAGAGTAAGACGGAGATTGGGATACATCCAGTAAATAACTGAGAACATAGGTTGCAATTGCTACTCTGAGATGAAAAGGTCAGCACAGGACAGGAATTCGTGGAGGGCCTCGTAAAAACCGGTTCGAAGGCTGAAAACTCAAATAAAATAAAATAAAAAAATTAAAAAAAGACAAAACAGAAATCCTTTTCAATTAAAATAAGTAGAAAAGCTTGTCTCTTCACTCCGTTCCCGACTGATGGTAGCAAGTTATTTATCGTATTTCTCAAGTTTCCAGGTCTACTGTCCCTTGGCGGTATAAAAATGTTCTAAGTCCATGCAATTTAGATACTGACATTTATGACATATATTTTCCACACTCATAAACTCACTCATGAGAACCTATAGGGTACTTCCCCTTGACCTAGAGTCACGAAATTTGGCAATAAGCAAGATTTCACAGTACAAGTAAAGGAACAAGATGCAAAAATTGTTAAATCTTAATACCACATAAAAATAAATATTTTATCCCAGTACTTACAGTTAAACATTACGATTGCGGTCTCAGTCGGACGACATTCGACAGTGAGCGAAGTATCGGAAAAAACCCCTGCTGACGGCTGTGGCTCTCGGAATAGAAATATCTGTATCATTCTTATGACTGGACACAATTTTCCAAGTAAAAAAATCTTTCATTTCTTTTGCAGCTATCGCAGTTTTCCACGTCTAATCCAGACCTTCCTTACGACAGGACATAGTAATTTTCTTTGCACATGCCGGAACACATGCCTGCTCCCCAAGGCGAATCTATCACGCATCCCCTATTACTATGTACACTACTGGCCATTAAAATTGCTACACCACGAAGATGACGTGCTACAGACTCGAAATTTAACCGACAGGAAGAAGATGCTGTGGTATGCAAATGATTAGCTTTTCAGAGCATTCACACAAGGTTGGCGCCGGTGGTGACACCTACAACGTGCTGACATGAGGAAAGTTTCCAACCGATTTCTCATTCACAAACAGCAGTTGACCGGCGTGGCCTGGTGAAACGTTGTTGTGATGCCTCGTGTAAGGAGGAGAAATGCGTACCATCACGATTCCGACTTTGATAAAGGTCGCATTGTAGCCTATCGCGATTGCGGTTTATCGTATCGCGACATTTCTGCTCGCGTTGATCGAGATCGAGATCCAATGACTGTTAGCAGAATGTGGAATCGGTGGGTTCAGGACGGTAATACGGAACGCCGTGCTGGATCCCAACGGCCTCGTATCACTAGCAGTCGAGATGACAGGCATCTTATCCGCATGGCTGTAACGGATCGTGCAGCCACGTCTCGATCCCTGAGTCAACTGATGGGGACGTTTGCAAGACAACAACCATCTGCACGAACAGTTCAACGACGTTGGCAGCAGCATGGACTATAAGCTCGGAGACCATGGCTGCGGTTACCCTTGACGCTGCATCACAGACAAGAGCGCCTGCGATGGTGTACTCAACGACGAACCTGGGTGCACGAATGGCAATACGTCATTTTTTTCGGATGGATCCAGGTTCTGTTTACAGCACCCGTGTTTGCGACACCACGGTGAACGCACTTTGGAAGCGCGTATTCGTCATCGCCATACTGGCGTATCACCCGACGTGATGGTATGGGGTGCCATTGGTTACACGTCTCGGTCACTTCTTGCTCGCATTGACGGCACTTTGAACAGTGGACGTTACATTTCAGATGTGTTACGACCCATGGTTCTACCCTTCATTCGATCCCTGCGAAACCCTACATTTCAGCAGGATAATGCATGACCGCATGTTGCAGGTCCTATACGGGCCTTTCTGGATACAGAAAATGTTCGACTGCTGCCCTGTCCAGCACATTCTCCTGATCTCTCGCCAACTGAATACTTCTGGTCAATGGTGGCCGAACAACTGACTCGTCACAGGCCCAGGCGTATCAAGGCCGTTATTACGGCCAGAGGTGGTTGTTCTGGGTACTGATTTCTCAGGATCTATGCACCCATATTGCGTGACAATGTAATCACATGTCCGTTATAGTATAATATATACGTCCAATGAATACCCGTTTATCATCTGCATTTCTTCTTGGTATAGCAATTTTAATGGCCAGTAGTATATATACTTCACCAATAACTGAACTCTGACGATACGAAACAATACTGAGCGAAAATCAGCGATGGGGGGACATATCTCATAAGTTTTTGTTGCGAGTGGTACCACAGTGTCTTAGAAAGAGAGGCGTAATCGTCTTACCCGCCGCCAGATTTTAAAAACACAATCGCAACGACCATGTCACTGTCACAAGCGATCTTGGTTCTATAGGTGTTCACAACTATCGCTAACGACATCCATGTTAGAAACTATACAAGCCTCATATATCGAGGGATGGCATTACGTGAGAGTGTAGCGGTTTTTTCACACAAATACCGCGACGCTGAATTTAGACGGTGATCGCTGGAGTGTGTATTAACAGACCGACAGTGCGGTTACACGTCGCCAGCGGCAGAAGCTCATAACAAAATCACAGAATTTGGAAATTGATTCGGCTAAGGAACGTGGTATGAAGTAGATATTTGCAACTCCCTCATGCCACCGCTAGATATTTTTTCAGTATTTGTAACGCATCGTGTTTCGATGCAACGTCAGAGGTTCTGCGATATATCCACTGGTTATAGGCGATGGTTGATTGAGAATGATCACATACAGTAGATGGTGTGCTGATTTGGTCGTAAGAACTTTACACTGGCTTTTCTGGTAGAAATTCTGTCTGCGATTTGGAATCAGATCTTTCCATTCGAACACATACCTGCATTGGATCCTATGGAGAAGTCTTTCAATGATTACAGCCACTTGTGAATCATATTCGTGGCACTCTGATATCTCGAAACGAGCCACCTTTTCCAAACCTATCTGTTACAGTACAATTACAATGTGGCTTTAGATTGTCCCTATGAATCTTGTAACTGCTCCTCAGACTCCACCCTGCCATCCCTGCTGCTATACGCATGTGATCGTTCCACTTTAAGTCGGAAATGAGCAGCAGTCAGAGAAAGCTATATGAGCTATATCTACCACATTCTGCAACCTGTGTCGAAACAGGCTAAGCTGAGTTATTGCGCCAGGACCGTGTATTGACCACTCGGTGGAAATGAGAACATGTTGTCGTAGCTCCACCAACCGTGTACGATGTGTAAGGTCAGTGCCAAATGAAGCCTACTCCTGCAACACGAGGTAGTATAAAGACAGTACAAGCCGGCCGAAGTGGCCGTGCGGTTAAAGGCGCTGCAGTCTGGAACCGCAAGACCGCTACGGTCGCAGGTTCGAATCCTGCCTCGGGCATGGATGTTTGTGATGTCCTTAGGTTAGTTAGGTTTAACTAGTTCTAAGTTCTAGGGGACTAATGACCTCAGCAGTTGAGTCCCATAGTGCTCAGAGCCATTTGAACCATTTGAACCAAAGACAGTACAAACGCTTACGGTGGTGTTTCTTATTGGGAAAATTAGGAAGACTCAACATCATACAGGAACTGCAGTCCGAAGCAGATCCGCGTCGCTCAGGGTCCATTCACGTCTATCATCCCAACATTCTATCATCGTTATTCTGCACCATCCAAAAAAGAAAAATTACAAATTATAAAAACTCCACTAACTTTTTCTGATAGAGGACTCTATTAGAGTTTTAATGCATCTCTCTCTTCTGATATATTGGAAACAAATACTGTATGCATGCCAGCATCGAGCATACGTGGCGATCCTATTAAATATATAGGTATTGATCCAGTGCACAACCAATGTAAAGAGTCAACACCCTTACTGTAGAAGGAGGAGGGCCATATCCCAGAGACTATCAGTCGCAAGAGAGGCCCCCTGTGATCTTGTGTCGTTTTAAGTCTTGCTTTTGTTTCTGCTGTAACTTGCTTTGTACACTGCTAAACATTTTGTTTCCGCCATGACTTCAAAGTCTGTGTCGGTTCTAAACTGACATTAACACGTTTTGACCCACTGCCTCTCACAGAAAACTAGATGTCGCATGAAGTAAATCATGTTGTTGTTGCTGCTGCTACAACAAACAAACACACACACACACACACACACACACCGGATGATTTTAAATAAAAGACGGTCACAATATATGGAAACAGGAAGATTTTTGCAGCTTTGTTGAGAGTTTCCAAACTGCTGTCCGAAGGTGATTGACGGGCTCTACATTTAAACTCATCTTTAACAGTGACAGAATAGCTGATGAATCAGTGTTCCATTTCGATCGACTCCTCTTATTGTAGCCCTGCACATGATCATTGTTTCGGTGCTGGCCGTCCCTGGAAGGTGTTACCCCGTCACCAAGACTCTTTCTCCATCTCAAACATCCTATCTCAGTCAATCATTATGTGGTAATCAACAGCGTACTGGTGAACGGATGGACACCACCGATGTGATGTAATAACAAGCATCACTGTTGATAGTGCAAACAATTTTAGCAATTTTACCATAATTTCAACACCTCCAATGATGTGGCAGCATGCTTCCAGTTTCAATATCATCACTAAACTGCCCCGTCCTCTACTTTGCGAGTATCATTGTAAATGTACATACACTCCTGGAAATGGAAAAAAGAACACATTGACACCGGTGTGTCAGACCCACCATACTTGCTCCGGACACTGCGAGAGGGCTGTACAAGCAATGATCACACGCACGGCACAGCGGACACACCAGGAACCGCGGTGTTGGGCGTCGAATGGCGCTAGCTGCGCAGCATTTGTGCACCGCCGCCGTCAGTGTCAGCCAGTTTGCCGTGGCATACGGAGCTCCATCGCAGTCTTTAACACTGGTAGCATGCCGCGACAGCGTGGACGTGAACCGTATGTGCAGTTGACGGACTTTCAGCGAGGGCGTATAGTGGGCATGCGGGAGGCCGGGTGGACGTACCGCAGAATTGCTCAACACGTGGGGCGTGAGGTCTCCACAGTACATCGATGTTGTCGCCAGTGGTCGGCGGAAGGTGCACGTGCCCGTCGACCTGGGACCGGACCGCAGCGACGCACGGATGCACACCAAGACCGTAGGATCCTACGCAGTGCCGTAGGGGACCGCACCGCCACTTCCCAGCAAATTAGGGACACTGTTGCTCCTGGGGTATCGGCGAGGACCATTCGCAACCGTCTCCATGAAGCTGGGCTACGGTCCCGCACACCGTTAGGCCGTCTTCCGCTCACGCCCCAACATCGTGCAGCCCGCCTCCAGTGGTGTCGCGACAGGCGTGAATGGAGGGACGAATGGAGACGTGTCGTCTTCAGCGATGAGAGTCGCTTCTGCCTTGGTGCCAATGATGGTCGTATGCGTGTTTGGCGCCGTGCAGGTGAGCGCCACAATCAGGACTGCATACGACCGAGGCACACAGGGCCAACACCCGGCATCATGGTGTGGGGAGCGATCTCCTACACTGGCCGTACACCATTGGTGATCGTCGAGGGGACACTGAATAGTGCACGGTACATCCAAACCGTCATCGAACCCATCGTTCTACCATTCCTAGACCGGCAAGGGAACTTGCTGTTCCAACAGGACAATGCACGTCCGCATGTATCCTGTGCCACCCAACGTGCTCTAGAAGGTGTAAGTCAACTACCCTGGCCAGCAAGATCTCCGGATCTGTCCCCCAATGAGCATGTTTGGGACTGGATGAAGCGTCGTCTCACGCGGTCTGCACGTCCAGCACGAACGCTGGTCCAACTAAGGCGCCAGGTGGAAATGGCATGGCAAGCCGTTCCACAGGACTACATCCAGCATCTCTACGATCGTCTCCATGGGAGAATAGCAGCCTGCATTGCTGCGAAAGGTGGATATACACTGTACTAGTGCCGACATTGTGCATGCTCTGTTGCCTGTGTGTATGTGCCTGTGGTTCTGTCAGTGTGATCATGTGATGTATCTGACCCCAGGAATGTGTCAATAAAGTTTCCCCTTCCTGGGACAATGAATTCACGGTGTTCTTATTGCAATTTCCAGGAGTGTAGTTGACTGTGCAGTACGTCCAATCATTTTTGAACATATACATCGAAGTATACCAGATCTCCTCGCACTCTTTGACCAACCCGCCCTGTAGCACTATCAGTGATTTAATCTGCAGCTGACCAGAAACCGACTGCTACATTCCATGTCTCATCAAGGAATGGAGCATGGCAAGTTCGTAACCACAGTTTCGCACCCATCAAAGTGCACAAGTTTTCTCCAGATGTGGGAGTATTGTGGAGGATAGCACCCCTTATCAGTGTCTGGTAGTAGATAGGAAAGTGTTGTGACGTAATAGCAGGCGCTTAAGAAGAACAAGAAACGGGTGGTTTTTATGCAGTTTTTATGCAAGATGGACCTTCAAACAGACAGAGTTCGCAGCATTTTATGTAAATCAACTACCCTATCAGTTCTGAAGTATTGTTCTAGTGTCTCGGGTATTGGTAAGAGAGAACATAAACACATGCACTTCTGCACTTGAAACAGGCTATAGTCTTAGATCGTTGCAGTTTCTGACCTCTTAATTGTGTGGAATGCAACGCTGTTCATATTCCAATGTAAGAAATATATTTCCAGCGCACATACATCCTTCTTGCAGGTTTCTCTACGATAAAGTATGGTGACAAACTGTAAAGTGAAAATCTGTTTCCTTAAAACATCGATTTTCTACGAAACATGCACAATATAGCTTTCCAGAGGTGTGTAGCGTCCACTGTTCACATCCGATCACAGTTCAGAAATTATACTGTGATCACATCTGTCCTAAGGAAATTATCATTAGTAATGGAGAATACCTCTTACAAGGAAATTGACAAACGCATAGCAGAGATGTTTGACATGTGAAATTACACGTCATGCCGCCATTAGCTCTGAAAACAGGACATATGTCAAGCAGATGTATCACGGGGATCGCAGTACCTCACCAACACCTGTCGCTAACTTAGAACCACCATCGTTATGAAACTGAAGACGCGATTTTATATCCAAGATGCAAGAGGGGAGTGGAGTACGTAGCATAAATCTTCATTCGTTTAGAGGAATGTGTCGAAACAGGATTGTCACGTTTTATCACACTTGAGATAGATGTTCTATGATCACCAAAAGGTTTGCTGTTAACGATCGCAAGTAGACAGTGCTCTAAGTCACACACAGAACATGCGGTTGGGTGCGAGTCAAACGCAGGGTATGTCAGACAACTGATGCATCCTGACAGAACAACAGAAAAAAATGGTCAAATGACCTGCAGCAACATCTCTCTCCAGAATACGTCTACCATTAAATAGTACCTCATTACAACTCCACCAAAACCGATCACTCCATCCACTCTTTGTCATTCTTAAATGCAGATGCAAGTAAGTTTAGAGGCAGATGGTCCTGCACTTTAAACAGGCTATAGTGTTAGATCGTTTCATTATCTCGACAGACATAGAGTAGAATGTCGCCTCAATGCAGAATAGAGACTGTTTCCCTGGTTCCCGGCGCATCTCGTATTCCTCTTGCTGTCACATACTTGTTCTGCGCCAACCAGTAGACACGCAAACACTTTCTCAATTTCCCCGCATTTCGTTGTATTTTCCCTCGGTTTTTACGTATTTCCCGTAATTTTTCGTAATTTTATCGATTTTGAGTCACTTCTACTGATGAAATCATGACATCACTTCTCGTTCAATGTTCTAAAATTACTTATAAATGTCGTATAGCTGCCAACACCTAGCTCAAATGCACTATTTTTCAGGTCGGGCGGCACAGTATAGCCCTGTACTCGAATGCATCCAGTCACCTCCACCCACATATTGTACAGCTGCAGTGCATTTGCACTAGTTTTCTGTATGTCTGTGCCTGTGCAAGTGTCGCAGATGGCTGCCCGGACCCCACAGTAGACCCAAGTTACCGTTCGAGGGTGGATCGGACATGCATTTTATCCAGAGTGATGTTGGGATGCGGATTCACAAAATGCCATGTCCGGGATAGTATTTGAAGTTCGATCCGCCATGCATACTATACAGAGTGATGCTTGGATGCAGATCCACAATATACCACATCTGAGATAGTGTTCGAGTATGGATCTGCCACGTATTATATTCAGAGCGCTGTTCAGAGGCGGATCCACCACATGTCACATCTGGGATATGGCTCATAGGGGGACCAACCACACGTCACATCTGAAAATGTGTTCTATGTTCGAAGATGGGTCTGCCAGGGGGAAGACCACTTTCTAAGACACAGTGGTACCACTCACAAGAAAAACTCATGCGACATGTTCACTCACTGATTTTCGCTCATTACTGTTTCTTATCACCAGTTTTGAGTCATTGGAGAAGTTTTACACTTAGTAGTAGAGGATGCGTGATAGATTCGTCTTGAGAAGCAAGCTTATAAAATATGTGTTCCAGCATGAGCAAAGAAAATGACTATGTCCTGTCATAAGGAAGATATAGATTTGATGTGGAAAACTGCAATAGCCGCAAAGGGAATGAAAGATTTGCTTACTTGGAAAATTATGTCCAGTCATAAGAATGATACAGGTATTTCTATTTCGAGAGCCACAGCCGTCAGCAGGAGGTATTTCTGATACTTCGCTCATTGTCGAATATCATCTGATTGACACTGCAATCGTAGTATTTAATTGTAAGTACTGTGATAAAATATATGTGGTCAGTTGATGTGTAATGGATATGTGATGGACAGGCTGTCTCATTAGAATCGGTAGGAAGAATGGATCCTGTGGTATTCTGGTATACTTCTGTAAACAGTTTCTGAAAGTGGCGCAAAAGATTTCTATAGCGTATCCAGAGGGAGAATTGGCTGTCATTTACATAAACATGAGATGTTAGTTTAACACTGACAACCTTTCAGTTGAGCCTGCGAGAGTGGGTCGCTAGGGAAACATCTCGCTTGGCAATTAGGACAGCACTGGGCCTTCAGGTACAAAGGTAATGCACCAGCACACCAGCCACAGTGGTCAGGTAAACAGCTCACTACATTCTCCAGGTGTGCGCACACCGGCCAGGCGTGCACGACTTGAACCTCTGTAGGGAACAGATTGGTGACATGTCGCGGTCGAATTTCTTAACAATAGCTCAAAAGTGTCTTTACATGCAATGAGTGTTTGTGCACTGCATTATTTCGGCTGTTTAAATGTTGTGAGCGTGTTTGCAGTGTGTTATACATGCATTTTTTGACAATTTTGGGCATGGTGAACGTGTCTGTACATCAGTGTACCTCATTATTTTGTGGACATGTCTGTAGGCTGGGCAATGCATTATTTCGACAGTTTACAATTAGTGAACGTGTTTGCAGAGCATTTACGAGCTGTTTGCATGTCTGTACATCAGTGTACTGCGTTATTTAGGTAATTTACGAGTAGTTTGTATGTCTGTAGGCTATGTATTGTGACCCCAAGCACGTCAGGGCCAGTGTTTTGTATCAGCATAGTAAATAAACTATGTGAAATCCACCCCCTAAATAAATTGTTCCAGTTCCCCACTGAAATAAATAAAGTAAACTTTTTCCTCTCCAGCAACTTTTGCTCTGAGCACTATGCGACTTAACTTCTGAGGTCATCAGTCGCCTAGTACTTAGAACTAATTAAACCTAACTAACCTAAGGACATCACACACATCCATGCCCGAGGCAAGATTCGAACCTGCGACCATAGCGGTCGCTCGGCTCCAGACTGTAGCGCCTAGAACCGCGTGGCCACTCCGGCCGGCTCTCCAGCAACTTTATGGACACTGTTTCCCACCAGTTCCAAGGAAGAGGTGGTGGCTGGATGACTTAGGTTAGTGACGGTAGCCCAACTGACCTATTTCCCCACCAAAATTCGAACTTATGTCCCACCAAAATTTTCCTGCAATGTTCTTGGGGAGGGGAGGGAGAAGGGGAGAGAGGAGGGGAGGGAGGAGGGGAGGGTCTTAGGTTAATGGAGGTAACCCAGTTGACCCATTTTACTGCCAAAATTTCAACTTCCCACCATGATGACATTGCGACATTCCCACATTTATGGCCGCCATCTCGGAGCTGCCATCTTGAATAAATTTGGGAACAATGCAGATTGGGGCAATATGAACATTGTCCCACTACTTATGTCTGCAGTGTAACATTCTTGGATCGTTGATTCGTCTTTATGCCTTATATGACGCGAATTATTTTTGTTTGTAGCTATACCACAGTGCTACCTCGTGACTGTTTGTAACGTCTATGATATTTAGTTGAGAATCTCAGTCTTCACTCTGTTAATGTACGAAAATGTGCTTCTATAATCAGTACAATACGTACATTGTTTTGTGGAATAGTTTTTTACGATTGACTTGCTGATACAATTGTTCTCATGTTCATATAATATCGGTCCATTACAGTATATGGAAATGAAATGAGCGTTTGGCATCATTGGCCGGGAGGCCCCTTACGGGGCAGGTCCGATCGCCTTGGTGCAGGTCTTATTACATTCGACGCCACATTGGGCGACCTGCGCGCTAGATGGGGATGAAATGATGATGAAGACAACACAACACCCAGTCCCTGAGCGGAGAGAATCCCCGACCCAGCCGGGAACCGAACGAAGGCCCCTTTGGGCGGCAGTCCGTCACACTGACCATTTTTTATTTTTTTCATTTTGTTCAAAATCGTTCGTAGTGTTTGGTCTGGGCGGACATCCTTTAAAGTTGATCGTTGTCTCCTTTCCTCAGTTTTTTTATTACAGAGGGCAAGCGCTTCTCTGACCTAACACGCTGAGCTACCGTGCAGGCAACCATTCAGATATCGGGGCCGACATTACAGTATTTGAGAAGATATAAGACGCATTTGGTCAAGATTCAGTGAAATATACTGCGTAAAGTATTCATAACAATAAATGCTGGGCAACAGTGATGTAGGCTGTTTGAAGTTATACTTCTGTATTAGCATTAATCTAGGTCGCCCCTAACTTGACACTGTAAAGCATATGTAATTAGTCAACTATACCACCTCATAAAATATTTACCATTCTTTCTGAAACATCCTTTATAAATTAAACGGGAGAAGCAATTAAAGAAGCAAATTATGGAAAGTCCTTAATTTTCTCGTAGAGTCGTTAACTGCGTGCGTTAATGGCGTGTTAAAGGGAGTACGACTTTCAATAGTTAAGTATTTATGAATTTGCAAAATATGTACTATAACCTAAGGATATCGTCGCTACTGGGTAACTGTATCCATGGTGAGGCCGCAGTCAAAGGACATAACATTATCAGATTTCAAAACCAGTGTCGTATTGCCTGCAACACGATGGTGCTGATTCGAACTTAAATGCACTCCGCAGATTTAAGGGGTCGTCATGGTGCGGAAGACCGTTGCAACTGGCACTCCAATCCTCGCTTGTTAAGCGTGGTTTACACGGAAGCCAGGATAAACCATAGCATCACTGAACGATCATTCTCTTTGCAATAAACGTGGGCGAGCACGAGCAAACAGAATTCGGTCATGTCCGGTTGGCATTCGCTGAGGCTCGCTCTAACTCCGCTGCTTGTCGGCTTCCGGCGAGCCATCAAAGGAAGTTCACGTGACCTCCGCTTTGCTATTGCAGGGCAGACAACATCCACATGCTTTACTGTGCGCGAACTACTTTCCTAGTAAACGTAAGTTTCGTCAGAGGTGTGTGGTTAGAAGAAAATGGAACAGTGCTAACAGACGAATATAGATATCACATGCGCTTGTCGGATGAAAAAACGAAAAAAGAAGCATACGCTTGGTAGGAAATTGCCGAATATGGCTGGAGATGTAGGTGGGGACGTGAGGGATACCATAAATCATAACGTGCTTCCATCAGACGGGAACGGAGTGAAGAGACAAGCTTTTGTGCTTCTCTTAAATGTATTTTCCTAGCAAGTAAACAAATAAGAATATGTATTTATTCTTACGTCCAAGGTGGCTGAATGACGTAATAGATGCATCTGCTATTTGATGTAATCTGTACTAATAAGAAAACTGTAAAATTGTGGTGTTTGTTTGTCTGTATGCCTGAACACGCTTCTCCAAAAGTACTAGACGAATTTTCATGCGGTTTTCGCAGGTAACGCGAGCATAGCGTGAGGCACCGTATAGACTTTCGTTCATCAGGATCGGGTCATGGAATAATAGTTATCGTAATGTAGAGTTTTATCTAAAACTTTCGTATCTGTCTGTTTGAACACGCCAATTTCTTTATGGGTTTCTCACGGGTATTTTGGATTTAGTTTGGGGCACCGTATAGGCTTTATTTAATCAAAATCGAATCACGGACAAAAGAGACTTAAAATTTTATCCGTACTAATATTATAAATACGAAAGTAACTCTGTTACGTTTTCTCGACTAACCCGCTGAGCCGATTCTGCTGAATTGTTATGGAGATAGCTTGAACCCTGTGGAAGAACATAGGTTGAATTTTCTCATTATGTGAGTATTGAAGGGCGATCTGTTTTAAGTGTTAAAAACCATCCCCCTGACATCTTGTGCATGAGGTTCAGCGTGAAATGTTTTACTAGAAAAGAATGTTTAAGACCTGAAGACGACAGCTTAGACTGTTGAAACCGGTTGTCTAGAATAAAAAATATTTTGTTCGGTCTTGGCTTTTGGTTGGTTTTTAAGAAGAACATACGGTACTTTAGAAAGTGTGTAGTACAAGATAGTTATTGATTTGAAGAATATTATGCGAATTAAGGAAAAAAATTACTCTTTGAAAAATCTTTCTATTCTTTGGCTTCTGATCTTCTATCATATTTGTGAAAATGCGTTTTTTGGTTGGTATGTGCTATGCGATATGGTTAAAAGTAATACTTACTTTCCGTGTCCGGAACTAGACTTCCGACTTCCAAAAATCAGCAGCCAATATGGCCTTGTCATTTGCCTCCCATAAGTTATTCACTGTGCAGGGCTGGTCTAAATATGGACAGATAAGCAGGTGTTGAGGATCCTGGACAGAACCACACAGAGTGTTCTCACTCTCTTTTAGGAAACCCCATTGCTGCAGGTTTGTCTTGCACTTTGGCACTTCTACCCTCATACGGTTGAGGGTTCTCCAGATTGTGTATGGTAGGTCTCCACCAGGCGCCAGTTCTTCTTTTACATCTTTATGGGGGTTTCTCAGCTCGATTTCCCACCTTTCCAAACGATTCTCTACAGCCGACCCTACCAGGGCTCGAGTACGTGACAGGAAACTCTTCCTGGAACAAAGCAGTCGGTCAGCAGGCTGGTGTCCATATAAAGGGTGACGCATGTCTTTTTCTTGCTTGGTTTTTTCGGCATCGGCAGCGATGTCAAGTCGTACGTTGGGCGGTGCGATCCCCATGATTAAGTACGTCTTGTGCACTGGGGTTGGCCTCAAGCATCCGGTAACAATCCGTGCCACTTCATTCACCGCGACATCAACTTCCCTCGCGTGTGTTGATGCAGACCATACTGGAGCGGCGTATTCCGCGGCTGTTACACTGAGCGCAAGGGCTGAAGTTCTCAGGACTTTTGAGTTTGCACCCCAAGATCCACTGCTTAGTTTCCTGATGATGTTGTTTCTAGTTGAGACTTTTTCCCTTGTGGCATTACAATGATGTTTATAGGTCAGTGTGCGATCCAACGTGACGCCAAGATATTTGGGCGTTTTACAATGCTCGAGACGTTCACCTCTCCATATTATATTTAATTCGCGATTTGCGTCGCTGTTCTTTAAATGGAGTGCACAGACCTGCGTCTTGGAAGGGTTCGGCCTTGGATGGTTTGCCTCATAATACTGGGAGAGAGCTTCCAAGGTACTGGTTAATTTCTCCTCTACATCCATAAAATTGTTACCTTGGGCTGCAACTGCAGTGTCATCGGCATACATAAATTGGCGCGTGATGTTTGGCACTGGTTGGTCATTTGTATATATATTATACAGAGCTGGGGCGAGGACGCTTCCCTGAGGTCGGCCATTCCTCTGATTTCTCCACCTGCTCTTCTTGCCCTGGAGACAGACGAAAAATCTCCTATTATGCAGGGAAGTGCCTATCAGTGATGTTAAATGGTAATCTCTTGTCACATTATATACTTTCCTAAGGAGCCTCCGATGGTTTACAGTATCATATGCAGCTGAAAGGTCTATGAATGCCACTCCCGTGATCTCTTTCCTCTCAAACCCATCCTCGATATGTTGGGTCAGGTTCAGGACTTGACCGCAGCACGATTTGCCTGGTCGGAAACCTGCCTGCTGTGGGATGATCCGTTGTTCCAAGACGCTTTCTATGCGACTTGGCGTCAGGCGTTCCAAGATCTTAAAACAGTGACATAAAAGAGACACAGGTCGGAAGTTTTTTGGATCATCAGAGTCCTTTCCTGGTTTCAGAAGTGCAACCACTCGAGCTTTCCTCCACATCTTTGGAATATGGAGTCTTTCTACACATGCGTTTATCAAATCTAGCAGCCACTGTAGGGTATTACTGCCAAAGTTTTTAATTTGCTCGACTCTAAGTTCATCGATACCAGGAGCTCTTTTAATCTTCAAGCTGGAAATAGCTACGGTAAGTTTTGACATTGTAAATGGTGCCTTGAGGTGATGATTTTCCTCTGCCGGATCACGTGCTAATGGTTCCTGGTATTTTCTGCCGTGGGTTTTGCCATTCATAAGGAGTGTAGTGTCGGCTTGGTCTGCCGTGACGTTAGTTAATTTATCATTTGACTTTGTGGCGTCACCGTTAAGGTTTTTTAACAGTTTCCAAGCCCGCCTACTGTTCACTTTCATGTCCAGGTTCTCCACGAGGTCACACCATTTGGCTTTGCGGTTCTCAGCTATGACTGACATGAGTTCATCGCCTGCTAGAAGTGTCTCGTCATCAAATGGGTCGTTATCGAAGAGCTTCTGGTATCTTTCCAGCAGTGGCTTTGCGTCCTCAGACAGTCCCGCAATATACTGTGTTCTGCATCCTCGCGGTATTGTTTTCCTAGACACCTTCTGAACGAGTTTGACAAGAGTCGCACATCTCAGGTTGTGGGGGGATTTTTGTTATTTCTACATCAATGAGCTCTCTAAATTTCTTCCAATTGGCCTAACCTTCTTTTGAAAGGAACTTGTTCAGGCTTAACAACTGCATTGACCGTGCAAATTATGGGCCGATGCTGCGTATGAGGAATTGGCTCCCCAATCAGTTTTCCACATTGGCCAGCGAGTTTCTTGCTAACAAAGATGTTATCGGGATTGTACCCTTTCTTCCATTTGCCACTATTAAAGGAGCTTGGCAGTTTCGGGTCATGTATGAGCAGTAGATCGTGTACCTCAGCTCAGGTCTCTAGTTCCACTCCGCTGCTGTTAGTTTCTTTATAGCCCCATGTAGTGCTCTGACAGTTGAAGTCGCCCAATACAAAATTAAAGTCTTGGTAACTGAAATTTCCAGGCTCAGTGAAGACAAAATCTGTTTCTGGGGGTTTGTACACAGAGGTAACGTTATACTGCTGAGTTCGAACGGTTAATATCTCAATGTCATGCCTGTCAGTCAGTGATGCAGAAGTGACTCTAATTCCTGGCCTGGCGAAAATGACACTACCGTACCTTTCATGTGGTCTCTCCAAGATCATCTTCATTCCATCTGTTTTGGGTGTGAGTCTTGTACTGCCCCGATGAGTTTCTTGAATCAGGAGGAAGTCAGATTGATATTCTTTACACAAGTCAGATAATAAAACTTCTTTGTCTCTCGATATTCCTTCAATGTTTATCGATATCATCACAAGTGGCCTTAGAAAAGACCGTTTGGGTAGGGTCTTATTGGTCTTCATTTTCTCAGAAGTCCGTTCCGGTTGTTGAAGGATTAGTCGCTGATAGATCAACGTTGCCCGGGGTGCGCCCGATTGCGGTTCTCGTTTGTATCTTGCTGTCGCAATCTTCGGGGAGGCTCCGTCATTGCACCCCGGGTAAGCGTAGCTTAAAAGTAATGAATACAATACTTATACAATCTTCCATAAGCTTAATCCATGCTTCCACACTATTTGTTACGTAATGTAGCACGATGCATAGATGCGCATCCCTGCCATGCCCCTCTGTACGCACTACTCACTAGTGACGCTGCCTATGGCGATCCATCGTGCACTGGACAGCTGAGTGGTCAGCGCGGTGGAATGTTCCGCCAAGGGTCCCGGGTTCGATTCCCAGCTGGGGAAGATTTTCTCCGCTCAGGGACTGGGTGTTGTGTTGTCCTCGTCATCATTTCATCCCCATCTCCGACGCGCAAGTCGCCCAATGTGGCGTCGAACGCAGTAAGTACTTGCCCTCGGCGGCCGAACTTCCCCGAAAGGGGGACTCGCGGACCACAATGACGTACGCTCATTTCCATTTTTGCGAGGGGGGAGAGCGGGCCGCACGTTACGAGCTATGCTTACCCAAACAGGCAGATGCCTGAGGACAGCTGATGTTATTGCACGTACAGTAGCTTACTTACACACTATCATTCATTATAACAAAACTATTGATATGTGAGTACATCCATAGGTAACAGCTAACTCAATCACGCTATCTGCCTTTCAGCAAAGTGCACATAAGCTTTTACCACACAGTCTACGTGACGCTCTACATGTCCATTTCACATTTCATTAATCATACTTCATTGATATTATCTTTCTGATACATATTTTAATAAAGCCCTTGAGTGCTTCAGATACGTCACAGCAGACATCAGGAAACACCTGACATAAAGCAGGTACTGAACTGCGAAACCAATACTGATGTAATTATCTCCAGCTGCTAAAAATAGGTGTGTAAATGCCACAGATTATGTTGCTTACTTCATGCTTTCGTAAAAATTCAGATACCAACATTAGTCACTGGACTTGCATTCGGAAAGATGAGGTTCAAACCCGCGTCCGACCATTCTGATTTAGGTTTTCCGTGATTTCCCTAAGTCGCCTCAGGCAAATGCCAGGACGGTTCCTTTGAAAGGGCACGACCGAATTCCTTCCGCATCTTTCCCTAATCCGTTGGGGCCGATGACCTTGCTGTTTCGTCCCCTCCCCCAAAACAAACAATCAACCTATATTACTGTTTTCCTTTCTCACTAAGACTGGCTCATCAAAAACAATGCACCTCTCATCCACAGTAATCCGACTTGAATGCTACAGTTTTGCTTCGCCGTTATAACTAGCATTGCATCGATTGAAAACTTAGTGCACATTATTAACGAAAAAATAAAAAAAAAAAAAAACTGCATAAGTGTGAGAAGGACTCGCGCACCGAAGGTTCTGTAAAAGCTTAAAAACGTATATAGACAGTTCATCCATCCCAGGAACGAGAATCTCGACGATTTTCTTGTTATCGACATCGATACTGCCAAGACATCGGTCCCAAGAATTCCAGGACTTTCGAGAATGACAAAACAAATATTTTTCATGTGATATAATTAGATTTACAACTTCCCGATTTTTTTCTTTACTTGTAGTGTGAAACCTTACTTTTTGCCGAATTTCATGCTTCTAGTTCAAAGCGAAGTACCCTATAGGTTTCGATGAATGAGTTTGCAAGTGTTTATTTGATACTACAATAGTGAATCCATAGTCACAGTATATAATTTTTTTCCTTAAAAAAGAGTTTACATTACCGGGTTCACCGAACTACGTCGTCATTTTCACATGTAAGACATCAGTTGGACAATATATAATGGGAATTATGACCATACATCTTACAAAAATTACGAGAAATAACAAGACTAGACAACTGAGACAATGGGGCACAACCAAGTCACTACTAGCTATGCCCATGCTTGCCCAAACTTATTCCATGTCCTAATGTAGAATAGATAAAAACTACACCAAGGTAAAAGTAGGACGTGGAATGAACTTTTGGGCAAGCGTGGGCATAACTTGTAGTGACTTGGTTGTGTCCACATTGCCTAGGTTGCCTGGTCTCATTATTTCTCGTAATTTGTGTAAGACGCATGGTCATAATTCCCATTATACTCGTATATTCTCCAACTGATGTTTTACATTTGAAAATGACGACATAGTTCATTGAAACCGGTAATGTAACCCTTTTTTAAGGAAAAAATTTATATACTGTATGGCTTCACTATTGTAGTGACAAATATACATTTAAGTTATATTTTGGTCACACTCCTTACGACAATTATGTCAGAATATAGGGTCTGCGAGTGTCAACATATGTGGCATTGGCTGAAAAGTTGTATACCGCCAAGGGACCGTATGTCTTAGTATGTGAAGTAAATTTGAACTTTACCCGTTACTGAGAAAAAGGGTTCTTAATGGGACAGACTGACAAAAAAAATGTATTTTTTTCATGTGATGTAACTGCTGGCCGTTGTGACCGAGCGGTTCTAGGCGCTGCAGTTCGGAACAGCGCTGCTGCTACGGTCGCAGGTTCGAATCCTGCCTCGGGCGTGGATGTGTGTGATGTCCTTAAGTTAGTTTGGTTTAAGTAGTTCTAAGTCTAGGGGACTGATGACCTCAGAAGTTAAGTCCCATAGTGCTTAGAGCCATTTGAACCATGTGATGTAATTACAGATGAACAACTTTCGGATTTTTTTCTTTACTGGTACTATGAAACCTTGTTTCTTGACAAACTTCGTGATTCGAAGTCAAAGGGAAGTATCCTATGGGTTTTGATAAAGCAGTTTGTGAGTATCAAAATATGACATAAATGGTAGTGTCTTCGGATTGCACTGACTCACTCTCTCTGCCTCTCCCTCTATCCGAACAGGCCTTGGAAGACCCAAAGCTATCGACCCACTGCTTTGTCATCCTCATCCCATAGGCGTCACTGGATGAGGATATTGAGGGGCATGTGGTCAGCACATCGCTCTTCCGGCTGTTGCCAGTTTTCGTGACCGGAGCCGCTACTTGTCAGTTAAGAAGCTCTTCAACCGGCTTCACGAGGGCTAAGTGCACCCCTCTCGCCTACAGCAGTCGGCATACCCGGGCGGTCACCCATCTAAGTGCTAGCCACGCCCAACAGCGCTTAACTTCGATGTTACCTCCGCGGCAAGGTCGATGACGATTGCATTCACTGAGAAGGTTAAATTTCTTACACCGCCAAGGTGACCTTGGTATGTGATATAAATTTGAACTTGATACGCCTGTCCGTTCCCGAGAAAAAAAGTTTATTAACAGATAGACAGGAAGACAGACAGACATACAGACAACAAAGTAATCTTGCTAGGATGCAGTTTTTATCAACTGTGGCACAGTACCACAGAACCGCAGCTTTCGTAGGATTGGCACTCTGTGCTCGTTCTCATACGATTCCTCCACTGTAATGGCTTGCTGTTGACTTACACAAGCGAATGATAATGAACACTGGCAAATTGTCTGCGAATGTTTGTTTAGCCTTATTGTAAACGAGTCTTTCCACCTGTCTGAAACTACACTCCCAAGTGGTTCCAAACACACTGGCGGGACGACGCTTAGGAGGGCATACTTATATTTAACTATTTCATCGGACCAGTATTAATTTCATACAGAACGAGATCCCACGAGAAGACGAATATTAAGTGACGAATAGCAGTGAATAGAAATATTATAAAAATATATATCCGAATATTCCTTCGTAACCCTGGTTTCAGGAAGTTAAACCAAATAAAAGATGTGAAAATTTCCACAAAAGCACGAGATTTAATTATGAATAATTTCCCAGTCAAGTCCACAAGATGCATCTCCGGACTGATTCTTACTGTGAATGTGATGGAATAACAACAGGAAATATAAATTACATTTTCTTCGTATGTATATTACTCTAACGCGACAGCAGTTTTTACAGAAGCTCGAAATTTAGCGCGAACATCAATGCGAGATGCTTGCAATAGTTTCCAGCACGAAACTTTGTCTCGAAACATGGCAGAAAATCGAAAGAGATTCTGGTCGTATGTAAAGTATGATTGCAGCAAGACAAAAAATGGTTCAAATGGCTCTGAGCACTATGGGACTTAACATCTGTGGTCATCAGTCCCCTAGAACTTAGAACTACTTAAACCTAACTAACCTAAGGACATCACAAACATCCATGCCCGAGGCAGGATTCGAACCTGCGACCGCAGCAGTCGCGCGGTTCCGGACTGAGCGCCTAGAACCGCAAGACCACCGCGGCCGGCGCAGCAAGACACAATTAATGCTTTCTCTGCGTGTGAGCAATGGAAACACTATCGACAACAGTGCTGCCAAAGCAAAGTTGCTAAAAACAGCCCTCCGAAATTCTTTCACCAAAGAAGACGGAGTAAATTTTCCAGAATTCGAATTAAGAACTGCTGCCAACATGAGTAACTTACAAGTAGATATTCTCGAAATAGTGAAGCAACTTAAATAGATTAATAAAAGTAAGTCTTTCGGTCCAGACTGTGTACCAATTAGGTTCCTTTCATAGTATGCTGATACAAAAGCTCCATACTTAACAATTATATATAACCGTTTGCTCGACAAAAGATCCGTACCCAAAGACTAGAATGTTGCACAGGTCACACCAATATTCAAGAAAGTTAGTAGGAGTAATCCACCAAATTACAGATCCGTATCGTTAACGTCGATATGCAGCAGGGTTTTGGAACGTAAAAAATGGTTCAAATGGTTCAAATGGCTCTGAGCACTATGGGACTTAACTTCTGTGGTCATCAGTCCCATACATATATTCAATTCGAACATTATGAGTTACCTTGAAGAGAACGGTCTATTGACATACTATCAACACGGATTTAGAAGACATCGTTCTTGTGAAGCCCTACTAGCTCTTTACACACACGAAGTGTTGAGTGCTATTGATAAGGAATTTCAAATTGATTCTGTATTTCTAGATTTCCAGAAGGCTTTTGACACTGCACCACACAAGCGGCTTGTAGTGAAACTGCGTCCTTATGGAAAATCGTCTCAGTTATGTGACTGGATTCGTGATTTCCCGTTAGGGAGGTCACAGTTCGTAGTAACTGACGGAAACTCATCAGCTAAAACGTAAGTGATTTCTGGCGTTATAGGCGTTATGTTCCAAGTATGTTCACAAAAAATTTCATTCTCCTCCTGCAAAAAATAAAAAATTAGACATGAGTGTCCAAAACTTTTTGAACGCCCTATATATATATATATATATATATATATATATATCCAGCTGAATATTCACTAGAGTATCGAGTAAAAATTTCAGGTAAAGTGATCGAGTACTTTTCGAGATTGATAACGTTTCCCCTTTTTGTACATACCAAATAGGTATTTATATGTAATAAGATGGTCCTCTAGAAAGCACATAAAAACACGCGCGTATTCGAATGCAGCGTTGTGGCAAAATTTCAAAGGAATCGTTGAGTAACTTTTGGGGATTTAAGATCCTGAACAAACGAACATTTACTCTTTTATTTCTATAAAGATTTATGTCGTCACGAGAAACTTCGATCTCATACGCAGTATTTTCCACAAAAAGTAAACAGAAGATTTCGCTATTGCCTTAGAGTTCTTCCTATTGCTAAGTTTTCGAAATTCATCTCATATACTTTCTCGCTGTTCTCCAATACTAAATGTATGCCAGTACAATTAACGTTGCCAACAGCCGAATGAGTAAATAAGAAATCACATGTGCCGAATGAGGGTTCTACGAAACGAACGCAATGGTGTAACTATGTAACAGAAGCGACAACAAATCACAGAGCAGAAATGCATTCAGAATTATTTTCTGCTCTTGCAGGTATTGGATTACACGCCACCTAAAAGCTAACAGTATCGCTCCAAATTATTTTATAGATATATTAAATTAGGAAAGCAAATTGTTTAGGAGAAAAGTTATACGAAAGAAGTACAAAATCTTTATAATGTATACTTTATTTTCTTACACACATTACACAGTTCTAATCTTTGCATCAGCAATAAGACGCAAATGAACAAATTACATAGCTTCAGAACTAAACACAAGAAAGGCAAAGTAAAGTTTTGACCCACGATGTTCTTGAGTTAATACTTGGCTGCATAGACCATTGAATGTATTACTGCAGGATACCTGGATTCCATAGAATCCACGAGTTTGGCCAATCGCGCGTGAATAATCTTCTTCCAATGCTCACACAATTCTTTGTAGAAACCCCCTTGTTAATGCAGTTTTGTTGGCGAACACCTCTCTCCAGCTCGCCACAAAGATGTTCCATAGGGTTTCAGTCTTGGACATTCCTTTACTACGTGCTGCTTTAGAACTGTCTTCACATGGCCAGAAGTGCGTTTCGGATCGTTGTCATCCTGGAAATGCAAATTGCGAGACACATTTCGTTTACTGTGAGGTATCATACGTTTTGTTAATATTTCACCACACTTCAGACCATTCATTACTCCAAGAATTTCGGCCAGAGAACTGCACCACTTGGTGAGAAACAGCCCCACACCATGGTACTGTCTCCTCTGTGCCTCAACCTGGATACTTGGTACTTTCTATCATTCCTCTTGTTTTTCGACCGTCGAAGGTACTCTGTCCTGCCTGTGGAGAAGAGATTAAACTTGCTTTCATCACTTTTTACTGTTTTTGAGCAGTCTCCAGTGGTCCACTTGTTAGCAAACTATAGTCTTCCTATTTTTCGCACTTATCATAGGTTTTCGAGAAGGTCGTCTGCCATTTAGATCTATAGCTGCTAAGCGACGTTTTATTGTCGAATCATGGACCTACTCCCCGTGTTTTGCCTCTAGATCACCATGTATTGCCCGGGTTGATTTTTTGGGATCAGTCATAGATTGCTTTCGGATGACCGCAGTTTCTTTTTGGGTGGTATTTTCGGCGCCAACCACTTCGTGCGTTGTTCTCTATTCCCATTTTTTTCTGAAGCCCGGACGAGAGACTCACAAGCTGTTGCGAGAAGCCAAAGGTCTTCGCAACGAAGGATTGAGTTTGGCCTAGACGCAGTGCAGTTGAGCCTCCTTCTCTGAAATATTCATTAGTTTTAGGCATTGCTGCAAGTAAATAAAAATATTAGAACTATGTTTACTTTATGTAGTTAGGTTTGTTGCAGTCTCCCCATTCTGGAAAATACTTATGATCCCGTTGGAAACAAAGTAAATTCCATACTTACCTGCTCTCAGCAATCAATGCATGTAATCGTGGTGAGATCAAGTAGTCTTCCATCTGAAAAACCAGTCTGTTTTGATACTGCGTATAGATAAACTAGATTACCAACCGACTAGTTAAACTACAAAATACTTATGAGCGATACTGTAAGTCTGTGACAATGGTCAAATGCTTCCCTAAGTACACTGATGTGCCCAAACAACCAACCACCAAATCGAATGCGTCCTGTGGGCCTTGACGTAGTAAGGAATTTATCTAAGCTCAGCAGAGATGAATGGGGAATCATTCTAGCGATGAATTTCACAAAGGGGAGATTGTTATGGTCTGGCACCTGGGTATAACCATCTTAGTGAAGCTGGTCAGTTATGCTCGTCTTACTGTCGTCAGCATCTATGGAAAGCAACTGAAGGATGGTGAACTCACAGGAGTAGTGAGGCAATGTTCGTATGGCCCCACTCTCCATTGCTGTCAGATGTATCCAAGATGGCGGTGATGACGTCGTCCAAGATGGAAGCATGTAGACTTCGCAACAGCGTATGATGTCATCCATGATGGCGGCCATTACGTCATTCAAGATGGCGGATTTTGGCGGGAAGTTTGAATTTTGGTAACAAGGTTGAATTTCGGCAGGAAGGTAGGTCAATTGGGCTACCTCTACTAAACTAACCCCCTCCCCTCCCCTCCCCCAGAAAAATGACAGTACAATGCATCACATCATGGTTATCTCTACTAGCCTAAGAAAATCGCGGGAAGGTAGGTCACTTGGGCTACCCCCACTAAGTCAACCGATCGCCATCTCTTCCTAGGAACTGGCGCCAAGTTTGAATATTGGCAGTAAAGATAGGTCAATTGGGCTACCGCTACTAACCTAAGAAAATCGTGGGAAGACAGGCCACTTGGAGTACCCCCACTAACATAAGTCACCTGACCGCCACCTCCTCCTACGGATTCGTGGGAAAAGGACCCAGCCTGAACTGGGCTGCTGGAGAGAGGAAGGAGTGTACTTTATTTATTTTGGAACAATTTATTTAGGGATGGAGTATATTTATCACAGTGATACAGAACACACGCTCTCACATGCCACACAACATACAGACGTGCAAACTACTCCTAAGTAACTCATGTATAACACTCTACACACGCACTTGCTAATTGTAAACTGTCAAAATAACGCATTGCACAGACTACAAACATGCAAACCACTCGTAAATACCGAAGTGGCCGTGCGGTTCTAGGCGCTGCAGTCTGGAACCGCGAGACCACTACGGTCGCAGGTTCGAATCCTACCTCGGACATGGATGTGTGTGATGTCCATAGGTTAGTTAGGTTTAACCCTTTCATGGATAAAAGTCATTTTTTACAGATTTTTAAAATATTAAGGTGATAACAGTTTCTTTTCAGTCCCATTATTATATTTTCACCACCAAAATATTTTTTAAGTTCTCCATTTTTTCGCAACAGGAAGTGGGACACACATGTCCCATGAACCAACGCAAGATACCTTTTCTGCTGACTGACTGATTTTGTAATTTTATTTTTTTAGCCATAAACAGGATTTTGCAGAGAATAAAATAACTACAAATTATACATGCCTGTAATCTCTTTATTTGTGTAGAGCCAGTGTAAAAAATATTCATTACATTTCAGTTTTCATGATACATGACCAATACTTACAAAACTTTACATGCCATGAAACTTGGAAAAACATGATGTGGCACAGAGTGGTACACCAAAAGCAGTGCAAATAACTTTTGTTCTCTTCTCTTTAGAGTTTGTGCTGCAGAATCTGCATCGCTTCCTAGTGCCACTGTCTTTCGGTACATGTTTGCCTACGTTCACGAGTCGGACGTCATCTGGCACACTAGAGACTCCTCTCTTTGCTGGGAAGAAAGTGGGCATTGATCCCCTCTTTTTCCTGGATGAATACCCATTAATCAATTGTCTTGCTAATCTTGACAAATAATGTGTGCTGGGACACATGTGTCCCACTAATTTTATTTCGATTATAAGATAGTACAGTCGCTGAGAAGTACATTCCACACTGTATTTGTACTAAAAAATGATTATTAAATTAATAATAAGATGAATTACTTACTTCAGGCATCGCTGGAAAGTGAGAAATGATGAAAACTGAAGAATGACACAAATAAGTGGCGTTGCAGCGGCCATATATACACGCCAGTCAACAAAAGTAGTCACCGCTTCTCTATTGCCTTTGCAGTGCAGTCCTGATTTTTTTTATTAGGTTCAGTACAGTCGTCCCTAGATGGCAGCACCATGCAGAGCTGGGTAACATATATCCCGACACTCGAACTGGCGCTCAAAGTTAGTGGGACATATATGACCTATCAACCACGAAAGGGTTAAGTAGTTCTAAGTTCTAGGGGACAGATGACCTCAGAAGTTGAGTCCCATAGTGCTCAGAGCCATTTGAACCATTTTTTTGAACTCGTAAATAATGCAATACATTTACACCCAGAGAGCCAAACAACTCGTGAATTGCCAAAATATTAATCCATCTAAAAGACTATGCAAACATGCTTGCTAATTGTCAACTGTCAAAATCATGCACCAGTCTTTATTTTAACAATTAGAGGCAACACCACCATCCACTGTGTTCACCAGTAGGTCTGCACTCAAACTGACATAGTACACAGTACCACCACCAAAGATGTGTCCAACATCTGTTCCATGGCATAATCCAAGATGTCAGCCATGATGTCAGCTGATGACACAAGTACCATGATCCAAGGTGGCGGCAGACAGTGTGTTCACCACAAGATCTAGACCTAGTACACAGTACCACCACCAGAGACCACTGTCGTCTTTTTCGTGATGTAATCCAAGATGGTGCGGGAATTGGCAGGAATACGACTCTGCCTGTGCTGGACATAAGTTTTTATCTTGCAGGTAGCCTCTCCAGCACAAGATCTAGAGTCCAGCTGACCTAGTACACAATACTGCCCACCAGAGGGTGCTGGGAAAATGGTAGAAAATGAGTCAGCCTGCGCTGTGCTGCTCAGGAGAGTGATCGAAATCAACTCATACATGCAATCAACGAGCGCAAGCACCGTCCGCCACCCCCTGTCCACAGCTTTCTTTCAGGAGTGCTAGTTCTGCAAGGTTCGCAGGAGAGCTTCTGTAAAGTTTGGAAGGTAGGAGACGAGGTACTGGCAGAAGTAAAGCTGTGAGTACCGGGCGTGAGTCGTGCTTCGGTAGCTCAGTTGGTAGAGCACTTGCCCGAGAAAGGCAAAGGTCCCGAGTTCGAGTCTCGGTCGGGCACACAGTTTTAATCTGCCAGCAAGTTTCATATCAGCGCACACTCCGCTGCAGAGTGAAAATCTCATTCTGGAAACATCCCCCACGCTGTGGCTAAGCCATGTCTCCGCAGTATCCTTTCTTTCAGGAGTGCTAGTTCTGCAAGGTTCGCAGGAGAGCTTCTGTAAAGTTTGGAAGGTAGGAGACGAGGTACTGGCAGAAGTAAAGCTGTGAGTACCGGGCGTGAGTCGTGCTTCGGTAGCTCAGTTGGTAGAGCACTTGCCCGCGTAAAGCAAAGGTCCCGAGTTCGAGTCTCGGTCGGGCACACAGTTTTAATCTGCCAGGAAGTTTTGTAAATTATTTCTCTACAAACCCGAAACTTTATCTAGGTGGGAAGTGCTGCAAACCACTGACTATCTAGAAACTTGTTACATATGCAAAGACATTTACTCGGCAACTCGAAACGAAGAGAGGAAACTGATATTTCCACTCTTGAATACCGATGTCGGTGACATAGTAGATTTCAAATCACCCTATAATTTACAAGGTTAACTAAAGTGTTTCTCATGTCTAGAGAACCAGCAAACGTGTCTTCCACACGCTAGATGCACACACCACAATCGATCTTCTCTCAACTAAATAAAGGCGCGAAATGTGCAGAAGCAGTCGACTGAACAAATTACATGGGGGGGAATAACGATCCAGCATAATCGCACCTCGGTATTCAATGTTCTCAAATTTCCATGCAATCACTAAAGCTGTCCAACTCATACTAAGTATTAGTTCGCTATTCGGTGATTTAGAGAACAACTTGGATGATTCATCTGCATTCCTACACTCCAACAGGCATCTCCAGTCTGGCAGATCCTACCGTTAATGGGAAACGTAAATCACCCCCGCACAGGTGACCAGCTCTGCAGGCCGAGCACGCACAGGTAGAATGTTTATCCTAATAAATCGGTCACATGTATATTTTACCCCTGTACTTACAGCTAAATGTTACGATCACAGTCTCAGTTGAACGACATTCAACAATGAGCGAAGTATCAGAAATACACTCTGTTGACGGCTCTGGCTCTGAAAATAGAAATATCAGTACCACTCTTATGACTTGACATAGTCTTCCCATGCTATCACAGTACTCCATGTCAAATCCATACCTTCCTTATGACTGGACATTGCCATTTCTTTTGCACAAACACATACTTTATAAGCCTGATGCTCAATCGAACCTATCACACACCCCCTACTACTAAGTACAATACTTCGTCAATAACTGATCGCTGGCAATATGAAATAATACTGAGAGAAAATCAACCATGGGTGGACATGTCTCATAAGTTTTTCTTGCAAGTGCAACCACCGTGTCCTAGAAAGAGAGAGGTAATCGGCCAGATGTTAAAAAAACTGGATCCCAACAACTACTGTATGTTACTGTTGCAAGCGGTCATGGTTCTACAGGTGCACACAAGTATCCATGTTAAAAGCTATACTGGCTTTATAAATCGAGGTACAACATTACCTCTGAATGAAGTGGTTTTTCTTTCTGGACAAATACCGAGACGATGATTGCTGGAGTGTATATTATCAGACCATCAGTGCACTTACAAGTAGCCCACGACGCAACCTCGTGATAAAATCGCTGAATTTTGAATGTTATTCGGCTAAGGACTGCGGTATGGAACAGCTATTTGCGACACCCTCACGCTGATAGATATTTATCCAGTATGTGTAACTTATTCTACCCCGATACCATGTCAGAGGTTCTGCTATATATCCACTGAGTTATAGTCGATGACTGAGAAGGAACACAAACAGTAGTAAATCGTATGCTTATTGAGGTCATAAGAAATGTACACTAGCTTTTCAGATCTCTAGTGTTATGCTAACCACTAGAAATGCTGTCTGCGATTTGGAATCAAGTGCTCCCATTCAACCACTTACCTGTGCTGGATCACAGCCACAAGTAAATCATATTTCTGGAACTCTCATATCTTGCAATGAGTCACCTTCCTCGAACCTGTCTGCTACAGTAAAATTCCAACCTGGTTTTAGTCAGTCCCTATGCATCTTGAAACTGTTCCCATTTGTATGGCTTTGTGCATGTGATCGTTCCATTTTAAGTCGGAACAGAGCAGAAGCTGGAGAAAACCATATCCACTACCTCTGCAACCTGTGTAGAAACAGAGCGATCTGAGTTGGTGCGACAGGAGCATGTTTTGACCATTCGGTGGAAATGCAGGCATTATGGTGCGTCCCCAAACTACATATAAGTACTACAGATCCACGTCCATTCAAATCTAACAGCCCAACATGCTATCAAGCTATCATCATGCGATGATGCAAAACTGCAGTGGGGCTCCAGTGCGGAGAGGGAGGTTTTGCAATCCTCCCCAGAATAGCGCAGCGTGCAGCCCTCCAAGCATTCCTAGCGGTATACCTTGTACCTCACCGAATTTACACCTGAAACTGCTGCTGCTACTGCTGCCTGTGTGGCACGATCCTATTAAATATACAGGCACTGCAGAGGCCACTTTAAAGTTTGGTCACCTATACTCTAGGCGAAGGATCGTATCCCACAGACTAAGTCGCAAAAGACGCTCGCTCAGGTCCTGTTTAGTTGTTTGAAACACTGTTTTTTAACACACTTTTGTACAATGCCAAACATATCGTTTTTCTGCCATGACTTCGAGGCCTGTGCCAGCTTCTAAACTGACATTAAGAAGTTCTGATCCACATCCTTTCACAGAAAACTAGACAATGCAAAGTGTAAATCATGTTCTTATGGCAGATACCATAACACGCCACACGTTGGCTGATTTTAAATAAAAGACAGTTACAACATAAGGAAACTGGAAGAGTTTACTCACATTGTGTGGAGTCCCCAAACTACAGTCTGAAGGTGATTCACAAACTCTACATTTAGACTCGCCTCTCACACTGACAGAATAGCTGATAACTCTACCTTCCATTTCGAGTGTTTCCTCATATTGCAGTCATGTACGTGATCACTGTTTCGGCGCAATCCACCCCAGAAGGTATAGCCCAGCCGCCAAAACTCTCCAACTCAAACAACCGAGGCAGCAGCTTGCATCTTGCACATGCATCCCTGGAGCGTCTGTGCTCCTGTCTGGTCGCATCAGCAATGGTGTCTAGGTGAACACGTATTTCGAGAGGAATTACTCAGGTGTCAAGCAGTCAAGTATGAAAGGGATGTTGCCGCCTCATGCATGTGGGTATCTGTGCGTGGTTTGGCTGCTGACGAGCACCTCACTTCATGGGGACTGCCGCTAACCTCCTGTGCAGTCTAGTGGACAGGGGGTGGCGGACGGTGCTTGGGCGTGTTGATTGCATGTCTGTTGCATTATTTTGCGAGTGGGACCTTAGGCTGTGCTATGCGTTATTTGGACAGTTTACAAGTTGATTTCGTGTCAGCACATCTGTGTACTGCATTATTTAGGAGGAGTCTGCATGTCTGTGCTGAAATTATTTTGGTAAATTAGAAGTTGTTTGCGTGTCTGGAGAGCATTATTTAGAAGTAGTTTACAGGTCTGCAGACCCTGTATTGTGACCCCAAGCATATGTTTTGCGTCAGTGTGATAAATATACTCCATCCCTAAATAAAATGGTCCAAAATAAATAGAGTACACTCCTTCCTTACTCTCCCCAGCAGCCCAGCGCAGGCTTAGTCATTTTCCTGCCATTTCCCCCCCCCCCCCCAGACCACCATCTTGGATTACATCACAGGAGGGATGACAGCGCCCTCTGGTGGGCAGTATTGTGTACTAGGTCAGCTAGACTCTAGATCTCGTGGTGAAGAGGCTACTTGCAAAATAAAAACTTATGTTCAGCACAGACAGAGACGCATTCCTGCCATTTCCCCCCACCATCTTGGATTACGTCACGAAACGGATGACAGCGGTCTCTGGTGGTGGTACTGTGTATTAGGTCTAGATCTCGTGGTGAACAAACTGTCTGCCGCCATTTTGGATAATGGTACTTGCGTCATCAGCTGACATCGTGGCTGATATCTTGGATTATGTCACGGAACGGACGTCAGACACACTCTGGTGGTGGTACTGTGTACTAGGTCAGTTGGAGTGCGGACCTACTGGTGAACACAGTGGATGGTGGTGTTGCCTCTAATTGTTTAAATTTCGACAGTTGACGATTAGCAAGAATGTTTGCATAGTCTTTTAGATGGATTAATATTTCGGCAATTCACGAGTTGTTTGGCTCTCTGGACATAAATGTATTGCATTATTTACGAGTGGTTTGCATGTCTGTAGTTTGTGCAATGCGTTATTTTGACAGTTTACAATTAGCAAGTGTGTGTGTACAGCATTATACATGAGTTACTTACGAGTAGTTTGCACATCTGTATGTTGTGTGGCATGTGAGAGCGTGTGTTCTGTATCACTGTGATAAATATACTCCATCCCTAAATAAATTGTTCCAAAATAAATAAAGTACACCCCTTCCTCTCTCCAGCAGCCCAGTTCAGACTGAGTCCTTTTCCCATGAATCCCTAGGAGGTGGTGGCAGTTGGGCGACTTAGGTTAGTGGAGGTAGTCCAAGTACCTATCTTCCCACGATTTTCTTAGGTTAGTAGAGGTAGCCCAATTGACCTATCTTTACTGCCAAAATCCAAACTTGAGGCAAGTTCCTAGGAAGAGGTGGTGGTCGGGGGACTTACGTTAGTAGGGGGTAGCCGAAATGACCTACCTTTCTTGCGATTTTCTAAGTTTAGTAGAGATAACCATGGTGTGATGAATTATCCTGTTGGAATTTGAACTTCCCATCATTTTTTGGGGGGGAGGGGAGGGGGTTAGTTTAGTGGAGGTAGCCCAGTTGACCTATCTTCCCGCAAAATTCAAACTTCCCACCAAAATCCGCCATCTTGAATGACATCACGGCCGCCATCTTGGATGATGTCATGTGCTGTGGCCAAGTCTACATCCAGCCATCTTGGATGACGTGATAGCCGCCATCTTGGATACATCTGGCAGCAATGGAGAGTGGGGCCATACAAAGGTTTTCCCACTTCTCACTGGTGGTCGCCAAGGTGTTGGACATCCATGCGTCATTGGAGAATGAGGAATCTGGAGGCTAGCCCTCTCTGTAAATTAGGACAGCCAGCGGTCTGTGGCAGATCCAACAACAGAGTACAGCGCTGGTGCAGGCACAAGTCTTTTGGAGAACATCGATCAGTGCACATTATTGGACATAGGGGTCCTTAGTAAACTAGGCCCACGTGGTCCCATAGTGACCCAGCGCCATCGTCAGTTAGATTCCAGTTGGGAAGGGGTCATCGAGATTGCGGATCAATGGAAACATTTTTCCTGGTCAGATGAATCAGGTTTCATCTTACACCAGATTGATGGTCCTCTATGGACATGCCAACGACCATGTGTTCGGTGGAGCACAAAACGTGATTCATCTGAAAAGGCCACTGATTGAACGTCCAGTTGCGGTGCTGGAATGCAAGTTCCAGTCTTTGTTGCCGACGAACAGCAGTCAGCATGGCTGCATGAAACAGGCTCCTGCTGCAGAGGCAGCAATGTTCGGTGATTGGCCGTTGAGGAGACACTGTTCGTAGTTCCTTGGTTCATTTGGACGATCAGTTGCTCGACAGTTGCACGTATATTCGCCTGTAATCACCAACACTACCGCTGTTGACGCCTGTCGTTTATGGCCTGTTGTGCATCACAGTTGCTCGGCGCCGGTTTCTGATAGAGCCATTTTACCATGCACTGTATACCTTAAGCTCAGCGGCATGCCTGCAGTTTACAAACTTAGCCATTTCGGAAGTGCTTCTATGGTTCAAATGGCTCTAAGCACTATGGGACTTAACATCTGAGGTCATCACTCCCCTAGACTTAGGACTACTTAAACCTAACTAACCTAAGGACATCACATACATCCATGCCCGAGGCAGGATTCGAACCTGCGACCGCAGCAGCAGCGCGGTTCCGGACTGAAGTGCCCAGAACCTCTCGTCACAGCGGCCGGCGAAGTGCCTTTATCCTTGGCCCGAAAGCCACTGATCATGCCCTTTTGAACTTCAGATAAATCGCTCCGTTCCCTCGTTATGATAACGACTGACCTATTTTTGTGCCCCCCTCCTCCCTCTGCGACAAGTTTTAGATACCCTCCACTGGTAGTACTGCCAACAGTCATCTGTGAATGGTTGTTGCACGTTGACGTTGAACATAGGTGGTGGTCACATTAATTTAACTGGACATGTATCAAGGGCAGTCGAATGAAAACGACTCAGGCCCGCTCGTCGAAATTCATGGAGTAATGGATAATCTGAGTATGGTGACATATTAAGAAAATATATGATATCTCGCAGAAGACGAAATGTGCCTCGTAATTGGTAATTCCAGCACGACAATGATCCGAAGTACACTTCTACCAATGTGAAGACAGTTCTGAAGCAGCGTGTACTAAATGAAGGTCCAACCAGAGTCCAGACTTAACCTCCATAGAATATCTTTAGGGCGTGCTGGATCGAAGTGTTCGCCAACAAAACTGCATTAACAAGGGGGCTTTCTACAAAGAATTGTGTGAGCATTAGAAGAAGATTACTCACGCGCGATTGGCAAAACTCATGGATTCTGTCACCCAGGTATCCTGCAGAAATACGAGGTGTGGCTAGAAAAAAACCGGACTAGTACTGGTGAAACAATAAAACGAATGCAATAAGGCTGAAAGTCGCATGGCGTGTCACGTGACTCTCGCTCCGCCTACTGCTCGAGTTTCATCCGCCTGCTGCACTCAGTCTGCCCGTGGCGTCTGTTTTAAGTAGTTGACGTTTTGTCTGTGCGTCGGAAAATGTTGAGTGTACAGAAAGAACAGCGTGTTAACATCAAATTTTGTTTCAAACTAGGAAAATCTGCAAGTGAAACGTTTGTAATGTTACAACAAGTGTACGGCGATGATTGTTTATCGCGAACACAAGTGTTTGAGTGGTTTAAACGATTTAAAGATGGCCGCGAAGACACCAGTGATGACACTCGCACTGGCAGACCATTGTCAGCAAAAACTGATGCAAACACTGAAAAAATCGGTAAACTTGTTCGACACTTTCCTTGTCAAGTCCTGTTAACTCAGACACTGCTCTGATTGTTAAACGGCGATCTTGTCGAACAAGTTTACCGATTTTTTCAATGTTTGCATCAGTTTTTGCTGACAATGGTCTGCCAGTGCGAGTGTCATCACTGGTGTCTTCGCGGCCATCTTTAAATCGTTTAAACCACTCAAACACTTGTGTTCGCGATAAACAATCATCGCCGTACACTTGTTGTAACATTACAAACGTTTCACTTGCAGATTTTCCTAGTTTGAAACAAAATTTGATGTTAACACGCTGTTCTTTCTGTACACTCAACATTTTCCGACGCACAGACAAAACGTCAACTACTTAAAACAGACGCCACGGGCAGACTGAGTGCAGGAGGCAGGTGAAACTCGAGCAGTAGGCGGAGCGAGAGTCACGTGACAGGCCACGCGACTTTCAGCCTTATTGCATTCGTTTTATTGTTTCACCAGTACTAGTCCGTTTTTTTTCTAGCCACACCTCGTACATGCATTTCGGAAGTGCTTCTATGGTTCAAATGTCTCTAAGCGCTATGGAACTTATCTGAGGTCATCAGTCCTCTACACTTAGAACTACTTAAACGTAACTAACCTAAGGACATCACACACATCCATGCCCGAGGCAGGATTCGAATTTGCGATCGTAGCAGCAGCCCGGTTCCGGACTGAAGCGCCAAGAACCGCTCGGCCACAGCGTGTAACTATGACTGTGCCCAGAAGTACACCTCTTCGTCTGAATCAAATCGACGGCTACGAATGTATTTCTTCAGGGCTCCAAAAATATGGAAATGTTACGGCAAGAGATCGGGACTGTGTGGAAGATGTGTAAAGTCTTCCCAAAGAGACTTCTCGGCGTAACCGAAACAGCATCGTTCTGTTGCATGATAATGCCCAACCACGTATTGCCGAGACTGTTTCACTACACTCCAAGAGTTTCACTGAGAAGCCATTACGCATCGTCTATACAGTCCCGATCTCTCACCACGCGTTTCTGTGTTTTTGTAGCCTTGAAGAAAGACATTCGGGGCCGTCGATTTGCTTCGGACGAAGAGGTCCACGCCTGGGTACAATCTTGCTTCCGTAGGCAGCCGCAAACATTTGTACATGATGCCATTCACCGTCTTGTCTCACAGTGGGATAAACGTATCAACAGTTATGGCGATACTTTCGATACAATAAACAGTTTTCTTACTTTTTTCCGTCTGTCTCGTTTTCGTTTAACTACCCTTTAAATTAAACGTATATTGCAGATAAGTGGATTTGAATTTTGTTAACTGTGCGCTGGTATCAACGTCTACACGTATTAGTTTCTTTTGTTGTCTTGCAGTGTCAAAAAAGATTAAATTAAATTTTCCCTGAGACATTTCAGTCTCTAATTTATCTACCATAACGTTGGAAGCTGAAGAAGTGAATTAAAGTTCTTACTGCGGCCGGTTCTTCTTTCGTAGTAGGATATGCTGACCACTACACCACCATAACATTACCGGAATCATCGCTGCACGAACTACCCAAGGCAAATACCCTCCCAAACACGAACATTAATTCACATCTCCACTTATATAGTCGCTATTACCAGGGCTCTCAGATATAAGGGGAGATGTGAATTGGAGTTTGTGGTGGGGAGGGTATTTGACTTGTGTAGTTTGTGCAGCGGTTTTGACCATAATGCTGTGGTAGTGTAATGGTCAGCATACCTGCCTAGTAACTAAGAATACCTGGGTTCGAGTCCCGGCCGCAGCACATACTTTAATTCACTTCTTCAGCTTCCAACGTTATCCTGTATAAAAAGCTTAGCAATGCAGCCGGCTATTGAGTGGGCCGTCCGGGCAGGTGAAACTACCGGTTGTTTCGCTCTTTATTTCAAAAGTGATCATGCTTCAGCTAAGGGATGTGTAGGATGTTGACTCTAAAAGCCATCGTGCCCCGAGACGTCAGGGGCCTTTGCCGGATGTGTGTACTGTGTGCAAAGCAGCTTCGCGATGCAAATGCGTAATGCGCGTCTCCCGTACGTGGTATGCCAGCGCGGCTACCGTCTAGGCGGAACTGCAGTTCGATCACACAGTGCGCACGCCGTCGGTTTGCGGTAAGGGAGTGCGGAAGTTGAGGTCGAGGGCGACATTGTCCCGCACGAAGAAATACGTGAACAACTACTGAAGTTTGGAACCTGGAAGGGAACTAATGGCTGAAACGATGCTAAGATGGCGGGTCGTGATTCGCTCCAGGGTCGCTCACTCGACAGAGCACTACGGCGGAAAGCATCGTTCCATGTTCGACTAGCAGTTCGGCACACAGTTTTAATGTGCCGCGAAAGTGAATAGGGACTAAGACCGGTTGCAAAAGAATAAATAAGTCCGATATCCCACTAACGTTATTTACTATGGCCTTTAAGATCGTAGACTTTCTCCTCCATGCGCTGCACCATTACTCGAAACGAAATTATTCACAATAAAATATACAATACATCGCAATATTTCCACCGTATAATATTTCTTGCCTCCATTTCTCCCTGTGCTTTTCTTTTTCATGGTTTACATTTTACCCGACTTCATAAAACTTCTTTCACAGGTCGTCGTGGACGAAGACCACTATAAAAGATTACATTGAAATGATCAATATGGCGGATTAATATCACGTCAGAACAATTGCTGATATTCGTGTTCTGATATGTGAGGTAATATTTACCAGGGGATCTCAAGGATTTTCTGGTTGCAATATTTTCAAAAGGCTGGTTAGGACATCTTCCCCCCCCCCCCCCCTTCCATGAACCATGGACCTTGCCGCTGGTGGGGAGGCATGCGTGCCTCAGCGATACAGATAGCCGTACCGTAGGTGCAACCACAACGGAGGGGTATCTGTTGAGAGACCACAGAAACGAGTGGTTCCTGAAGAGGGGCAGCAGCCTTTTCAGTAGTTGCAGGGGCAACAGTCTGGATGGTTGACTGATCTGGCCTTGTAACACTAACCAAAACGGCTTTGCTGTGCTGGTACAGTCAACGGCTAAAAACAAGGGGAAACTACAGCCGTAATTTTTCCCGAGGGCATGCAGCTTTATACAGTAGAAGAAGAATGGGCAGCTTTGAGAGATAAAATAGTGAAACAAATAGAGGATGGTAAAAAGACGAGGGCTAGTAGAAATCCTTGGGTAACAGAAGAAATATTGAATTTAATAGATGAAAGGAGAAAATAGAAAAATGCAGTAAATGAAGCATGAAGCAGGAAGTGCAAAATGGCTAAGCAGGGATGGCTAGAGGACAAATGTAAGGATGTAGAGGCATATCTCACTAGGGGTAAGGTAGATACTGCCTACAGGAAAATTAAAGACACCTTTGGAGAAAAGAGAACCACTTGTATGAATATCAAGAGCTCAGATGGAAACCCAGTTCTAAGCAAAGAAGGGAAAGCAGAGAGGTGGAAGGAATATATAGAGGGTCTATACAAGGGCTATGTACTTGAGGACAAGATTATGGAACTGGAAGAGGATGTAGATGAACATGAAATGGGAGATATGATACTGCGTGAAGAGTCTGACATATCACTGAAAGACCAAAGCCGAAACAAGGCCTCGAGAGTAGACAACATTCCATTAGAACTACTGATGGTCTTGGGAGAGTCAGCCCTGACAAAACTCTACCATCTGGTGAACAAGATGTATGAGACAGGCGAAATACCCTCAGACTTCAAGAAGAATATAATAATTCTAATCCCAACGAAAGCAGGTGTTGTCAGATGTGAAAATTACCGAACTATCAGTTTAATAAGTAGCGGCTGCAAAATACTAACACGAATTCTTTACAGACGAATGCAAAAACTGGTAGAAGCCGACAGCGGGGAAGGTCAGTTTGGATTCCGTAGAAGTGTTGGAACACGTGATGCAATACTGACCCTACGACTTATCTTAGAAAATAGATTGAGGAAAGGCAAACCTACGTTTCTAGCATTTCTAGACTTAGAGAAAGCTTTTGAAAATATTGACTGGAATACTCTCTTTCAAATTCTGAAGGTGGCAGGGGTAAAATACTGGGAGCGAAAGGCTATATAAAATTTGTGAAGAAACCAGATAGTAGTTATAAGAGTCGAGGGGCATGAAAGGGAAGCAGTGGTTGGGAAGGGTGTGAGACAGGTTTGTAGCCTGTCCCCGATGTTATTCTATCTGTATATTGAGCAAGCAGTAAAGGAAACAAAAGAAAAATTCGGATTAGGAATTAAAATCCATGGAGAATAAATAACAACTTTGAGGTTCGCCGATGACATTGTAATTCTGTCAGAGACAGCAATGGACCAGGAAGAGCAATTGAACAGAATGGACAGTGTCTTGAAAGGAGGATATGAGATGAACATCAACAAAAGCAAAACGAGGATAATGAAATGAGCCGAATTAAGTCGGGTGATGCTGAAGAAATTAGATGAGGAAATGAGACACTTAAAGTAGTAAATGAGTTTTGCTATTTGGGGAGCAAAATAACTAATAATGGTGGAAGTAGAGCTAATGGCAAGGAACGCGTTTCTGAAGAAGAGAAATTTGTTAACATCGAGTATAGATTTAAATGTCAGGAAGTCGTTCTGAAAGTATTTGTGTTGAATGTATCCATGTATGGAAGTCAAACGTAGACGATAAATACTTTAGACAGGAAGAGAATAGAAGCTTTCGAAATGTGGTGCTACAGGAGAATGCTGAAGATGAGATGGGTAGATCACGTAACAAATGAGGAGGTAACGAATAGACTTGGGGAGAAGAGAAATTTGTGACACAACTTGACTAGAAGAAGGGATCGGTTGATAGGACATCTTCTGAGGCATCAAGGGATCACAAATTTAGTATCGGAGGGCAGCGGGGAGGGTAAAAATCGTAGAGGGAGACCAAGAGATGAATACAATAAGCAGATTCAGAAGGATGTAGGTTGCAGTAGGTACTGGGAGATGAAGAAGCTTGCACAGGATAGAGTGGCACGGAGAGCTGCATCAAATCAGTCTCTGGACTGAAGACCACAGCAACAACAACAGATCCAACCAGCAAGTTGAAGCTACAAATGGTTCATTTAAGCTGTAATTGGCACAGCAAAGAAGGGTATTAGAAGAAGTTTCCATAGTTATGTATACCTGTCTGGCCAGAGGAGTGTGAAAACCCATACAAAGAAATCTGTGAAAGTAATGTTTATGAAACAGCAGGTGAATTGCAGGGTAACATAGACACAACTAGAAGTATAATGTGGAACTGAAATCAGAATCCCTGGACTTCCGCATCCCAATCCCGTTGCAGTCTACATTGTGAACACTTCCACTGTTACGGCTAAAAAGAAATGAAAGGAACTGAAACTGAATACAATACTCCCTACCATTAAGAACTGAACAAATAACGACTGTCATTAAAGAAATGACCTACATGTGACATATTGCATTGTACACCATTCTTTCAAAGTGCTCATAAACATACTAAGTAAAGCTATGAGTCGGTAACTTTCTAGTTTGGTTTGCCTGGTTTCAGTAAGGTTACGACTTTTGTTCCTTTCATTTTTGGTGGTACGCTGCCCGTTTGCAGAATGTTTGTAAAGAACTCACCTAGCTACTTTTTCACATACCTATCACAGTGCAAAAGACGTTCTGTGTTAATGCCATCAAAGCCTAGGGCTTTCCCTGGTTTCATTTCTTTAATGTTAGATCGTCAACTTGAAAAATGTGTCATTTCCATTTAATAACACAGAAAGGTTTACTGCAAAGAAGATAATCGTGAATCATGCCTGTCTTATAAGTATCAAAGTAGTTTACTCATAATAAATACGAATATTGAGTCGATATCCATCATTCCGCATCTGTGCCTGACACATCTCAAAATCGATCAATTAATTTATATCAATTATGGCTATTTTAGAGCCTTGCCCCCCTCCTTGGAAAAATTTCTGCGGACACCCACGACTAGTAGCATTGTACCCCACAAACACTACGTTTTACAGTGTTGAATAAAAATAGTAGAAACAGTTTTTCTAAAATTATAATTCATAAACCTTTCTTTCATGACACAGACTCAGTTCCAACAAAAAGTATTACAGTTAATACAAAAATTGTAGTATTTGAATAAATAATATACATTTTATAAACTCAAGTGATATCAGACATTTTCGAAATACGTGCTATTAAAAAAATTGGTGACTCGAGCGAGTGTAAAGCAGTCAGACTGCGCTGCAATCCCTCCAAAGGATTACCAACAGAATTTGAAATGTGAAAATGGTACAGGGGACTATTTAGATAAATTCATTTCACTTCATTGTAAAACTTTATTTAACAGCTTCTAGAACACATATGTACAAACTTAAACATTGTCATTGATAAATATAATTTCTGAAATTTTTGATGGCCCCAATTGACCTCTTTTTTCAGTCAGTATTTGTCCTGCTTTCGAAAATATCCTCTCTGAAGGTACTGGAGTCGCTAGTACGCACAGCCTATTTAGGGCCATTGAATATAACTGTGGGTGAAGAAGTTTCCTTTGTTCTCGCCACAAAAAGAGTATCACCATCCCTCGAGAGCAACATCTCAGAAATGTATTTGTACATTTGAGTTACAGCCATAGCCTTAGAATCATAAGTTTTTGTTGTTTTTGCCACTTCGTTGTCAAAGGCTTTCCACAAATTAAAATTTGTTAATGTAGGAAAAGATGATTATAATGGAAGTCCCTTTGAAGAGGAAGCTACTGAAGTGGGCTCATTAGCTTTTTCTTATGCTAATAGTTGATAAACTTCACTCACGATTCCATCGTATGCCTGCATATACTTCGTGCTTCCTGCTGTGAACCCGTTTTTTTTAATTTTTTAATTTTTTTTATTGTTTATCAAGTAACGTCGCTTGGCCAACAACATACGACGTATAAACAAGCCGCTCTTCGGCAGCGTTTATCATCGTCCCAGACATTGCAACTATTACGGGGGGCAACCCTTCCTGGTTTTTAAACGTAGAAATGAAGTTTAAAAGCGTCCAAGTTAAAGCCTCCATTTTGGGCAACGACACAGTTTGCTCAACGACCACCTCTTTAGTTACTTCATAAAAGATTTGAAGTAACTTAATTGAATGTTCTATGATATCCCACTCCTCTAGCGACAGTTTATGCTCATCATTTCCGAGAACAGCTAAAGTGGAAATTATTAGCAATTTGTTTCCAAAAACACGTACTAGCATGTCGAAAAGCGAGTTCCATCGCGTGGGGACATCTTGTTTTAGTTTTAGTATCGGCAGATTCATTTGCACTTGCGTTTCCTTTAGTTTATTCATTGCAAGTGATCCTTTTTTGAAAAATTGAACGAGACATTTAATTTTTTCGACCACACTCTCAGTTGGTTTTATACCCGATTTGACAATTAAATTTATAGTGTGGGCTAACAGGGGATGTGAGCCCATTTACCAATTTTGACCGCAGCAACCATGTTAGCTGCATTGTCGGTTAGAACTTCCACTATTTTGTTGGTTATTCCCCAGTTGCTCGCTTTTCTTTATAGAAAATTACCTATGTTTTCTGCAGTGTGTCGAGGCGAAAATTCCAGGCAACCCAATACATTCGAATGAAGTTTTGTGTTATCATCCATATAGTGTGCAGTAATCGCAATAAAACTTTGATTGTTCGGAGAAGTCCACCCGTCAGTTGTCAGAGCGACTGCTGTCGTCGAATTCAGTTTTCCTCGTAAATCTTCCCGCAGTTGACTGATTAGTTGTGGCAGCAAGCTGCTCGAAAGGGTTTTCCTACTTGGATGCTGGTAATTGGGGCAGAGCAGGGAAGCAAACTTCCTAAATTCTTTGTCTTCCGCAATGCTGAAGGGATGGTATTTCTTACAAATCATTTTAAGCAACTGTAAGTCGATTTCTTTGCTTTTATCAATTGGGAGGGGCTTAATAATACTGACAAAATTTGTCAAAGATTACTGTCCGCCTCCTATTGAAACAGGTTGAAAGGTGGCAAATGCAGGCATCCTGCTGACCAGATTGTTCGACTATAGCGAATCAACTTCGCTGACAGGTTCGCTCACAGAGGCTGAGGAGGTAGAGGCTGGGGTGAATCGCTGGCAAGACGCAGTTGACGTCGTAGCACTTGTTTCTGTAGATGTTCACGATGGAGACCTAGATCGAAAATCCATCCTGCAATACTGATGATGGCTTTGCAATATTTGCATTCTTCTCTATCCACCTCTATTTTCTTGTAGTGACACCACAATAAAGACGTTGAAAATCTTGGCATCTGTAATATTATTATAATTTCATTACTAATTCGCCTTAAAAAGTTACCATGAAAAGATTTAAAGAGAGTCTCTGTATTCATTGTACAAACCATTATAAATAAATATTGATACGTAAAATTACACAAGATTAAAGTAGTTGGAAATTGAATACCAGGGAATGGCGTTGATAAAGTCAATGATAAAAGATTCGAAATATAATTATCGTTACTCTTATGACAATTTTAAAAGTTATTTTTTCTTTTTCTTGAGCTACCACCCTCCCTCTCCTTTCTCCAACTGGGCTCCATTCCATGTAGAAACGAGCTGTGAAATTTGAGCTCAATGAGATAAGGCCCCTTCACCACAAAAATTTGAAAACCTTGAAAAAATATTAAGTCCGTCCAAGTATTACTTCTGCACGACTGCATGATAAGTTCATTAATTAATGTAGACAGATTGTTTACTTAGACTTTCTTAGCTGAATGCGTTTCTCGCATCGCAATATTCGTGTAACGGGCCGCCGGCCGAAGTGGCCGTGCGGTTAAAGGCGCTGCAGTCTGGAACCGCAGGACCGCTACGGTCGCAGGTTCGAATCCTGCCTCGGGCATGGATGTTTGTGATGTCCTTAGGTTAGTTAGGTTTAACTAGTTCTAAGTTCTAGGGGACTAATGACCTCAGCAGTTGAGTCCCATAGTGCTCAGAGCCATTTGAACCATTTTTTGTAACGGGCCAGTGACTACAAGCAGACGAAGATGTTTCTCGGTGGCCACATGGTCAGGTAAAGGCTAACAGATAGGCCGGCAGGCTCAGCACGAACGGAAGTACGGATTTACGGAACTAAAACCTGTTTACGACCCAGCACGGCCACCCCAGAATACAGTCACCTTTCCTTTTCGAGGGAAGATCGTAGCAAGTGCAACGTCTTTGTTTTCTGTTCGCTTACGTAAAATAATTCACATTCGCAAGGGAATTACTCGCATTAAATAACTGGCCAGTAATGAGTCGTCTATCAAACCCACATTAATAATTTTCTTTCGAAATTTGTTGGTGTGTACATCACATTGTCTGCGCATCAAATTGCCATACTAACTGTGCGGGAACTGAAGATTTATTTATATAAATCATAACTTCCGACACAGGTGATGAGAAACGGCACACGAAAATCAGAAGCTTTGTATCAGCAACAGCGGCAACTACATAAGGATGTTGGAATAACGTCTTAACTTTATAAGTGAGAAGAAAGAAGATGGGGGGGAAGGGTTCGTGAATGGAATCAGTCCTCAGTTATTTGAGAAAGAGAACTTCTGAGTGAGCAAGGGCAGTAAGGCTACTATTAACAGACGAGAGTGTAACGAATATGAAATTTTACAGTAACGTTTTGCTGTACTTAATATAAACTTTACACAAATGTATATGAAAATAAAATCAAAGCTAAATCTATTATTAGTTCAATACTGATAATTGTGTTTAACGTAATATGGAAAAGGTTTCAAAGTCAATTCTCTGCGTTTGTCTTTAATATGTGGAAAACCATGGCCTCCAGAGATAACGTATCCCGATATAATATTTAACTACATTAAATATTCTACAAAAAAGGCCCTATTCATTTTTTCTAGCATTAATAGTTTGCGTGTAGAGAGCTGGAGAAGAGAACATGAAAATCTCACGCGACACGCATGGGCTATAGCTCATGTAGTTTCGTAAACCTGTTGGTGGCTGTTTCCCGCCTTAATAGACCACAAGTGTCTTGTATAAAATTCTTCGTCTCGAATTCCTCTACATAGCTATGCTACGTTATATACAATAATCGTTTACACCCTATACACATTTCGCGTTGTCTTTGAGCTCCTAGGCGAAGTAGAGTTTTCTCAACATACTTGCGTCACACGCTTAGTAAAAATTAGGTTTTCATGTTGTATTATTAAAGTTAATGCAGCAATAATAATAATTAAGTTCTCAGTAAAAAAGTTTTTGGTTTGAAAGCTTCTTCTGAACAAATGTTTTTGAGATAATAAGTAAATACGATTTTATGGCAATCTATGTCTTTTCAAATGGAGAGGCACTCCTTTTCCTACTGAGCCACAATGACGCACAACCCACTTTTTTTCCAAAGAAACCAAACTAGCAGGTAATGCAAATTGGAAACAAACAAACTCAAAAGTAATTATAGCCTTCCTAAATGTAATGTTTTGTATATGAAAGATACACGAAAATCGTTTTATATGAATTTTCTTACACTAAAAATTAAGCAAATTATTGAAAGTTAGTTGCTAAATCAAGTTGATGAAACCAAAAAATATATGAATAACAAAAAAAACTTGTCTTGTTATAAATATGTCTTCTGCTGTTCATCGATATAATGAAGTGAGCTGATATGCCCTTTTGTTACCTGAAATGACGTATCTATTACATACAACGTAATTTTTATGTAATTTACATAACTATAAAATACTTTTTGATTACCGGTCGTGGACGCTGAATAACCAGAACCAAGAGCAAGAACAGTTTGGAACACATATACAATGGGCGAGCGCAGTGAACGAAACGAACAACTGGATACTGAACTAACTAGGAGCAGTCGGCAGTGGATCTGCGGCAGGTGGTCATGCGAAGAACGACGACTGCGGCCAAGGGAGACCGAGACTGAGACGAGCACGGGACCGAGGCTGGAACGAGAACTGCCCAAGTGACCGCCACGACCGAAGTGAACTAGGGAACTATGAACCGATCGTTCCTTGTTCCCGGGAACTATAAGTAGACCGCCGCGACCGAAGTGAACTATGAACCGATCGTTCCTCGTTCCCGGGAGCTATAAGTAGACCGCCGTGACCGAAGTGAACTATGATGAACCGATCGTTCCTCGTTCCCGGGAACTATCAGTAGACCGCCGTGACCGAAGTGAACTATGAAAGACAGTTCCTTGGAATTCGTTCCTCGGTCCTTCCGTTCATTATGGTGAACCGTTCCTTTGCACCTGTTCGTTCGCGAACTACCCATCTCTAGTTTGATCCCATAAGACATTACCACAAATATAAAAATTTTTTTCGCCAGAGGGACCTGTGACGTTATCCCCGAACTCGCCATCTCTGTAAGCTCGGAGACGCGACCCGCCAGTCTCCGCGCTGCCCGTTTATAACCCTAAACACGTCGCCTGGGTCTTGTCGTCTACAAGTGACTCTGCCGGCGTAGAAACGAGAGCACGTACACGAGTGGGAGTTTATTAGTCGACCGCAATATTATTGTACCTGGGAGTGAGAGCGCTTCGCTCGTCTTATCGTGATATTTCACGAGGACTCGCCTAAGCAGTTGATAGTACGAGGCACAGTGTGATGTGTTTCCCTTAGTCACCACTCCACTTGTTTACTAACACGTCGCCGCAGGATTCCGATAACAACCACATAAGCCAAGTTCAATAATATCGTGGTCGACTAGAATAATCGAGGACTCGCGGTATTGCCCCTATAAAAACAAGCTGTTGGGTATGATGATAATCTGTGCATATTATAAATCAAAGTCCATCACCGCGTTTTTCTGACTGTACATGAAAGCAAATCTCAGGAACACTGTAGAGGTTTTGATACTCTTATCACTAACGGACTGATTTACAAGAAAGATTTTTGAATATAATTTATAAACATTTCAAGAAAATTGATTAAACTATGATGAGTTAAAGACGTCGCCACGTTTTTCTGTCTTTCATCGCCTCCTTCCTTTCCCTTTGTCCATTTCCACAGTCCCCTCCATCTCCTCCTCCCTCTGACCATGTCCTCCTCCTACTCCTTCTTTCCTCCTCTGCCCCTCCCACTTTCTTTTCCACCTGCCCACTACCACTCTGCACCTACCACCTGCCTCATGCATCTCTCCCTCCTCCCCTCTGTACAATTTGTCATCCACCTCTTTCTGTCCATCCCCTCCTCTATCCATAGCAACCTGTATCAAACTACACTCATTAGCACTTATAGCCCCTGCAATACCATTCAATAAAGCAAGTCGATACTAGTCCCACAACATCCATATCATAGACAGCAGGTGACACATCAAGGGCTTGAAAATCACTTCTTTACCCCTGACATACAGACCACCAGTCAAAGCAGGTCGATAAAGAAGACTGATACTATAACAATGCAACATGTGTGTCATGCAGGGTAGCCTGTATTGCAGGAGTTGGGAAAACACCTTTTTTCTCATATCTCCACTCCTATTGGAGCTCGGAGGCTATACATTCAACAGTGTTGATATTCATGAGGTCTGCTGTTTCTGTACAAAATTTGGTTGAAATCGATCTAGGGGTTTGGGAGGAGATCCTGTACACTCTATACATCTGTGTGTGTGTGCATGTGCATGTGTGTGTGTGTGTGAGAGAGAGAGAGTTTGTGTGTGTGTGTGAAATTTATAATATATGTTCTCTATTCAGAGAAAGGCTAACAATTATGACGGCATACACACTCTTAACACAAGTTACCAAGTCTGTGATGACAGTTCAAGAAGACAGGACACAAGGATGGGGTTTATCCTGTTAACAGCCGAGTTAAATACAGTATTAAAATAAAGTTACAAAACAGAGTGATGCACTATATGGCTCACTATTAGCCAAAAACCACAAATCACGATGACAAAATGAATACACAAACTGACTCCCTTGATATGTTAGCACGTATTAACAGTCTCTTTAAATTAATGCTGTACATAGAAGTCTGCCTTGCACAATCATAGAGATTACTTAAAAGTGCCCGTTCCTAGCTGCATTTGTTAAAAGCAAACGCGGTGTCATTTAAAGACCTTTACGAGTAATGTGACACATCTTTCTCATTTTTTATCAGAACTTTTTGAACTTTTTGAACTTTTTGAAGGGTAATAAAAAATTTAAATGACATATGTCATAATTTAATTTCTGGATAGTACCAACATCAAATAACGTAAGTCAAAAGTGTTTAACAGATCATTGTTACTGTGAACCTATATAATGTCATTCAAAAGACTAGGGTCCATCTCTCAGCTGCACATGCCAAAGAAGGCAATGTCTTTTCATGTTCCTTCTACCATCTAAGAATATCAGTTTCCGCCTCTGCATCCTTTTCGGTGACAGCGATTGAGAGATACATCAGTACTTCGCGGTGTTTGTCCACATGATTCAGACTTCTCGCATACCTCTGGAATTTCAATGGACACAACAGTTTCGATGGGCCTGATGTAGTTTCGTGTGAACCATGAGCAACTAGAAGTATCAGAATCGTTGGCAACATTCACTCATCCTGTCTCAAGATCACAGAATAATAGGCGTATATAGTTGTTTACTCACCTGAAATGCAGCAACCTCTTCGAAAACAACTTCTCTGTACTCAGTGCTCAGAACCAAAAGGTCACGATATGGTGGATAAATAACGTTACGACTTTGTGGTGCGAGTGTTGTTTAATCCTATCACTAATTCCGTCCCTATAACCTCTGCATCTTAATTTAAGTATTGCCCTGACATCACTATCCAACTCATTGAGACTCAAGTGATCATACAGAAGTTTAAACCATCACAGAAGTACCAACCGGAGGGTTGAATAATTGTCTCGTTCTAGGTTATTACCAGCTTCTTGTAATGGCTTGAGGAACAGGATAAGTTCGTTTAGGGTCTACTCACCTATATTCTGAAATCTATTCAGTTCTTTTTGGGGGAGCAACTATTTAACTTCGATCAGAGGGATGGTATCTAACAGAGTAGCATATCTAACAGTGTGTTCCATCGGACTTCGACCTCTTATTTAAGTCTGTTTGAAAGAAAAACTCTCTTACAATACGCCACAAGTGCTTCCCACGAGTTTATCGTCTATTATGCACGAGTTAGGTCTGGTTCCGATACTAGGAACTCCGATTTCAAAGTATGTTTCACTTAAGCCATAAGCCAAGTACAAGCACAAGGAAGCCTAGTAAAGTCTTTCAGAGCTGCCACTGTATTAGAACCTTGATCTGTTTCTAAAGGCGTTGAATCCTTCAAATCCTAAGAAATTTGCAAGATCTCGAAATGGCAAACAAGCGTCATCGGGAAATGGGAAATGGGGCAGTTTTCCGTACTCTGTTTTCTATATGCCACTTTTCAATAATACTGGATACAGTCACTGTAGTGTATGTTACTTTACGTGCACCATCCAGCCGCATATAAATTTGGGAAGAAACTCTTTTGTCGGCAATAACAGCAGTAACTCTTGGAACCAACACCTTTTTAAGAGAGTTTGTAATGGATTTAACTTACCGAGATGGGGTGGGATAGTATAGCCTCTACACAGATAAATTTTGGGTATACGATAAATCACACAAATCTAAAGGCTGTCAATTCGACTAAATACCTAGGAATTACAATTACGAAAGATTTAGGTTTTCCTTTTTCCCACGCGCCATTCGAGGGTGGAATGGTAGAGAAGTAGTATGAAAATGGTTCGATGAACCCTCTGCCAGGCACTTAAGTGTGAATTGCAGAGTAACCATGTAGATGTAGATGTGTAGAGACCAACTTCACAACGCACTTCAGCACCAAGAGATAGGAGTGCGCTGTCTACTTTCTTGAAAACTGAGCCACGAACATCAGAATGAACTAAAATGTTTGCTACGGTCGCAGGTTCGAATCCTGCCTCGGGCATGGATGTCTGTGATGTCCTTAGGTTAGTTAGGTTTAAGTAGTTCTAAGTTCTAGGGGACTGATGACCACAGATATTAAGTCCCATAGTGCTCAGAGCCATTTGAACCATTTGAACTAAAATGTTTACAGCACATGAGTGCCACTGAATCACAAAAAACGTTATTTTAATATGCGCTGCTTCATTGCTTGCCACAATATCCAAGTAAATACATATTTTTAATGAAGTAATGTAATTATTTAAACGCCATCAATAATGAAATGGAAATCGGTGCCGGCCGCTGGTGGCCGAGCGGTTATGGCGCTACAGTCTGGAACCGCGCGACCGCTACGGTCGCAGGTTCTAATCCTGCCTCGGGCATGGATGTGTGTGTTGTCCTTAGGTTAGTTAGGTTTAAGTAGTTCTAAGTTCTAGGGGACTTATGACCTCAGCAGTCGAGTTCCATAGTTTTTTTGGAAATCGGTGTGGGTCTGCAACAACATAAGAGATGGAATTAAACGTTTATTTTTATACGGAGAACGAGGTTTTTCATGTCCTCTCTTGATTTTCTTAATGAAACGGTCTGATAGATTTACGACTTTATTAACATGTTGGTGAGATGAATCTTTGTAAAGTTTACTGAACTCTCGCAAAAGACCTAAATTTCAACATCGTAACAAGGGAAATGTAGATGTTACTCGAAAGTTACCACTGATGATACACTCCTGCACGCTTTAGTACGGGAATGAGTCGAGGAATAAGGCGCGACTCCAGCGCCATCGTTCTCTGTCTCCTCATACTCGCGGACAGGGAAGGCAGGGGGGGGGGGGGCGGGGGGCGGAGGAGGACAGAGGCCAGTATGGCACTGATGTAACAGTGACGCCTTGATTACTAAGGTATGCAACCCTCATACTCACTCTGTTTCTGATCTCGATCCACCCAGGTATGTTCTTCCAGATTATTTATGTTGATCGCTGCTCTCGATCAGAATTATTGGATAATTTAATGTATCTTCTTTGGTGAAGGAATTTCAGAAACGATTTTGGTCATAGCTGTTGTTCAGGAGCTGCATTGTGTATTCTTTTCACTAAAATGAAAGTCTGGTATTGTTGTTGCTGTTGTGGTCTTCAGTCCAGAGACTGGTTTGATGCAGCTCTCCATGCTACTCTATCCTGTGCAAGCTTCTTCATCTCCCAGTACCTACTGCAGCCTACATCCTTCTGAATCTGCTTAGTGTATTCATCTCTTGGTCTCCCTCTACGATTTGTACCCTCCATGTTGCCCTCGAATACTAAATTTGTGATCCCTTGATGCCTCAGAACATGTCCTACCAATCGATCCCTTCTTCTCGTGAGGTTGTGCCACAAATTTCTCTTCTCCCCAATTCTATTCAATACCTCCTCATTAATTACGTGATCTACCCACCTAATCTTCAGCAATCTTCTGTAGGACCACATTTCGAAAGCTTCTATCCTCTTCTTGTCTAAACTATTTATCATCCATGTCCCACTTCCATACATGGCTACACTTCACGAAAATACTTTCAGAAACGACTTCCTGGCATTTAAATCTATACTCGATGTTAACAAATTTCTCTTCTTCAGAAACGCTTTCCTTGCCATTGCCAGTCTACATTTTATATCCTCTCTACTTCGACCATCATCAGTTATTTTGCTCCCCAAATAGCAAAACTCCTTTAGTACTTTAAGTGTCTCATTTCCTAATCTAATACCCTCAGCATCACCCCAGTTAACTCGACTACATTCCATTATCCTCGTTTTGCTTTTGTTGATGTTCATCTTATATCCTCCTTTCAAGACACTGTCCATTCCGTTCAGCTGCTCTTCCAGGTCCTTTGGAGAGTGTGACAGAATTGCAATGTCACCGGTGAACCTCTAAGTTTTTATTTATTCTCCTCAGATTTTAATTCCTACTCCAAATTTTTCTTTTGTTTCCTTTACTGCTTGCTCGATATACAGATTGAATAACATCGGGGAGAGGCTACAACCCTGTCTCACTCCCTTCCCAACCACTGCTTCCCTTTCAGGCCCCTCGACTCTTATAACTGCCATTTGGTTTCTATACAAATTGTAAATAACCCATTTCGCTCCCTGTATTTTACTCCTGCCACCTTCAGAATTTGAAAGAGTATTCCAGTCAACATTGTTAAAAGCCTTCTCTATGTCTAAAAATGCTAGAAACGTAGGTTGGCCTTTCCTTAATCTACAGCCGGTCAGTGTGGCCGAGCGGTTCTCGACGCTTCAGTCCGGAACTGTGCTGCTGGTACGGTCGCAGGTTCGAATCCTGCCTCGGGCATGGATGTGTGTGATGTCCTGAGGTTAGTTAGGTTTAAGTAGTTCTAAGTCTATGGGACTGATGACCTCAGATGTTAAGTCCTATAGTTCTCAGAGCCATCTGAAACATTTGAACCTTAATCTAAGATAAGTCGTAGGGTAGTATGGTATTAGGTACACAAAAATTTTTAATTTCACTTTAGAGGTTTAATCAGATTAATCTTCATCTTCTGAATTTTGATACGGGCTTAAATCATAGCTTTCAAGTATTTGTATGCTAGACTTTGCATTTATATGAGCTACAGACATACTGCATATGATGCCGACGCTTAAAATGCGCTGGGTCCTTTCCACATTTTCATGATGGCTGTCTCCACACTCCGGCATTATAAACCGAGTGTCACTCACTCACCTTGCGATTCCACAAACTTGCTTCTGGCTGCCAACATCGACCTTCGAATGTAGAAAAGAATTGCTGCTATTCCATCGCCCTATGACGCCACCACCAGTTGTTAATAAAACAGAATTTTTTAATTAGCTTCCTCCACATGTAATTTTGTTGTTATACTTGATTGGCCATTGGCCACTGACCATTTGATTCAGTGTAATTGTCGTTTGATATGCTTATGTTACACATTTTATATGATTTTATAAGTCTCTGTTGATGCTGGCGTTGGTTTTGAAAGCATATACGGATGCTAGCGCTCCCAACCTTTGGTGACATTAAAAGCAACGGTGGTAACAGTAAGAGTGCAACGGGAATTCCACTGTTAAATGCAGAGGAGAGAGCAGATAGGTGGAAAGAATACATTGAAAGCCTCTATGAGGGTGAAGATTTGTCTGATGTGATAGAAGAAGACACAGGAGTCGATTTAGAAGAGATAGGGGATCCAGTATAAGAATCGGAATTTAAAAGAGCTTTGGAGGACTTACTGTCAAATAAGGCAGAAAGGATAGATAACATTCCATCAGAATTTCTAAAATCATTGGGGGAATTATCGCACAATCAGCTTAACAGCTCATGCATCGAAGCTGCTTACAAGAATAATATACAGAAGAATGGAAAAGAAAATTGAGAATGCGCTAGGTGACGATCAGTTTGGCTTTAGGAAAAGTAAAGGGACGAGAGAGACAATTCTGACGTTACGGCTAATAATAGAAGCAAGGCTAAAGAAAAATCAAGACACTTTCATAGGATTTGTCGACCTGGAAAAAGCGTTCGACAATATAAAATGGTGCAAGCTGTTCGAGATTCTGAAAAAAGTAGGGGTAAGCTATAGGGAGAGACGGGTCATATACAATATGTACAACAACCAAGAGGGAATAATAAGAGTGGACGATCAAGAACGACGTGCTCGTATTAAGAAGAGTGTAAGACAAGGCTATAGCCTTTCGCCTCACTCTTCAATCTGTACATCGAGGAAGCAATGATGGAAATAAAAGAAAGGTTCAGGAGTGGAATTAAAATACAAGGTGAAAGGATATCAATGATACGATTCGCTGATGACATTGCTATCCTGAGTGCAAGTGAAGAAGAATTAAATGATCTGCTGAACGGAATGAGCAGTCTAATGAGTACACAGTATGGTTTGAGAGTAAATCGGAGAAAGACGAAGGTAATGAGAAGTAGTAGAAATGAGAACAACGAGAAACTTAACATCAGGATTGATGGTCACGAAGTCAATGAAGTTAAGGATTTCTGCTACCTAGGCAGTAAAATAACCAATGACGGACGGAGCAAGGAGGACATCAAAAGCAGACTCGCTATGGCAAAAAAGGCATTTTTGGCCAAGAGAAGTCTACTAATATCAAATACCGGCCTTAATTTGAGGAAGAAATTTCTGAGGATGTACGTCTGGAGTACAGCATTGTATGGTAGTGAAACATGGACTGTGGGAAAACCGGAACAGAAGATAATCGAAGCATTTGAGATGTGGTGCTATGGACAAATGTTGAAAATTAGGTGGACTGATAATGTAAGGAATGAGGAGGTTCTGCGCAGAATCGGAGAGGAAAGGAATATGTGGAAAACACTGATAAGGAGAAGGGACAGGATGATAGGACATCTGCTAAGACATGAGGGAATGACTTCCATGGTACTAGAGGGAGCTGTAGAGGGCAAAAACTGTAGAGGAAGACAGAGATTGGAATACGTCAAGCAAATAATTGAGGACGTAGGTTGCAAGTGCTATTTTGAGATGAAGAGGTTAGCACAGGAAAGGAATTCGTTGATGACCAAAAAAAAAAAAAAAAAAAAAGCGCTCTCACTATGTGTAAACTGTATATGTGATAAGTTCCCTTCAAGTTATGTCTGCTGGTTGTTATTCATAATATTTATTACGTCCTATTTGCAATGTAGCATTCTGTTGATTGCTATTTATGTATTTTTTGCGATATAACGTGGTTTATTGTATCCTTAAGTAAGGTATGTGGCTTCTTTCTGAAGCTGAATTACTGTACAATCGTTTTTGACAAACATGTTACATTTTTCTGATGCTCGGTCACTGTACGTTTCGATCGTTTTGGGGGGCACCACAGCCGTATATTTGCTAAAAGACATGTTAAAGTATTACAACTGGGATGTTTTTTTTTCAGAAGTATTCAGTTTATTATACCTTGCACGATTGGCAAATTTCGGTCTTACAAACCATTCTAAAGCACAGGAGGCGTCAACCCGTATTGTATAATTATCCTGTTAATATATATCGCTGTTTAATTACAGTATAAATGTACACCACATCGACACCTATTGTACTTGAAAATGGCTTGTAAGGCCGAAATTGGCCAGTCGTGCAAGGTATAATAACTTGAATACTTGTGAGAAAAGCAGCCGAGGTGGTATGGTTCAAAATGTCCTTTAACACTGTATATTTGTTTCTAACAACCTTTTAATACGTTTTGCTTACACTTTTTAGGATATCTTTTTACCATGTTATTGGTATTTGGACATCAGCTTACCTATGATTTAAGCCTGTACCAAAGTTCTGGAGATGACCGTATTCTGTTGAAAATGCTAAAGTGAAATTAAAAATCATTTGTGCAACCAAGGACTGAATTTTACTTTGATGAAAAGAATATGGGAAAACAGTGTTTAACTCCTCTTTAGTGGCGCAGTCGTTGGTAACGTTGCCTTTGGTATCACGCAGTAAAGGTATTGATTGTCTCTTGCTGCTGGTATACTTTTCGTACGGTAAGAATGCTGTGTATTTCCTGTCACATTTAGAGAGAGAGCTTAAAATTTGTGTTAAGTGTGGAGCTTCTGTGAAACGTCGCCAGTATTGGAGATTTTGTGTTCATTTAAATCTGGCACGCTTCTTTCGTTGCTTCCGCAACAAAGTTCTGACATATTTTGTGTACCACGAAAACTTGCTCCCACTCTCGATAATGTAACTGGTGCGTGTGATCATTGCTTGTACAGCCCTCTCGCAGTGTCCGGAGCAAGTACGGTGGGTCTGACACACCGGTGTCAATGTGTAGTTATGTTGGTAACGAAGCCAGTTTGACGTGCGGAACTCCGTTCCTTGCTGACATACAGGGCGCTCGGCGGCGCTTAGCAGCAGTAGTCCCAGCTTCCTTCCTGCCAGGTGTGGCTACACATGCCTTCAGACCAGCACACAGGAACGCTGCAAGTGCTGCAGCGTATCTCGGCGAGCGGTATCTGTCGGCAGAGTCACTTCCTGCAGCGTACCGAAAAAAAAGGTCGTAATCAGAAAAGCCATAAAAGTCCTACACGTTCGCCTATATCTTCCGTCAGAAGATGGTTCTGGAAGAAACTTCTGCTATTTCTTTTCCTTTGTTGACCAAAATGAACCAGTGTCCCGCATCTAGTGACTGCACCGTTAACTGGATGTTGAGTACAAAGAGACAAAGGAAATGTTTCCTTCTCAACTCGAATTAGCTAGATTTTGATTCTTTCTTCGATGTAATCAGCTTGTTTACTGCGGAGTCTACCACACTGTTGACTCTGCATCTACATCTACATACACCAGTGGCCCTTAAAATTGCTACAGCAAGAATAAATGCAGATGATAAACGGGTATTCATTGGACAAATATATTATACTCGAACTGACATGTGATTACATTTTCGCACAATTTGGGTGCACAGATCCTGAGAAAACAGTACCCAGAACAACCACCATTGGCCGTAATAACGGCCTTGATACGCCTGGGCATTGAGTCAAACAGAGCTTGGATGGCGTGTACAGGTACAGCTGCCCATGCAGCTTCAACACGATACCACAGTTCATCAAGAGTAGTGACTGGCGTATTGTGACGAGCCACTTGCTCGGCCACCATTGACCAGACGTTTTCAATTGGTGAGAGATCTGGAGAATGTGCTGGCCAAGGCAGCATTCGAACATTTTCTGTATCCAGAAAGTCCTGTACAGGACCTGCAACATGCGTTCGTGCATTATCCTGCTGAAATGTAAAGTTTCGCAGGGATCGAATGAAAGGTAGAGCAACGGGTCGTAACACATCTGAAATGTAACGTCCACTGTTCAAAGTGCCGTCAATGCGAACAAGAGGTGACCGAGACGTGTAACGAATGGCACCCTCTACCATCATGCCGGGTGATACGCCAGTATGGCGATGACGGATACACGATTCCAATGTGCGTTCACCGCGATGTCGCCAAACACGGATGCGACCACCATGATGCTGTAAACAGAACCTGGATTCATCCGAAAAAATGACGTTTTGCCATTCGTGCACCCAGGTTCGTCGTTGAGTACACCATCGCAGGCGCTCCCGTCTGTGATGCAGCGTTAAGGGTAATCGCAGCCATGGTCTCCGAGCTGATAGTCCATGCTACTCCAAACGTCGTCGAACTTTTCGTGCAGATGGTTGTTGTCTTGAAAAGTCCTCATCTGTTGACTCAGGGATCAAGACGTGATTGCACGATCCTTTACAGCCATGCGGATAAGATGCCTGTCATCTCGACTTTTAGTGATTCGAGGCCGTTGGGATCCAGCACAGCGTTCCGTATTACGCTCGTGAACCTACCGATTCTGTATTCTGCAAACATTGGATCTCGACCAGCGCGAGCAGCAATGTCACGATACGATAAACCGCAATCGCGATAGGCTACAATCCGACATTTATCAAAGTCGGAAACGTGATGGTACGCATTTCTCCTCCTTACACGAGGCACCACAACAACGTTTCACCAGGCAACGCCGGTCAATTGCTGTTTGTATTTGAGAAATCGGTTGGAAACTTTCCTCATGTCAACACGTTGTAGGTGTCGCCACCGCCTCCAACCTTGCGTGAATGCTTTGAAAAGCAAATTATTTGCATATCACAGCAACTTCTTCCTGTCGGTTAAATTTCGCATCTGTAGCACGTCATCTTCGTGGTGTAGCGATTTTAATGGCCAGTAGTGTAGATACTCCGCAAGCCAATGTAAGGTGCGTGGCGGAGGGTACCCTGTGCCACTACTTGTCGTTTCCCCTCCCACTCGCAAATAGAGAAAGGGAAAAAAACGACAGTCTAAAGGCCTCCGTATGAGCCCCAATTTCTCTTATATTATCCTCGTGGTCCTTACGCGCGATGTACACTCCTGGAAATTGAAATAAGAACACCGTGAATTCATTGTCCCAGGAAGGGGAAACTTTATTGACACATTCCTGGGGTCAGATACATCACATGATCACACTGACAGAACCACAGGCACATAGACACAGGCAACAGAGCATGCACAATGTCGGCACTAGTACAGTGTATATCCACCTTTCGCAGCAATGCAGGCTGCTATTCTCCCATGGAGACGATCGTAGAGATGCTGGATGTAGTCCTGTGGAACGGCTTGCCATGCCATTTCCACCTGGCGCCTCAGTTGGACCAGCGTTCGTGCTGGACGTGCAGACCGCGTGAGACGACGCTTCATCCAGTCCCAAACATGCTCAATGGGGGACAGATCCGGAGATCTTGCTGGCCAGGGTAGTTGTCTTACACCTTCTAGAGCACGTTGGGTGGCACGGGATACATGCGGACGTGCATTGTCCTGTTGGAACAGCAAGTTCCCTTGTCGGTCTAGGAATGGTAGAACGATGGGTTCGATGACGGTTTGGATGTACCGTGCACTATTCAGTGTCCCCTCGACGATCACCAGTGGTGTACGGCCAGTGTAGGAGATCGCTCCCCACACCATGATGCCGGGTGTTGGCCCTTTGTGCCGTCGTATGCAGTCCTGATTGTGGCGCTCACCTGCACGGCGCCAAACACGCATACGACCATCATTGGCACCAAGGCAGAAGCGACTCTCATCGCTGAAGACGACACGTCTCCATTCGTCCCTCCATTCACGCCTGTCGCGACACCACTGGAGGCGGGCTGCACGATGTTGGGGCGTGAATGGAAGACGGCCTAACGGTGTGCGGGACCGTAGCCCAGCTTCATGGAGACGGTTGCGAATGGTCCTCGCCGATACCCCAGGAGCAACAGTGTTCCTAATTTGCTGGGAAGTGGCGGTGCGGTCCCCTACGGCACTGCGTAGGATCCTACGGTCTTGGCGTGCATCCGTGCGTCGCTGCGGTCCGGTCCCAGGTCGACGGGCACGTGCACCTTCCGCCGACCACTGGCGACAACATCGATGTACTGTGGAGATCTCACGCCCCACGTGTTGAGCAATTTGGCGGTACGTCCACCCGGCCTCCCGCATGCCCACTATACGCCCTCGCTCAAAGTCCGTCAACTGCACATACGGTTCACGTCCACGCTGTCGCGGCATGCTACCAGTGTTTGCGATGGAGCTCCGTATGCCACGGCAAACTGGCTGACACTGACGGCGGCGGTGCACAAATGCTGCGCAGCTAGCGCCATTCGACGGCCAACACCGCGGTTCCTGGTGTGTCCGCTGTGCCGTGCGTGTGATCATTGCTTGTACAGCCCTCTCGCAGTGTCCGGAGCAAGTATGGTGGGTCTGACACACCGGTGTCAATGTGTTCTTTTTTCCATTTCCAGGAGTATATGTTCGCCACAGTAGAATCGTTGTGCAAACAGCTTCAAATGCCGGTTCTCTACATTTTCTCACTAGTGTTTCTTGAAGAAGACGCCGCCATCTCTCCAGGGATTCCCATTTGAGTTCCCGAAGCATCTCCGTACCATTTATGTGTTGTTCGAACCAACCGGTAACAAATCTAGCAGCCCGCCTCTGAATTCTCCGATGTGGTCCTTCAATCTGACTTGGTACGGTTACCAAATACTCGAACAATACCGAAGAACAGGTTGCAGCAGTCCTACATGCGGTCTCCTTTACAGGTGAACCACTATTTCCTAAAATTCTCCCAGTAATCCAAAGTCGACCATTTGCTTTTCCTACCACAGTTTTCTCATGCTCGTTCCACCTCATATCGCTTTGAAACGTTACGCCCAGATACTTCAACGACTTGATTGTGTCAAACTGGACACTAGTAGTACTGTATACGAACATTACAGGTTTGTTCTTCCTACTCATCTGCACTGACATAAATTTTTCCACACTTAGGCCTAACTGCAATTCATGAGCCGGCCGCGGTGGCCGAGCGGTTCTAGGCGCTTCAGTCCGGAACCGCGCGACTGCTACGGTCGCAGGTTCGAATCCTCGTCGGCCTTGGATGAGTATGATGTCCTTAGGTTAGTAAGGTTTAAGTTGTTCTAAGTTCTAGGGGACTGATGGCCTCAAATGTCAAGTCCCATAGTGCTCAGAGCCATTTGAGCCATTCATGACACCAACTAGCAATTTTGTCGGATCCTCTTGTATCTCCCTACAATCACTCAACTTCGACACCTTACCGTGCACCACGACTTCGGTAACTTTTGTTCTTCCTTGTGTCAGATGATCAAATGGTTCAAATGGCTCTAAGCACTATGGGACTTAACATCTGAGGTCATCAGTCCCCTATAGAACCACTTAAACCTAACTAACCTAAGCACTTCACACACATCCATGACCGAGGCAGGATTCGAACCTGCGACCGTAGCAGCAGGGCGGGTCCGGAGTGAAGCGCATAGAACCGCTCGGCCACAGCGGCCGGCGTGTGATGATCCTAACATAATCTCAATTACACTGTCACGGAAGGCAGTTTTATTTTTGTCTCTTGTTGAAGCGTGGCTCTTAGCGCGTATTGTACATTTCGTGTGAAACCACAGTGTACCATAAAAGTTGCGACACTCCGTCTCGTTTCTGTTACTACCAGCGACAGCAGCGCTCCAAGCGGTCATCAAGCGACACTTCTAAATATGACATCGGATGAGTGCTAATACTAATGTTTATTCTGATTTGTAACATAGCATTTACAATAGTGCCATAAAAATCGACAATAACAAAAAAAATTTCAATACACATGCGTGATTATTTAGCTTCCTAAGGTCCTTGGGAGATACGAAACAGCCGGCCGCGGTGGTCTCGCGGTTCTAGGCGCGCAGTCCGGAACCGTGCGACTGATACGGTCACAGGTTCGAATCCTGCCTCGGGCATGGATGTGTGTGATGTCCTTAGGTTAGTTAGGTTTAAGTAGTTCTAAGTTCTAGGGGACTAATGACCACAGCAGTTGAGTCCCATAGTGCTCAGAGCCATTTGAACCATTTTTTTAGATACGAAACAGGGCATTGCAGGACAGTATATTTATGATTCTATTGTAATGTTCTGACATTTACTAAATAATGTCGTTTTCTTTTAATAACAAAAAAATTGCTAGTAAACGCCAGAACTGACCTTTTACAGAAAGACGTCGTATATCTATCCAGCAAAATAGAGTTTTGTTCGCTACACTGTCAGCCAAATCAGTTAATGTGGCTCATAGGAAACCTATATGCAGTGTAATACCTACATTATTTCACGTATAAATTAGCCATCACAACTGTAGCTTAAGGGAAGACCCCAAAGAAATGAATATAAATCGTCAAAAACAATGAAACTGTTTCCCAACGCATGAGAAATCAGTTCCACCATTGTTACTAAATCTGAGCCATTAACAGCAATAATCTTCAACACATTCTCTTTTCAAGGAAAGTAATTACATTTATAAAAATACTCGTGAGTTAGGAAGTAGAGTGAAGTGTAAAAAAGGGCTATTCATTGGACTCCCTAAAAGTCAAAGAAAGTGCCTATTATAATAACAATATACATATATACATATGTGTGTGTGTGCGCGTGGTTCTCCTGCATGTTTCAAATCGTTCAAATGGCTCTGAGCACTACGGGACTTAACATCTGTGGTCATCAGTCCCCTAAAACTTAGAACTACTTAAACCTAACTAACCTAAGAACATCACACACAGCCATGCCCGAGGCAGGATTCGAACCTGCGACCGTAGCGGTCCCGCGGTTCCAGACTGAAGCGTCTAGAACCGCTCGGCCACACCGGCCGGCCTTCTCATGCATGAAATGTGTCTATATTCTCGTGGTTTCAACGGAACAAGCTGCAAATGTAACACATATTCAAAAGTATTTCGTCATGGATGAGTTGTAGCTTATGTCACTGAACCAGTGTGTTTTGGCTGTTGAGGCGTGGCACCTTATATCGTTCCTGTCTATAGCCTGTGGATCGGGAGAGTAACTGATGTGTGCACAGTGACAGCTGGCCTGAAGCGGGTTCAGTCGAGTCCGTAGTTCTAATTTTCACCTGCTAGGGTCATAAGGCTCTTGGGAGATGCGGAACAGGGCACTGCAGGGCAGTATATTTATGATTCAATTGTAACGTTGAGACATTTACGAAATAATGTCGTTTTCTTTTAATAACAAAAAAATTGCTAGTAAACCCCATAAGAACTGACCTTTTACAGAAAGACATCTAGTCAACAAAATAGAGTTTTGTTCGCTACACTGTCAGCCAGATCAGCACAGAGACATTCAAGAAACAGGTCAATAGAATGTTTTTGTGAATTGTACTGTTTATTTCTTGAAGTCTTTTTTGTTTATTTACGTTTTTACAGTTTTGTATATGCTTTTAGTAGTGTGAATAATGTGTGAATGTGGTCTAAAGTAAATATATAGATCATTGTTCTACTGTTCAGATGTTAAAATGCCTCTGAAATCCTAAGGGACCAAACTGTTGAGGTCATCAGTCCCTAGACTTACACGCTACTTAAACTAGCTTAAAGTTACTTATACTAAGAACTACACACACACACACACACACACACACACACACACACACACATGCCTGACTCGAACTTCCAGCGGGAGGGGCCGCGCAGTCCGTGACATGGCGCCTCAAACCGCACGGCCGCTCCGTTTGGCTATTGCTCTACTGATGAACGTTGTACGACGGGCAATTTTGTATCAGAATATGTTAAGTAAGTTTATCGTAAAAGGAAAGCTAATTCGTGTGCAAATGTAAGTAGTTAATAACGGAAAATACAAACAAAATGTCAGAATGTTAAATATTTATTTCGGGAGAAAGTACACTTTGACGTTTGGTTTTTGTTTATTGGTTAGTCATGAAAAGCGCGGACTAACACGGGAGAATAATGTTTTTCTATTGGCCTTAAAGAACACTGACCAATCAGAACGGAGTATTCTTCGCGCGTCTTTTCTCTTGGAGATATAGAATGCTTACAGCAGTCTAAGAGTCGGAGCCCAGCCTTTCAATGTACGCTCGCGTGTAGCATGAGCTCCAAAGGAAGTTATAATTTGCCGGTTTTAGTTGTGCTACATGTTTCAAAAGTGTTCTAAAAATGTTAAAATGTGTGTGAATTCGTAAGGGACCAAACTGCTTAGGTCATTGGTCCCTAGACTTACACACTACTTAAACTACCGTATGCTAAGAACAAAACACACACCCATGCCCGAGGGAGGACTCGAACCTCCGGTGGGAGGGGACGCGCAGTCCGTGACATGACACCTCAAACCGTGCAGCTACTCCGCTCGGCAAAAGTGTTTTAAAGTGAAGGCATATTTATTCCGGTGTGTTTTTTTAGAAACTACGGACTTTTTAAGTAATTTTGTGTATGAGAGAAAACAGTAATTTCGCGTGGCACATTGAGTTGATCGGTGTCTAAAAACTTGAGTGCATTAGATACCGGTTAACTTGATAGTATGGCGAGCATTTTCATTTAAGAACAATCCGTGCTTAGTAGCTGTTTAGATTTCGGGAAATACGTTACCATAATCTTGCTAACGTGAATGAAAGGGTTTGTGCATGACTGTGTTAAGATTAGCACGTGCTTGGCAGAGAACGCGTACATTACCAAGGTTCAGAATATACCGACGTTTTGCCAATATTTCCACCTTTCATTCAAAATTAAGACCGTTTTCCGATTCTTGGAATAGTTACGTTGTATGCAGCTGCAAGCAAGAGAATATATACACATTTCATGCATGAGAAGCGCGCGCGCACACACACACACACACACACACACACACACACACACACACACACACACACACACACACACACATATATATATATATATATATATATATATTGTTATTATCATAGGCATTTTCTTTGACTTTTAGGGAGTCCAATGAATCGCCCTTTTCCACAGTTCACTCTACTTGCTAACTCACGAGTATTTTTAAAAATATAATTATTTTCCTTCAAACGAGAATGTGTTGAAGATTATTGTTGTTAATGGCTCAGATTTAGTAACATTCGTGGAACTGATTTCTCATGCGTTGGGAAACAGTTTCATTGTTTTTGACGATTTATTATCACTTCTTTGCGGTCTTCCCTTAAGCTATAGTTGTGATGGCTACTTTATACGTGAAATAATGTAAGTATTACATTCCCTTAGGTTTCCTATGACCCACATTCACTGATTTGGCTGACAATGTAGCGAACAAAACCTGCAGTACGGTAAGTTTCTGCTTGGCTTTCCTACCGGCGACCTGCTTCAACGAGTTCACAGGTAGGTGCAGGTAATGGACGAAAGGAACCGCGCCGCCGCACTCTTTTTACGTGTATTTCACGGTACTTCATTTCTCTTGGTCACTTAATAAGCATGTAACGCAAAAATATCACAATTATTCCGTTAATTAAGTAGAAAGTAATTAAAAACAAACATTATCCTTAAGACGCGTGTGACTGACTGCTTTCTCACCGCTTGGAGTGCTAGCGTGGTACCGGCTGACAAACGGTAACAACTTTCGCACGAGAGAGTGTCGTGACTGTATTTATTAAACAGTGGCCAAACCCAGTCTAGTTCGCTTGTTAATCTTTCTCTATGGTTATTGTTTCGTTACATAATGTTGTGACTCGTTTTCATGAGCGATAGACTCTAACATTCTTCAGCGTCACGTGTGAACTACCGTGTTTGGGTTGTTGTAGGAAGTTTTGGTAGTGCAAGAAGAGAGATTTGAAGTAAAAAGCCAGCACTTAGCTTGTTACACTTTAATAACAAACACCAAGGGGAAAGAAGACATTAACACCTCCGTTCACCGGATGTATCACTGTCAACAGTGACACACGCTCTCATTTCATGAGAGATTCTTGAGAGGCGTTTTACATGAACCATTCTCTGATCAAAATCGACTGCTCTTTGTAGGTGCACATAGTGCGCTTGCATGTAAACCAGCAGCCAATGTGGTCTTATCTTTGTCATATGATATCGAGAGCTTGCATGCATTTAAACGCGCAGTTAGGAATTATGAAACTCATCCTGAAAAGTTATGCGCTCCCCGACGGAGATGGCTGCTGGCCCTCGTAAGGCTTGCAGTGCCACAGGCTGTGACGCACGCACCGCCGCCTGTCTTTCCCGAGGTCTTCACACGTGAGACAGTGACGTCAATGATCAATTAACTGTGCCGAGTGCAGAGTACTAGAATCAAGAGTACGCCGTAGGCTGCACATGCGCAGAAACAGGGGACTGTGACGTCTGCTGACATCTGAAGTAAACCTATTCTCGCTGAACTCACAACTATTGTACTAATGGATTTTGCGGTTTAGCGTCTCCTTAATATTTATTTTGTTGCTTGCTTTGTTTTCGCTAATATTGTACGAGGGTCTGATGTTTTTCATACTGGAGCTCTCCCACAGAAAGACGGAATATCTGAAAGCAAAGAGGTATTTACGTTTTAAAATACCTGGACGAAGAAAAGGTCTACGCTCTGCGTAAATAAGAAACACAATTTCATGAAAATTATTTCCTTCAAAATATTGGGAATATTCAAATAATTACTTGTGCCAAGTTTAAAATGGAGTTAAATTTAAAAGTGGAGTTGGAGCACTGTTCTAAAAGTGGAAAAGTAAATTCCATTAAAAAAAATCTATGTTACTTGACACTTACAAATAAAACGAGGTACAAAGGATAAAGTAAAACGGCGCTATTTAATGCCTTCTAAATATTGTTTCACGTCTTTCTAAGTATAAATACTATCTAATCAAAAGTATCCGGACACCCAATAACATACATTAATATAGGATGTTTATTGAATAAAATTTTTTTGAACTAAAAATACTTTTAATGCCTGTATCGCAATTTTCCTATTAACATTAAGTTATGATAACTAGTTTCGGTTGATTCTTACAACCATCTTCAGATCTGTAAACAAATAGAGGAAAAGTGACCTAGGAAAATTTTGTACTATCAAATAGGATATAAAACACTATAAAAGCTGACCAAAAAATGTAACGGGGAGCCGGTTCTAATAGTAAAAGTGAAGATTTGACAAATCCAGTTAACAGTGTATTACACAATATGGCAATGCTTATAAGATAACATACCGTTCAAAACATAAAAGAAGCGGTTAATATGCATTGGAAAGCATTGTCAGCTGTAGAACAGCTAATGATGTTTTCCATAAGCACTGGAAGGAATCATTCGCTGTAGTATGCATATGCAGTGGAAAGTATGATTAGCTGTAATACAGGTAATGATGCTTTGCAATGCATATTCACTGCTTTTTTACATTTTGAACGCTATGTTATCTTATAAGCATTGCCATATTTTGGGCTACACTATTGTATGCATCTGTCAGATTTCAGTTTTACTATTGGAACCGGCTCCCTATTATGTTTTTTGGTCAGCTTTTACAGTGTTTTCATATTCTATTTGACCGTATAAAATTTTCTTAGCCAATTTTTGTCTCTATTTGTTTACAGATCTGAAGATGGTTGTAGAAAGCAACCGAAGCTGGTTATCACAATTGGGGTCTAGGCAGTAATTTTTTGTACTTCAAAAATTTTTATTTAATAAACAACTTTAAGAGTGGTGTCTCCTCCCTGACATTGTCGCGCTTCACTGGTATAGGATGTATTCATTGTTCGCGCTTGAGCTCTACTGGGAATCTTTCAATGAGGTGTCTGAATATCTGTGTGGGAATGGCAGCACACTCTTCTTCAGGAGACGAAACCAGAGAAATTGGTGATGGACGCTGGGATCTGAATCGAAGTCGATGTTCTAACTCATTCCAAAGGTGTTCCGTTGAGTTCAGCTCGGGACTCTGGGCAGGTTAGTCCATTTGAGGAATATTATTGTCTAGAAACCACTGGCTCGCAGACGCTGCATTATGACATGGTGCAGTATTGTGCAGATGGAAACAGTCATCGTCTCCGAACTATTACTCCAACTGTATGCGGCACACAATGCTGTAAAATGTGTTCGTAACTTTTCGAATTAGACGTTTTCTTAACCCTAAACCACTAAAGGGGGGAAAACGTTTCATTGTTACTAAACCATCGTAAATTTTCGTGCGGTCTAACGCACGGCTTTCCGGGCGGGAAAGAGCGCCTGGTCCCCGGCACGAATCCGCCCGGCGGATTTGTGTCGAGGTCCGGCGTGCCGACCAGCCTGTGGATGGTTTTTAGGCGGTTTTCCATCTGCCTGGGCGAATGCGGGCTGGTTCCGCTTATTGCGCCTCAGTTACACTATGTCGGTGATTGCTGCGCAAACAAGTTCTCCATGTACGCGTACACCACCATTACTCTACCACGCAAACATAGGGGTTACACTCGTCTGGTGTGAGACATTCCCTGGGGGGTCCGCCGGGGGCCGAACCGCACAATAACCCTGGGTTCGGTGTGGGGCGGTGGAGGGGTGAAGTGGACAGCGGTAGTCGTCGTGGGGTTGTGGACCACTGCGGCTGCGACGGGGACGGAGCCTCTCCGTCGTTTCTAGATCCCCGGTTAACATAAAATACAATACAATACAATCGTAAATTTTATCCATATTTTATTTAAAGGAAGTCATAATTAATAGTTTATACACCTGTTAGTTACAATGATAAGGTCTCCAATGGTATGTCTCTCACACACAAAATAAGTAGAAAATGTCCGTTTTTCACCCTATATTGGCAATACTAGATAAGTAGGAACGCGAATTTGTACCAACTGCAATTATAATTTTTTCGCCGGTTTAGTTATATAGGGTGAAGCGCAATAATTGTATCACATCCTGATCACGAAAAACACCTCCTTACCGTAACACGACCTTCTCTGTACTTCATTAATGGCATTATACATGATGGCACTCATCAGACCCAGACCCTTCAATCGGATTGCTACAGGATATAGCGTGATACATCACTCCAAATCATGAGTTGCTCGATCATTGTGGCCCATTATTTTTAACTCGCACAGCCGTTGTCCTTGTTGGATTTCTGGCTGCAATTTGGAAATCTCGAGTGATTCCGCCCGGTAATTTCATGTGATCTCTTAAACCATCGTCCACAATGCTCGACTATGCCACTCCTTCAGTAGATGAGGTCTGCCTGGTCTCGATTCAGTTCTTGTTCCTTCACGTTTCCATTTCACAATCCCCTCACCAACAACTGAGTTGGCCAGCTTTAGAAGGGTTAAAATGGCCCTGATGGGTTTGTTATTCAGACGACAGCCAGTAAGCAGCCCACGTTCGAAGTCACAGAGCTGTCCTGACGAACTGAGTCTCCTGTTAGTGCCTGTCTATTGAAATGAAAATAGTCTCTGCTTCCTTTTATATTGGCGGGCCCTCCTCTCGTGACATATAATGGTCATTTCCTCATTATATAAGGATGCTTTTAATCAGACAACGTACCACTTTTGTCAAGAACATTCACTAAGAATTTTTGTTTGGTTACTGACGTCATCCTCCCACTTTCCCGTAGGTCTCCTTCTATGTCTTCTTGTATCGTTTCGAATCGAGTAAAAACTCTCTTTGCCCATACACTATGCATTCGTTTGGCTTTATGCCCTGCGCATCTCGATTTTCATTGCGGTTGTAACTACTTGTTCTACTAGTTTGCTGTCAGATCCATTTGTTTGCTATCCTGCCTCACCTAGTAACTTTGTCATATAATGCTTCATTTCTTGTTGAGAAACCCCCTGTTTTTGAATGGTTTTCCTATTAAAAGTAACGTAAGTCGAACGGGTAATGCCTCCTGGATACAAACTAGTTTCAGAATCTTTGCCACACATACTCTTTTTAGTTTATCAAAAGCTGCTTCAGTCCATTTTTATTCTTGTTTCTTTTGCAAACCATCCACTCATTTTCAGCTGCCATAGAGGCAAAAAAAAGCTCGTCTCTTGGTCCTATAACTTCAGTTTATTTTGAATTTACTAATATATGCTAGTGTAGCTCTTAAAACAGTGAGAAGTAAACTCGAAAAAATGATACCGTATGTAATTCAAGCCGTACTTGAACGAGCAACGAAGGAAACCAAAGAGAAAATTGGAAATGGAATTAAAGTTCAGGGAGAGAAAACAAAAAAAAATCTGCGCTATGCCAATTACATTGTAATTCTGTCAGAGACGGGAAAGAACTTCCAAGATCCGCTGAACGGAATGGATAGCGTCTCGAACAGAGGTTATACGATGGACGCCAACAAAAGTAAAATAAGGGTAATAGAATACAGTCGAATAATTTAGGTGATGCTGATTGAATTAGATTAGGGAATGAAACACTAATAGTAGTGGGCGAGTTTTGGTGTTGGGGTAGCAAAGTAGGTAACTGATGGTGGTGGAAGTAGAAAGGATATAAAATGCAGGCTGGCACTAGCGAGAAATACGCTTCTGAATAATACAAATTTGTTGACGTCAATATAAATCTAAGTGTTAAGAAGTTTTTTCTGGAGTTATTTGTTTGTAGTGTAGCCATATACGACGATAAGCAGTTTAGGTAAGAAGAGAACAGAACGTTTTGAAATGTGGTTCTACAGAAAAATGATGAAGATAATGTAACTAATGAGGAGGCACTGAATCGACCTCAGGGGACAAAAGACTTTTATGGCACAACTAAAAGAACGGTTCGGTTTATTCTTTCTTACACCACACATAAGGAATCGTCAGTTTTGTAATGGGTGTGGGGGCGGTTATGATCAGTAAAAATTTTGGATACCAAGGCTTGAACGCAGTGAGAAGGTTCAAATAGATGTATGTTACAGTAGTTATTCGGAAATGTAGAGGCTTGCAGGTGATTGACTACCTTAGAGAGCTGAACGATATCAGTCTTCGGGCTGAAGATCAGAACAAAGACAATAACAAATTTATTGCAGAACATGGTTATATTACTTTAATAACAGGGCGACCATAACTTACACGAGACAGCCACCACCTATGTTCGACGTTAGTGTGCGGTAACCACTCACAGACAGCAGGTGGCAGTAAAAGCAGTTGAAGGTTAGGGTGGAAGCATTTCCCAAATGGCTAAGTTTGTAAACTGCCAAACCGTTCGCGTGTCGCCGCGGTTAAACTATGCTGTGGATGACAAAATGGCGCTATCCAAAATCGGCGCAGAGCAACTGTGGTGCATCATAGGCCATAGAAGACAGTGTTGAGCGATGGCTGTGGAGATGTGCAACTGTTGAGCAACTGACCGCCCAGATGAACCAAATGGCTATGAACAGTGTCTCCTGAACGACCGCTCAGCAATCATTACTGCTTATGGGACTTCGCATCAAGCAATCGCTTGTGTCATGCATTAATGCTGACAGGTGATCATCGGCGACGAAGGTTGGAATTTGCACGTCAATACCACAAATGGACTTCCACCGAGTGGCGACAGGTGGCCTTTTCACATGAATCACGTTTTATGATCCATCGGATAGAAAGCAAACACCCTGCTACAACTGTCGAAATGGTCCAGGCCGCAGGAGGGAAGTTAATCGTCTTGGGAATGTTTTCGTGACATTCCCTGGCTAATCTCGTCATTCTGTAACGCACAATGGATCTTATGCATCTGTTCTTGGGGTCCACGTTTACCCCTACATGCAGTCTATTTTTCGTCGTCATGGTGACATCTGACAACAGGGATGGGTATGTTCTTCCAGCTTGAAGGGGTCCCTGAAAATTCTAATCATCAGGCGACACATCACGTAAACCCAACGTTTCCCGCCGGCCGCTGTGACCGAGCGGTTCTAGGCGCTTCAGTCCGGATCCGCGCTCCTGCTACGGTCGCAGGTTCGAATCCTGCTTCGGGCATGGATGTGTGTGATGTCCTTAGGTTAGTTAGGTTTAAGTAGTTCTAAGTCCAGGGGGCTGATGACCTCCGATGTTAAGTCCCATAGTGCTTAGAGCCATTTGAGCCAACGTTTTCCGGAAGATGGATCGGCAGAAATAGTCACCATTCTTGGTAATCACCCTCCCCGGACCTTAGCTATTTTTATGTTTTTGCCTTTGGGGCTGATCGAAAAGCTAAGTCTACAAAGAATAAGGAAACACCATCTGTCGTTCGGATTATGAACAGTGCTTCCCTCACAAAAGAATGCCAAAACGACCTGCCCGCTATGTTGTCAACAGAATACAGAAGGGCACTGAAGTGGAGGTGGAATCAACTTCGAACTACGAGAGTGAATAATCTCCCTGCAGCCGAGAATGCGCTGATTTGATACTTCCTGACAGGTTAACACTCAGTGCCAGATCACAAGACTCGAACCTGGAAGCTTGTGTGGCACCTGTTAAAACGAGATATCTACGGTGATGATGAGTATTTGAATAACTCCAAGCTCGTTTCGACAGACACCAATACGTGTACTGAACAACGGTACAATCTATCAGTATTTAGAGATGGTATGGCTCGATTAATAAATAACCCCTGTAGGCTAGTAGCAGGCAGTTCGTATCTTTATACAGGATAGTCCACTGATCGTGATCGGGCCAAATATCTCACGAAATAAGCGTCAAACGAAGAAACTACAAAGAACAAAACTTATCTAGCTTGAAGGGGGAAATCAGATGGCGCTATGGTTGGCCCGCTAGATGGCGCTGTCATAGGTCAAACGGATAACAATTGCGCTTTTTAAAATAGGAACCGCCATTTTTTATTAGATAAATATGAATGGTTTAGTTGGACCACATTTTAGCTTTGTGACAGATGGCGCTGTAATAGTCACAAACATAGGGCTCACAATTTTTGGCGAACAGATGGTAACAGGTAGGTTTTTTAAATTAAATTACAGAAAGTAGGTACGTTTGAACGTTTTATTTCGGTTGTTCCAATGTGATACTTGTACTTTTGTGAACATACCATTTCTAAGAACGCATGCTGTTACAGCGTGATTACCTGTAAATACCACATTAATGCAATAACTGCTCAAAATGCAACCTCAATGCATTTGGCAATACGAGTAACGACAATCCTCCCAACAGCGAATAGTTCGCCTTCCGTAATGTTCGCATATGCACTGACAACGAGCTGACGCATGTTGTCAGGCGTTGTCGGTGGATCACGATAGCAAATATCCTTCAACTTGAAACTTCCTGGCAGATTAAAACTGTGTGCCGGACCGAGACTCGAACTCGGGACCTTTGCCTTTCGCGGGCAAGTGCTCTGCCTTCAACTTACCCCAAAGAAAGACATCCGGGGACGACAGATCCGATGAACGTACTTCGACGACCAATGCACCTGTCATGAAATATGCTATTCAATACCGCTTCAACCGCATGCGAGCTATGTGCCGGACATCCATCACGTTGCAAGTTCTAAAAATACCACCACTTGCACAGTAGATTAGGAATCAGATTAATAATGTTGCTCACACAGCATATGTTCGCTTTATCGGGCAACAACAAAGTTATTGACTGTGGATGGTATCGTCAGAATGGAAATAATGAAGCAACTGTAAAAAAAGTCATTAATTTTGGCACTTATCTTGAATGGATTCCCACGTAGATTTCGTCGAAGTTGTTGTGGCTCATCTTGTTGATTCTAGGGTGATTCCACTTTGAGTGCTAGAAAGTCCAGAACTGTATTTTAACAGTATTTGAAGACCTAACAAATGCGTTTTTCAGGAAATTCTTAATGATCAAACAATCCCAGATCAGAACAATGGTATGGTAGAAATAATTTTTGACTTGGTGTTCACGATCCACATTTTTATAACTTCTTGTAAATGCACATATACTTTTTCTTAATTGTCACATCATCAAGAAAACAGTTTTGTATTAATCTTCATATATTTAATTTCCACTTTAACCAAACACAAGACTTGACTGTTCTTTTACAAAGCGAAATAACAACTTAACTTCTGCAAAGTGAAACAAAGACTGCTCTGTGCGCCTTCGCGCCAAAACGGTTACAAGTAAGTCAAAGATTATGACAGTCTCACAGAAATGAATACACACAAGAACCATATCACTGTAATATATCGATACATCGGAGTACCTATACATTAATAAAACCAAATGTGAATATTGTCACAAAAATATGTCTGTTACTTCGCAGAAAAGTAGTACGATATTACTGGTACCGAGAACTGGGGTTGGAGTGCCGTAATGGTCACGTAAATAAAGAACCATTACAAAGTACATCGCCATTCTGTCATGCAGTGAAACATCTTGTAGTAACACCGGTAGAACATTACGTAGGAAATCAGCATACATTGCACCATTTAGATTGCCATCGATAAAATGGGAGCCAATTATCCTTCTTCCCATAATGCCGCACCATTCATTAACCCGCCAAGGTCGCTGATATTCCACTTGTCGCAGCCATCGTGGAATTTCCGATGCCTTACGTTACGGCTGTTTGTGAATGACGCTTCGTCGCTAAATAGAACGCGTGCAAAAAATCGGTCATCGTCCCGTAATTTCTCTTGTTGCCCGTGGCAGAACTGTACACGACGTTCAAAGTCGTCGCCATGCAATTCCTGGTGCATAGAAATATGGTACGGGTACAGTCGATGTTGATGTAGCATTCTCAACACCGACGTTTTTGAGATTCCCGATTCTCGCGCAATTTGTCTGCTACTGATGTGCGGATTAGCCGCGACAGCAGCTAAATCACCTACTTGGGCATCATCATTAGTTGCAAGTCGTGGTTGACGTTTCACATGTGGCTGAACACTTGCTGTTTCCTTAAATAACATAACTATCCGGCGAACGGTCCGGACACTTGGATGATGTCGTCCAGGAAACTGAGCAGCATACATAACACACTCCCGTTGGGCATTTTGATCACAATAGCCATGCATCAACACGATATCGATCTTTTCTACAATTGGTAAACGGTCCATTTTAACACGGGTAATGTATCACGAAGCAAATACCGCCCGCACTGGCGGAATGTTACGTGATACCACGTAGTTATACGTTTGTGACTATTAAAGCGCTATCTATCACAAAGCGAAAAAGGTGGTCCAACTAAAACATTCATATTTCTTTACGTACTACACGAATATGTTATAAAACTGGGGGTTCCTATTAAAAAAAACGCAGTTGATATCGGTTTGATTTAGGGCAGCGCCATCTAGCGTGTCAACCTTAGCGCCATCTGATTTCTCACTTCAAGCTAGACGAGTTTCGTTCTTTGTAGTTTTTTCGTTTGATGGTTATTTCGTGAGATATTTGGCCCTGTCACTATCAATGGACCACCCTGAATATGTGGATAAAAAATTAAATCATAGATACAGTTACTCATACATGGATTGATAACGCCACTCCATCTGAAAAAAAACAAACAAGATAAGAACTCGGGAGACCTATCTTCGTCGTTCGGCAGCGTGACCTACCTTATTTTTTTAAAATTGAGCCCAACGCACGACTGCGACTTCTCAAAGACATGGTACAGAGGCAACAAGTTAATAAAAGACACTAACATTAATAACAACATATTTATTGATTATTGCTTTTGCAAAAGCGTGACTTGGGGGCATATATCTGAACAAGGTAAAGACACTGGAAAATTCATTAACTTCTGGTTTGTGAGAATAATTACTCCAACAAGCACTCACATAAATTAATACAACACATAGTATCTGCTACGCTTAATATAGTTACATTTGGCCCGATTCCTGAAACGGAAATATTAAGAAAATACAGAAATATTTCCCACCTCTTCGGTGCATTGGTGCTTGATAACAATGATTTACCAAGTCCCGATCGTGAGTTAAATATTGGCCGCGACATAACGCGTGCTAAATATTGAGCTCAGCGTAATTAGCATACTGAAGTGTGATTCGTCCAGAAACATAATCAGTCACACTGCCAGAAAATACACGCCAGGCCGTAAGAAAAGGAAAGCGGTAACACCTTCCGTCTGATCGCTGAGTAGAATACAATAGAGAGGATCAACGGCCGCTTCTCAAAATCAAGTCAAAAAACATAGCTTAGTCTCTCCAAACTAGTGTTGCAGCCACTCTCAATATCAATAGCAACATCATTCACTCCTTTTCAGTTGAGTGGCAACAGAATTATCAGAGGACCGCTTGTCTGATACAAACAACTTCCAACCGGCCTCTTCCGGCTCAGCACTGTCTGTCCGCATCAACTCACCTGGAACACGCAGTTCACGCGCAAAACTGCTCAGCGCCGGGTAACTCGTAACAAGATGCACTGCACTACACGGCAAGCCCAGTTAGGTCTGCGCACATCGGACAACAGGCTGACTGTATCACTACAACTGGCTCCATATAACTCGATCTTTACAAATCATTTAACAGGTCGGGCAACCGCATTCAAAATTCCACATTTTTTAATAAAATCTTCCGCATTGGCATCTAAACTACTTTTGTTAAAAAGTCACTACCGGTTTCGCATCAGTGAAGATGCATCTTCAGGTGATCTGTACAAGAAATTAAAACATCATAGAATTACAATGGTTTTTAAAAGAGATGTGTAATACCATGTATCACACCAATGATAGCTGAAGACTCAGTGGTTCTTAGAAAGGGTCATGGCGCGGCAGTTGCTGGAGTATGAAAATAAGAATATTACACTCATCCTTTTTGGGAAGGTTCCCCGAAATTACTCTTAATGCGCAGACCGAGCTGCGCCACAAACGTATGCTATCCAATTCTGAAAAATGTGGTTCAAATGGCTCTGAGCACTATGGGACTTAACATCTGAGGTCATCAGTCCCCTAGAACTTAGAACTACTTAAACTTAACTAACCTAAGGACATCACACACACATCCATGCCCGAGGCAGGATTCGAACCTGCGACCGCAGCGGTCGCGCGGTTCCCGATTGAAGCGCCTAGAACCGCTCGGCCACGAAGGCTGGCATCCAATTTTGACTGCCTAGGCAAATAATAGTTAGCCCATCTATACACTTAACTGATGCATCCCTACAGGACACATGACACTGATATTCTCTTTTGTTGTTCTTGTTTTCGTGAGACCGTTTTTAAATTTTAATTTTATTCTCTACTGTCTTTATCGGACATTTACAAAAAAATCCTTCTTTATGTGCCCTACAGTACTATGGATATGCTATACGCTTGCTGGTTCTAAAAAGTAGTGCAATGTAGCTTGTAATATTTCTGGCTTAGTCAGCCATCATATTAGGCTCCAAGAAGCTGTTCCCAGAGCAGTGGAGATGCAAGAAGTATATAGATGACGAAATGTGGTGTGATGTACCTGTCACAGATGTTAGATTCGGTACCATTCCCGTGAGAAAGACGCCTGCATAATGCTACTACTCTGTGATTGGCTGCTGTGTTCGGAGCAAGGGCGCCAAAACGTTAAAGTATAGTTATTATTATTAATTAAACTACTCATTGGAATGACTTCACTTTTTAATATAAATATTTCTCAACAGCTGACTATCAATGAGTCATTTTAGAATTATTAAAAACAATTTAAATCAAAAACAAAAAACTGACGAAATTGCAGACGAAGCACTTCGGAAGCGTTCGGGTCACGCATTTTCTGGTATGGCGCGCGAATTGTTTCGGTCTGTTCTTCACTCTGGATTAGGCAGTCGAGAAGAACAGACATGTTGTCTGTCGTAGGATGTGTTTCCAGTTTTTATTTAAGTTCCTGTTCGTCACTCTCGATTAGGGAGTCGAGAATAACAGACATGTTGTCTGTCGCAGGATGTGTTTGCCGGTATTCAGTATTAAAAGATTCACTCCGGTAGTCATGAGGCACAGACACGTGCCACAAATAGTGTAAAGATACATTTTCGTAAACATTGTGTTTGATCATGTACTTTGCTGGATCAGAAGGTGTTGTATTAAGATCATATAGTCTTCTCGTGTGGTTATATTAAAATACGCGAGTGGCATCCCAAAGAAGTGATACATTATTTTAGAGCAGAACCTCACTAAAAGTCAGTTTCAGCCTCAAGTTACAGAACCTACGACCTGCGTGCTGTTTTCTGCGCTGGGGACATCAACTTGAAGACAGTAGGTTAGTGAACTATAACAGAACGTTCGTATTCCACACAGTGCAGTGGAAACAACTAGGCGCCTCACGTGTACTGCATGCACAGAACAAATGTGCTCAGTGACACGTCATCCGCAGTAATGCAGAGCAGGTAAAGGAGAATGATCGTTATTAACACCAACAATCAATCATTCTTCCTTTCTTGCCGTAAGCTTTATTAGGTAAGTATTTTTAGGGTAGTATTAATTTGTATTTTGAGGTTTTTTAACTGCTTTAATTGTTTTAAAAATAAATCCCTACGACCAAATAATAGTACGTAAATTTCAAGCACTGTGAAGCAAACCCCCACATTTCTAGCCATAGGTAGCGTCAGTTTCGTCCGAGAGTTGCGATAACGCCACCTCGCACACGTGGCTCGAAATGCCGACCCATTAGAACAGTTTACGTTGGCGCTGTGCTCACTTCTATGCTATCTACGGCACTGCAAGCCATTCAAGGCTCTATTACACTTAACTCTAAAAGATAAGTCAGGTTAATGTGGAGTTTTTAGTTACTCCCGTAATTATACTAGAGTCAGAAATTTAAATAGGTTTGTCAGCTTACTATCAGTTACAGGAACCGCACGAACCCGTTCAGTTTTATCATAGACAAACGCTTTTAACGTGCTATCGGTTTTGTCTTGACGACCTCCGCCTCATTTCCTCTGTTCTTTCCCCCCGGCTCCCTCTCCCCCCCCCCCCCCCCCCCCAAATGGTTCAAATGGCTCTGAGCACTATGGGACTTAACATCTGTGGTCATCAGTCCCCTAGAACTTAGAACTACTTAAACCTAACTAACCTAAGGACATCACACACATCCATGCCCGAGGCAGGATTCGAACCTGCGACCGTAGCGGTCAAGCGGTTCCGGACGGAGCGCCTGAACCGCGTGACCACCGCGGCCGCCCCCCCCCCCTTCCATGCTGTTTTTTCCCCACCTACTCTCTCTCTCTCTGCCTCCCTTCTCTCCCCTGAATCCTTTCTTCTCTCCCCTCCACTGCCTTTCCCACTCCTCGCAGTCGCCCAGCCCCCTCCCCCCTTTTTCTATGCCCCCTGTCTCCATCGGCTCCCCCTGTTTTCTTTTCCTCTCCTCCCCCTTCCCTCGCCCCTCATAGGTCCAGCTCCTCCCCCCCCCCCCCCTCCATCTGCCACCGTGTCACCTGTATAGTGCTGTTATAAGCGAGTGTTCAGTGTTGTGCGTCCCCTGTCAGTGTTGCGAACAGCCACCATGTTGTCGCTAGTTGTGTTTATCTAATGCGAACAGAAACCTGACTGTTTTTTTAATTGTGCCTGTCTACTTATTGTGTCTCTTCATCCGCATCGTCACTGCAGTGTTATTATATTTTAAATTCCACAACTTACCGCCATTTTAGAGTTTTTTACAATGTCACCGTTTTATCGCCTGTTTTTCTTGTTTGTTTCTATTCTCATTATGTTTTTTAACTTTTCTCCTAAGCTGTAGAGCAGCATATTACGCTGCTGCCAGTCCGCCCCCCCTTTGGGGGGAGGAATTGAAATCCAATAAAGGAAAAAAAAAATTGTCTTGACGGTGAACTGTGGGTCTTCTTGCGCCATGAGTTTTTCAAAACCTGTTAGTAGTCGGAACTCATAATACTTTGTGGTAGTACCTGTATATTTTAAAAGTCATTGTAATTTTGTATTTTTTCAGTTTGTCGTACATATCACTTGGAGATACATTTCTGCTGTAGCGAAACAGGCAGTGCCATTTTTACTAAAGTATTTTAAAAATCCAGTGTGCCAGATAATATTCACCATGACTCTTTACAACTGCCAAATTATAACTATTTCTGTCCTTCGAAGAGCGGGTTGCCATATGGTGGTCTTATGGCTAAGCAGAGGAATGCTCGCCCCAGTTCGTAGTCAACGATCAAGACGACAGCATCGTCTCAGTTAGGCCACCAGTGTATGAACTGCATTAGGAAGAACTTAAAGTTCGACAAGTGAAGACTCTTTTAAATTTGTTTGTATCAAGTGATACTTTAATATTAAGAGACTGCTGTAAATACTCTATAATTCCTGTGGAAATGGACTGTACGAAAGTACGTAAATCTTCATATCTGTATTGCAATAAAGGGAACCAATGTTTTATATGTTAAAGTTCCGCTCAATCTCCTCCCTGAACAAACCAAAGAACCCGCCATTGAGCCAGCGAGTACATTTTTGTACGGCCCAACAACCTCCTTTCCTTCATTCAAATACATTTCGCTCATGTGTCACCACCACGCTCTATGCATTCATTCACTGAGGTTCTCCTGCAAAGGTCGCCCCTGAAACCTAAATACTACCCACGTTTCAGAGGTCTCGGAAAATGTACCGAAGAATTCTCCTGCAAAACGATATTCAAAAATATGTAATCGAAATGAATCAACAGATACTTTTCAGCTTTTGCCTTTCGCGGGCAAATTGTCTACTGGCTGAACTACCCAATAACGACTCAAAACCCGTCTTCGCAGTTCTGCTTCAGCAGGGCCTCATCTCACCACCTTCGCCACGCGGAGTGACTGCGAGGTTTAAGGCGTCATGTCACGGATTGCATGGCCTCTCCCGCCAGAGGTTCGAGTCCTTCCTCGAGCAAGGGTGTGCGTGTTGTTCTTAGCATAAGTTAGTTTAAGGGGACATTGTATGTCCTATGCCGCCAATGTTAAATTATCGAATTTTGTGACCCTTTATCTTCGAAACTTTTTAAGACACCAACTTACAATTTTCCATAATTATTGAATGCACCTTCCAGATACACTGAACTAGAATTATAACTAAAATTGTATTGTGGGGCATGTCATCTTTTTTCTCAGACACTCAATTTTTTAACAGAATTTTGTACATAAATGAACATAAAAACAAAACAATCCAGGATATTTTAATTATTCTAGTTCCATATGTGTTGAATCTCACACTTGGAATGCTGTGAAAATTTCATGTCTCTCCCATCAGTACTTTTTTAGAAAATGGGTCACTTATTGCAAAAAATGTAGTTCAAAGATATTAAGGTTTAAATCTTTTATCACTACAAATTCTTATACAAACTTACATTTCTGCATCTTTTATGCACTAGAATTGCCCTGGCCCATTGTCTGTGTCTTCTTCAGTCACACAAGCCCACTGCTTGGCTCCTCCTTTTCTTTCTTGCTTCTTTTGCCATTTGCTGAGCAGCTAACACTGCTTCACGTACGCGAACCTCATCCAGTTTCCACAGTCCTTTAGCTGTGTTCTGTCCAAATCTTACCCCTAACTTATACAGAACTTTAAGTCTTTCATAGTTCCCACCATTAAAAGTTATTACAGCATCACACACTCCTAACTTTAGAGTCATAAATCCAACAAATACATTTTTAGGGAATCGGCACCACACAACATTATTGAAGGACTCATTCACATTCTGGATCTTCCCATGAAAATACTTCTTTAGTAGCTCAGGATTTGCCAAATGTCTGTAAATAGGCTTGATTGCCATAATATCATTAGTTTTACCACTGTCACATGTTTCTAATATTATTTTCCTTTTCTATGCACTATGGGGCTTGGTCACTTCAGAAACATTATTGTTGTTTCCTTCACTGCTAGCACTCATGTTTTCAAGTACTTCAGAAGAAAATACAGGTCTCACATATCCGTTACCTGCAAATTTGCGTTTCTTGAAGTTACTTTTACTCTTAGTTATTTTATTTACGTATAAAAAGCAATAGAAGTTAGATTACTACAAAAACAGCCTATAATCACACTACTTTCAACGAAAACTGGTATCAGAAACAAAGGACTGATTTGTTTATTCGTAAAGCAAACTTTTTAGACGTAACAGTAGGCACAAAACAAAGCAATTCACAGCCTTCTAGATTGTGTAGTTTCCAAGATATGTCTGCTCAAGTGTGGCAGTATATGCGTAGCCGCAAAAGTTGACAGTCACATGCAAACATTCAAAATATTATTTGAAGGTCTCACAATTGTCTGATTTCAATGTATTATATACCAAAATGTTCAGGAAAAGCCAAAGGACATTATGGAGAAGAAAATAGAAAATGTCAAATTTCAACGAATTTCACATACAATGTTACCATAAGTCTTTCATAGTTCCCACCATTAAAAGTTATTACAGCATCACACACTCCTAACTTTAGAGTCATAAATCCAACAAATACGCGTAAGGATTGATGACTTCAGCAAATTGGTCCCTTAGGAATTCACCCATATTTGAACATTTTTTATCATCTCTGACGTTCCGAACTTCACACGTTTTCCAGTGTACCTTCGGGAACTAATACTCCTGGAAGAAAGCATATTGTTGAGACATGGCTTAGCCACAGCATAAGGGATTGTTTAAAGGATGAATTTTCACTCTGGCACTATCTGCACTCTCTAGCACTGTATCACTCTCATATGCTGGCTCTAGTATGCTGTCACTTTGGTACTCTTGCGAGATAGAAAGTTTTGGAAGTAGGAGGTGAGGTACTGGCACAATTTTAGCTATGAGACCGTGTCGCGAGAAGTGGATGGATTGCTCAGTCGATAGAAAACTTCCCCTAGAAAGGCAAAGGTCCCAGGTTCAGATCCGATGTAGCACGCAGTTTTAACTGCAGGAAGTTTCAATTTTTAACTTCAGCAGTTGTCTTTGCTTAACACTTCTTGTGTCTATTTGTTTAGGTTACATTCCAATAGCTGTATCTCTGTATGTTACATGGAATGCTTTATTTGCATTGGTCTTCCGTCTCCTAAGATATTTACTATTCTCCCTGAAACGTCCTGTATAATGCGGGAGTACTTGTCGGCATTTCACGCATTGCTGAGAGAGTGCACCACACCCCCCTTAAAGTTGTTGATCCACATACAATTTACATAGCCCCGTTGACGAGTGAGTCACAGTACGAGTAGTTTGAAGACTGCGCTAGAACTGGTGTCGTATCGAACAATATCTTCTGCTTATTGTAAGACTTCATTTGACAACAGCACATTTTCCTGCATTTTTTTTCTTGCTTTGCAGTTGATATTCCGTATGTGACTTGTGACTGCGACAGTAACTGCGTGGAGCAGTTTGTTCCAAGTGTCCTCAACCACTGTACTGAACTACGAGATGGTGTTGCGTGAGAGTTTTCCATTGCTGACTATGTTTTAGGTAGTGCGTCTCTTCCGGCAGATCGTCGATATGTGAGCGTTTAGCAGCCGTGCATCAGTTTGGGGCAGACCGCGATATTCGAGTATCAGATATCGCAGCGTCAGTCTACGCAACGCAAACGCTGTCGCCTATCGTTGCAAGCTTAGTGTTATCAGCAGATAAAGTCTCCATGCTCAGATCCATTGTCGCTGATTGCAGCACACACAGTTGCGGTTGCTCCACTATGTAGCTGGAAGCTACAGTCGTCCCTATAGATGATCTACATCCACATTTATATACTGCTGTGGTTCTACATCCGCATCAACGCTCTGAAAATTATTGTAAGTGTGACAGTATGTATGTTCTATTGCGCGATGTCTTACTCTTACTTTCCTTGTGTTGGGTGGCACGCGGACAGACAGACAATATGTGTGTGGATGTGTGAGCTGTTACCTAATAAAAAATAAATGTCGTGTGACTAGGTCTTCCCGTTGGGTGAACCGTTCGCCGGGTGCAAGTCTTTCAATTTGACGCCACTTCGGCGACTTGCGAGTCGATGGGGACGAAATGATGATGATTAGGACAATACAACACCCAATCCCTGAGCGGAGAAAATCTCCGACCCAGCCGGGAATCGAACCCGGGGCCTTAGGATTGACATTTTGTCGCGCTGATCACTCAGCTACCGGGGGCAGACTTGTTACCTAATAATATGCTGATTAGCGGAAACATTACGACTATTGCACACCACGAGATAGAATGCTGCCTGGTGGCGTTGTGACTACAAGACGCGGTAGGGAAAATATGCTGTCCAGTCTGCCTCGTGATGACTGGGTGTTGTGTGATGTCCTTAGGTTAGTTAGGTTTAAGTAGTTCTAAGTTCTAGGGGACTGATGACCATAGATGTTAAGTCCCATAGTGCTCAGAGCTCTTTTTTGGTGTCCAGTCACATCGATGTGACTGCCTATCAGAAGCCTGAATAACAATCTTATGCAGTGCGGACTGCTAGGTTTCTCTGTTGAGGGTCCGTGGTGCGTGCAGACCGATCGAGGTTATCCCAAAGATTGTCAACTCGGTTTAAAGCCGGTGAATTTGGTTGCCAGGTGACTACAGTAAGCTCATACTGATGCTCTTCCACCCACGCACATACACTGCGAGGTGTGTGACACCGCTGCACTAGCGGTGGACATGGTCCTCAGTGACAGATGCATACTTGCATTGACCTATTGTGCCTTCCAGAATGGCGAGATCACTCAGAGAATCCCAAGTAAACATTCCCTAGACCGTAACACTCCATCTTCCGTCTTTTGTGTCTGCTTTCGGTGATATGTCTGTGTAAGCAGAAGAAACTAACGATCAAAGTCCGAAAACAATTTATTGGACTGTTCAATTAACCAAAACAAATTCTCCAAGTATAACACTAACACAAAACAGTGATTCCTCTTCGAATCACAACTACATACAAGAATAATATAGAAAACAACTGAAATAATTTCCTACTAGTCTCCGCCAGAGACTTCTCTGATATACCAAGTCTAATCCAGAGATCAGCGAAAAGATCCAAGCCGGGCTGCCGGGGTGGCAGCTATCCACGTCTGCTGGTGGTCGATGAACTGCCGATGTGCGGCCGAGCTCCGGCCTTTACAGCGCTTCGGCGGATGAATACCTCAGAACTATTTTCCATCACGTAGTTTGACGTGTGAAAATAGTTCTGGGATCTGCAGCGACCTCTTCCTTATGTTTATGTGGGCCGGTAGTGGCCCCTGGTGGCCACTGGTGTCTTTGTTGTAGTGTTGTTGTTGTTGTGGCCGTTCATCAGTATTGCCTGTCGGTTGTGTAGTGCTTCGGTGTGCCTGCGAAGCGGGCAGGCCGCGGCTGCAGGCTGTCAGTTTGGTTGCTGATACTGTAGGCGCCGTGATGTCTGGTGGAGAAGGCCACAGCATTCGGGTATTTCATTTCGCAAACGCCAGCGACCATCTGCCCGATGGACAATGAAACGTGAGTCATCTGAAAAGGCCGCTTATCGCCAGTCAGCGGACGTCTACTTGCGGTATTGGCGCCCAAATTCTCACCTTCATTGCCGATGAAGAGGAGTCTGTGGATGCACGAAACTGGCACCTGCTGAGAACACCCATACGCAGAAACGTTCGCTGAACGGTCATTGAGGACACCCTGCTGGTAGCCCCTTGGTCAGATGCTCAACAGCTGCACGTCTATTCGCCCTTACCTATCGCCGCAACTGTCGTTCACCTCTGTCGTCTGTGGCCCGTGGTCCACCAGAACGCAAAAGCGTTACGGAGATGACAGATAAACTCCAGTGGAAGACTCTGCAGGAGAGACGCTCACTGGCTCGATACGGGCTTTTGTTGAAGTTTCGAGAACATACCTTCACTGAGGAGTCAAGCAGTATATTGCTCCCTCCTACGTATATCTCGCGAAGAGACCATGAGGTTAAAATCAGAGAGATTAGAGCCCACACAGAGGCATACCGACAATCCTTCTTTCCACGAACAATACGAGACTGGAATAGAAGGGAGAACCGATAGAGGTACTCAAGATACTCTCCGCCACACACCGTCAGGTGGCTTGTGGAGTATGGATGTAGATGTAGAAATGCCTCGGAGCCGGTTTTGCATAACGTCGTTTTGCCACGCACGATAAACTTCAATCACGGTGGCATGTGAACACTTTACTAACTTATCCGTTCGGAAAATCTTCCACCCTTGGTTCAAATGGCTCTGAGCACTAAGGGACTTAACATCTGAGGTCATCAGTCCCATAGAACTTAGAACTACTTAAAACTAACTAACCTAAGGACATCACAGAGATCCATGGCCGAGGCAGGATTCGAACCTGCAATCGAAGCAGTCGCGCGGTTCCGGACTGAAGCGCCTAGAACGGCTCGGCCATCGCCGACGGCTTCCACCCTTGGTTCGAAAGCAAAGATAATGATCTTTTGGACATCAGATAAATCACTCGATTCCTCATTCCGACAACGACTGCACCGTTTTCCGCGTCCCCCCGACACGTTTTATATACCCTCGACCTGTAGTGCTGCCACCTGCCGTCTATGTGAAGTCTTTGCGCCTTGTTGTTGAACATAGGCGACGATCATGTGTCTGGACCGTGTATAAGGATAGCGGAGTATCACTGTACCAAAGACACGGGCCGTAAATACACTACTGGCCATTAAAATTGCTACGCAATGAAGATGTGCTACAGACGCGAAATTTAGCCGACAGGAAGAAGATGCTTTGATATGCAAATGATTAGCATTTCAGGGCATTCGCACAAGGTTGGCGCCGGTGGCGATACCTGCAACGTGCTGACACGAGGAACGTTTCCGACCGATTTCTCATACACAAACAGCAGTTGACCGGCGTTGCCTGGAGAAACGTTGTTGTGTTGCCGCGTGTAAGGACGAGAAATGCGTACAATCACATTTCCGAATTTGATAAAGGTCGGATTGTAGCCTATCGCGATTGCAGATTATGGTATCGCGACATTGCTGCTCGCGTTGGTCGAGATCCAATGACTGTTAGCAGAATATGGAATCGGTGGGTTCAGGAGGGAAATACGGAACGCTGTGCTGGATTCCAACGGCCTCGTATTACTAGCAGTCGAGATGACAGGCATCTTATCCGCATGGCTGTAACGGATCGTGCAGCCACGTCTCGATCCCTGAGTCAACAGATGGGGACGTTTGCAAGACAACAATCATCTGCACGAACAGTTCGAGGATGTTTGCAGCAGCTTGGACTATCAGCTCGGAGACCATGGCTGCGGTTACCCTTGACGCTGCATCACAGACAGGAGCGCCTGCGATGGTGTACTCAACGACGAACCTGGGTGCACAAATGGCAAAACGTCATTTTTTCGGATGAATCCAAGTTCTGTTTACAGCATCATGATGGTTGCATCCGTGTTTGGCGACATTGCGGTGAACGCACATTGGAAGCATGTATTCGTCATCGCCATCCTGGCGTATCACCTGGCGTGATGGTATGGGGTACCATTGGTTACACGTCTCGGTCATCTCTTGTTCGCATTGATGGCGCTTTGAGCAGTGGACGTTACATTTCAGATGCGTTACGACCTGTGGCTCTACCCTTCATTCGATCCCTGCAAAACCCTAAATTTCAGCAGGATAATGCACGACCGCATGTTGCAGGTCCTGTAGGGCCTTTCTGGATACAGTAAATGTTCGACTGCCGCCATGGCCAGCATATTCTCCAGATCTCTCACCAATTGAAAACGTCTGGTCAATGGTAGCCGAGCAACTGGCTCATCACAATTTGCTAGTCAGTACTCTTGATGAACAGTGGTATCGTGTTGAGGCTGCATGGGCAGCTGTACCTGTACATGCCATCCAAGCTCTGTTTGACTCAATGCCCATGCGTATCAAGACCGTTAATACGGCCGGAGGTGGTTCTTCTGGGGACTAATCTCTCAGGATCTATGCACCCAAATTGCGTGAGAATGTCAGTGCTAGTATAACATATTTGTCCAATGAATACCTGTTTATCATCTGCATTTCTTCTTGGTGTAGCAATTTTAATGGCCAGTAGTGTATATTGATGCACAGCCTTCCGTGCCTGATTACCTTGGGATATGAAGGACTGGACCATAGGGGTACTGAACATCATTCGTGGTACTAAAAAATATATTTATTGAACATACATCAAGCAAATCAGTGAAAACACTTAACTTTCCTCCACAATGATTAAAATGATTGACACAATAACGATTTCAAATATATACTGTGTTTCACATCAATCTACAAAGCCAAAGTTTCGATTTAAAACAATTACTAAAGGAAAGTTATTCAAAAGGTTAACACATGCTGAATAGGGATGTGAAAATGGAAATGGATTAACAGTTGCTTGAATAATTGGAAAAACTGATTCGAAAGAATAGCAAAAAAATTGGAAGGTGATTTATGAATTTGCGCACAATCTTGGGTGAACTTTAACTAATACCAGAATCAACTGACCTTTAATATCATTACATTCAAGGTCAATAAACATAATTTGCATTATGTACAGCTGCTTCCAGTCGTATGCGTTACCAAATAATCACCACAACCATAGAAACTGTGGATCTGTCACACGAAGCACAATATTTTTAATATAAGTAAACCAAGTTCAATAGGTGCCTATCAAATCTGAGTCATTACCTTTACATTAATTCCATTGCGTTTAGTCTTGAGTGTGACAATGTCGATGCAAGAACCCTCCTCCAGATGCGGTGTGAATTTTTCTTGTCTGCACCGAACCTCTTGATGCAGGGCCTCGGAGGCGAGTGAAATGATTAACAGATAGGATTTGAACTTATAATCGTGCGAATAAATATTCTTTTTCTAATAACTTTTTGTAATACTTTTAATGAACTGTTAAAAGACACATTTTTAACAATGCTGGTACGATGGATCCAAGCATACGTCCGTATGCTACCACTTCCCGAAACAAAGGGGTGAAGATACACTAATTAATAAATTGAAGCGCGTATTTCTTACTTTGTTTCATACATATATTTAACGATGTATCAAAACATTATCCTTGGCACAACACAACTCGTTAGGTGTCTTTGGTTTATTGCTCATTCAGTTTACGTATAGCTTATATATAAGGAAAGTAAAGAATGAAAAATAATACGATTCAACACATAGCGTGAGCAATTAGTGTTCTTGAAATTTGCTTAAGGACAATCACTGAAAACGTTACTGGTCAAAACAAGCTAACGAACTAACAAAACGCAACGCATGAATAGTAAAAATATGTACATAAGTGAACTCTGCTTGCGAGTAAGCCGCTCAGTGGCCCCGACGTCGCCCAAAATTTCGGGACGTCTTACAATCAGTCACCCCCCAGTAATCAGGCGCCGCCTCTCTAAAACGTAAAAACCAACAGATCAAGTACATGAACATTTACATTGCGGGACGCGTCCCGAGATCCAATTAGCTTTAAGGAACAAAATGCCTTGAAAGCCCAAAGGTCGGCAAGTTTTCTTAGGCTCCAGACTGGAACAAAACAATTATTTCAGACCTAATTAAATGTGTCGAAGGTATTTACAACGACAAGGCTGCGACTCTAAACGTTACGGTGCCTCGCAATGACAGAATTAACATAACACTCTCACTTGATAAATGCAAGCCGGCCGCGGTGGTCTAGCGGTTCTGGCGCTGCAGTCCGGAACCGCGGGACTGCTACGGTCGCAGGTTCGAATCCTGCCTCGGGCATGGGTGTGTGTGATGTCCTTAGGTTAGTTAGGTTTAAGTAGTTCTAAGTTCTAGGGGACTTATGACCTAAGATGTTGAGTCCCATAGTTCTCAGAGCCATTTGATAAATGCAAAACAGAATAATAACTATTTCAAAATGTAATAACTCGTTAAACATAGACCAGCTTAAAGATCGGCGCCACATGCACCCAAAAGGTGAGATCACGGCATCAATAATTAACTTAAGCCTGGGGAAATAGTAGTTCGTTTCGCAATTTTAACACCTGAGAATTGCTCAACAGGGCAGAAACCGTTATTAATTCTTGTCAAAGTTTACAGTGTTAATTGGAGACATAATTGCTGGCAAGCCAACAAGCCAGCACAAGAAAATAGATCACTAAAAGGCTTAAAGCATCTATTAAGTACTTTGTACAAATCGGTCTACGGTGGCATGCATGACAACCAAACAGTTACAAAAGTCGGGCTCTGGCAGGAAGGAATAGAACTCCAGTAGCCGCATAGAACTCGCAATTTAGACCAAACCATGTTTACGGAACCGTTACCAAAATACACGGAAGAGCCAGAGAAACTGGTACACGTGCCTAATATCGTGTAGGGCTCCCTCGAGCACACAGAAGTGCCACAATTATGTGAAGCCTGATATTGGAAACCTTCCAAACTATCACGCATTTGTGACTTAGGCAGCACCGTTTGGCAACGAAGTCAGCCTACGTTCCTCTACGTAATACTACAAGAATTGAGCACCTCGTGTCTGTTGTTTGGCGTGGCCAAGTGGTTAGCGAGCGGGAATGCGATGCGAAAGGGTCACGAGTTCGCGCATGGGTAGATGCAAATAATGTTTTTTTCCTCTTCATAAATGCAACACGTTCTGAGACATTGTTATTCGTGTAAGTTAAGATTTTTCTGCAATATTCGTTATTTCTTACATGTAAGAGCGCACTTCCTCAGTAATGATTTCGTGATTTCTGTGTGTTTAAAATACGAAATATGAAATTTCTGCCGGCCAGAGTGGCCGTGCGCTTATAGGCTTTACAGTCTGGAACCGCGAGGCAACTACGTTCGCAGGTTCGAATCCTGCCTCGGGCATGGATGTGTGTGATGTCCTTAGGTTCGTTAGGTTTAAGTAGTTCTAAGTTCTAGGGGATTGATGACCTCAGATGTTGAGTCCCATAGTGCTCAGAGCCATTTGAACCATTTATGAAATTTGAAATTGCTGTGAGTGAAACAATCGACACTGACCTTTATATTTTTTCTTGTGAGAAATAATTCACCATTTTTTCCGAATATGTAGCGAATTCCGAGTACGCAGTTAGACAAGAATCTAAGAGCACAACTTAAATTACTGGGAATGTAGCTAGCAGCAGTCATCTTCATAATCTTGCTTGTCACAAGTATTTATCTGCGATCGAATCCTCAACCACAGAGATGAAAGATCTCTGCCGTAATGTTTTTAGACTGTAGCACCATATACGAAACATTCATGAGATGCATGTTACAAACTTCGACGAACTGCAGGAGCTCTCGAAAATGCGTTTTTTTTTCAATTTTGTTTTTAAGACGCAAATCGTTGACGCATCATATAGAGAAGTGGGCTACTTAATCATTTGGATCTCTAGGAGCGTGTTATAACCATATTCTGTTTATCTTATTATTCTTTGAAACTCACAGAATCAAGTTTTCGGGTGTTTTTATAGATGTATTAGTAGAGTGTTGTACTACACACTATTCCTAACTCATTTTCCGAAACATAAAATCCAAAACACAATGACAGTGTGAATAAGATGACATAATGCGGCATTAACGACAATCTGCAGAATACAGTCAAATCCGCTATCGTTATTATGCACGCATGGAAATATGTGGTCAGAGAAACTGTAAAATTTTTTATGCATTTCAGCTTAGAATCATGTAAATGGATATACTGCGCCTGATACTGTTAAGGAGGCGGCAAGGGTGATGAAAGCGAGCACGTCAGCTCAAAGGAATGCGGCGTCATGCGTTATGGCAATGTAAACGCAATTTTCGGTCTTGGAAGAATAGCGCGCCTGTGTCATCTGCTAGCCGCTTTGTGTTCGTGGCGCTGTGCGCGTTGCATTGCGCATGCACGGATCTGCGGCCGCTTGCTTTTGATTGGCTTGCGCGACACGAACCGACAACGGCGCTTGGGTTCTCTAGACCCGAACGGTATCGCTAACGGAATGCATACAGAATAACGCAGGGATTCTAATTCGAGTACTAGACCGCACAATGGCGGAAAGATACAGAATAGGCACACAGGCAGCGAACCCACAGATTTATAGAAGAGGCCCCCATAGCCACAATACTGACCGACTCGACCGTTACTGCCTCCGTTAACCCGCTTTGTCTCTCTCCGCGCACCACGCCGCTCACTGCCCAAGCCACAGAGATGGGGCCCCTCCACGCCCGCACCAACGTGGTGACCGTACCCAAAGTTCTACTTTCACCTCCATCAACATGTTAGTTATCTAGTAAGTGGATCACAGGATGCTGGGCTGTGATGTTATCCGTCTGTCTGGGTAAATGGTTCAAATGGCTCTGAGCACTATGCGACTTAACTTCTGAGGTCATTAGTCGCCTAGAACTTAGAACTAATTAAACCTAACCTAAGGACATCACACACATCCATGCCCGAGGCAGGATTCGAACCTGCGACCGGAGCGGTCCCTCGGCTCTAGACTGTAGCGCCTAGAACCGCACGGCCACTCCGGCCGGCCGTCTGGGTAAGACTAAGCATTAACACGGTCCATCAGGGGATAGATAGTGGACGAAACGCGAGTGAGGGTAGCGATTTGAAGAGCAGAGAGAAAAAAGTGCCAAGGCTCGTGCTGTGGGAAAAAAACCTCTGCGACAGTGGGACGGGTAGTAAGAGCAGTAGTGGCTTACTAGCTGCGATAGTTCATGCAAGGTTGGATTTGTTAGAATGGGTATCATGCATCATTACCGTGGCAAGCGATGGCGATGTATCCCAGTTGCTGCTGCCGCTACATTCCTGGAACAATCAAGATCGTTGTATAGTAGTGGAAGATCGGCCATAGATCATCTCACTGTGTGGGACTGCCCAAGCCGTTCTCACTCTCTTCTCTGGCCAAAGTTAATGAGTGCGAGCGAGAACGTGACGCGAGATATCGAACGCGGCACGGCTCATATATGTAACAGACTTAGGCAAAGGACCTATTGTTCTGCCCCGACTATGGAAACGAACATCTCGGAAAGGCGAAGCTGTGCGGCAGTCGCGTGCTACTGCCCCGCGTGTTGTGCCGGACGAAATAACACTCGTCAGCACAGTTTCTTGGATTTTTTTCTGGAGGAAGCCGATTGGGTACTGCAACATACACAAAACATTAGATTATCATAACTTGAAAAAGATGAAATACTTATCTCCGAAACAATACGTGTCCACAGGAATGCCATTGAATTTGCTACTGCCACAAACATATCACATGCTACAGTAGAAGATAATAGCCTCCTGTCTCAAAGTAAAATTGGCCATAAACTTTGCTACATACAGGGTGTTTCAAAAATGACCGGTATATTTGAAACGGCAATAAAAACTAAACGAGCAGCGATAGAAATACACCGTTTGTTGCAATATGCTTGGGACAACAGTACATTTTCAGGCGGACAAACTTTCGAAATTACAGTAGTTACAATTTTCAACAACAGATGGCGCTGCAAGTGATGTGAAAGATATAGAAGACAACGCAGTCTGTGAGTGCGCCATTCTGTACGTCGTCTTTCTGCTGTAAGCGTGTGCTGTTCACAACGTGCAAGTGTGCTGTGGACAATATGGTTTATTCCTTAGAACAGAGGATTTTTCTGGTGTTGGAATTCCACCGTCTAGAACACAGTGTTGTTGCAACAAGACGAAGTTTTCAACGGAGGTTTAATGTAACCAAAGGACCGAAAAGCGATACAATAAAGGATCTGTTTGAAAAATTTCAACGGACTGGGAACGTGACGGATGAACGTGCTGGAAAGGTAGGGCGACCGTGTACGGCAACCACAGAGGGCAACGCGCAGCTAGTGCAGCAGGTGATCCAACAGCGGCCTCGGGTTTCCGTTCGCCGTGTTGCAGCTGCGGTCCAAATGACGCCAACGTCCACGTATCGTCTCATGCGCCAGAGTTTACACCTCTATCCATACAAAATTCAAACGCGGCAACCCCTCAGCGCCGCTACCATTGCTGCACGAGAGACATTCGCTAACGATATAGTGCACAGGATTGATGACGGCGATGTGCATGTAGGCAGCATTTGGTTTACTGACGAAGCTTATTTTTACCTGGACGGCTTCGTCAATAAACAGAACTGGCGCATATGGGGAACCGAAAAGCCCCACGTTGCAGTCCCATCGTCCCTGCATCCTCAAAAAGTACTGGTCTGGGCCGCCATTTCTTCCAAAGGAATCATTGGCCCATTTTTCAGATCCGAAACGATTACTGCATCACGCTATCTGGACATTCTTCGTGAATTTGTGGCGGTACAAACTGCCTTAGACGACACTGCGAACACCTCGTGGTTTATGCAAAATGGTGCCCGGCCACATCGCACAGCCGACGTCTTTAATTTCCTGAATGAATATTTCGATGATCGTGTGATTGCTTTGGGCTATCCGAAACATTCAGGAGGCGGCGTGGATTGGCCTCCCTATTCGCCAGACATGAACCCCTGTGACTTCTTTCTGTGGGGACACTTGAAAGACCAGGTGTACCGCCAGAATCGAGAAACAATTGAACAGCTGAAGCAGTACATCTCATCTGCATGTGAAGACATTCCGCCAGACACGTTGTCAAAGGTTTCGGGTAATTTCATTCAGAGACTACGCCATATTATTGCTACGCATGGTGGATATGTGGAAAACATCGTACTATAGAGTTTCCCAGACCGCAGCGCCATCTGTTGTTGACAATTGTAACTACTGTAATTTCGAAAGTTTGTCTGCCTGACAATGTACTGTTGTCCCAAGTATATTGCAACAAACGGTGTATTTCTATCGCTGCTCGTTTAGTTTTTATTACCGTTTCAAATGTACCGGTCATTTTTGAAACACCCTGTAGTTCTTCCTAATACAACTCTTGTACTGTAGTGGTAGATGATGTCAACTTCGTCCATGACTTAAGAGTGGGCTGAGCGACACTCCGCTCTGTCATAAATGAGCATGTTGCAGTGGAGGGCTTGTCTGTGTGGACGACTCTCATTTGCCGTTGCGTCCAGCAGCAGCAGTGCTTACTTGTGGGTCTTTAGCGAGGTATCAGTCTTGCCTTTGGGCCTAATTCTTTGGACGACACAACACTGAGGATCTATGGAAAGTTGTTGAATGATGGACTAACCGCTTGTAGGCGGTAAGAAGTTCGACGCTAACCCAACATCACAGAACGTGCAGGCTGGTTGGTTCATTTGGGATAAGAGACCAAACAGCCAGATCATCAGTCCCGTTGCATTAAGGAGGGATGGGAAAGGAAGTCGGCCGTGCCCTTTCAACAGAACCAACCCAGCGTTTGCCTGATGCGATTTAGGGAAATCACGGAAAACCTAAATCAGGATGGCCGGACGAGGGGTTTGAACCATCGTACTCCCGAAGTGTGCTAACCACTGCGACACCTCGCTCGGTAGAACGTTCAGGTCGGAGGCTTGCGGGTTCTGTAAAGCAGAACAGATGGCGATCTGTGGCATATCTGACAACAGGGTAGGTTAAAAGGCTGGTGCAAGCACAAGTTTTACGGAGCACATACTTGTGCGGACGTTGTGTAAAGCGGTGCTCCGCAGAATCCGAACTTTATGTATTTCCATGTTGAGCCAACGACATCGTCAATTATGAGTGCAGTGGGCACGCATTAAACAAAATTGGTCCGTGGATCAATGAAAACGTATCCTCTGGTCGGACGCGTCACGTTTCTTGTCCACCAGGTCGAAGACTGCTTTGGGATTCGCGATTATCCAGGCAAACGGCTGTTCGGAACGTGCACCGCGCTACGGACGCAATCAAGTGTGGGCACTATTATGCTATGGGGAGGGACCTGTGGTAGTAACTGACACCAAGATGGCTGTGAACTACGTGAACATTATTATGGACCACCTGCATCCCTTCATGCTTGATGTCTTTCCAGATGGCGATGGCATTTTATAGCAGGATAATGGTTTGTGTCGCAAGGTCAAAATCCTGTTACAGTGGCTTGAGGAACATGGTAGTCAACTCAAGTTTATGTTTTGCTGACCAAATTCACCTAATCTGAACTTAACAGAACACATGATGTTGCGTACCAGTCCCGGGTCCCTGGCGCCACATACCTCTGGAAACCTATCAAGGACTTGTCTTACCCATGCAACACAGAATCTCTGTTGTATTGCGTTCCAAATGTAGACCACATGCTGTTGAACCGGTCGGTGATCATAATGTTTTCCCTCATCAGCGTATCTGATTGCTGCAGGCATTTTTCACTGAAAACCATTTCTCGAAATTTTCTAATCCAGCACCACGAAACAATTTTTTTCCATCACCGAGCGACATTCTCCCGATAGTAAAACGAATCTGTTAGCGTTTCTCGTGATACACAGCCTAGTCACATCAATGTGACAACCACCAATGCTCGACGCCAATGAGCAACAACCACGCACAAATGGCCGGAAGCATTACTAACGGAGGAGTGTGTATAAAAAGAGTGGGTGGGAGGTCGCGGAAAGCAGTGCTGATGTTGTCGGAATGTGGAAACGGAGCGATTTATCTGACATCCAAAAGGGCATAATTATTGGCTTTATAGCCACAAGTGAAGCATTTCTGAAACTGCCAAGATTGTAAAATGTTCTTGTGCTGGCGTGGTTAAAGCATACCCTGCATGGCTATTTGGCGCTATCCAAAACCAGCGCCGAGGCAATTATGGTGTAGCAGATGCCACAGATGACAGGGGTGAACGCGCTGTGGTGATTTTTACGGGCGAGTAGATGTGCAAGTATTGAGTAGCTTGTGGTATACTGCCCACTCATCTCTTATAGTGTGCCTAGGAAGTTGCCTTCTTGGATAGCTAGACAACAAGAAGCAAATAATATTAATGGATTACTTTTGAATACATTATGGGAGCAAACAGCCATCAATGTTATTACTAATATTTACTATCAAGAACAGACTTGATCATAAATTATTTATTCCAGTGACCGGTTTCGACCACAACTGTGGTCATCTTCAGGCCTACAAGTCAAATACGAAGTTTGATCAGAGGGCTACATACAGTAAAGAAAAATATATAAAGCTACATAGTTATAAAACAATGAATTATTATCAGTGAGCAAGAATCTTGTTCTGGTGGTAAATCACTACTGGAGACATTTTTTTTTATTAATTTTGTGATACGGTACACTACAGCATCACCAACCTTCTGCAGTATAACTGTGTTGGTGAGCCAGTAAATACACTCCTGGAAATTGAAATAAGAACACCGTGAATTCATTGTCCCAGGAAGGGGAAACTTTATTGACACATTCCTGGGGTCAGATACATCACATGATCACACTGACAGAACCACAGGCACATAGACACAGGCAACAGAGCATGCACAATGTCGGCACTAGTACAGTGTATATCCACCTTTCGCAGCAATGCAGGCTGCTATTCTCCCATGGAGACGATCGTAGAGATGCTGGATGTAGTCCTGTGGAACGGCTTGCCATGCCATTTCCACCTGGCGCCTCAGTTGGACCAGCGTTCGTGCTGGACGTGCAGACCGCGTGAGACGACGCTTCATCCAGTCCCAAACATGCTCAATGGGGGACAGATCCGGAGATCTTGCTGGCCAGGGTAGTTGACTTACACCTTCTAGAGCACGTTGGGTGGCACGGGATACATGCGGACGTGCATTGTCCTGTTGGAACAGCAAGTTCCCTTGCCGGTCTAGGAATGGTAGAACGATGGGTTCGATGACGGTTTGGATGTACCGTGCACTATTCAGTGTCCCCTCGACGATCACCAGTGGTGTACGGCCAGTGTAGGAGATCGCTCCCCTCGTATGCAGTCCTGATTGTGGCGCTCACCTGCACGGCGCCAAACACGCATACCACCATCATTGGCACCAAGGCAGAAGCGACTCTCATCGCTGAAGACGACACGTCTCCATTCGTCCCTCCATTAACGCCTGTCGCGACACCACTGGTGCCGGGCTGCACGATGTTGGGGCGTGAGCGGAAGACGGCCTAACGGTGTGCGGGACCGTAGCCCAGCTTCATGGAGACGGTTGCGAATGGTCCTCGCCGATACCCCAGGAGCAACAGTGTCCCTAATTTGCTGGGAAGTGGCGGTGCGGTCCCCTACGGCACTGCGTAGGATCCTACGGTCTTGGCGTGCATCCGTGCGTCGCTGCGGTCCGGTCCCAGGTCGACGGGCACGTGCACCTTCCGCCGACCACTGGCGACAACATCGATGTACTGTGGAGACCTCACGCCCCACGTGTTGAGCAATTCGGCGGTACGTCCACCCGGCCTCCCGCATGCCCAGTATACGCCCTCGCTCAAAGTCCGTCAACTGCACATACGGTTCACGTCCACGCTGTCGCGGCATGCTACCAGTGTTAAAGACTGCGATGGAGCTCCGTATGCCACGGCAAACTGGCTGACACTGACGGCGGCGGTGCACAAATGCTGCGCAGCTAGCGCCATTCGACGGCCAACACCGCGGTTCCTGGTGTGTCCGCTGTGCCGTGCGTGTGATCATTGCTTGTACAGCCCTCTCGCAGTGTCCGGAGCAAGTATGGTGGGTCTGACACACCGGTGTCAATGTGTTCTTTTTTCCATTTCCAGGAGTGTATAAACCATAGGGCAGTGCATTGTGTCACTGCAATAAACTTTGGAGGTGTGGCGATGGGACTTGGAGTCCCATACCACCCTGCAACAGTGACAGTACTCTTCGGTCTGGCATAAAAACGTAGTCCGACATGGGCAGGTAACATTGGAAAGTCGTGGACGTGGAATGGAGGGCTAGTCTTGGCAAGGGAGGCAGCCGTGGAGAAACTTTTTTTTTAAATTTATTGTGATTTCATTTCCCTGCCCAATATGGGCAGGGGAGGGCAGTCAGTGGCACAATCCGCCGCTCTTCAGCCGAGTGACATGACAACTAATACGAGAATAAAATGTTACATGTAATGCGATAAAAAAAGGGTACATAAAAGAGAGTAAGGGGGGATAATGGAGGTAAAAATACACTGACATGGAGACATTCTTGGGGGGACAATTAAAAAAGTTGACAAAGTTAAAAAACACAGTCAGCGATTCTTAAAACACAAAGAAGACACTGAAGGCACACACACAGGTTAAAAGTCGGCCATAGGATTAAAAACACTCCAGAACAACACACTTGAAACCGACTTGGAGCTCACTCGATGAAGAATAAAACTGCCAGGTGGGACCTGCTGAGGGAGAGGCTGGAGAGGATGGAAAAGGAGGGGAGAGCAAGGTGCAGCAGGTGAGGGCGTCAGCAGGTACACCAAGAGGCAGGAGACTGGTGGGGCAGGAGATGAAGACTGAAGACAAGGCAGGAGGGAGTGCAGAGACACTGAAGGGGAGCACAAGAGAGGGAGGGGGAGTAGGAGGGGCAAGCCGCTCAGGAGAAGGGAGGGGGAGAAGAGGAAGCCCTGAGGAGGAGGCAGGAGGAAGATGTGGTTAGAGTTGGTAGGAAGGGTAGATGTCTGGTCGAAGCTCATCATCTGGGAGTGGTAGATGGTGGAAGTTGTGTTGGGAAAGGAGGCAGATGGTGTGGAGATGGAGAGAGGGTGGGACACAACGGTAAAGGTAAAGGCATGGCAACGGACTGGGGGTGGAGACGTAGGGAGACACCAGGGGGTGAGGGGGATCAATGGGGCGGACAATACATAGTGTCCGGATGTGTTCAAGGAAAATGAGAAGGTGGGGGAAGGGGATGAGGTCGTAGAGGATGAGCGTGGGGGACGGAAGGCGAGGCGGAGCACATGGCATTCGAGGATTTGGAGGGATTTATAGAACCTGGGAGGGGCGGAAATCCAAACCATGCTGGCATAACAGAGGATGGGGAGGATCCTGGATTTGTAGGTGGGAAGGATGGTGGAAGGATGCAGACCCCATGTCCGGCCAGACACTGAAATGTCCCCTTTTGAATGATTATACACGGCTGTGCTTAAACTGACACACAATATTTTTAGCGCAACGCAATCTGACTTGTAATAATCCCTACAAAAGAATGGCCCTGACTAACATTAACCTATACCTTTCGCAAATCACTTACCTCACAAAAATCTTCGTTACTCAAGCTACAGCAATACAGCGAGCGCCACTACTGCCAGCTAAATAAAAGATTCAAACTACCGAAGGCACTAACTACTGATATGCATAGTTAGCAAATGAAAGATTTTGATAGAGAACAAACAATGTATTTACCTTACTAGTGTTCAAAAGTCATAATATATATAGCAGTTCATGACAACCTGTCTTACAAATTTCAAAACTCCGCCATCTCTCTCCCCACATCCACCACTGCTGGTGACTCACCTCCAACTGCGCAGCGCTATGCGCTGTTAACATCCAACTGCCCAACACTACAATGGCAGACAACAATGCAAACTGGCCACAGACTGCACACAGCACAGTCAGTGATTTTCATACAGAGCGCTACGTAACGTTGCCAATAAGAAAACATAAACAGCCTACTTACAACAGGAGTTTCACAAGGTGGAGTCTGTTGTGAGCTTTGGGTTGGATGGTAAGGAGATGGGGAGTCCAGGTGAAGTGGCGGTCGAGGGTGAGGCCAAGGTATTTGAGGGTAGGAGTGAGGTGGATAGGACGGCCATAAATGGTGAGGTAGAAATCATGGAGACGGAAGGAGTTGGTGGTGCTGCCCATGATGATTGCCTGGTGGAGCAACCAATGTTTTTTTTTCTCTTTATTGTGATTTTAAAACCCGTAGAACAGATAGGCTGGCAGCAGCACAATACGCCACTCTGCAACCAAAGATAGTACAATGAGAAAGACAGAGAAGACACATGAGTTGGAACAAAATGGCAGGGAAAAACTGTAGACACATGAACATAAAAAACATGAAGCCGTTCACACTCGATGACAATCCACACTACAAACTGTTGACGTGAAGCACAAACACTGAAGATGTCGATGGCACTGGTGAACGATGGAGTGTGACGGTGAACACTGAACACTAAACACGACGGCACACACGAGACACTGATGGCGATGATCTCTGGCGCGCGAATGTCCACTTAGCGTGTGCGAGTCCGGAGACCTGCCAAGAGGGGAATAAGGGTGAGGTGGGGGAGAGGGGAGAACAAGGATGCAAATGGCTGAGGAGATGGGGGGAGGAGGAGAGGGACAGGGGAGGGGAAGCCCGGGGGAGGAACGGGGAGAAATGGAGGAGGGAGGGAAGAGGGAGAGAACGGAGGGAGGGTGCCCAAAGGAGCAAACACAGGAAGAGGGAGGGAGGATCAAAGTTGGTAGGAGGGGTAGATGGAGGGGAGGAGGGCATCATCAGGGAGAGGGAGCTGGCGGAAGCCACCTTGGGAGAGGGTAAGGAGGGTGGAGAGATGGAGACCGGGTGGGACGTGGGAATACAGGCAGCGGGCGGGGGTGGGAGAGGATGGGTGAGACAAGCGGGTGCGGAGGATCGAGTTTGTGGAAGGTGTACAGGGTCCGTATCCTTTGAAGGAAAAGGAGGAGGTGGGGGAACGGAATGAGATCGTACAGGACCCGCGTGGGGGAGGGGAGACGGATGCAACCAGTGCATGTCTAACTATATATACTGGAGGCTGCACCCACTTCTGACAGAATAATGTCATCGCTAATCAATGAGTTACAGGTCGAATAACAACGTAAAATTTCTTAGTTAAAAGAACAGACATAAAACTTAGCTTGTTCAACAGCTATTTTTCAGTTAAGAAGCGTTAAAAATATTTAAACATGTAGGATAAATGATCATCGTTTTGACAGTACACGGCCGGCCGAAGTGGCCGTGCGGTTAAAGGCGCTGCAGTCTGGAACCGCAAGACCGCTACGGTCGCAGGTTCGAATCCTGCCTCGGGCATGGATGTTTGTGATGTCCTTAGGTTAGTTAGGTTTAACTAGTTCTAAGTTCTAGGGGACTAATGACCTCAGCAGTTGAGTCCCATAGTGCTCAGAGCCATTTGAACCCTTTGAGAGTACATGGGTTGCCCTCTCTAGGTCTGTTAGTGAACCATTTGGAACTACTGGTTGCCTTGGTGAGGTTAGACGCCGTTCCAAGAATGTGGCAACAGGCTTCTTTCAACTGAAGTTGTTGTAGAGTCGACAGGTAAACTAGTGATTGCCATGTTGAGGATGGACGCCATTCCAAAGATGTGGCAGCAGTACTGCGCCCTCTTGATTACTTTCTATCTTAGTATTGATGGTAAGAATTAATTATTCTGTATCGAGGAATTTATATAAATGGAAGTCTCTTATTACACCATGAAATCGTATCTGTGCAGCATGTATTACAACACGTCAGTTAACGATTTTTGCAGTCTCCTCACTGGAAAGCGCCCTGATAGAGTGTCCATCGTTTCAAGAAAAACATGTTGATGCTCAATAGTACTTCGTCTGACGTGACAGTGTTTGCCATTCAATTTTCACAACAACTTCGTTGGAAAGAAGTCTGCTGCCACATCATTGGAATGGCGTCCTTCCTCAACATGGCAACCACTAATTTGCCTATCGACTTTACAACAAATTCAGTGGAAAGAAGCCTGCTGCCACATCTTTGGAACGGCGTCTAACGTCACCATGGCAACCAGTGGTTCCAAATGTTTCGCTAACAGGCCTAGAGAGGGCAACCCATGTACCGTCAAAACGATGTTCATTTATCCTATATGTTTAAATATTTTTAACGCTTCTTAACTGACAATAGCTGTTGAACAAGCTAAGTTTTGTGTGTGTTTATTTTTCTTTCTTGATACTGTTCTTTCAACTAAGTAATTTTACGTTGATATTCGACCTATAATCCATTGGTTAGCGATGAAATTCTGTCAGAAGTGGGCGGAGCCTCCAGAATATATAGTAAGACGTACACTGGTTTATCCAGTAGTGATTTACCACCAGAACGAGGTTCTTGCTCATTGGTAATTTATCGTTTTTTATAACTTTGTAGCTTTATATATTTTTCTTTAATGTATGTAGCCCTCTGATCAAACTTTGTATTTGACTTGTAAGCCTGAACATGACCACAGTTGTGGTCGAAACCGATCAACGGAATAAATAATTTGTGATCAAGATTTTTTTGATAATGAACATATTAATGGAGTTTACTTACATGGGAACCTCCCCATCGCACCCCCCTCAGATTTAATTATAAGTTGGCACAGTGGATAGGCCTTGCAAAAACTGAACACAGAACAATCGAGAAAACAGGAAGAAGTTGTGTGGAACTAAGAAAAAAAATAAGCGAAATATACAAACTGAGTAGTCCATGCGTAAGATAGGCATCATCAAGGGTAGTGTGAGCTCAGGGGCGCCGTGGTCCCGTGGTTAGCGTGAGCAGCTGTGGAACGAGAAGTCCGTGGTTCAAGTCTTTCCTCGAGTGAAAAATTTACTATCTTTATTTTCGCAAAGATATGATCTGTCCGTTCGTTCATTGACGTCTCTGTTCACTGTAATTGGTTTAGTGTCTGTGTTTTGCGACCGCATCCCAAAACTGTGCGATTAGTAGACGAAAGGACGTGCCTCTCCAATGGGAACCGAAAACATTTAATCGCAAGGCCATAGGTCAACCGATTCCTCCACAGGAAAACACGTCTGATATATTCTATACGACACTGGTGACGGCATGTGTATAACATGACCAGGAATATGTTGTCGACCCACCTAACTTGTACACTTGGCGAATGGATAAAAAGATTCTTCTACCTTGCCCGATTTAGGTTTTCTTGTGGATGTGATAATCACTCCAAAAAAAGTGACGAAAACGTAAGAGTTTGTCACATAAACTGAAAATAAAAAATTAAACTTGTCACTCGAGGGAAGACTTGAAACAAGGACCTCTCGTTCCGCAGCTGCTCACGCTAACCACGGGACCACGGCGCTCCTGAGCTCACGTTGTCCTTGATGTTGCCTATCTTGCGCATGAACTACTCAGTTTGTATATTTCGCTTTTTTTTTTCATAGTTCCACACAACTTCTTCCTGTTTTCTCGATTGATCTGTGTTCAGTTTTTCAAGGCCTATCCACTGTGCCAACTTATAGCTAAATCTGAAGGGGGTGCGATGGGGATGTTCCCTTGTTAGTAATTGAATTGCCAAAACTTTATTTTCTACATGATGGGTAGCAAGCAATTGGCGATACGCAAATAATCAATTTGCTTCACTATATTCAATGTCCATGTAAGCAATTGATATAGATCACAAGTCAGGGCTCTTCTAGTGCACATCTTCTACTGTCCGCCAGTGGCTAGGCGGCGTGTCGCTTTTATTCTCTTCATGTAGAGGCCGCTCCTGTTGTGGTGTCCTGCTAGTCAGCGTGCTATTGGCTGACGTCGTTTCACAGCCCTCTCTGCTGTATAGTTCTTCATCTTCGTGCCAGCGCTTGTTACGGCGGAACACAGCTGACCGAGAGGTTACCAACACTGTCTCCTCAACGACCGTTCAACGAACGTTACTGCATATCGGCCTCCACAACAAGAGCCTGGTTATGCACCCATACTGACTGCTGTTTATCGGTGACAAAGGCTGGAGTTTTCATGCAATTGCCGCAACTGGACGTCCACTGAGTGGCGACGGGTAGCCTGTTCTGATGAATCACCTTTTATGCTTCAAAATGGCTCTGAGCACTATGGGACTTAACATCTATGGTCATCAGTCCCCTAGAACTTAGAACTACTTAAACCTAACCAACCTAAGGACATCACACCTTTTATGCTTCGTCGGACACACAGCAGTTGGCGCATGCTGCACGAGCTCTGAAAGCAACTTGCAACAATCATCGGAAGGATCCAGACCGGAGGAGGGACTGTCGTGGTCTGCGGTATGTTTTCGTGGGATTCCATGGGAGATCATGTCATCCTGGAACACACAGTGGATCAACATGAGTATGCATCTATGCTGGGGACCATGTCCATCCTCAGATGCAGCTTGTTTTCTCACGGTACAATGGCATCTACCAGCAGGACAATGCAATGTGTCACTCAGCTCGCAATGTACCTGCGTGGTTCGAAGAGCACGAGGAAGAGTTAACTATATTCCCCTGGTCACCGCCGGACGCTGTGGACGAGCGGTTCTAGGCGCTTCAGTCTGAAACCGCGCGACCGCTACGGTCGCAGATTCGAATCCAGCCTCGGGCATGGATGTGTTTGGTGTCTTTAGGTTGGTTAGGTTTAAGTAGTTCTAAGTTCTAGGGGGCGAACGACCTCAAATGTTAAGTCCCATAGTGCTCTGAGCCATTTGAACCACTTTGAACCCTGATCACCAACTTTCCCGGATTAAAACCCAATCGAGAATTTGTGGAACGACCTTTCTCGGGCTGTTGGCGCCATGGATCCTCAACCGAGAAACCTAGCGCAGCTGGCCACTGTGCTGGAGTCGGTATGACTTCATGTTACGTTCCAGAACCCGATTGAGTTTCTTCCTGCAGTCAATGCGACTGGACAGTATGGTTCTTTCACATTTGGTTGCAACACCAATTTATGATGTTTAGGGTCATTGTAGATGATAGGTTCAAAATGGTTCAAATGGCTCTGAGCACTATGGGACTTAACAGCTATGATCATCAGTCCCCTAGAACTTAGAACTACTTAAACCTAACTAACCTAAGGACATCACACAACACCCAGTCATCAGATGATAGGTGGTCATGTAAACTTATTGTGCGTTTTGTTCGTGTGACGACGGACTCAGAGACCGAACCGGTAGCAGTAAAGATTTTCTTGTACAGCTGATGGTCAAAAACGCAGCTCTCTCAGTATCTGACAGCTGTAGAAATTCACTTCGCTAAAATATTGTTTCGCTAAAATGAGGGACATAACAATTGTAGATAAAATTGGAAGGAAAATCAGCATTGGCCGTATTTTGTTGTTTTATTGTCCGCAAAATCTATTTTCGGTAACTTAGTAGTGACCACCCTCAGTGCTGTAATATACAATTAAAATTGGTAGGCAATGGTATCAAGCTATAACCACAAGCTTAGAGCGATCACATAAACTCATGTGATAGCTCTAAGCTTGTGGTTATAGCTTGATACCAGTGCCTACCAATCTTAATTGTATATTACAGCACTGAGGATGGTGACAAAGTGACCAAAACTCGATTTTGCGGACAATAAAACAACAAAATACGGCCAATGCTGATTTTTCCTTCCAATTCTATCCACTATTTGGTCGTGGTGCACAGAACACTCCATGGAGTCGCCAATCAATAAAAATTGTATCTAAATTATCATTACCTTTTTGTTACATAGATGATCCTTCTTTTTTCTTACAAAATAAAAGTTGTAAAAATTGTAGAATATTGGTGCTGAGTTGGCCAAGTTCCTCTTGACGGCGCTTCCTCTTCGACTGTTGGTTTGTTCCACAGACCTGTTCACACCGTAGTGAGTCTAAGTTTGCAGGCATCACCTACAGCACGGGCGCACTGGAGTAACAGCTATGGGCAGCTTGTTGGGCAACTTTCTACATCAGGCAGTCGTCTTATAACTTGAAATACGTGTCTGATGAATTCATTTCGTCCATTTAGTAATTTATGCAGTTTCTTTCAGTTTTCTGCATAACTTTCTAGCTCCTCTAGGGTGCCCAGTCAATGTCCCTTGTTGGCTCTGAGCAAAATCTTTAGAATTTTGTCGATGGTTGTAACGGTGTATTCTGCTGTTTGTAACTGAAAAATCCAAAGATGTTTTGTTAGCAGCGTACCGTACGTATGTTGTTTATAACACGTAGGAAAATGTCTTCTCGTTTGGCCTTCGTAATGCTTTCAAGAATGACAAACGGCGAATTTTAAAATAACTGTGTTGCCACGTTTCAACATACAAATCTAGTAGTAATTTGTAAAAGGAGACCCTCCTTAACACGTAGCGAAACCGAGATAGCGTCGCTGTTTTGTTTTCGAGGCCTCATCTCCCAGGAACGTGTGCACTCTGGTGGAGGTTATCGGAACTAAGGCAGCTGGCGCGGTCGCCCGGCCGGGATTCCCAGTTGGCCGCGCGGAGGCGTCTCGAGATTTGCAAGTGGAGTGTGCATACGTCGCGAAACACGCTGGCGGGACGACGGGCGAGGACGCACTTCTGGGCTGCGGAGGTCAGTGACACTTCTGCTGATCCCCATGTCGCCTCGCGTTGCTAACAACCCTGAGCGCAGCCTATCAACTGTCGCGGTACTTGCCGCAGGTCTCAGATTCTGCAAACAAAACACTTGCGTCCCATAAAGACAGTCTGGTATCCTCACGCTGCAACTTTTGTGAGCCAGTACTAAAGGAATTTACTGAGATGTGTGAATTTTGGTAGAAGCAACCTGCTCAAACATGACATTTAAGCACAGAACGTGTTCGTGTTAGATTGGCAGCTTAATCACACGTTTAATACCATTGTTCACGTAAAACAGCCACATATTTCGTGATACATTGGTATAGTCATCGAATTGTCAGTGTTCATATTATCTTACCAGAACGACAAAAACACAAATAGCAGCCGTCATAATATGAAATACGTCGTACAAAAAAATGTATTACTTTTAAAGCTTTCACTGCTGTCCCCTTTACCGGTTCTGTCACAAATAGCGGTTGCACTTCATGGGGACAGAGAGATGATGCTGGCATTGAATCCTGAAACGCTGAGCTGGCTTGCTATGAAGTGTGTTTAATGCTGCTATGACAAATAATATTTGAACCGTTACCTCACTTCTATGGAAATAGGTAATGATGTTAAAATTGAATTTTTGTAAACACATAGTTGGTGCTTGCATAGCACTTTGCCTGAGCCATTTCAAAACATACTACTACATTCATATCTAAACCTACAACTGCAAATGTTTGGCAGAGAGTAGTTATACTACGATGATATCAAGCCCCATTCATCTATTAAGCATGGAAAGAATGATTGCTCGTATGCTTCTGTTTTGATCTTACCCTAATTTGATCATTTCGCTGTGTAACGACTCAATACATGACGTCTGAACATACTTGTAATTTCCTATGCGAATGTGTCTACGAAAGTTTGATTAGATTTCATTTGTATATACGCCGTTTTTCTTTCACTGTCGGTCAGCTGAAATACTGCAGTTGTACGGCGTCTGTTAAAAGGAGATATTTATATCGACTATGAGCATCTAGCTAAATCCAAGCACGGTTCGACAGACACCAATACATTTATTGTGCAACAGTACAATCTGTCAGTATTTTAGGAGTGTTATGGTGTGGCTCGATTAATAAACAACCTCTGTAAGCTACTTACGGCCAGTTAATTTCCTTAAATTTGAGAATATATATAAAATGAGCGGGACACAATTATTCATACATGGACTGATAACGTCACACAACCTCAAAACGAATAAGAACTCGGCAGGCGCAGCTTCGTCATTCGGTAGCGTGATTTACCTTAAGTTTATAAAATTAACTCCAACATAAAACTGTGACTCCTAACAGACATCGTACTGAGGCAGTAAAAGTTAATAATCCGCTCTAAAATTAAACACAAAATATTTATTGATTATTACTTCAGAAAAAGTAAGAGATGGGAGCATTAGTCTGACCAAGATAAAGAAACTGGAAAATTCAAATAAGCTCCTGGTTAATAGGATAATTGCTACAAACACACTTAGCATTTTGTACACTTACAAGGGGAGGACGCCAATTCTGAAATTCAGATTCGATTCATACTGCGCATAATAAAAGCTCATGGCCAGAGGTGTAATGTGGCAAAGCATCAAGATGCACTTCTCAGCCGTTGTCGAGAAAATCGACAGTTAAAAGAAACCGTTGCGGTGAAATACTCTCTACGATTAATAATTTTGTACAACGTCGTGGCGCAGCGCTAAGCGCTCGTGTTCGTAATCCGAAGGTCGCCGGATCGAATCTCGCACCATGCAATTTTTTTTATTATTAGTTTTTTGTAATTCATATATATATATATATATATATATATATATATATATATATATATATATATATATATATAATGTAAACTATTAATGAATTGCTTATGCATGTTGGTGAAGGCGGACCGCTCTCCAATTGTACCGCCTCCATTTTTCCGTTTTTTTAACAGGGTGTACCAAAGCTCTCCCGTCCGCACTCATTTTCGACGATGTTATAAGTTGCGCCAGGGACCGCATCTAGCAGGCAACTACGCTGTTATGAGGCGGCTCGTTTCGGCCCATTCAACATCTGTCCTTCAAGTGTAACGAGCGAGTAATGGAGTTTATATTTCATACCTGCCGCAGCAAATTTGTGTTCGTGGGGTCTCTATTCTAATTCGAACGTTTGACTTACGCTATACGTATTCGTTTCGAAGTACCGTTTCTACGTCTTCCGTTAACTATACGTGGTTAACATTATGAAGACAATTAACAACATTTGTGAAATACAACTTTGTTTGCGGAAAACATAATGATGTTCGAAGTCGCCAGTTTTCCACGACAAACGACTTTCAACAACTTATTATATGCATAATTGTTGCAACTGATTGCCGGGAATTATATATATATATATATATATATATATATATATATATATATATATATATATATGAATTACAAAAAACAAATACTAAACAAAAAGTTGCACGGCGCGAGATTCGATCCGGCGACCTTCGGATTACGAACCCCAGCGCTTACCGCTGCGCCACGACGTTGTACAAAATTATTAATCGTAGAGAGTATTTCACCGCAACGGTTTCTTTTAACTGTCGATTTTCTAGACAACGGCTGAGAAGTGCATCTTGGTGCTTTGCCACATTACACCTCTGGCCATGAGCTTTTATTATGCGCAGTATGAATCGAATCTGAATTTGACAATTGGCGACCTCCCCTTGTTAGTACAGTTACATTTGGTTCGATTTCTGAATCAGCAATGTTAAGAAAATGCAGAAATATTTCCCATCTGTTTAGTGAATGAAAACAATGATTTACGAAGTACTGATTGTGGTTTAAATATTGGCCGCGAACGTAACCACTGCTAAAAACTGAGCTCAGCCTAATCGTCACCCTCTTACGTGGTTCGCCAGGAAACATAATCAGTCACACTGCCACTAGATACATACGGAGCCGTAAGAAAAAGGCAAGCAGTAACACTTTAACTTGGATCGCTGAGCAGAATGCATATAGCAACAGGTTCTTGTCAAACTCAGTTCAAAAAACATAGCTTGTTCTCTCCAAACTAATATTGAAGACACTCTCAATACCAATAGCAACATCATTCATTCCTTTTCAGTCGAGTGGAAACAGAATTATCAGAGCACTGCTTGTCTGATACAAAAAACTTTCAATCGGCCTCTTCTGACTCAGCACTGGCCGCTCGCGCCAACTCATAGTAACTAGCAGTTCACGCGCGAAACTGCTCACTACGACTAACTCATAATAAAATGTACTGCGCTACACGACAAGCCCACTTCGGTTTGCGCACATCTGACAACAGTCTGGCTGCCTCAGTACAACTGGCTCCATACAACTCGCTCTTTTCAGCTGGCACCTTGCAACTGCGTCCTTTCCTTCCATAAAATACAGGATGCACACGTAACACCACCCCGCCCTAGGCGTTTATTGGCTCAGATAGCCACTCCATATATCGCCAGTGAAGCCCAAATACTTCCCATGTAGCTGAGGGATATCGAAATCGACCCGCGAGCGTTCGGAAATTGTACTAAAGAACAGTCCCGTAATCGATATGCAAAAATAGGTAATCGGAATGAAGGTTGATCAGTCAACAGACAGCTTTGGCTGTCAATAAAATTTTGTCAATCTTCCCAGTGATGACACCTCCAGGACCCTTCTATCATTGTATTCAACGACTGTCAACACGAGCGCTGAACGTATCTGGGATAGCGTCAATAAGAAAGCTATGGAGATCAAAATGCCTGACAACACCATCAACAAACACAATTGTTCGGGTCTGGATACAGCGTGTAACCTAACCATCGAGAGATTAAATTTGGCGCGGTAGCTCGCCGATTGCCGTAAGAGTTCGAGCTGGATGTCCATCCGTACAAAAGGAATCATTTGCTATCTTCCCCTTAATTGTATATATGTGGTGTCTGCTCTTTAGGACACGTTCGAAACCGTGGCCCTCTGTTTCTGGGTGAAATGGAACGTATGGATCAGAGACTTCGAAGTCTCTGCGACGTGTGCTACAGGTTTGAGAAGTGTAGAAACCCCATGAAGGAGTCAGGTGTGCACTACACGTCAGAGGCTGCTGCTCAGCTGAGTACGTGTGGGGTGCAAAGAAGGTTTTCTTATTTTTAGATAAGGCGACTCTCCTTCCAGACCAGATAACGATAGCTGTAGGAGACACGGAATTTTTAGTGGAAGATCCAAAGAAATTCTAAAAAAATAACTGTGCCCGCGTTAACTGGTACTCCAAAATAAACTTTCGGTCCGTATATATATACAGGGTGGTTAGAAAATGTCTGAAACGCTTGTAAGGATGTTGCAGGGCAGGTTGTAACTGAGACACTAATGTTAAGAAAAAAATTCGATACTTTGCGCCCTTTCCGAGTTATTTAGCATTGAAATTAGCCAATCCGGGCGTCACGCACTCACATTCATGCGGCCTGCCAGGGGCGGTGCTGCCCAACGAGTGCTTCGTTTGGTTAGCTGGAACTTGAATTTGCGCGCGCGTCTACTTGATTGGCTAACTTCAGTCCTAATTAACCCGGAAACGGTGCAACGTATCGAATTTATGTCTCAGTACAACATCCCCTACAGCATTCCTACAAGCGTTTCAAACATTTTCTGACCACCCTATACCACTTACTTTTAACAGTTGTTTATAACTATCGCGTTTATTTCCACTACCGAAATCCCCTGACAGAGATTCAGATAACTCAGCGCTCATGGAATGCCAGCTGCTAGATTTCCGTCAACTCGTGTACGCCCTATCCCGGACTTATAATAATTCCTCTCCAGTGTATTTCTTCTGGGCAGGTCTTCAACTTTCGTCGCTTAATCTCCAGATAGTGTCCAGTCCCTTAACGTAACCAACTGGCAGTGGCGCATCGCGCGCCAGTCCAGTTGTGTGACGTCACAGCCCATTTTGAATCATTTTTATTAATTAACATTTTTCATTTTTTGTTGTATTGTGGTTCTATAGCTAAACCTGCGAAACGTACGTTGAGATATTTAACGCTTATTTGGTTTGGTAGTCGTGCAAGCTGATGGCGGCGCGCGGTTCCAGGCTAATAGCTCCCCGGTACTGCATATACAGGGCTATTACAAATGATTGAAGCGATTTCATAAATTCACTGTAGCTCCATTCATTGACATATGGTCACGACACACTACAGATACGTAGAAAAACTCATAAAGTTTTGTTCGGCTGAAGCCGCACTTCAGGTTTCTGTCGCCAGAGCGCTCGAGAGCGCAGTGAGACAAAATGGCGACAGGAGCCGACAAAGCGTATGTCGTGCTTGAAATGCACTCACATCAGTCAGTCATAACAGTGCAACGACACTTCAGGACGAAGTTCAACAAAGATCCACCAACTGCTAACTCCATTCGGCGATGGTATGCGCAGTTTAAAGCTTCTGGATGCCTCTGTAAGGGGAAATCAACGGGTCGGCCTGCAGTGAGCGAAGAAACGGTTGAACGCGTGCGTGCAAGTTTCACGCGTAGCCCGCGGAAGTCGACGAATAAAGCAAGCAGGGAGCTAAACGTACCACAGCCGACGGTTTGGAAAATCTTACGGAAAAGGCTAAAGCAGAAGCCTTACCGTTTACAATTGCTACAAGCCCTGACACCCGATGACAAAGTCAAACGCTTTGAATTTTCGGCGCGGTTGCAACAGCTCATGGAAGAGGATGCGTTCAGTGCGAAACTTGTTTTCAGTGATGAAGCAACATTATTTCTTAGTGGTGATGTGAACAGACACAATGTGCGAATCTGGGCGGTAGAGAATCCTCACGCATTCGTGCAGCAAATTCGCAATTCACCAAAAGTTAACGTGTTTTGTGCAATCTCACGGTTTAAAGTTTACGGCCCCTTTTTCTTCTGCGAAAAAAACGTTACAGGACACGTGTATCTGGACATGCTGGAAAATTGGCTCATGCCACAACTGGAGACCGACTGCGCCGACTTCATCTTTCAACAGGATGGTGCTCCACCGCACTTCCATCATGATGTTCGGCATTTCTTAAACAGGAGATTGGAAAACCGATGGATCGGTCGTGGTGGAGATCATGATCAGCAATTCATGTCACGGCCTCCACGCTCTCCCGACTTAACCCCATGCGATTTCTTTCTGTGGGGTTATGAGAAAGATTCAGTGTTTAAACCTCCTCTACCAAGAAACGTGCCAGAACTGCGAGCTCGCATCAACGATGCTTTCGAACTCATTGATGGGGACATGCTGCGCCGAGTGTGGGAAGAACTTGATTATCGGCTTGATGTCTGCCGAATCACTAAAGGGGCACATATCGAACATTTGTGAATGCCTAAAAAAACTTTTTGAGTTTTTGTATGTGTGTCCAAAGCATTGTGAAAATATCTCAAATAATAAAGTTATTGTAGAGCTGTGAAATCGCTTCAATCATTTGTAATAAATAACCCTGTACGTCATTGGCAACTCCATGTGTGGTGGCTTGTGAATCACGTTAAGGGTAATAACAATCAAATTATTTGTAAATTGTTTGAAACTCTTTGACGGCCGGCTTTTATTTCCGTAGAAGGGCGAAAATATTTGTTTCACTTGAATATCTATCGTCCCTGGAAGTATCATCGTCCACTACGATCTACTGAAGTCCGACATACAGTTACCGAGTGCCAGGTTACCTGTGGCGATAGCCTGTGACTCTCGGAGAACAAGAACTGTGAGGGAATAGTAGAAATGCCACAGAAAAATACTTACACTCATCAGCTATTTCCATGTGCTCACGGTATGCTTATGGTCACTCTGTTTAGTTAGATAGCACGAAAGCACTGTACAAAGTTCGATAAACAGATGGCATGCAAAAATGGCTCTGAGCACTATGGGACTCAACTGCTGAGGTTATTAGTCCCCTAGAACTTAGAACTAGTTAAACCTAACTAACCTAAGGACATCACAAACATCCATGCCCGAGGCAGGATTCGAACCTGCGACCGTAGCGGTCTTGCGGTTCCAGACTGCAGCGCCTTTAACCGCACGGCCACTTCGGCCGGCGATGGCATGCAGTCTCATATTTATTTCCATGAAATATAGAACACCTTCTAGGTCACACCACAGATGATACGAAGCGTAGTACGCACTGTGGTAAACAGATGACGCCCCACACTATTGGCAGTTATTAACAGCTAGTAAGACGGTTCAAATGGCTCTAGGCACTATGGGACTTAACATCTGAGATCATCAGTCCCCTAGACTTAGAACTATTTAAACCTAACTAACTTGAGGACATCACACACATCCATGGAGGCAGGATTCGAAACTGCGACCGTAGCGGCAGCGCGGTTCCGGAGTTAAGCGCCTAGAACCGCTCGGCCACAGCAGCCGGCTGCTAGTAAGAGATGAGTGGTTCTTACAGTAATTGCTATTCTCAGTAGCAGGTTATTTCTATCGAATAACTTATTTTTTTGCCACCTCTAAACACACACACACACACACACACACACACACACACACACAAGACTCCATTGACTTTGTCGTCGATGGGATGCTAAATTCCTAATCTTCCTTCCTCCCTTCATTAACCGTGCTGATTTCGATAGTTGGAACTTCGCCATTTGCATCAAACGTAATAAACTTTCAAACGCGCCACACTTGCTCCATTATCTCCTTTCATCTCCACTTGTAGCAGCCACATTATCGCAGATCTGAAGTGCTGGAGGGTTGTGGCTTGGCTGACATTGAAACGCGCGCTTTCCCTGTCGCTCTTAAGTGCTACCGAAATAAACCACGAGATATAAACAAGCCGCTGGCTCTAGCGCAGAGCTGCTAGGCCACACTAGCAAGCGGTTGGTTTGTTTTGCATATCACAATTAGTTCTGAGAACTGAGATTGGCGGCGTGCCAGCAAACGGTCTACGTATGATTTCCTGTTTTATACTGGTCCTGTCCCTGTATCAACAATCTGTCTCTTAAGGCTTGGATCCAATCATTCCCCAATTTCGTTTAGTACCAATGAGTAACACGATTTAAGTACCTAAACAATATCTCTTAAGTAGTTGTGTATAAAACATATATCTCCTTTTTCTTTCGTTTATATGGCAAGAGCCTTTCTCTCTTAAACCTGTTCCACAAACCTCACCCTTTTAGTTCTGTGTAATGCTTTGGTTGTTCATGTGGTATTATTATGCGTCTTAGCTGCGTCACTCTGGATTTTATCCAACCATTTGCTTCTTGGTTTTGTTCCTCGCATAACATATATTTACCCAGAGAATGCTGTACAGGATATTAACTGAAGTATTCCATGTTTTGAAAGACTGTAGTATAGATTTAAAAAAAGTGCAGTAAATATGGGCTCTAAAATGCATACCCTGAGAGTTATGAGCACTTGTTCTCTTCGTTACTGCAAAACACATCTCTTCTGCTGCAAGCTCTTTGCTATTATTTATTTCTATTATTTGTTAATTACGCATTTAACCTGATATGATTATCACCATCAGGCTCTCTATTACATAGGATCATGGTCTTCAGCAACTTTTTTTCCTTCTTAGTAGCCTACGAAATGACAATTTTACTGTTACAAATAGTATTAAAATTATTTGAGTATCTATAATGACACTACGAACTAATAAAGTTAATCTTGGCAGTACTTCTATTACTGCTGTCAGTAATAATAATAATAATAATGATGATGATAATAACAATAACATTTCTGGAAGAAGAAATCGACAATAGCATGGATTACAGAAGTAAGGAAAGATCTAGAAGGAAACAACATCAAAGAATCAGAAATAGCGGAAAGAAACCGTTTTAAAAATATAATACTAAATTTTGAAGGCTTTCAAAGCAGAAGAAATAAAAAATTGGGAACAACTTGTACACAAGGAAGGAAGAGACTTCATGGGGAGAAAATGAGGGAATACTGGAAAAATAGAAAACAACAACAAAGTAAGAAGAGGAACTGAAGTTGTTAACGTGATCCTAGTTGGTCGATACGATTGTAAAAAAAAAAAAAACAAAAAAAAAAGGATAACAACAACAATCATGATAGCGGTAGATATAAAAAATATATAGGTGTACAAAACAGATGCTTTTTGATATAGCGAACTCTGGGGACAAAGTTTAAGGAGACTGCTCCAGCTAAGAATACTGGGAAATGAGGACGATCTAGTTGGAAAGAAAGATGTAAAAGGATAACATGTGTGTACAGGGACTATAGAAATCATTATTATTGCTTTCGAAGGTATGTCATTAACTTCATTTGTGCGGTCATATTGTCCGTAGTTCCTTTACAATTACTGGGGTATTTTTGTTCCGTCGTTACAACTCCAAAAATGCGTGTTTTTCTCACCAGACACGTTTCGCTTTATTGAAGCAAAGCATCATCAGTGATGATACTTTCTGCTTGGTTTTTCGCCTAGATCAGGAAATGACGTCTCATGGCAAGTCCTTCGTTTCTTTCTTTATTAGGCGCTGATAATTATGCTCTAATTTTAGGCTTCTTTGCAGAGTCATGCATTTGTTACGTTTAACACGAAAGAGTTTCATACACCACTGTTTACTATACATATAAATAAAATTCTGCAAGTTTTCACCTGGGCGTGTTTCTACATCAGAAAGATGTCTATTCAAATGTCACACCAGTAACAGAAGTGTGGCACTAAAAGCGCCACTCTGAAGTTGGAAATCAGGTTCACTTTAAATACACGCTGTAACGTTCGTGAGCATTATTTATCTTTCAGATTGGACGTGGTAGCTGATCGTAGTTAGCCGAGAACATAGGACAGCTGTAAGTGCTGCTAGTGAATCGAGGAGCAATAACATTCATATTCTTCCTTGTCACAAAGTCGATAGCAGATATGCGATCGTCGATATTGCGAATGATGTCAAAACATCACGTTTGCAGGAAGTGTTGTGAAACGAGTGTTAACCATGATAAAAGTTCTTTTGTGTTCATCGTGATAATTTACTCCTTTTTTTACAGTACCGACATAAAAATACCTCTAAATTTTTTTGACATTTTAAATGAAGAAGGGTGATTTATCACGTAAAAACCACAAAATACTATCTCTGAAAAATTTTGCTTAATCATTGAGTTTCAGCGAAATAGAAAGTTCATTGTAAAGATATAGCATAGCTGGAGCCGGAACTGTCAAAAAACCTGTCAAAAATAAATTTTACCCCGATCACGCAAACGAAAGTACGTATTATAAATAACGCGATGATAACACAACTAAAAGCCGACCGACATTTACTCTCCAAGTAGCAATATGGACCACATCGTACCAGCTAAGACGTAAGCATAATGTGCCATACGCAGACATAGATTGACATAGACGTAAGAAACAATATTATACCTATTATACCATCTCCACACGTACACTTGATAATGGCAAAACGTCGAAATGAGCTCTCGAACAACTTGTATCACTATGAGTAAGCCGGCCGGAGTGGCCGAGCGGTTCTAGGCGCTACAGTCTGGAGCCGCGCGACCGCTTCGGTCGCAGGTTCGAATCCTGCCTCGGGCATGGATGTGTGTGATGTCCTTAGTTAGGTTTAAGTAGTTCTAAGTTCTAGGGGACTGAGACCATGGCAGTTAAGTCCCGCAGTGCTCAGAGCCATTTGAACCATTTTGAACTATGAGTAAATAAATAAATATTGCAGCAGAAAAGAATATCTGCATTGCACTGGAGATGTCGACGGTATGCACTGCGTTTTGCTTGGAAACACTTGTTCCATTAACTCATGGTACTTGTTGATAACGCTCAAGTGCACTTTGCTCTTCGATCACACGATTGCACTCAGTACTGCTCGGTTCTGCCTTTTTCCGGCTGAGCTAGTTGTTCGTTAACAGTGATATACGACAGTACGGGCAGGGTTAGTGATGGAAAGGTTGCCGAAATGCATTTCACGTATCGGTTCGAATTTGTCGCTGATGACGATGTACGATTTGGATTTGACGACCGAAGTGAGGAGAACGCTACGTACGTTTCTCCAGTCGATGTTCCATTTCGACCGAGGATATTTTTCTCCGGTTCGGTTTCAGTGGGCTGCTGATGTCAGGATGCATTCCGACGTCAGAGCCGGAGCAGTGAGCAGCAAGAGATGCTGATCCGTCAACGGCAGTGGAGGCCAGGGACATCCAAAATTAGACGAGTCTCGTTGGACGCTAGCAGCCGGCAGCGGTCCCCATTTCTGCTGTTCTCGTTACTGGGCCGTCTTAAACTGGCAGCGACAGGGCGGAATGATTCAGGACATGAAACAGAACCACGCCATATTCGATGGAGCTCGCCTGTCACTATTGTTACTTTATGCATCGTGTTATGACGCTGAGCCCAGGCCGAACGCTGGTTGTCAATTTATTCGAACATGTTCAAATAATCTACGGGAACGCAGCCGGGTGGCATCGTCGACAACCACGGATATTTCGACAGGTGACCACCCTGTCGTTTTCAAGGCAGAACTGCAGCAGGTAAGCGCTGTGCAACGGAATTGAAAACCTAGGTTTACAGAGCAATTCCGGAAAGACAAAATAAATAAAGAAATAAATAAAAAAAGAAACACACACACTAGCACCATTACGTCACCAAAGATAACCGACATCAGACGTTATTGATATTACAAATTTATAACCAATGTGTGAGGTAGCATTAACTGTGTCCCTCCGTTTTTTTGATATGGGAGAGAGCAGAACTCCACACAGGATATTGACAAAAACCTCCATCTCTATTTTTATGCTTACTTGCTAATTTAATTTCAACTGCTTCCTTAATAATACTATCCAAATAGCTGGAAGTGCATGCCGGAATCTCCGCGTTGTTATATTCCATAGGATGATCGGTGTCAAGTCAATGTTCTGCAATAGCCGATTTTCCCGGCAATTGTAAGCGTGTATGATGCTTGTACTCAGTACACCGGTCCTCCACGATCCTGGTAGTCTAACCATTGTAAGACACGCCACACCTGCAAGGAGTACGGTGGACATCCGCCTTACGCAAACCAACGTCATCCTAAAAGGACCCTTAGATGGAGATCATAAAACACATTTCACATCCTTGCTTAACTCCAGCGTGCTGGGTATATTGGGACTTCAACTCATTTTAGATTGTGATGCCAAAGAAGACAGCCTGAGTTGCAACTGAAATTGATGTTCATTTAGTTGGCGACCAGTTTCGCGCTACGCCCGTCTTCAAACCAACTATTGTTTGTCAAGTAAAATATCCGTCCGACAAAATAGCAAATAAAGTGGGTACATATGCGTAGAGTGCCAACTAGAGGCCGTTAACGATACCAAAATTAGATGGGACCATACACACACACTAGGTGATCAAAAGTATCCGGACACCCCCAAAAATATAAATTTTTCATATTAGGTGCATTGTGCTGCCACCTACTGCCAGGTACTCCATATCAGCGACCTCAGTAGTCATTAGACATCGTGTGAGAGGAGAATGGGGCGCTCCGTGGAATTCACGGACTTCGAACGTGGTCAGGTGATAGGATGTCACTTGTGTCATACGTCTGTACGCGAGATTTAGACACTCCTAAACATATGTAGGTCCACTATTTGCAATGTGATAGTGAAGTTGAAACGTGAAGGGCACGTACAGCACAAAAGCGTACAGGTCGACCTCGTCTGTTGACTGACAGACCGCCGACAGTTGAAGAGGGTCGTAATTTGTAGTAGGCAGACATCTAGCCAGATCGTCACACAGGAATCCGAAACTGCATCATGGTCGAGCGGCTGCTCATAAGCCACACATCACGCCGGTAAATGCCAAACGACGCCTCGCTTTGTGTAAGGAGCGTAAACATTGGACGATTGAACAGTGGAAAAACTTTGTGTGGAGTGACGAATCACGGTACACAATGTGGCGATCCGATGGCAGGGTGTGGGTGTGGCGAATGCCCTGTGAACGTCATCTGCCAGCGTCTGTAGTGCCAACAGAAAAATTCGCAGGTGGTGGTGTTATGGTGTGGTCGTGTTTTTCAAATAGTTCAAATGGCTCTGAGCATTATGGGACTTAACATGGGAGGTCATCAGTCCTCTAGAACTTAGAACTACTTAAACCTAACTAACCTAAGGACATTACATACATCCATGCCCGAGGCAGGATTCGAACCTGCGACCATAGCGGTCGCGCGGTTCCGGACTGAAGCGCCTAGAACGGCTCCGCCACAATGGCCGGCTCGTGCTTTTCATGGAGGGGCTTGCACCCCTTGTTGTTTTGCGTGGCACTATCACAGCACAGGCCTAATTGGTGTATTAAAGAGCTTCTTGCTTCCTACTGTTAAAAAGTAATTCGGGGATTGTGATTGCATCTTTCAACACGATCGAGCACCTGTTCATAATGCAAGGCCTGTGGCAGAGTGGTTACACGACAGTTACATCCCTGTAATGGACTGGCCTGCACGAAGTCCTGATCTGAATCCTAAATACATCTTTGGGATGTTTTGGAACGCCGACTTTGTGCCAGCTCTCATTGAGCAACATCGATACCGTTCCTTAGTGCAGCACTCCGTGAAGAATGGGCTGGCATTCCCCAAGAAACCTCGCAGCACCTGATTGAAAGTATGCCTGCCAGAGTGGAAGCTGTCATCAAGGCTAAGAAGGGTGGGCCAACACCATACTGAATTCCAGCATTATCGTTGGGGGCGCCACGAACTTGTAAGTCATTTTCAGCCAGGTATCCGGATACTTTTGATGACATAGTGTATGTACCCAAGTTATTTGCTATTTTGTTGAAAAGACACTTTACTTGGCAAACACAGGTTGATTTGAGAATGGGCGTAGCCCGAAACAGCTCACAGACTATATAAACAGACATTTTAGTTGCAACTCTGGCTGTCTCTTTCTGCATCACAAAATGGCACTGAGCACTATGGGACTTCACTTCTGAGATCATCAGTCCCCTAGAACTTCGAACTACTTAAACCTAACTAAACTAAGGACATCACACACATCCATGCCCGAGGCAGGATTCGAACCTGCGACTGTCGCGGTCGCGCGGTTCCCGACTGTAGCGCCTAGAACCGCTCGGCCACTCCGGTCGGCTTTCTGCATCACATTTCACATCATATTTGCATGTAGTTAATGCTACGTCACCCGTTGATTAGCAATTGTCGCTGTCGATAATAACTTACGGCATCCGTCATCATTGCTTGGGTCGTGGCGCTAGTGTTTAAAGTGTGTGTGCGTATGCCTCTCTCTCTCTCTCTCTCTCTCTCTCTCTCTCTCTCTCTCTCTCTCTCTGTGTGTGTGTGTGTGTGTGTGTGTGTGTGTGTGTGTGTGTGTGTGTGTGTGTGCGTGTGAAAAACTTTCGATTGTCTTTGCTGCATGTGGACGTGCTGCAATAGGCAGCCCCAAAACATACCACATGTGCTCGATGTGATTTAGACTAAGCCGGAGGGACGGGCAAGCCAGTCCATCCGCTGAATATCTTATCCACTTGCTGTGTTCGATGCGGTCGCGTATTGTCATTCACAAAGAGAAGCCGAGTTCGAATGACTGACAGTGTCACAATAACGTTGACTGCTGAGTGTAGCGTGTTCAAAGTTATGGAGGTGAGTAAGCGCAGGCAACTTCGTGTCTCCTCACACCATAACACCCGAACACCCGGACCACCGCAACGATCATGTGTGAGAATGTTCCTAGGTGTATTACATGTTCCCACCTCTCGCCATTCCACGATACGTCCAGCATTTACGAACGTTATCGTTCTGGTGGCTCAGGTGTTATGACTTGGGAGGGGGGGGGGGGCATGGTGTAACATTGACCTACTGACCTTCAAGCCTTTCAACACGGTACAACCGTCAACATTATTTCGATAGTGCACTCCTCAGAACAATGGGAAAAATTCTATGCAGTCAGTGTGGAATGAGAATAAACAAGAAAAAGACTAATGTGATGGTATGCAGTACAGGAGCAGAATATGAACCTCTGAGAATAAGAATTGGAAGAGAGGAGCTGGAAGTGATAGAGGAATTTACTTACCTGGGAAGCAAAATCACAAGGGATGGTAGAAGCAGGAAAGAAGTTGCGAGCAGAATATAAAAGGCCAAAATTGAATGTAATCGGAGAAGGAACTTACTCGCCAGCGACAACATCAGTCTGAAAATAAGGAAACATCATGAAAGGTTTCGTTTGGAGTGTGGCCCTATATGTATGTGAAACTTGGACAGTTGAAAAGGAAGAGAGAAGACGGCTAGAGGCCCTGCAGATGTGGTGTTATAGAAGGATGGTGAAGATCAGCTGGAGAGACAAAGTAACAAATGAAGAGGTGCTTAGAAGAGTACAGCAAAACAGATCTCTGTGGAGGCACATCCAAACAAGAAGAGACAAACTTGTAGGGCACATCCTGCGACACAACAACATCATTGGAACAATAGCAGAAGGAGCTATTGAGGGAAGGAATCGGCGTGGGCGACCAAGGATATCGTACATGCAACAGATCATGAATGACGTTGGATGTAACACGTACGTGGAAATGAAGAGGATGGCAGACAGAAGAGAGGAATGGCGCTCTGCTGCAAACCAACCTCAGGATTGAGCACTAAAAGAAAGAAGACTCCTTCCCTATGTGAATTTGTTCCAGGTGTCCTTTATGGACGATAATGCGCGACCGCATCGAACTGTCCAGGTGGAGGAGCTGTTCAAACGAGGAGGACATTCGACGAATGGGTTGGCCAGCCCGTTTCCCCCGATGTAAATCCATCGAGCACGTGTGGGATGTGCTGGGGAGACGTGCACTGAGGTGACAAAAAGGCACAGGATAGCGATATGCACGTATACAGGTGACGGTAGTATGCTTACACAAGGTAAAAAAGAGCAGTGTATTGGTGGAGCTGTCATTTGTACCCAGATGTTTCATGTGAAGAAGTTTCCGATGTGACTATGGCCGCGCGACAGCAACTAACAGACTCTGAACGCAGAGTGGTAGTCGGAGCCAGCGCATGGGACTTTAATTTGGGAAATCCTTAGGGAATTCAATACTAGAAGCTCGACAGTGTCAAGAGTGTGCCGAGAATACCAAATTTCAGGCATTACCTGTCACACCGACAATGCAGTGGCCGATGGCCAGCTGTGGGGCGGCGTATTTTTGGTAAATTATGGTTGCTGTATAAAAGTTTGAATGTTGAATCAGTTCCTATTATTTAGAATGTTATTTATGCTGTCTTTCGCCGTTCTCAACACTGGCTCTCTAATTACTCCTTAGCAACTGGAAAGTGATTTAGCAAAACGTGAAGCCTGTAATTAGAATTCCTAGTGCCCACTTCATCTGAGAATACAATTATAGCTGCAGCTTATAGCTCTGAGGAATTAGGAGATTGTCCGGGATTTATAATCAAAAAACGATTTTCCAAAATAGTTGAGTATATTCTGAAAGTCACTGATGCAAACCACAAGTATCCATACAACCTAACTAACTGAGCAGTTCAGAGTCTAATGCGCTAATGCAACTATAAATGTCCGAATTAAATGTTAAATTGAATGCTCGCCATAATTTGATGAAAACATTTCATCAAACGCCATGCTAAATAATTGGTAGAATGTCTGTCCCGCGACGACACGTGAAAATACGACAATACGCAAACTGAAGATCGATAATTAAAGTCAATCCAGAATTAACACTTCACTTGAAAATGATTTCCTGGTTACGCGCATCTCGAGTAACTTAATACGGCATCCGAGGCTGTTTGTAGCAGTGATACCGACGCGACGCGACTCCCGACACAGATGGCGTGTTATTCAGCGTCTGGAGAGAACTGGGGCCTTCCTTCCTCGCGCAGCGTTCTTATACATAAAGCCGCGGTGCGGACGGCTAAGGGAACGCCTCATCAAATCGGCTCTCCCGACTAGCCGCTGGGCTAGTAATGTACCACATTAAGATATTGAATAAATGATAGCTTCTCTTGCTGATGGCCGATGAAGCTCTTAATTTAAATGTGCATTCAGCACACAGGTAAGTATTGATAATAAAATTTTGACGTGGCTAAGTTAAATATTTTGGGCGAGAGAATTAATTTAATTACACTGCACGCAGTAGATGAGCTCTGAACTGGCCCTTTTGAGATACGCTATCGCTATAATTTTATAGGTATTCAAATGAAACTTTTCACATCTTCATAGCTATAGCGGATCTCCAACCTATTTAAATCTAAACATCCTAGCCTTATTTATTAGCCTACTTAATCTATCTTGCTTCCTTACATTTTGAGACGAAAACCAGAAAATCATGAATTTCCACTAAAATTTTAATTTGTGAAATCCAAAGTACTGTTTTTATTAAATTATTATAAAAGATGAATTTAAATATAAATTTTGAAGTCTCTAGCTCTTTTCTGTTGCGCCAATGATTTTTACAGAAAAACGTCCAAATTTTGAAAATGGCTTAAGTTATCGCACTGATATTCAACACATATTAATTTAGTATTACTTCTGACATGCCAGAAAAGTTTTAGGTTATTTGCTTGATTTTTAAAGTATTGCGCAACATTTATGACGTCAGAGCTAGTTACAGCAGACTGGCTGGCACACAATGGAAAGACTGATGTGAGTTTACTACAGCGTGAGTAGGCTGCTTCCCTACACAGCGCTTAACGGGCGAGACCAGCAGCGTTTGAGTGCAGTTGTTGCAGCTAACAGACAAGGAACACTACATAAAATAACCGCAGAAATCAGTATGGGATGTACCACGAACGTACCCGTTAGGACAGTGCGGCGAAATTTGGCGTTAATGGACCATGGCAGCAGACGATCGACGCGAGTGCCTTTTGCTTGAGCACGACATCGCCTGCAACGCCTCTCCTGGCCAAATGAGTCCCGATTTCAATTGGTAAGAGCTGATGGCGGGGTTCGAGTGTGGCACAGACTCCACGAAACCGTGGACCCAAGTTGTCAACAAGGCACTGTGTAAGCTGGTCGTGGCTCCATAATGGTGCGTTACATGGAGTGAGCTGGGTCCTGTGGTCGATCTGAATCGGTCGTTGACTGGAAATGGCATGTTCGACTACTTGGAGACCATTTTCAGCGATTCATAGACTTCATGTTCTTAAAAAACGATGGAATTTTTGTGGATGACTGGCCGTATCACTGGCCCACAGCTGTTCGTGATTGGTTTGAAGAACATTGTCGACAGTTTGAGCGAATGATTTGTCCACCTGGAACGGCCGACATTAATTTCACTGAACAAGTCAAATGGCTCTGAGCACTATGGCACTTAACTTCTGTGGTCATCAGTCCCCTAGAACTTAGAACTACTTAAACCTAACTAACCTAAGGACATCACACACATCCATTCCCGAGGCAGGATTCAAACCTGCGACCGAAGTGGTCGCGCGGTTCCAGACTGTAGCGCTTAGAACCGCTCTGCCACCCCGGCCGGCTTCACTGAACATTTATTGGACATAATAGAGAGGTCAATTGGTGCACAAAATCCTGTACGGGTAATACTTTCGCAATTACAGATGGCTATAGAGGCAGCATGAATGAATATTGGGGACTTCCAACGACTCGTTGAGTCAATTCCACGTTGTGCTGCTGCACTCCGTCGGGCAAAAGGTGGCCCGACACGATATTAGGGGTATCCCATGACTCTTTTCACCCCAGGCTATTGCAGTATGTGCACATGCAGCAACCACCATCCAGCACTTGCCAACCGAACTGGTGGAGAAATGGAGCGCTCTACCACAACAACTCCTCACCAATCTCGTGGCCAACATGGGAGCACGCTGGGAAGCATGCATTGCCGTCCGTGGTGATCACCACTGTATTGTCTAGGGATCATAAATCGCTGTGACTGCAATGTAATTATTGTCTTCGAATAACAGTGTCATTTCTGTTCGTCTCACAGCGTACTGCTTTAAGTCACTTTCTCACTATACTGCAGCAATTATTTCTAAGTACGAGGGTTGGAACTTTGATAGTGGCAACTGTTTATTTACAGCCCGTACAAAATAGATACGTGTTTCAAAGTTTTACTGACCTTCAAAGTAGTCCGTTGCCAGCGATGTGGAAGTCGTAGGATACTCTTAGCAGTGCTAGTTGTGTTGTCAGTTCGAGCGGCAATGTCTATTGCCCGACGAATTTGTAGGAGTTCTGAATTAAATGCCGTGAAGTGTTTCCTTTAGTTTAGAAATCGAGTTGAACTTACGAGGGTTTCCGTCAGGGGAGTGCAGTAGGTGGTATAACACTTCGCAGCCCCATCAGTCAAACAAATCAGTAACAGCTTGCACTGTTCGTGCTTGAGCATTGTGCTGCAAAATGATGGTCAGGTCCTGCAGAAAGTGTCATCACTTGTGTTTCTAAGCTGGTCGTAGGTTGTGTTCCAACAGTGAACAGCATAGAGACAGAAGTCATGACACTTTCTGCAGGACCTGACCATCATTTTGCAGCACAATGCTCAAGCACGAACTGTGCAAGCTGTTACTGATTTGTTTGACTGATGGGGCTGCTAAGTGTTACACCACCTACTGCACTCCCCTGACTGAAGCTCTCGTAAGTTCAACTCGACTTCTAAACTAAAGGAAACACTTCACGGCATTTAATTCAGAACTTCTACAAATTCGTTGGGCAGTACACCGCGCCGATCGAACTGTCAAAACAACTGGCACTGCCAAGAGTATCCTAAGACTTCCACATCACTGGCAACGGGCTATACACAATGCTGGTGACTACTCTGAAGCCGCTCGGATTGTCCGTGTGGTTTGAGGCGCCATCTCACGGATTGCGCGGCCCCTACCACCGGAGGGTCGAGTCCTCCCTCGGGCATGGGTGTGTGTGTGTTGTTCTTAGAAGAAGTTAGTTTAAGTAGTGTGTAAGCCTAGAGACCAATGACCTTAGCAGTTTGGCCCCTTAGAAAATCATACACATTTGACCTACTTTGAAGGTCAGTAAAACTTTGAAATACGTATCTGTTTTGTATGAGCTGTAAATAAATAGTTGCCACTATCAAAGTTCCAATCCTCGTATGGTCCAAGTTTCACCATATTTTGTTACTTTGCTGTGGCACATCATGCGAAAATTACTTTCGTCCTTAAGTTTTGCACACTAGTGTAGTTTATAAACTACCTCTGTGCGAGTTGTAATCAGCGTAATCTTGTCTTCGCAGCCCCAAGAGGAGTGATACATAGGGAAGGGGAGGGGGGGGGGGAGTGGGCAGGGAGAATAGACTCTTCACGTAATACTTTTTCTTGAAACTTTATAAGTAGACTTTTGTCAGGTAATTGCGTCAACATTCAAGCGTCTGCCAATTAAGGTTTCTCAGCATTTCCGTGAATAAAACAAACCTGTCACCATTCGTTCCGCCCTTCTTTGTATTGAACAATATTCTAAGGTGGACATCGCAAGTGAGTTGTATAAGCAGTCTTCTTTGTAGACTGAGTGCATTTTACTGCCACTGAACCTAAGTCTGCGACTTATCTTACCTACGATTGAACCAATGTGATCCTCACAAATCGTTACATTCTGCTATTTATATGAGTTGGCCGATTTCAATTGTAAGTCACTGTTGTCACAGAATACACGTTATGCACAGTTTTACATTTTCGAACATTTAAAGTAAGTTGGCATTCTGTACTCAGCATTGAAATCTTATCAAGCTCTGACTGATTATTTCTACAGCGTTTTTCGGACAGAACATTATACGCAGGGACCTCAGGAAGTAAGCTAAGACCATTGCGCAAGAGTGGGGCATTGTCAGAAGAGAGTAAATGTTCCCTGTTTCTTGTAGAGACGGTTCTGCTGCGGAACAGTAACAGGTGCACCACAGTGTGCGAGCGAAACGGCGGGGTAACTGGAAACGCATCCCAAAGTTCAAGTACGCCGAATAGCGAGATTCTTGTGGACAAAGTGTCTACATTGCGCGCAAACGCACTGTGAAATTTTAGCGTTGTATGGACCGAATTCAATGTCTGCTCCAGCAATACTGAAATGGTGTCAACAATTTGCTAAAAACATTCTAAGCCCAAGATCGCAAGAACATTTCTTTATTTAAAACAATCGATTTCGAAAGACTTTGCTGTCACATTCAGGCCTTAAAAAAGTCTTTTCGTTATGAAACATATTAATTTTAAGTTGGACCTCACATTTCATAACAAAGGGATATTTTAAAATCTGAATATGGCACCGAAGTCTGTCGAAACCGCGTGTTTTAAATAAAGAGATATTTATGCGATATTGTCCTTTGAATATGTTTAGCTAATTAAACATATCGCTCCTTCTGTCTTCTCAAAATGAGATAATTCAGCCGACAAGTTGAACGTGGCCACATAGAAGTGGGAAGGAACCATCCCGGCATTCACCTGGAGCGATATAGGGAAATGAATGAAAACCGCCGCCTATGGCCGACGCCAACGTGAAAAAAAAACAACACTCACGGACGCGATGTGGCAACAGTAGGACTGCAGGGTACGTAAAGTGTGTCAAGAGCTCGCAGAAAACAGTGGAGTCGTTGTGGTATTGAGGAAACGGAGCTATTAATCTGACATCCAAAAGGGCATGATCATTGGCTTTCGAGACAAGGGTGGCTAATTCTGTAATCTACTTGCCGCTGTGGTTATAGTACACCACTCATAGAAAAATGTAGCTATCTAAAACCGTCGCTGAGGCAACTATGTTGCACCACTGGCCACAGGTAACTGGGCTGAAAGGCGGCTGCAGGGAACAGACATGCAACTGCTGACAATGCCCAAATGAATCGATGGGCTACCAACAGTGTCTCCTTGTTGTGTACATAGTTCCGTGTAGTCAGCGCGTACACAACTTCCCCACTAGAGCGCGCCCCACTAAGCACAACAGCGCAGGCGCAGCGCTCGTCCGTCTCCGCACTACGAGATGGCGCCACCTTAGAGACGGACCAAATTCTGCCTCCGCCGAACCGCGTATTAATATGTAACGCAGCCAATGAGATTGCTGCTAACGTAGAACCTTTTCTCCTCGCGGATCACACTCGCGCAGTGATACATGAACGCGCGAGGTATTATAACGAGTATACAGACCTCCGATTAGTCATCTCCATTTGTCTGCAACAGTGTGTACGAGTTCTACATTTGTCTGTACCAGTCTATAGTCAAGTTTCAGTCTGCCCCTAATAAGATTATCATATTCCTGTACATAGCCATGAAGATAAATGTATAGACACTTTGTCAAGTATCAATGTCAATCTGCTACTCTAAGCGTGCAAGTGGCATTTCTGTCGTCTGACCTAACGGCAGAAGATAAACACGCCACGATAAGACCACGAGACATATTGCTGACACTCGCCTACTTCGTTAGAGCGACAAGTCAAATAATCTGATGGTGTGTGTACCGAAGGTCTTACAGTACGCACACCACACTCCTCAACGACTGTTCAGCGAACGTTGCCGCTGATGGGCCTCTGCAACAGGCAACTGGTTCATGCACCCATGCCGACTGCTGTTCATCGACGACGAAGGCTGGAATTTTCCCGCCAGCACCTCAACTGGACGTCCACTGAGTGGCGACACTTGGCCTTTTCAGATGATTCACGTTTCATGCCCCGTCGGACAGATGGCCGTTGGCGTGTACAGCGTGAAGTATCTCAAAGTAAAAGGCCTATGCCAGAGGAGAGAGCGTTATAGTCTGGGGCACGTTTTCGAGACATGCTCTGGGTGATCTCTACATTCTGGAGGGCACAATGGATCAACACAAATACTCTTGTATGTGGGGGTGACCATGTCCACATCTACATGCAATGGCATATGTCATCAGCACAAACTCCTCTGATTTAAATTCAATCGAGAATCTGTGGGACCGCCTCGATAAGGCTATTCACGCCGTGGATCCTAAATCAATCAATAGTCTGCAGCTCGTGGTCGAGTGGTTAGCGTTGATGCCTCTGGATCACGGAGTCCTGCGTTTAATTCCAGGTCGGGGATTTTCTCCCCCCGGGGACTGAGTGTTTGTGTTGTCCTTGTCATTTCATCATCATTCGGGAACATGGCGAGACTGGGTGAAGAGACTGTTAATTTGTATGGGTGCTGATAATCGCGTCCTTGAGCGCCCATCATCATCTTGGATGCTCTGACGAGAAACGTAGCGCAGCTGTCCGTTTCACTGAAGTCGGCATGACTCCACATCTCTGTCGACACCTTCCAGAACATCACTGATCTTGTCCTACACGTCTCGTAGCGGTCGATGCCGCAAAAGGTGGTTATTCAGAGTTTTGACAGTGAGTATAGTACTGGCCCTATAACATTCCCTTCGGATACTCCACAAATTCCCTTTACAGTTGTTGATATTGTTCCGTTAAGAATAACGTGCTGAGTTCTGGGTAAAAGTACGTTCTATATCCACACGCAAATCTGGCCTGATACTCGATATGTTCCTACTTTGTTCACTAAATGCGAAGGCCGACTCCAATGCCGTGGCCAGCTGCGGTTGGTTTCTCGGTAGAGGAACCATGGCGCAAACAGTCCGACCGAGGTGGTCCCACAGATTCTCGATTGGGCTTAAATCAGGGAGGGTTGGTGGCCGGGGATTACGGCAGAGTCATCCTGGCTCTCTTCGAACCACTCATGTACTTACCGAGGTGTGTGACATGTTGCCTTGTCCTGATGGCAGATGCCATTGTGCCAAGGAAAAACAGCTGCATATATGGGGAGACTTTGCCCCGAAGGATATATGGATACTTTTATCCATTGTGCCTCCCAGAATGACGAACACACCCAGGGAATGCCTCCAAAATGTTCCCCAGACCATAACGCAGGCAGGATGTTCGCCTTCAGAGGTATCTCTCCGTACACGCCAATTGTCGTCTGTCCGATGGAGTTCAAACATGATTCATCTGAAAAGTCGTCCTCCTGCTTAGCTGGATGGTAACGTGCTCGCCTCCCATGCAAGCGGGCCTGGGTTCGATTCCCGGCCGGGTTGGAGATTCTCTCTGCTGGGGGACTGGATGTTGTGTTGTCCTCATCATTTCATCCTGCCCAACTTCCCCGATTAGGGACCTCCCGGCCCACGATGCCATACGCTCATTTCATTTCATTTGAAGAGTCACATGTCGCCACTCAGAGGACTACATTTGCGGTATTGGCGTGAAAATCCCAGCCTTCGTCTTCGATTATCAGCAGTCAACAGGGGTGTATGAGCCAGGTGCCTGCTGCGGACGCCCATACACGTCAACGTTCGCTGGACGATAGTTGAGGAGACACTGTTGGTAGCCTCTTGGTTCTTCTGTGTGGTCAGTTGCTCAACAGTTGCACGTCTATTCAACCGTACACGTCTACGCAGTCTTCGGTCACCCCTATCATCTACGGCCCGTGGTACACCAAAGATGCCTTGTCGTCGGTTTTGGATAGAGCTGTTTTGCCATGCACGATATGCTTTAACCACAGCGACACGCGAACGTTTTACATACTAAACCGTTTCGAAAATGCTTTCACCCTTGACCAGAGAGCAAATGATCATGCCCTTATGGACGCCGGCCGGTGTGGCCGAGCGGTTCTAGGCGCTACAGTCTGGAACCGCGCGACCGATACGGTCGTACGTTCGAATTCTGCCTCGGGCATGGATGTGTGTGATGTCCTTAGGATAGTTAGGTTTAAGTAGTTCTAAGTTCTAGGGGACTGATGGCCTCAGCAGTTAAGTCCCATAGTGCTCAGAGCCATTTGAACCATTTTGAACGTTCTGGACGCCTGATAAATAGCTATGTTTCCATTCTATAACAACGACGGCAGTGTTTTACACGTCCCCCCCCCCCCCCACCACCACGCTTCATATGCCCTCCAGTGCTAGTGCTGCCTCGTGCTGTTGGCTAGTGGTTAGGATCCCTTGACGTGGAATATAGGTGGTGATCACATTAATATGGCTGGAACATATATACACTGTTTGTGTTAATGATATTGTTGATTACGTTGAAGGCTCCTTGAAGCTAGTCGGGGAAGATGCTATTGTCAACGGGAAAGCTGCAACGGCAGAATACTGTAGTCAAATGCAGGAAGACCTGGAGAGGACCAACGATTGGTCAAGGAACTGCCAGTTGACACTGAATGTAAATAAACAGCAAGTATTGCATAATACCGAATACTAACCATCCGGAGTGACCTGAAGTGGAACGACCTCTTAAAACCAATAGGCTAGACGCTTCAGTCCGGAACCGCGCTGCTGCTTCGGTCGCAGCTTCGAATCCTGCCTCGGGCATGGATGTGTGTGATGTCCTTAGGTTGGTTAGGTTTAAGTAGTTCTAAGTCTAGGGGACTGACGACCTCAGATGTTGAGTCCCATTTGACCCATTTGAAAACCAATAGGTAAAGCAGATGCCAGGTAATCCGTTTCGAGAATCATAAAGTAAACAAAGGAAGAAGTGGCTTACAAACATTCGTTCGGCCGATTCTTTAGTGTTGTTATCAGTGTAGGAGTCTTACGAGATTGGGATAATGTAGGAGATAGAGAAGATCCAACGACGAGCGGCGCGTTTCGTTATAGGATCGTTTACACGGTGCGAGAGCACTACGGAGATGCCCAGCAAACTCCGGTGGGAAACATTACAAGGGTGGCCTTATGCGTTAGGGGTGGTTTACTGTTGAAACTGCGAGAGAGTACGTCCCCAGAAAAGTCGAGCATGAAAAGATCGTGAAGAGAAAATATGAATGAAAGTTGCAGTAACTTTTATACTTCGTAAGCCACTTATCCACAATACCAGGTCACTGGTCGAAGTAGCCCGGTCACACACGATAAATGTTTACTACAGAAATAATGTGTTGTTGTTGTTGTTGTGGTCCTCAGTCCTGAGACGTTTGATTCAGCCCTCCATGCTACTCTATCCTGTGCATGCTTCTTCATCTCCCAGTACTTACTGCAACCTACATCCTTCTGAATCTGCTTAGTGTATTCACCTCTTGGTCTCCCTCTACGATTTTTACGTTCCACGCTGCCCTCCAATACTAAACTAGTGATCCCTTGTGCCTCAGAGCATGTCCTACCAACCGATCCCTTCTTCTAGTCAAGTTGTGCCACAAATTCCTCTTCTCTCCAGTTCTATTCAATATCTCCTCATTAGTTATGTGATCTACCCATCTATTCTTCAGCATTCTTCTGTAGCATCACATTTCGAAGGCTTCTATTCTCTTCTTGTCCAAACTATTTATCGTCCATGTTTCACTTCCATACATGACTACACTCCATACAAATACTTTCAGAAACGACTTGCTGACACTTAAATCTATACTCGATGTTCACAAATTTCCCTTCTTCAGAAACGCTTTCCTTGCCATTGCCAGTCTACATTTTATATCCTCTCTACTTCGACCATCATCAGTTATTTTGCTCCCTAAATAGCAAAACTCTTTTACTGCTTTAAGTGTCTCATTTCCTAATCTAATTCCCTCAGCATCACCCGATTTAATTCGACTACATTCCATTATCCTCGTTTTGCTTTTGTTGATGTTCATCTTATATCCTTTCAAGACACTGTCCATTCCGTTCAACTGCTCCTCCAAGTCCTTTGCTGTCTCTGACAGAATCACAATGTCATCAGCGAACTTAAATTTTTATTTCTTCTCCATGGATTTTAACATCTACTTCGAATTTTTCTTTTGTTTCCTTTACTGCTTGCTCAATATACATAAAAATTGATAAATTAGCTTACTCCAGACCGTAATATGTTAGAAACGGTACGAAAAGACAGCAGAAGGCCAATTACCTAGCATGCTTGCGTAAGAAACAGAAGAAAATCGTTCGTATTTCAAATAAACTCGCAGGAAAATGGGTGTTGTTAACAAGGTATGAGAGTTCTGTGGATACGTAGCAAGGGGTGGCGTAGACCATAACACTTTCCAAAGCATCGACAGAACGTTCGTGGGCGCCAAGTCGTAGCGTCGACCCCAGGCGTGCGAGGTCTTCACTCTGGCCTCTGTCGATGTCTAATTTTCGTAATGGATGGAATTAATACGAAGCCTGGATTTTTCAAGCCTGCCGCCAAGGTAACAGAAGACAGGCCATGCTGATATCTAGCCGGGCGGCGTCTAGCTGCGCCAATGTACACACTGACGAGAGCGAATCCGACGAATTACACAAAACCAAACGAATTTAATGAGCGAGTGAGGCTTATTGGGGGAGATGTACCTAATATCGTGTAGGGCGCCCGCGAGCACGCAGAAGTGCCGCAAGACGACGTCGCATGCACTCGACTAACGTCTGAAGTAGCGCTGGAGGGAATTAACACCGTGAATCCTGGAGCACTGTCCACAAATCCGTAAGAGTACGGGGAGGTGGAGATCACTTCTGAGCAGAACGTCGCAAGGCATCCAAGATATGCTCAATAGTGTTCACATCTGGAGAGGTTTTCAAACTTAGAAGAGTTTTCCCGGAGCCACTGTATTCCAATTCTGGACGTGTGGGGTGTCGCATTGTCCTGCTGGAATTGCCCAAGTACTGGGAATATACTATGGACAGGAATGGATGAGATGATCAGACAGGATACTTACGTACGTGTCACCTGTCAGAGTCGTATCTAGACGTATCGGGGGTCCCACATCACTCCAACTGCACACGACCCGCACCATTACAGAGCCTCCACCAGCTTAACAGTGCCCTGCTGACATGCAGGGTCCATCGATTCATGAGGTTGTCTCCATACCCGTACACGTCCATCCACTCGATACAATTTGAAAGGAGACTCGTCCGATTAGGCAGCATGTTTCCAGTCATCAACAGTCCAATGTCGGTGTTGACGGGCCCAGGTGAGACGTAAAGCTTTGTGTCGTGCAGTCATTAAGGGATACACGCGTGGGCCTTCGGCTCCGAAAGCCCATACGGATGATGTTTCCTGGAATGGTTCGCACGCTGACAGTTGTTGAGGCCCACCGTTGAAATCCGCAGCAATTTGCGGAAGGGTTGCACTTCTGTCACGTCGAACGATTTTCTTCAGTTGTCGTTGGTTCCGTTCTTGCAGCATCTTTCTCCTGCCACAACGATGTCGAAGATTCGACGTTTTATCGCATTCCTGATATACAAGGTACCCTCGTGAAATGGTCGTACGGGAAAATCCCCACTTCGTCACTTCCCCGGAGATGCTGTGTCCCATCGCTCATGCGCCGTCTATAACAACACGTTCAGACTCACGTAAATCTTGATAATATACCATTGTAGCAGCCGTAACCGATGTAACAACTGCGGCAAACACTTGTTTCTTATATAGGCGTTGCCGACCGCAGCGCCGTATTCTGCCTGCTTGCATATCTATTTGAATATGCATGCCTACACCAGTTTCTTTGGCGCTTTACTGTACGTACGTTCTTAATATACAATTAATCTATCTGTGATTACAGTTATTCGATCTGTAATTTTCTTAACTGTCAGAATTTGTGATCTGAATTTAATTGTCTGGATTCCCGACATAGAATAACGTAACAGGTTGAAGTGGGACGGAGCAAACTGGGACGCAACGCGGATGGTGACGCGCCTCACGGCTGCACTTTGCGACGTGGCGTTGTGGTTGCGGGTGTTTCTCGCGCTGCGCGGGTGGGAAAGATGAGTCCAGCAGGTGAAAAGCAGTCCTCCCATATGCTCCATTCGGCACCTCGGATGTTGGCAGTGGTAGTGTTGGCCGTCCGAAAAATTTTGCCTTTCTATTGAACTTTATTTTACTGAGTAGTTTCGTTTTGCGACACGGAAGTTCACGGGATTTTTTCATTAGTACATTGTATGGGGTGTATCAAAAAGAATCATCCGATGACCTGAGACTAATAAATATGTATGATGAATTTTGTATTTTGATCAACCGGAAAACTCAAAGTTTTTTTCATACCTTTTCATAGGTGTTCAATATTACCCCCCCCCCCCCCCCCCCAAATGAGATGCACGGCATAGGTCAATGCGATATTCAAATTGTTCCCACATTGCAGCGAGCATGTCTTGAGTTACGCTATGTCTCAGTTCATTTACTGTTTTTGGTAACGGAGTCACATAAACAGAGTCGTTTATAGACCCCACAAGAAATAATGTCATACAGCTTGGTCCGGTGACCTTGGTGGTCAGCAATGTAAGGCTGAATAATTTGGTGCAGTGCGATCAATTCATCTTTCAGTAATCCTTTGATTTAAATATTACCGTAGTTCCAGATACCAGTTGGTGAATGATGTCTTTCGAATCAGTCTTCAACTGTGGCAAAAAAAGTTCTGAAGCATATAACAGTTCTCTCGGCGAAGAAAAAAGGACCACATACCTTTTCCCATGAAACTGTAGGAAACACACCAGATTTTGGAGAATCCCTCTTATGTTGTACAACTTCATGTGGTTGTTCCGTACCCCATATTCTCGTAATATCACAGTCCACCTTTCCATTTAAATGGAATGTTGCCTATCACTGAACACTAAGCTTGGAAGAAATCTGTCATGCTGTGGCCGAGAGGTTCTAGGCGCTTCAGTCCGGAACCGCGCTGCTGCTACGGTCGCAGGTTCGAATCCTGCATCGGGCATGGATGTGTGTGATGTCCTTAGGTTAGTTAGGTTTAAGTAGTTCTAAGTCTAGGCGACTGATGACCTCAGATGTTAAATCCCATAGCGCTTAGAGCCATTTGAACCATTTTTCTTTTTTTTAAAAATCTGTCATCCTCCATCTTGCCAAGAACGAAATTATGGAACTCCACACGTTACACACGTTATATTTATCACCTTCACGAAGAACTTGCATTAGCTGAATTTTGTATGGTTTCATGTGTAAACGTCGACGCAACACACGCCAAACCGACATCGGGGACATGTTGAGCTGTCGAGCTGCATGGCGAACGTATTTCTGCGGAATCCTTGTGAAACTATGGCGGATGCGTTCGACGTCTGTGTCAGACACTCGGGGACGGCCCGGCGATTTGCCTTTACACGAACAATCTGTTTCTCGGAATTCTTCATGTCATCGTCTAATGCTCTGTGCTGTTGGTGGGTCCACACCATACCTAGTACGAAAGTCATGCTAAACAGTTATTACTGACCCGCACTGCGCAAAACGTAAAACACAAAACGCTTTCTGCTGTCCCTACACCATTTTTATTAGAACTGAAGTGGGCGCATACTGCTGCTACCTAGCGGGAACCATATAAAACTCGAGAGTACGTTGTTCAGTCACATATCTCAAATAACATAATAGTTATGATTATTTTCTTACATTGGATTATTCTTTTTGATACACCCTGTATTTTTCACTTATTTATATCTGTATAGTTTTGCCGTTTGGTTTCGTTAATTTCCATTTGCCATGAACAATTCAAAATTCAGTGACTGGTGAGTCATTAGCCACTGGGATTATGTCTTCTCTCTCCAGTGTCTTCAGATCGCGAGAAGGCATAGACCATTCATCGTGAGGCTAGTGAAATAAATGGTAAGAAATATTATAAAATCATGTGATCACGAAGCAAGGCAGGAAATGTTAAATATACAATAAAAAAAGTTGTCTACGCGTTGCCATTTATGCTGGGATATTCCCTTTCTGCGCCTGGTAAAAAGCATCCAAGGCATCACATTTTCACTGTAACAGAAATAGTCGACAAACCCGCACGAATGACAAAGTTATAATTGGAGCGTCTTGACGAGAAAAGTTTTTGTTGTTGCATACGCAATATCAGCATTACCAAACTAATTATACAACAGGCTACACAAACGTGCTCGGTATTATTCTGAAAGTATCAGTATCATGAAAGACTAGTGATTCGATATATTTAATATGCTTAAATGTGTTGCAGAGAAAGATAGGCGTACTTTCGTGACAATGTTTTTCGAACGACGTGAATGGCGTGCTGTATGATCCCACGCAGTACTTCAGAAAACTGCTTTCCAGTCATTCTGAAGTAATCTGTAAAATCAGCACCACTCGTTTTCGTCGTAGACTGAAATTATGCGCAGCTTTTCCTTTCAAACAAAATATATTCGTTTCATGATTTGAATTATTTATTCATCTAAGAATAAAGCAACACTTCGTCTTCAACATTAATATCCGAATCTGATATGGAACTCAAGTGTAACAATAATAACGCTTTTGATGAAATGAAATGGTTCAAATGGCTCTGAGCACTATGGGACTCAACTGCTGAGGTCATAAGTCCCCTAGAACTTAGAACTACTTAAACCTAACTAACCTAAGGACAACACACACATCCAAGCCCGAGGCAGGATTCGAACCTGCGACCGTAGCGGTCGCGCGGTTCCAGACTGTAGCGCCAGAACCGCTCAGCCACCAGCGGCCGGCGATGAAATGAAATAATTTTTTTAAAAAACTCTGTTTAATACAATAGTAATCATACAACATAACCCACTACATAAACTAATTAGTGGGCCTTATAATTAATACAACAAACAATTGCAGCTTCATTCTTTAATTAGTATCTATTGCTGTTGCTATGGACAAGGTAACTGCAAATCTACTATTCTACTCTACAAAATACAAAGTCTAATTATGCAGCGTTACAAGTGCGCCAGAAGTTTTACAAACCTACTACTGCTGGCCTGCCCACCGAGCTAATCCCAGTGGGCGGCCTCTGGCACTGGGCTGGCCCAAAATTACTTGGAATCCTGCAGTCTCTATCGTGTTAGTAGTTGTTAGTTAGTATCTACATTCTATTCCAAACTGCTAATACCTAATAGCTAAAATAGAAGTGCTGTTTCGGGTTGATGTTGTTGACACATCTTCCTCCCTGATCCTGGAGCGCGGCGGATCTCGGCCGTAACGGCGATCGGCCATTCCGCGCCCGGCGGTACTGAGCAGGTGCATCTCAGTCTTACTTGGTTTGGTCCATTATGAACTCCCTCAGGTTCTTCTGTGATACCTCGTTTGCCAAGGTGTTGAGGATCTCATAGGTATCGGCTCGTCCTAGCAGGGAATAGGTGTCGCGGTTCGGTAGTTGGTGTCGTAGTTCCGTTGGCACGTCGTTGTATATTGGACACCCGTAAATAACGTTTTCAGATGTACCGTCTTCAGTGCCACAATTACACGCGGGAGTAGCCCGTTTCCCAAATCGATATAAATACACTCCTGGAAATGGAAAAAAGAACACATTGACACCGGTGTGTCAGACCCACCATACTTGCTCCGGACACTGCGAGAGGGCTGTACAAGCAATGATCACACGCACGGCACAGCGGACACACCAGCAACCGCGGTGTTGGCCGTCGAATGGCGCTAGCTGCGCAGCATTTGTGCACCGCCGCCGTCAGTGTCAGCCAGTTTGCCATGGCATACGGAGCTCCATCGCAGTCTTTAACACTGGTAGCATGCCGCGACAGCGTGGACGTGAACCGTATGTGCAGTTGACGGACTTTGAGCGAGGGCGTATAGTGGGCATGCGGGAGGCCGGGTGGACGTACCGCCGAATTGCTCAACACGTGGGGCGTGAGGTCTCCACAGTACATCGATGTTGTCGCCAGTGGTCGGCGGAAGGTGCACGTGCCCGTCGACCTGGGACCGGACCGCAGCGACGCACGGATGCACGCCAAGACCGTAGGATCCTACGCAGTGCCGTAGGGGACCGCACCGCCACTTCCCAGCAAATTAGGGACACTGTTGCTCCTGGGGTATCGGCGAGGACCATTCGCAACCGTCTCCATGAAGCTGGGCTACGGTCCCGCACACCGTTAGGCCGTCTTCCGCTCACGCCCCAACATCGTGCAGCCCGCCTCCAGTGGTGTCGCGACAGGCGTGAATGGAGGGACGAATGGAGACGTGTCGTCTTCAGCGATGAGAGTCGCTTCTGCCTTGGTGCCAATGATGGTCGTATGCGTGTTTGGCGCCGTGCAGGTGAGCGCCACAATCAGGACTGCATACGACCGAGGCACACAGGGCCAACACCCGGCATCATGGTGTGGGGAGCGATCTCCTACACTGGCCGTACACCACTGGTGATCGTCGAGGGGACACTGAATAGTGCACGGTACATCCAAACCGTCATCGAACCCATCGTTCTACCATTCCTAGACCGGCAAGGGAACTTGCTGTTCCAACAGGACAATGCACGTCCGCATGTATCCCGTGCCACCCAACGTGCTCTAGAAGGTGTAAGTCAACTACCCTGGCCAGCAAGATCTCCGTATCTGTCCCCCATTGAGCATGTTTGGGACTGGATGAAGCGTCGTCTCACGCGGTCTGCACGTCCAGCACGAACGCTGGTCCAACTGAGGCGCCAGGTGGAAATGGCATGGCAAGCCGTTCCACAGGACTACATCCAGCATCTCTACGATCGTCTCCATGGGAGAATAGCAGCCTGCATTGCTGCGAAAGGTGGATATACACTGTACTAGTGCCGACATTGTGCATGCTCTGTTGCCTGTGTCTATGTGCCTGTGGTTCTGTCAGTGTGATCATGTGATGTATCTGACCCCAGGAATGTATCAATAAAGTTTCCCCTTCCTGGGACAATGAATTCATGGTGTTCTTATTTCAATTTCCAGGAGTGTATGTCGGATATGGTCCATGCCCTGTAAGGAAGTGCAGCAGACCCCTACTCGGCTCTAAATAACCCATCTGTAATGTCTCCCTAAGTCAGGCAACAATTGAAAGACCCTCCGCCCCGTTTCTTCATTCTCCCATGACTGCTGCCATAATTTCTCCCTCCTTCTTCTAAATGCAAATTTATCGCCTACCTTTACCCCGACGATCTCTCTGGTCTTTTAAATTTTCCCTTTGGTTATCCAGTACCATGCTGCCTGTTCGCGAATCCTGATGTCTAGAGGCCATAGCCCCATTAACACCAGCGAAGCCCCCCTAGGAGTTGTTCTGTACGCCCCGACAGAGCGTAACACTATATTCCGCTGCACACTTCTTACAGTCATGGCAGACAGCACCCTCGTGAGCCCGTGTCCCCAGACTCCTGCCCCGTATCCTACTATTGACGTTAAAATACTATTATGATAGAGTTTAATTAGATTGGGTGCCAGATGGAATCTTTTGTGCCGAATGTTAATGAGATTATTTAGGACTTCCAGAGTTCGTTGGGCTATGGCATCTATATGGGCTATTTAATTCCATTTTTCATCTATAATCACTCCTAGATATTGAGCCTCGCGGCACTGAAGACCTGGTGTTCCATCAACACAGTAGGATTCATAATTAGGCTACCTTTAAGCAGTAGGTACGTTGACTTGTTTGGTGCGATATTCATTTTCGATTTGTGGCACCATTCAGCGAGCGATGTCATGGCCCGTTCCACTTTGGTTCTAAGTCCTCACAGCTGCAGCCACCGACCAGCAGGAGGAGGTCGTCTGCGTAGGCTATCACGTCTAGCACGTCCTCACTGAGCTGTAGTTTTTCTAGCAAAGGTTCCATGTTTATATCCCAAAAGAGTGGCCCCAGGACAGATCCCTGTGGACACACGACAACCCTCCCCGTTCAACGCAGCCGAGAGATGCAGAAAGATGCTGGCCTGAGTCTTATGTTGTGGAGTTTGACATCAACGAGACGGTGCGGCACTCGAACCCGAGTTACGTTCCCCAAAGGGCCTCCACACGTACTGGGGGATCATGACCGACCATATCTCACCCACCTCTTTTGGTAATTCACGGTGGGCCAGTGCGGTCCAGTGAGGACTGCACTGAGTTAAGGGCTAGCCTTTTAACGTCATGCGTGGACGTCCCTTCCTGTGTTAGCTTCACCCCATCCAAGGTGTCAACTGAGCGCCAGGGCCACCTCAAGGCCACAGGATAGGACGTTACGGTCCTCTCACCATTCAGGTTCCTCTGAGCCACAAGAGCACTTCGGGATAAATATGAAGATTTCCGGGAATCAGAGGGTCTCCTGGCGGTTTTAACCGAGTTACGGAAGGCAAAAAACGTGCTCTCGGTGGCGCCACGCAGACCGCTTTCCCAGAAATAATTTCTGACTCAGCTGCAATTAGGCACTGAAACAGATTCTACACTCCTGGAAATTGAAATAAGAACACCGTGAATTCATTGTCCCGGGAAGGGGAAACTTTATTGACACATTCCTGGAGTCAGATACATCACATGATCACACTGACAGAACCACAGGCACATAGACACAGGCAACAGAGCATGCACAATGTCGGCACTAGTACAGTGTATATCCACCTTTCGCAGCAATGCAGGCTGCTATTCTCCCATGGAGACGATCGTAGAGACGCTGGATGTAGTCCTGTGGAACGGCTTGCCATGCCATTTCCACCTGGCGCCTCAGTTGGACCAGCGTTCGTGCTGGACGTGCAGACCGCGTGAGACGACGCTTCATCCAGTCCCAAACATGCTCAATGGGGGACAGATCCGGAGATCTTGCTGGCCAGGGTAGTTGACTTACACCTTCTAGAGCACGTTGGGTGGCACGGGATACATGCGGATGTGCATTGTCCTGTTGGAACAGCAAGTTCCCTTGCCGGTCTAGGAATGGTAGAACGATGGGTTCGATGACGGTTTGGATGTACCGTGCACTATTCAGTGTCCCCTCGACGATCACCAGTGGTGTACGGCCAGTGTAGGAGATCGCTCCCCACACCATGATGCCGGGTGTTGGCCCTGTGTGCCTCGGTCGTATGCAGTCCTGATTGTGGCGCTCACCTGCACGGCGCCAAACACGCATACGACCATCATTGGCACCAAGGCAGAAGCGACTGTCATCGCTGAAGACGACACGTCTCCATTCGTCCCTCCATTCACGCCTGTCGCGACACCACTGGAGGCGGGCTGCACGATGTTGGGGCGTGAGCGGAAGACGGCCTAACGGTGTGCGGGACCGTAGCCCAGCTTCATGGAGACGGTTGCGAATGGTCCTCGCCGATACCCCAGGAGCAACAGTGTCCCTAATTTGCTGGGAAGTGGCGGTGCGGTCCCCTACGGCACTGCGTAGGATCCTACGGTCTTGGCGTGCATCCGTGCGTCGCTGCGGTCCGGTCCCAGGTCGACGGGCACGTGCACCTTCCGCCGACCACTGGCGACAACATCGATGTACTGTGGAGACCTCACGCCCCACGTGTTGAGCAATTCGGCGGTACGTCCACCCGGCCTCCCGCATGCCCACTATACGCCCTCGCTCAAAGTCCGTCAACTGCACATACGGTTCACGTCCACGCTGTCGCGGCATGCTACCAGTGTTAAAGACTGCGATGGAGCTCCGTATGCCACGGCAAACTGGCCGACACTGACGGCGGCGGTGCACAAATGCTGCGCAGCTAGCGCCATTCGACGGCCAACACCGCGGTTCCTGGTGTGCCCGCTGTGCCGTGCGTGTGATCATTGCTTGTACAGCCCTCTCGCAGTGTCCGGAGCAAGTATGGTGGGTCTGACACACCGGTGTCAATGTGTTCTTTTCTCCATTTCCAGGAGTGTATGTCCGAAAGTACAGACTCTACACATATATAAAATATGTATATACGGCCTGGCCGCCATAACATCCCTTCACTGCGAATGCACTCTCTCTCTGCTGAAGTCTTGCGGGAATGCAACGAAAGCCGGCGATCTATGAGTACAATGGACAGGGGGCACTACGTCAGTAGAGTGAGACAAGATGGAAATTTGGGTCAGACGGTAGTTGTATCCTGATAGTTGAGGCTGTAAAGGCGAGAAGCGGGAAATCCGGGTTCGGGTCCCCGTACGGCACAAATTTTCACTTGTCACTGAAATTATTTCACCGCCTAATTACAGTCGAATCAGAAATTATTTAATTTAATTTAATTTCATCCTGTGAAATTTCTTTTAATCATTTATATGTACAACTGCAGGTCACGAACGGTATCTGTCCGCATTATAAACAACTCCTTTATTCGCGAATCACGCATTGTCAGTTTCACAAGTCGTAGGTGAGTAACCAGCATCCGGGATGTGCGCGTCACTCCATCTGAAAGGGCGCACACTCGTCATACGCGCCTCAGTATGCACAGGACCGCACGATACGTGTGGAACGTGCTCTTCGCGCTGTAGTGTCGTGTCACTTCACACGTGCTATACGCGCCACATCGTGCGCTTATCGTAAGAACCACACCCGGACTGACCGGCTCACCGACCTTCTTCGTTAAACCGCTAGGGGGATTCGATCCGGGGAAGACGCACCTCCCCGAACCCCGGAAGCAGCGTGCTATCTCGTGCAGCCATCCGGGATGCTCTGCGTCTGTGTATAGCGACCTGTGAAAAACCTGACCCTTCCGTATTAGACGAAAGATATTTGCCGTCTAAGATGTCCCAGAACACACAATCTGCAAGAAAATGTTCTACACGCGATTTCTGACAATCGTGCCACCAGCAGGCGACGCATTGCACCAGTTGTGAACTCAAGTCAAACAAATGCTTTGAAAATCTTAACATGAATTGCAATTCTTCACTGTTTTGATGATATTTTCGCGGAAACAAAAATGATTAAAATGTTACTCTGTAGTGAGACAACATAGACAACGGGTTCAAATGGCTCTAAGCATTATGGGTGTGGTGTCACCGCCAGACACCACACTTGCTTGGTGGTAGCCTTTAAATCGGCCGCGGTCCGTTAGTACACGTCGGACCCGCGTGTCGCCACTATCAGTGATTGCAGACCGAGCGCCGCCACACGGCAGGTCTAGTCTAGACTCCCTAGCACTCGCCTCAGTTGTACAGCCGACTTTGCTAGTGATGGTTCACTGTCTACATATGCTCTCATTTGCCGAGATGACAGTTTAGCATAGCCTTCAGCTACGTAATTTGCTACGACCTAGCAAGGCGGCATATTCAGTTACTATAATCTGAACAGATAATATTGTGAATCGCGTACCGTCAAGAGCGACGTTCATCGTTAATGGATTTAAGTTAAGTATCAAACTAATTACGTCCGCTTTCTGAATTCTCATTCCTTGTCATGTTCCAGACCTCACGTCAGTATAGTTCTTCCCTCCTCACGCCAGTCTGCGTGAGGTTGGTTGGTTTTGGGGAAGGAGACCAGACAGCGAGGTCATCGGTCTCATCGGATTAGGGAAGGACGGGGAAGGAAGTCGGCCGTGCCCTTTGAAAGGAACCATCCCGGCATTTGCCTGGAGCGATTTAGGGAAATCACGGAAAACCTAAATTAGGACGGCCGGACGCGGGATTGAACCGTCGTCCTCCCGAATGCGAGTCCAGTGTCTAACCACTGCGCCACCTCGCTCGGTAGTCTGCGTGAGCTAAAACGCGTGCATTTCGGCCTCCACTAGTAACACAGTGTTGGCTCTTCTGCCAACACAACAATGGGACTCAACATCTGAGGTCATCAGTCCCCTACAACTTAGAACTACTTAAACCTAACTAACCTAAGGACATCACACACATCCATGCCCGAGGCAGGATTCGAACCTGCGACCGTGGCAGTCGCGCCGTTCCGGACTGAAGCGCCTAGAACCGCTGTACCTTTCCTATTACACTCGCACTGCCATGCGGAGTGGCCGTGTGGTTATAGGCGCCATGTCACGAATTGCGCGGCCTCTCCCGCCGGAGGTTCGAGTCCTCCCCCGGGCGTCGGTGTGTGTGTTGTCCTTAGCGTAAGTTAGTTCTGTTTGGTCCTTTAGAAATTCACATACATTTGAACATTTTTGAACACTCGCAATTAGGAGGGAAAATGACTGTCTATAAGCTTCCGTATGATCCCTGTTTTCTCATGTACTTGGGCTCAACGCGTAAGATGTCTATGGACGGGAGTGCAGTCCATCGCAAATGCCAACTCTCTGAACTTCTTCAATAATCTTTCAGGAAAAGAACGTCTTCTTCCATCGAGTAGCACACATGATTGGATCGAACCTACCGGTTACAAATCTAGCAATACGTCTCTGAGTTCCTTCGCTGTCTTCCGTCAAGCAGACTTCGTGGTGATCTCAAATAATCGGGCAATACTGAAGAATGGTTCGTACAAGTGTTGTGTAAACGGTCTCCTTTTAGATGCGCCAAAGTTGCCCAGACTTCCAACAAGCCCGAGTCGACGACTAGGCTTCCCTACAACGGGCACTGCATGTCACTATGCAACGTTACGCCTAGATATTTAATGACGCGACTGTGTTAGGCAACACCCCACTACTACCTTACCTGTTACTTACAACATTGTTTTTTCTACTATTCTACATTAACTAACGTATTTCCACATTCAGACAAATAGAAATAGAAATTATATCCAAGTCATCCTTAATCCTCATACTACAACTCGAAGAGAACACTTAAACAACTTTCAGATGTCTTGACCACACTTTTTTATTATTTCCAGAATCGCCAGACGCGTTCAACATTCCAGCATTTTCAAAGGCTGCAAAATAAAACACAAAACTGGTATCAAAAGATAATGTTATTGTTGTGTACATAGTTCCGCGTAGTCACAACTTTCCCACTAGAGCGCGCCTCGCTAAGCACAACACCGCAGGCACAGCGCTCGTCTGTCTCCGCACTACGAGATGGTGCTGACAATGAGACGGACCAAATTCTGCTTCCGCCGATCCGCGTATTAATATGTAACGCAGCCAATGAGATTGCTGCTAACGTAGAACCTTTTCTCCTCGCGGATCACACTCGCGCAGTGATACCTGAACGCGCGAGGTATTATAACGAGTGTACAGACCTCCGATTAGTCAGTCTCCATTAGTCTGCATTAGTCTGCACCAGTTGTAGTCAAGTTTCAGTCTGCGCCTAATAAGATTACCATATTCCTGTACATAGCCATCAAGATAAATGTATAGACACTTTTGGTCAAGTATCAGAGATATATGTGAGAATAAGATTAACGTACCAATACCAAGGAACTTCAGACTGTCAATTGTAAATAGCATCCAGAACCAAGTTAAGTAATTTTTATGCTTGTTATTATTTTAAGAAATGTGTGTGAAAATTAATCAAGTTCTGTTTAAAGTTGGTCACCGTCAATCTGCTACTCTAAGCGCGCAAGTGGCATTTCTATCGTCTGACCTAACGGCAGAAGATAAACACGCCACGATAAGACCACGAGACATATTGCTGACACTCGCCTACTTAGTTAGAGCGACAAGTCAAATAATCTGATGGTGTGTGTACCGAAGGTCTTACAGTACGCACACCACAGTTACATTCCACTAATGATTAGAGACTAATGATTAACAGAGAGTTTGTTTCATGTACCCTAGCGTCACTCAGTAGCCCCTTCCACTGTATTATTTTAGACCATTCAAAATATCTGTTACGCATTGTTTTGCTAAAAAAAGTAACTTTCCGTAAAACGTCGTAAAGTGATTTCCATGATTTAATTACTCATGGAATTGTTTCATACGATACAACGATGAAACTGTAGTTGTGAACAAATAAATGTAGTGTGTGCCAAGAATCCAGCGCCACCTAGCGCTTTAGTCCACTTGGTTTCCAATTTGTTCCTTGATACTAGTTTTTGCGCTTGTCTCGTGACTGAGAATGTTGACGAGATGCTGCGTATCTGTGAACAATTTTACGTGATTGACTTTGGTAAGTTAGAAAGCCATATTCTACCCATTATACTATGTCTCTGATCGGTGTAGTGTGTGGCATATTTTCATATCCTGCGATACCAGTTTTGTATTTTATTTTACAACCTTTGAAAATGACAGGCTGTCGAAAAGCGTAAGGCGATTTTGAAAATAATCAAGACATCTGAATGTTATTAAATTTCATTCAAATAGCCACTTTGTCTCATAGGATTTTCATGCAAACTACAGTCAAGAACAACTGCCTCCTGTACACCACAGCGTCATCAACAAACAGCCGCAGACTGCTCGTCATCCTACGCGTCAGATCGCTTATGTATACAGGGTGTTTCACAGCTGCTATTACAGACGTCTAGGGGCCGTAGACGGGTCTTGGGACGGGGTGTTCAAAAAGTCTCTCCGCAGTGCCGTATGATCGTTAGCCGCGCGTGCCGTATGATTGTTCGCCTGCCTGGGTTAACTTCCTTTCAAGTGGACTCTCCCAACATTCCACTGTTTCGTTTATCTCAGCCAGCGTCAGTAGTATCGTTGGTGTGTGTCGTTACGTGTTGACGTGAACGTTTAAGTTTAGCTCCTTTGTTCGTTTGTTTCGTATTTGTCAATGTTAAAATACTAACTACTGAAGAATGCGTGTTTTTAGACGAACAAGTGTGCAAAGGTTTCAGTTCGTCAAACATTTAATTCAGTTTTCCCGGAGACAACACTCCCACATCGCGATACTGTGCGAGATTTGTTTAACAAATTTCGAAGTACGGGTTCAGTGACAGATGCACCGAGAAGTGGTCGTCCAAGCGTTTTGTCTGAGGATAAACTACTCGATGTTTCCGATAAAGTATCCGTGAGTCCGAACAAGTCACTAAGAAAACTCACCCAGGAAATAGACGTTAGTGTCGGAACAGCCCTCACAGCTGTAAGGAAAACATTAGAACTTTTCCCATACAAAGTGACAGTCGTGCAAGAATTGAAAAATACTGATCATGGCAAGAGACTGCATTATTGTCAATGGTTCAAAAATTTCGTTCAACAAAATGGAAGGGATATTTTTAATGAAACTTTTTTCAGTGATGGGGCGTGGTTTCATTTATCATGAAATCGCAAAATTCTCGTATGTGGAGTACTGCAAATCCATTGTGTATTCATGAGGAACCACTTCATTATGTGAAAATAGGATTGCAATTTCTAGACGTCGGATTCTGGGTCCCATATTTTTCAACGAAACAATAAACGCACAACGACACTGCGGTGATATTCTGTACCCATTCATAGGAGAACTTGTGTGAAGTGAAATACTGAACGGTTATTTTCTACAAGATCGTGCAACCGCCCATACAGCTCGCGTTTCAGCGTCACTGCTTGCTGATGTTTTTGGTGATCGCATAATTTCACAGGGACTTTGGCCTCCACGATCGCTGACCTAACACCACCAGACTTTTTCTTCTGGGATGCAGCGAAAGCAACTGTCTATAAAAACCGTGCAAAGTCCATCGATGGATTGAAAACTGCAATTGAACAACAGGGGGGACACGTTCAACATTTAATGTGAAAATTTGTAAGTAAAAATGAATATTCAATAAATTAATAACACTGAGTTTCATTTCGGTAAATTCACTACGGCATGCGGCACGCGCGGCTAACAATCATACCGCACTGCGGAGAGACTTTTTGAACACCCCGTAGATAAAGTTTTTCTAGGGAACGCAAACGGGAAATGTACCGTTTAAACATAAAATAAGTTTGAAAATCAGATTCACGGTGCGCACAGGAACTGAGAAGAGGGCTTCATCGTTAATTTTCGTTGTAATTATAATATCGTATACCATTTTAATCCGATTACAACACCTGCTGCAAGAAACTGCTACGCTCGCGACTAAGACGGTTGAATGTGGAGCTCCACGGACGCGCCCGCACTTTCGACTCTGATGAGGACGTCCTTCGTGTCGTAGAAGAGAACCTGACGCCGGGTGCTCGAAACATGGCCCATGTAGTGATCCGATTTTGCACTTAAACGGAACGTTTCCAGACATGGATTCGTTATCGAAACTACGAGGAGGAGTCAATTGAAAACGTTGAAAGTATAATTAAAAGTCGACTTTTCGTGCCTTTTCTCTGTAATTTGGCAGTACTATTACCAGTGATGTAAGGAATGCCCTACAGGTGACAGAAAACTACAGGCAAGCCAAACGCGGCCACAATACCAGTTAAAGGTGGTTGCCCGGCTTGCAACGTGTGCTTCTCGAACAACAGCGTTCTGTCATATGTTATCTGCGCAATAAAGGTACGAAACCTGTAGAAATCCATCGGTGAATGAGGGTCCAGTATGCTGATGCACGTCTATTGCTGCAGCAAGTGTATAAGTGGAGTAGAACGGAAATTGCGTGACTTCTATGACAGAATCTCAGCTCCCGGGTCAAGCACATAGCGTCGTGACACAGGAGTCTTCTGCAGCAGTTGAGGCCATTGTGATGGAAAACCGAGGTGTGAAGTTGGATGAAATAACCGCATATCTGAACATTATTCGTGGCTCAGCACATCACATCATTAATGAAGTGCGCAAGTTCCTTAGGATAGATGCCACGGCAGCTATCTCTAGAACTGAAAGAGCGACGCGTTGTCGTACGTGAAGAACTAATGATTTGCTTTGAAGCAAAAGACTACCACCACACCGAAACAAAGGGAACAAGCAAGGAATGGCGCCATTCCTCATCACCAAAACCCCTTCATTCCGGAACCGCGCTGCTACTACGGTCGCAGGCTCGAATCCTGCCTCAGGCATGGATGTGTGTGATGACCTTAGGTTAGTTAGGTTTAAGTAGTTCCAAGTCTAAGGGACTGATGACCTCAGATTTTAAGTCCAATAGTGCTTAGAGCCATTTGAACCATTTTTTGAAGCAAAACCCAAGGAGTTCCTGACGCAGCAGTCTGCAGAGAAGGTATGCTGTCTCTTTTTCGAGCTGGAAGAACTGTTGTCTTGGAACACTACACGACCAAGATTAAAGGGACAGGAACTTCTGACTACAAACGTCATTTTGGATCTCGATAATACTCGGCTTCATACTGCCCGTGCAACACTTGCAACGACCTTCACTTTGGTACTCTACCACATCCGCCAGACTCACCGCCCTCGTACTGAATGATTACCACATGTTTGGACCACTCAGAGAGGCGACCGCAGGAAAGAAATTTCGTCACCATGAAGACAGTGCTAGAGTGGTTGCACACACGAACGAAAGAACTTTTTTCTTTCAGAGGAATCCGTTCACTTCCTACGCGGTGGAGGCGGTTTGTTGAACGACAAACCGAGTATGTCGAAAAAATCAGCATCCACTAGGAAATGGATACCAAATTGCATTCCACAATACTTCTATTATTAAACGAACCAACGGCTTCTGGGATAGCGTAATAAATGAAGCACTAGGGATCAACATAACAGACAATATCCTCAATAAAGACGGTGGATTGCAGCTGAGAACGGCCTGGGATCCTGTGATTGGGGAGTTGAGACGGTCGTGACGGTCGCGCCACCTAAACATTGCCATATGTGGTGTGAGACTGGTCACCAGTGACGTCACTGGCGGGAGCATGCATTCGTACACAGGCTTATTGTAATAATGTAGCCACGCCTGTGGACGCCGCGGCGGTTACTGAAGCAGAGGAGGCAGCCCCTTGGCCCTGGTTGGGAAGGCAGCGACACACGTAGCTGGCCGGCACAGTGGCCTATGTGCCGTCCGGCAGCGAGAGGCGTGATGGACCGCAAGCCACTTCCTACTGCGGAACTGATTTTCTCTTCATCTTTTGTTTTGCATTTTCGCTTAATTTCCGCTTTTGAGGTCTCCTGTGGTTCGTCTTCCGTAGATGTCGTGCATCCGTGTGATACTGCCGTCCGAGATTAAGAGCCAGAGCTGAGTTTACAACGCCCCAGGCAGCGAAATATTCCCTAAGACTTTTTCATTGCTCCGCCTCTTCCTACAGGGTTTGCATTTATAGCGAATCTCTCACCGACCGGAGCGTGCTAAGTAACTACACTCATGCTCATAAATTAAGGATAATGCTGACGACTGGTGAAACAACGCTCTGGTGGTCGGTTTGCGAGTTTAAATCACCTCGGGGTATGACCATGAGGTGCATTTGACCTACGGTCGTCGCACGGTGGCGCTGGCAGCAGTCCACATACGCAGAGGCGTGTTGGTGCATGTCAGAGTACGGTGCAGTGAGTAAGTGTGCAGACGTTTTCAGACGTGCCAATGGTGACTGTGTGTTGAAAATGGCTCAAGGAACACATGTTGACGTTATGAGGGGTAGAATACTAGGGCGACTAGAGGCTGGTCAAACACAGCAGGTCGTAACACGGGCCCTCCGTGTGCCACAAAGTGTGATCTCAAGATTATGGCAACAATTCCAGCAGACAGACAGGAAACGTGTCCAGGCGCTACAGTACGCGACGTCCACAATGTACAACATTACACTTAGACCGATACCTTACCATCAGTGCTCACTTTCAGTGAGGTGTCTGAGTGTCTGTGGAGAAATGGCAGCCCATCATTTCTCAGGAGCTAGGGATGTTGGGCGCTGGGATCTGGAGCGGAATCTACGTGCTAACTCATCCTAAGGGGGGTTCCATTCGATTCAGGTCGGGACTTTCGCAGGCCAATCCATTTAAGGACAGTTATTGTTCACAAACCGTTACATCACAAATGCCGCTATTTGACAGGGTGCATAGTCATGCTGACACAGTAATCGTCTCCTGACTGTTTCTCTATTGTACGCAGTACACAGAGCTGTAAAATATCCTGCCGTATTTAGTGTTTTCTTAAGAGCAATAAGGGGATCACACTATAACCACGCAAAGTACTCCCATACTATAACACGTCCTCCTACGTACTTCACTACTGACGTTAATTATAGCATAGTGTAAATATTTGAAGTACTTCAGTCAAGCACTTGGCGAGATTTTTGGTAACAATTTTAAAACAATGATTTGTCTTTATACAGTAATATAGATTATTAATATATACCAAGTGTCCACCTGTGGTCTAGGGTAGCGTCTTTGATAAGTAATCAAAATGTCCTCGGTTCCGGGTTCGAAAGCCGCTGCTGCTTAAATAACGGTTAATAGTCAGCACTGGGAGCCGAAGACGTCCGGCATAAGAAGTCATCCTCATTCTGTCAACGGTCTTGCCAAAGAGGTCGGAGTGGCGGGCAGAGGTTCAGGGCACTCTGGTCCTTGGGGTGGGAAACAGAGGCGGAAGAATAAGCAATGATCAACGGCATGAGGATGCAGAAGGCAATTGAAACCACTGCATTAAAGACACATAATGTATATCCACAGGACATGTGGCCTCTAATTGAGAAAAGGGTTGGATGTTCTCCCCATTGGCAAAAGATTCCGGAATAGTCTCCCTTACGGATCTTCGAGACGGGATTGTCAGAGTGAAGGTGGCCATGAGAAAAAGATTGAATAACCAAGAAAGGACGAATTTGTAAGAGAAAAAGATTGAATAACCAACGAAAGGATAATATTCTAAGAGTGGTATCTCAGAAGCTTGAACGTGATAGGGAAATTAGAAAATTTGAAAAGGCAAATGCAGAGGGTCAGTCTAGATACAGTAAGGGTCAGTGAAGTGAAATGGAAAGATGACAAGGATTTCTGGTCAGATGAGTGTAGGGTAATATCATCAGCAGCAGAAAATGGTATAATGTGAGTAGGTTTAGTTATCAATAGGAAGGCAGAGCACAGAGTATATTATCGTGAACAGTTGAGTGATAAGGTTGTTCTTATCAGAATCGACAGCAAACCAACACCGACATCGATAGTTCAGGTATGCATGCCGATGTCGCAAGCTGAGAAAGTATACGAGGATTCTGAAAGGGTAATACAGTACGTAAAGGGATTGAAAATCTAATAGTCATGGGGAACTGGGAGGATTAGAAGAAAAGGTTACAGGAGAATATGGGCTTGGGACAAGAAATGAGAGAGGAGAAAGACTAATTGAGTTCTGTAATAAATTTGAGCTAGTAATAGCGAATACTCTGTTCAAGAATCACAAGAGGAGGAGGTACATTTGGAAAAGGCCGGGTGATACAGGAAGATTTCAATTAGAATACATCATCATCAGACTGAGATTCAGAAATTAGATACTGGACTGTAAGGCATATCCAGGAGTGGATACAGACACAGGTCATAATGTAGTAGTGATGAATAGTAGGCTGAAGGTTAAGAGATTAGTCAGGAAGAATCAACACGCAAAGAAGTGGGGTACGGAAGCACTAAAGGATAACAATATACGCTTGAAGTTCTCTAAGGCTATAGATACAGCAATAAGGAATAGATCAGTAGGCAGTACAGTTGAAGAGGAATCACAGAAGATATACCTCGTTTGATCGATGAAAGAAGGAAGTTCAACAATGTTCAGGGAAATTCAGGAATACAGCAGTATAAGTCGCTGAGGAACGAAATAAATAGGAAGTGCAGCGAAGCTAAGACGAAAGGGCTGCATGAAAAACGTGAAGAAATAGAAAAAGAAATGGTAGTGGTAAGGACTGTCTCAGCATATAGGAAAGTCAAAGAAACCTTCGTTAAAATTAAAAGCTATTGTGGTAACGTTAAGAGTGTAACGGAAATTCCACTGTTAAATACGCTGGAGAGAGCAGATAGGTGGAAAAAGTACTTTCAAGGCCTCTATGAGGGGGAGATTTGTCTGATGTGATACAAGAAGAAAGAGTTAGAAGAGATAGGGGATCCAGTATTAGAATCAGAATTTAAAAGAGCTTTGGAGGACTTAAAATGAAATAAGGCACAAGGGGGTAGGTAACATTTCGTAAACATTTCTAAAATATTGGGAGAAGTGGCAACAAAACGACTATTTATGTTTGTGTGTATAATATCACCTGATTTCAGAAAAATCTCATTCACACAATTCCGAAGACTGCAAGAGCTGATAAGTGCGATAATTATCGGGCAATCCGCTTAACAGCTCTTGCATCCACGTTGTTGACAGGAATAATATACAGCCGAAAGGGAAAGAAAGTTGAGGATGTGTTAGATGACGATCAGTAGGTTTTAGGAAAGGTGAAGGCGCGAGAGAGGCAATTCGGATGTTGCGTTTGATAATGAAAGCAAGAATAAAGAACAGACACGTTCATAGAATTCGTCGATCTGGAAAAAGCGTTCGACAATGTAAAATGGTGCAAGATGTTCGATTCAAAATGGCTCTGAGCACTACGGGACTTAACTGCTGAGGTCATCAGTCCCCTAGAACTTAGAACTACTTAAACCTAACTAACCTAAGGACATCACACACATCCATACCCGTGGCAGGATTCGAACCTGCAACCTTAGCGGTCTCGCGGTTCCAGATTGTAGCGCCTAGAACCGCTCGTCCACTTCGGCCGGCCAAGATGTTAGAAATTCTGAGAAAAATAGGGGTACGCTGTAGGGAGATGCGGGTAATATGCAATACGTACAAGAGCCAAGAGGGAATAATACGAGTGGACAGCCAAGAACGAAGTGCTCAGATTAAAAAGGATATAAGACAGGGATGTAGTCTTTCGCCCCTACTTTTCAATCTGTACATAGAAGAAGCAATGATTGAAATGAAAGAAAGGTTCAGGAGTGGAATTAAAATTCAAGTTGTAAGGATATTCATGATATTGCTATCCTGAGTGAAAGTGAAGAAGAATTACATGATCTGCTAAATGGAATGAACAGTTTAATGAGTACTGAATATGGGTTCATAGTAAATCGAAGACAGACGAAAGAAATGAGAGGTAGCAGAAATAAGAATAGCGAGAAACGTAACATCAGGGCTGATGGTCACGAAGTTAAGAAATTCTGCTACCTAGGCACCGAAATAACCCATGACGGACGGAGCAAGGAGGACATCAAAAGTAGACTAGCACTGGCAAAAAGGGCACTCCTGGCCAAGAGAAATCTAGTGAAATCAATCGCAGGCCCTAATCTGAGGAAGACATATCTGAGAATGAACGTTTGGAGCTCATAATTGTACGGTAGTGAAACATTGGCTGTGGGAAAACCGGAACAAAGGAGAATGGAAGGATTTAAGATGTGGTGCTACAGACGAATATTGAGAATTTGGTGGACTGATAAGGTAAGGAATGAGGAAGTTCTGCGCAGAATCGGAGAGGAAAGGAATATTTGGGGAACACTGACAAGGAGAAGGGTCGGGTTGGTAGTTCATCTTTTAAGACATCAGGGATGACTTGGGGTATTTGAGGGAGCTGCTGAGGGCAAAAATTGTAGAGGTGTAGGAATCGATTAGAATGTTTTTCGAAAGTCAACAGTCCTACATCCACCTGGTTACCTCGATTCGTGGATTGAAGGATGTCGCGAAAGAAAAGGAAATGCTGCTTCTTCGGTGGACAAATATCACGCTCGATTGTGAAGTGTGCGTGTGCTTGCGTTAAACGGCGGACCGGCGCTGAGGCCGTCGGTGTAGCAGCGGGGCAGAGCGTTCTGCATTGGGTCGGGCGATATTTATAGGCCGCTGGTATGCGAAGGGAGGCCCGGCTGATGACGCAGTAGCACTGTGCGGGACCGCCATGAACGGGTCACTCCCTCTGGCTGCGTCACCGGTTCGGCTGGTGTACTGCTCTGTCTGTCTGTCCGCTGTCGCTCCACTCTGCGGTTCTGGTCGCCAGACAAGGCGTCGTGTAGTTTGAATTGTTAACACTGTGCTGGGTACTGGTCCGGTCAGTATCAATTGAAGCGATTCAAATTTTGGTCACTGTTGTGTACATAGTTCCGCGTAGTCAGCGCGTACACAACTTTCCCACTAGAGCGCGCCCCGCTAAGCACAACAGCGCAGGCGCAGCGCTCGTCCGTCTCCGCACTACGAGATGGCGCTGTCTTAGAGATGACCATATTCTGCTTCCGCCGATCCGCGTATTAATATGTAACGCAGCCAATGAGATTGCTGCTAACGTAGAACCTTTTCTCCTCGCGGATCACACTCGCGCAGTGATACATGAACGCGCGAGGTATTATAACGAGTGTACAGACCTCCGATTAGTCAATCTCCATTTGTCTGCAACAGTGTGTACGAGTTCTACATTTGTCTGTACCAGTCTATAGTCAAGTTTCAGTCTGCGCCCAAAAAGATTACCATATTCCTGTAGCTAGCCATGAAGATAAATGTATAGACAGTTTTGTCAAGTATCAGGGATATATGTGAGAATAAGATTAACGTACCAATACCAAAGGAACTTCAGATTGGCAATTGTAAATAGCATCCAGAACTAGTTAAGTAATTTTTATGCTTGTTATTATTTTAATAAATGTGTGTGAAAATTAATCAAGTTCTGTTTAAAGTTGGTCACCGTCAATCTGCTACTCTAAGCGTGCAAGTGGCATTTCTATCGTCTGACCTAACGGCAGAAGATAAACACGCCACGATAAGACCACGAGACATTTTGCTGACACTTGCCTTCTTCGTTAGAGCGACAAGTCAAATAATCTGATGGTGTGTGTACTGAAGGTCTTACAGTGCGGACACCACAGTCACGTTCTTACTACTGCAGTCTAGTTTCGGCATTGAAGCTGCCTCCAAGTCTTAATTTACTTCTCTGGGATAGGCTATGGTGAAAAAAAAATCTTATGATTATTGGTAGGGTTCCTGCACTTAACTTAGGATCCACACTTAGCAACTAATAAATACACGAAACCCTCCGTTGCCAAATTTACCTTTATTGTAATTTTAACTAACGTGGAAGCCATAAAAACACCAAACATGGAGGCAAAATGTACGCATCTAAAGGCTACTTAAAAACGGAATAAAATCACTTAAATTTGTTTCTACAAGAGGAGAATACAACGTCCCAATTCGGACCTCGCTAACACATTTTACTGACATTAAATATAACAAGATAAATAATCATCCATGTGACAAGAACAAATGAATAACACTATCAATCTTTACAGATGAGGATACGACTATATTCACGAAGGTTCGCGCCCTGGCAAGGGAGATACTTAACTTCAACAAATAAGGTGACTACAGTAAGCTCTAGTTCCACTCGAAAAGCCGGCCGGAGTGGCCGAGCGCTTCTAGGCGCTACAGTCTGGAACCGCGCGACCGCTACGGTCGCAGGTTCGAATCCTGCCTCGGGCATGGATGTTTGGGCATTAAAGCAAAACAATAACTGTGTATTTGCAAAACTCCAGATCATTAATTCATAATTTTCTGCAAGCACAGGAACTGACCTCAAAATTCCCGAGCGAAAACTGAGCCGTGGCGCGGCTGGCGCCAGTGATCTCGCATTTAGAATGGCATCGCTGCCATCGATTATAGGGCCACCATCTTTGCCTTCCGTGATTCAGGCCGGTGGTCGGGTGGTTAACGGAGAGGGAAAAGAGACAGCGGACTGGAGATTCGCAGGGTCGGAGGTGGCTTGTTGACGTTTACCGTGAGGCCTGTGGTACGACGCCTGTACGCTACGGGCGGGGTCAGCGAGAGATCTACATCTACATTCATACTCCGCAAGCCACCCAACGGTGTGTGGCGGAGGGCACTTTACGTGCCACTGTCATTACCTCCCTTTCCTGTTCCAGTCGCGTATGGTTCGCGGGAAGAACGACTGTCTGAAAGCCTCCGTGCGCGCTCTAATCTCTCTAATTTTACATTCGTGATCTCCTCGGGAGGTATAAGTAGGGGGAAGCAATATACTCGATACCTCATCCAGAAACGCACCCTCTCGAAACCTGGCGAGCAAGCTACACCGCGATGCAGAGCGCCTCTCTTCCAGAGTCTGCCACTTGAGTTTGCTAAACATCTCCGTAACGCTATCACGGTTACCAAATAACCCGGTGACGAAACGCGCCGCTCTTCTTTGGATCTTCTCTATCTCCTCCGTCAACCCGATCTGCTACGGATCCCACACTGATGAGCAATACTCAAGTATAGGTCGAACGAGTGTTTTGTAAGCCACCTCCTTTGTTGATGGACTACATTTTCTAAGCACTCTCCCAATGAATCTCAACCTGGCACCCGCCTTACCAACAATTAATTTTATATGATCATTCCACTTCAAATCGTTCCGCACGCATACTCCCAGATATTTTACAGAGGTAACTGCTACCAGTGTTTGTTCCGCTATCATATAATCATACAATAAAGGATCCTTCTTTCTATGTATTCGCAATACATTACATTTGTCTATGTTAAGGGACAGTTGCCACTCCCTGCACCAAGTGCCTATCCGCTGCAGATCTTCCTGCATTTCGCTACAATTTTCTAATGCTGCAACTTCTCTGTATACTACAGCATCATCCGCGAAAAGCCGCATGGAACTTCCGACAGTATCTACTAGGTCATTTATATATATTGTGATTTGATGGGACCTCGGGTTTGGTATCGCGGTGGTGCACTGTTGTGTTTTGGGGTTTTTCTGCTCCGAGGGCGTGTATAGGTTCTTGTTACTGGTCATTGCTATTGAGTTGTGTCTATGGAATGACGGAGGAAATGTGTGACGCTCGCCGCTGTTGCATGTGAAAACGCTTCGTCTGCCTTGTCTGTGCAGGAAATTATGTGAATAAATAGCTGATACCACGGCGACGTTTTGCTCTCACGCGCTGTTGATTATATTTCGGAATTACTGGATGGTGAAGATATCCCACGTGTAAAGCAAATGAAGCCATTTGCGCCATACTAAGGTACTGTTTTATCCTGCTTAAATGGTTCAAATGGCTCTGAGCACTAAGGGACTAAACATCTATGGTCATCAGTCCCCTAGAACTTAGAAGTACTTAAACCTAACTAACCTAAGGACGTCACACAACACCCAGTCGTCACGAGGCAGAGAAATCTGCTTAAATCTGTATCAGTTATATGCGCATTTATATGCCCTTCTTTAGTTGCAGAAGTTACAGAAGTGTGTAAACAGAGAGCTATTCGGAAAGGGATGTAAAGTTGAAACCCTCCCAAGAAGTGAATACACTCGAACTCTGTATTACTAAAGGTGCCTTTCGATACCAGCACTTACCTGGGGGAAATAAGTGTTATTCGGAGGTTTTCATGCTACTGTAAGTAATTATTATACACAAAATCGTTTATTCTGATTATACTAAATCGGAGATGTAAGGTCGGTTGTGTGCCGCTGTAAATTACTATTGTCTCCTCTGTGTGGCAGCCTAGCATTGTCAGTGGCTTCAATCATTATTCCTGTCATATTTCGAGTATTGTGTTTTCGGGTTTGCTTAAGGGGCTCCGGAAAGGCTCAAAATCATGAAAAGTTCAATTTTTACTTTTTTGCGTTTTCTGAATCTGCAGACTATTACCTTTTAATAGATATATAATTTATTCAATTCCGAAGACTACAGCTATTTTTAAATTTTTTTTGAAATGTGTTCTACATGGGCGTGACCCACTGTGGCGCTGTTAAACTGCTGTCAAATGGTGTTATTATTAACGTCCGTGTTCATCAGGTACATTTTAGTGATGTGAGATAAAGTATGTGTTGTGACTAAACTGTGATGGTTCAATATATATCGCTGGTGTGATTGTCGATTGTTTCATGTTTATTTACTCTGTCGTTATCTCGAAAATATTCGTAATTAATTCTGTTTCTTGAGTCTCTGTTTTGTTGAAGTATAATAATGAGTAAAAGTAAAGTTATTAGAAATCCTCTGAAGGCTTTTAAGAAAAGGAGAAATGTTGGAAAGCCAAAGGTATTTAGAAATATGGGAATGAAGATAGGTTCTAACATGGTACGAGCGATGCTTGCTTTAGACAAGGAACGCCTTCGGGCTGCAGACAGGGCTGTAAAGAGTCTAGAAATACAAGCAAGAGTAAACAGGAGGAGGAACAAGAGGAAGCTGGAGGAGGAGTTTGCAGATGAAGATAATCAATCCTATGGACCTGGAATGCACTAAAATGTTAATCCAATCTTTGTCGCTCGATTCCCAAAACTTTTATTTTCTCATACTAATTACATGTTTTCTAAGGATCTTCCAAACAAATTTGTTTCAAACTTTCAGTAAATGTTACACAGTACCGTCTGCATAATTTAACACAGCCTTTTTCCAAAAAACTGTATATTTTTGAATATATAAATAAAAAATTGCAAAAAAATGTTGTGAATTTTCATTACAATTGAAAAAAATCATCTTTAATAACTGAACTAAAATTTTGTAAAATCCCTGTGTTAAGTTGTAGCCCATATTCCAATAAATAATCTGCAAAAAGTTCAACTTCCTACGTCAAATACTTTGTGAGGAAAGATGTAATTTATAAGCGTTATTTTAACATTGCAAGAATAGGGCGTTCCGGAGCCCCTTAAGCTGACACTGTTGAGTTGTAAGACGTATAAACAGGCAAGGCAAACTGAGTATTCTATGAGCTCAAGACGATATTCGATTACGTGGTACCTTAGTTTGTTATAGGTTAGAAGTATTTTACGTGTTATTAATATTCTGCTGTTTGCTTTGTCTAAAGAGGAGCTAGTTCTGTGAAGTGGTCGTTTATATTTTATTAGTGTGTTACGCGTTGTGCCTTTTCATGTTAATTTTCATTAAGAAGCTTCAAATGGCTCTGTGTATGTTGCAGCTAGCTGAAACTGACGTGTTCACGGGGGTCGCCTCCAGACGGGGTTGATAGTGGCCCTTTTTACTACGGCACATCCGGTTATCCTCCTTCAGTACATTTGTCTCGCTTATATCGTTATTATGGTTTTCGATTGGATGGCTCTGAGCACTATGGGACTTAACTTCTGAGGTCATCAGTCCCCTAGAACTTAGAACTACTTAAACCTAACTAAGGACATCACACACATCCATGCCCGAGGCAGGATTCGAACCTGCGACCGTAGCGGTCACGCGGTTCCAGACTGAAGCGCCTAGAACCGCACGGCCACACTGGCCGGCTCTTCCCAAGTTCTTTTTATTAATTTATCTCTTTGTCGTTTGATGCCAGGTTGGGTTTAAATATTCGTTGGATTAGGGAGGAAATGAGAAGTGCTGACCAGATTATCATTTATTAAACATTGTAAAACCTTAAGAAAACAATGATACTTTTCTCTGGGAGGCTGGTGGTATTTGCAAATAATTGGTGAGTCGAAAAAGCCAATGAACAATTTGAATAGAGCAAAGAATATGAGATGGGTCTTACAGATCTCTCTCAGTATTAAGGTTTATGACCGATCCCCCATCAAATTATTATGCACATGGCGCAATTTTTTGTTTATGAAAGGTGTTAAGCAGACGATCACCTTAACACCTAAGCATTGCTTAGGAATGTAACAATTGATATGACTATCTCCTTGTAATGAAAATGGTCCAACGACGCTGAAGAACATGGAGTGTTATTTAAAAATTACTATGTTTCAACGCTTCATTATGTCTCTAAAGTTTAGCAGTGACTGTTTTAAAACACACTGTATGTTAATATTTTACTGAATACGTTGTTTCTGTTGCTATGATAGTAGAAGTAGATTATTGCGGCTTAAAATTCAAATTTCGAGTGTACACAACTACTACGTAGGGTTGGACGGATTTGGTTTACTTTATTCTTCAGTTTATAGTCATTTCTGTGTTACATTACTCTACGAGGAACGACGATGGTCGACCGGTAGTGATGCACCGGGGGAGGGGGGAATTGCGCTTCAACATTGGGCAGCACTGGCGGGAAACCATATTCTTTGACGCTCCTCTACAGTCTCGGTTGCCGCAAGCTGTCAGAGTGAAGGGTTGCTTGTGTGTTGAAGCATAAACAGAATCGTGAGCAGGAAACTGCACAGTACGATTTGAGCAGCACGCAGTGACTGACATCTTGTCAGTGGAACGCGCTGCCGGCCGAGGTGGCCGAGCGGTTCTAGGCGCTTCAGTCCGGATCCGCGCTGCTGCTACGGTCGCAGGTTCGAATCCTGCCTCGGGCATGGCTGTGTGTGATGTCCTTAGGTTAGTTAGGTTTAAGTAGTTCTAAGTCTAAGTGACTGAAGACCTCATCTTGTAAGGGGTCCGTAGGCCCTTACTATAAGTTTGCACTCGGCACAGGTCGATAGGGCAAACAATCGATTGTGACGTGTTGAGAGAGCGAGTGTCGAGTTGCGCCAGAGTGGTTGGCGGGAATGGTGTGTGTGTGGAGGCCATTGTTGGAATACAGGGTTTTTTAACCGAGAAGGGTGGCACCATCGCCGTGGTTAGACCCCTAAATAATAACTGAATACCGGGAAAGTGATGAAGTATTTTTATAAAAGTGATCAGTGACGTTACTAGTGCCGATATTTAGTTTCGCGTCTACCGCGCCGGCCTAACCTTGGATTGCAGTGTTGGATGCAGTGATGGATTAGCGTGTGACGATAATGGCAAATGGAGAAAGCCTGTGCTGAGATTAGCCGTAATTAGATATGTATGACGAAGGCAGTGGTTGTCTCCTTTTTGTGTATTGAGAAGAATGTACAGGGTGTTTCAAAAATGACCGGTATATTTGAAACGGCAATAAAAACTAAACGAGCAGCGATAGAAATACACAGTTTGTTGCAATATGCTTGGGACAACAGTACATTTTCAGGCGGACAAACTTTCGAAATTACAGTAGTTACAATTTTCAACAACAGATGGCGCTGCAAGTGATGTGAAAGATATAGAAGACAACGCAGTCTGTGGGTGCGCCATTCTGTACGTCGTCTTTCTGCTGTAAGCGTGTGCTGTTCACAACGTGCAAGTGTGCTGTAGACAACATGGTTTATTCCTTAGAACAGAGGATTTTTCTGGTTTTGGAATTCCACCGCCTAGAACACAGTGTTGTTGCAACAAGACGAAGTTTTCAACGGAGGTTTATTGTAACCAAAGGACCGAAAAGCGATACAATAAAGGATCTGTTTGAAAAATTTCAACGGACTGGGAACGTGACGGATGAACGTGCTGGAAAGGTAGGGCGACCGCGTACGGCAACCACAGAGGGCAACGCGCAGCTAGTGCAGCAGGTGATCCAACAGCGGCCTCGGGTTTCCGTTCGCCGTGTTGCAGCTGCGGTCCAAATGACGCCAACGTCCACATATCGTCTCATGCGCCAGAGTTTACACCTCTATCCATACAAAATTCAAACGCGGCAACCCCTCAGCGCCGCTACCATTGCTGTACGAGAGACATTCGCTAACGATATAGTGCACAGGATTGATGACGGCGATATGCATGTGGGCAGCATTTGGTTTACTGACGAAGCATATTTTTACCTTGACGGCTTCGTCAATAAACAGAACTGGCGCATATGGGGAACCGAAAAGCCCCATGTTGCAGTCCCATCGTCCCTGCATCCTCAAAAAGTACTGGTATGGGCCGCCATTTCTTCCAAAGGAATCATTGGCCCATTTTTCAGATCCGAAACGATTACTGCATCACGCTATCTGGACATTCTTCGTGAATTTGTGGCGGTACAAACTGCCTTAGACGACACTGCGAACACCTCGTGGTTTATGCAAGATGGTGCCCGGCCACATCGCACGGCCGACGTCTTTAATTTCCTGAATGAATTTTTCGATGATCGTGTGATTGCTTTGGGCTATCCGAAACATACAGGAGGCGGCCTGGATTGGCCTCCCTATTCGCCAGACATGAACCCCTGTGACTTCTTTCTGTGGGGACACTTGAAAGACCAGGTGTACCGCCAGAATCCAGAAACAATTGAACAGCTGAAGCAGTACATCTCATCTGCATGTGAAGCCATTCCACCAGACACGTTGTCAAAGGTTTCGGGTAATTTCATTCAGAGACTACGCCATATTATTGCTACGCATGGTGGAAATGTGGAAAATATCGTACTATAGAGTTTCCCAGACCGCAGCGCCATCTGTTGTTGAAAATTGTAACTACTGTAATTCCGAAAGTTGGTCTGCCTGAAAATGTGCTGTTGTCCCAAGCATATTGCAACAAACGGTGTATTTCTATCGCTGCTCGCCCGCATCTCGTGGTCGTGCGGTAGCGTTCTCGCTTCCCACGCCCGGGTTCCCGGGTTCGATTCCCGGCGGGGTCAGGGATTTTCTCTGCCTCGTGATGGCTGGGTGTTGTGTGATGTCCTTAGGTTAGTTAGGTTTAAGTAGTTCTAAGTTCTAGGGGACTGATGACCATAGATGTTAAGTCCCATAGTGCTCAGAGCCATTTGAACCAATTTGAATCTATCGCTGCTCGTTTAGTTTTTATTGCCGTTTCAAATATACCGGTTATTTTTGAAACACCCTGTAAGTTCGTAATTAGTAAAACTTTGGTGGTGTTCCTTATTACCATACATTCAGTGTTATAATATTGAACAGGACGAACTGGAAAGTAACAACTTCCGTAGCAGTCAATTCCGATTACCAGCCCCATTAGGTTCACGGTCATGTTAATAATACACTCCTGGAAATTGAAATAAGAACACCGTGAATTTATTGTACCAGGAAGGGGAAACTTTATTGACACATTCCTGGGGTCAGATACATCACATGATCACACTGACAGAACCACAGGCACATAGACACAGGCAACAGAGCATGCACAATGTCGGCACTAGTACAGTGTATATCCACCTTTCGCAGCAATGCAGGCTGCTATTCTCCCATGGAGACGATCGTAGAGATGCTGGATGTAGTCCTGTGGAACGGCTTGCCATGCCATTTCCACCTGGCACCTCAGCTGGACCAGCGTTCGTGCTGGACGTGCAGACCGCGTGAGACGACGCTTCATCCAGTCCCAAACATGCTCAATGGGGGACAGATCCGGAGATCTTGCTGGCCAGGTTAGTTGACTTACACCTTCTAGAGCACGTTGGGTGGCACGGGATACATGCGGACGTGCATTGTCCTGTTGGAACAGCAAGTTCCCTTGCCAGTCTAGGAATGGTAGAACGATGGGTTCGATGACGGTTTGGATGTACCGTGCACTATTCAGTGTCCCCTCGACGATCACCAGTGGTGTACGGCCAGTGTAGGAGATCGCTCCCCACACCATGATGCCGGGTGTTGGCCCCGTGTGCCTCGGTCGTATGCAGTCCTGATTGTGGCGCTCACCTGCACGGCGCCAAAAACGCATACGACCATCATTGGCATCAAGGCAGAAGCGACTCTCATCGCTGAAGACGACACGTCTCCATTCGTCCCTCCATTCACGCCTGTCGCGACACCACTGCAGGCGGGCTGCACGATGTTGGGGCGTGAGCGGAAGACGGCCTAACGGTGTGCGGGACCGTAGCCCAGCTTCATGGAGACGGTTGCGAATGGTCCTCGCCGATACCTCAGGAGCAACAGTGTCCCTAATTTGCTGGGAAGTGGCGGTGCGGTCCCCTACGGCACTGCGTAGGATCCTACGGTCTTGGCGTGCATCCGTGCGTCGCTGCGGTCCGGTCCCAGGTCGACGGGCACGTGCACCTTCCGCCGACCACTGGCGACAACATCGATGTACTGTGGAGACCTCACGCCCCACGTGTTGAGCAATTCGGCGGTACGTCCACCCGGCCTCCCGCATGCCCACTATACGCCCTCGCTCAAAGTCCGTCAACTGCACATACGGTTCACGTCCACGCTGTCGCGGCATGCTACCAGTGTTAAAGACTGCGATGGAGCTCCGTATGCCACGGCAAACTGGCTGACACTGACGGCGGCGGTGCACAAATGCTGCGCAGCTAGCGCCATTCGACAGCCAACACCGCGGTTCCTGGTGTGTCCGCTGTGCCGTGCGTGTGATCATTGCTTGTACAGCCCTCTCGCAGTGTCCGGAGCAAGTATGGTGGGTCTGACACACCGGTGTCAATGTGTTCTTTTTTCCATTTCCAGGAGTGTAAATATTGGGCTGCTATTCATCAGATCAGGTTGGGATAAAAAACGGAGGTGTTACAAGCTGTTAAGTCCCATAGTGCTTAGTGCCACTTTTTGGAACATGCTGCTCCACTGGCGACTGATAGATTCTGTACGTACTAATATGGGCGTTGTGCGGCGTTGGGCCAGCGTGACTAATTTGGATCATACAAACTACGTGAGAAAATGACAATTTACAGCACGCTTTAGCATTTTAATTTCCACAGAGCCGTCGATACAGTTTCTTAATACACCAATGTTTGAAAAGTCACGGGTTAGCGATATGCTTGTATACAGATGGCAGTAATATCGCGTACACAATAAAAGGGCAGTGCAGTGGTGGAGCTGTCATTTGTACTCAGATCATTCATGGGAAACGGTTTCCGACGTGATTATGGCCGCACAACAGGAACTAACAGACTTTGAATGCAGAATGGTAGTTGGAGCTAGACACATTTTTGAAACTGTCGGGGAATGAGATATTCCGAGATTCACAGTGTCCAGAATGTGCCGAGGATACCAAATTTCAGGCATTACGTCTCACCACGGACAAACACGGCCTTCAGTTAACGACCGAGAGCAGCGGCGTTTGCGTAGAGTTGTCAGTGCTAAGAGGCAAGCAACACTGCGTAAAATAGCAGCGGAACTCAATGTAGGACTACAACGAATGTATCTGTTAGGACAGTCCGGCGAAATTTTGCCGTTAATGGACTTCGCTGACAGCACGAAATTGGGAATTTGTGGTAAGGTCTTATGAGACCAAACTGCTGAGGTCATCGGTCCCTAAGCCTACACACTACTTAATCCAACTTACGCTAAGGAGAACACACACACACACACACACACACACACACACACACACACACACACACACACACACACACACACACACACACACACCTATGCCTGAGGGGGGACTCGAATCTTCGACGGGGAGAGCCGCACTGACCGTGAGAAGACGTCTCAGACTGCGTGGCTACCCCACGTGGCCGACAGCACGAGATCGCCTGCAGTGCCTCCACTGGGCTGGTGACCATATCGGCTGGACCCCAGACGACGTGAAAACCGTGGCCTGGTCAGATGTGTCCCGATTTCAGTTGGTAAAAGGTGATGGTATGGTTCGAGTGTAGCGCAGACCCACGAAGCTATGGATCCAAGTTTTCAACAAGGCACTGTGGACGCTGGTGGTGGTTCCATAGTGGTGTGGGCTGTCTTTACGTCCTATGGTCCAACTGTACCGATCATTGACTGGAAGTGGTTACGTTCGGGCTACTAGGAGACCATTTGCAGACATTCATTGGCTTCATGTCCCCCAAACAACGATGGAATTTTTATAGATGACAATAGGGCATGTCACTGGGCCACAGTTGTTTGCGTTTGGTTTGAAGAACATTCTGGGCAATTTGAGCGAATGATCTGGTCGCCCACACCGCCCGACATAAATCCGATGGAACATTTATGAGATATAATCGAGAGGTCAGTTCGTGCACACACTCTTGCACCGGCAATGCTTTCGCAATTATGGGTGGCTAGTGTGTCAGCATACGATAATGGAAGCAAAGTGTTGAGAAAAGACAGGTTTATAACATTTATCGACCTGTCAAAAGCGTTAGACAATGTAAAATGGCGGAAGATGATCGAAATTCGCAGTGCTATAGGAAACTTACTTACTCAAACTTAGTTCTACAACTGCTAGGCAGCATGTTGGCCAACTAGTTTCACCCTGCAGTGTCTTACCGTTGGTAGTATTCAGTCAAGTCCACTTAAAATGTGAGGAATGTAATCTGTTATGGATGTTCTAATTTGCGTTGCCCTTCGTTTCCCTTCGTAAATTCAACAATGATGATGATGTGATGATGATGATGAGGTCCCGTACTCCGAGGATCGTAGGGGACGATGCGGGAGACCCGCACCGCCGACTAGGCAAGGCCCTAGCGGAGGTGGTTTGCCATTGCCTTCCTCCGACCGTAATGGGGATGAATGATGACGATGAAGACGACACAACAACACCCAGTCATCTCGAGGCAGTGAAAATCCCTGACCCTTCCGGGAATCGAACCCCCATGCGCGGGAAGCGAGAACGCTACGGGAAGACCACAATTCTATTCACAACCACAATTCAACAATAGCGAGTTTTAGATCGAAAAATCATTTGGGGTGTGTGCCTTGACTTGACCAACGTACTTTGCATTAATATATGAAGGCTCCATACACATTGTTCAGTTCTATCGAAAATTGTTGCCACTGACAGTGAAATAATTCATGCAACTTCATAAATTTTACTATTCATACCACAAATTTCCTCACGTGCTACGTGCCTGAAAATTTATAACTATGTGCTTCTTGATTTACTGAACAATGAATCCCGTGTATCGATCGTAATTTTTTGCTCTTTCGCTGCCAACTAAATCTTTAAATTCTTTCTGTATTGTAATATCGTTTCATAGCAAATTCGCAGTACCCGTCGCTTATGCGACTGCATAATAGACATTGAGAATTCTCATCCCTCTGTTCTGTCATGCCCATTCATTTTTAAAAGCTTGTTACGATAGATTGTTCGACTGCCTCTCTTTGTGCTAACATCCACTAATCCGGCGAACGTCCTTTATACCATGAACAAACAACGAAGGGCGAACAGCGCTGACACCACAATTCTGTCGAATTAGAGACAGTTGTGCCGACCGAAAAATACCACACCGCAATACTAAATGAAACGTAGCGCTGCACAGAGTACTTGCCGTGGCCCGCGTGCGGTCCGCACACGCTGTCTGCGTGGAGTATGGCACGCCGCGGCCGGCCCTGGTATAGGGGAAGACCGAGATTGCAGTAAATCCACCAAGCAATTACGCTGAGTGCGTGTGCTACTCGGAGGTGAACAGGTTCGCACGAGAGAGGGAGAGTTAACGGTCCGCGTCAAAGTAGCTGAAGGGGTAAAAAATTAGTTATCAGCAGTGTAGTTTATTATTTTTGTAGGGCCTGACGACTATGGTCCACAGCTCTTGGTCTTTCGGTAGCGTTCTCGCTTCCCGCGCACGGGGTCCCGGGTTCGATTGCCGGCGGGCTCAGGGATTTTCCCTGCCTCGAGATGACTGGGTGTTGTGTAGTCTTCATCATCTACATCTACATACATACTCCGCAATCCACCATACGGTGCGTGGTGGAGGGTAACTCGTACCACAACTGGCATCTTCTCTCCCTGTTCCACAACCCAAACAGAACGAGGGAAAAATGACTGCCTATATGCCCCTGTACGAGCCCTAATCTCTCTCATCTTATATTTGTGGTCTTTCCGCAAAATGTAAGTTGGCGGCAGTAAAATTGTACTGCAGTCAGCCTCAAATGCTGGTTCTCTAAATTTCCTCAGTAGCGATTCACGAAAAGAACGCCTCCTTTCCTCTATAGACTCCCAGCCGAGTTCCTGAAGCATTTCCGTAACACTCGCGTGATGATCAAACCTACCAGTAACAAATCTAGCAGCCAGCCTCTGGATTGCTTCTATGTCCTCCCTCAATCCGACCTGATAGGGATCCTAAACGCTCGAGCAGTACTCAAGAATAGGTCGTATTAATGTTTTATAAGCGGTATTCTTTACAGATGAACCACATCTTCCCAAAATTCTACCAGTGAACCGAAGACGACTATCCGCCTTCCCCACAACTGCCGTTACATGCTTGTCCCACTTCATATCGCTCTGCAATGTTACGCCCAAATATTTAATCGACGTGACTGTGTCAAGCGCTACACTACTAATGGAGTATTCAAACATGATTCTTTTTCCTATTCATCTGCATTAATTTACATTTATCTATATTTAGAGTTAGCTTCCATTCTTTACACCAATCACAAATCCTGTCCAAGTCATCTGGTAGCCTCCTACAGTCACTCAACGACGACACCTTCCCGTACACCACAGCATCATCAGCAAACAGCCGCACATTGCTATCCACCCTATCCAAAAGATCATTTATGTAGGTAGAAAACAACAGCGGACCTACCACACTTCCCTGGGGCACTTCAGATGATACCCTCAACTCCGATGAACACTCACCATCGAGGACAACGTACTGGGTTCTATTACTTAAGAAGTCTTCGAGCCACTCACATATTCGGGAACCAATCCCATATCCTCGTACCGTAGTTAGGAGTCTGCAGTGGTGCACCGAGTCAAACGCTTTCCGGAAGTCAAGGAATATGGCATCCGTCTGATATCCTTCATCCATGGTTCGCAACATATCACGTGAAAAAAGGGCGAGTTGCGTTTCGCAGGACCGATGCTTTCTAAAGCCGTGCTGATGCATGGACAGCAACTTCTCTGTCTCAAGGAAATTCATCATCATCATCATTCATCCCCATTACGGTCGGAGGAAGGCAATGGCAAACCACCTCCGCTAGGACATTGCCTAGTAGGCGGTGCGCGTCTCCCGCATCGTCCCCTACGCTGTATGGGACATCTCATCTGACGACCATGATGGCATCCCAAGAGAGCGTTGTACTCCAACCAACTTGCCTCTTATGTGTGAGTTACTGGCATTGAAATTGGCACTGGTTGACGTGCAGACGTCTGCGTGATCCGAAATTGTTCTTCGATAGCTGTAATGTATATGAGCGTGATGTTCTTAAATCTTGTTTTGCCGTACCCTGATCCGACTGATGACTTCTTCGTTTCTACAAATAGCGTCAATTATCGCTATTAGGCTGAGTTGCTTGACGATCCTACAAAACGAGCGGATCGCTCGTATTTTGAGACTACGTGCACTGAGACTCTTGTTCAACATGTTTCGACAAATGTAGAGTTCAGTTTTCAAGTGCATCAAGTTTACTTTCACGAATGCGACTAACGGCTGTTTGATTTAGTTTCGTGTAATTAGTAGTTTTTTGATTCGCGTCTTGCAGTTTTCCAGTCTTATGGAATTCTTTTAACCTGTATGGTCTCACCACATTCAGAATCCTGTACAACATGTTTCACATATTTTAATCTGTGTGTTCCTATAGTGTTTCTCATTTGGTACTCTTTTCCTGTAGTCTTGCTGTCGATTAATGTAGACACATTATTGCAGTTAAATACCCTACATGTGGATGTGATGGCAACAGACAGGGATGTGAGATGCTTTTTAGGGTTTTGAAATGTGCTGAAGCACATTTTTGCAGTATTTCACTTGATAATGGCAACAGGACCGAAATCGCAATAGTGGGTTTTGTAAATAAACTACCGAACCCGGCAATGATTAGGAGTTACTAAATATGTATGGGAACTGGATATACATCCTAAACTTCTTCTGCCCCTCTTTCTGTCCGTCTCCTCCGCATACCTCTCTCTGTCCGTCTCCCCCTCTCCTTCTATCTGTCCATCTCCTCCTTACTCTTATGCGGTTCGAGAGAGACCTCTTCATCTGGTGGGTCTGTGAGGGTAGTTGCTTCAGTCACAGTATTTTGCATAGATTCCATCTGCAAATCGGTAGGATTACAAAGTTTCGGACGATTCAGATTCTAATCATAAGCCTACAAGCCTTAAATACATCTTTGATTAAAATTATATACGAGGCGAAAGAATATGCCACTATGAGGGAGAAGCAATTTGTCTATGGTTTACAAGCCCTACTGCCGTATTTAAAAAAATGAAATCACACATTTTCACAGCATAGCATTTTCTTTCTGGTAGTCGTACATTAACGTTAAAAATAACATATCCACTGTCAACAGCCATTCGTCTTTGAATATACTTCCCATAAACAATTAAGAACTTGTAGAAGTGGTTTGTACAACAGGTGCATTGAAGATGGGAACATTGCAAATAGAGGAAATTGGTAGTGTTAAACTCTTTGGATAATAATTTATAATATGAGGGGTCGTCAAATGAAAACCTAACACCTGCCTCAACGGAACCACGGAATGGTGCTATTCAAAAGTAATAACTACATACGTTAAGACATGCACCACAACCGGAGACGAGATCATAAATTCCTGTTTCGTAGCAGCGCGGTCGACTGCAGACGAATCCACAACCGTAGCCACTCTTGCATTTTGGTGTTACTTCAACACCGACAGTTGACACATCCGATATTATCCATAATACTTTTAAAAACCATCGATTAACTATCTATTGTTTGCGGCAGATATTTCAAGTGAAAAATAGATTTATAAGAATTTTTATTGCTTAAAATGCAACAATACAAGACATGCAAATTTTGTTCTATAAAAAGTAAGGTATTTAATTTCTTGACCTTTAGCCTGTTGTTTAAAATACAGCATTAAAAGATACACGTAATGTGTTTAAATTCTTATCCTTTAGCCTGTTACCTTTTTAAGTAATTATATATCCTGCCTTGGAGGAAACCCTTTCTGCAGGAAATGAAGTCGCTGGACACCATAAAAATTTAATGGCCTTAACAAGCAACATACTATTAGATTTTGCACAGAGTTCTAATTTAAAAGCATACTTGTCTGTTGCAGGTTATTCAGAAATTTTATGTAGGTCACTTATGGAATCACTGACTGCTGTAATGACATCAACGTTACGCTTTTGCTAATTGGGAAAAAAATGTAGATCATCCAATTTCAAACTTAGACGTATTAGCACTGCTCATTGATGCTTCTGTTTCAGGTATTATTCTTGTAGCTGACTTGATGATAGCAGCACACTCTTTCTGAAGTACTTGTGCAGCGTTCTCTGCCCCTTGAAATATCCTGAAACAAGTTTTTCTTTAAAACCTAGGACCTAATAACGTCACAAGCATATTAACAGTCAGTGTGTTAAATGGTTTCACTCTTTCATTGACTGATTTCATCAAGGAATCCAGAACACTAATTCGTCCTTCATTTGTTGTCAAAGTGCTTAAAAAATCTGAGAACTTTGCAGAAATACCTCGTATAGGAGGTATAATTAAGGAAGGAGTGATGTAAGACTCTCTCCTGAGGTTGTTGTTGTTGCTACTTCAAAAGATTCAAGAAGATCTATCATCTCTTGTACAGCTAAGTCATTTTTTGCCGAGAGAGTAGGCAGTGCTTTTGAAATTTCATTGGTCGCAATCTCAAACTCACTTCGTACGTCCGGAATCCTTCTGTGCGTGTGGCAGGAGCTGTTCCAGCGAGTCGGCACCTCTTGTATTAGTCTCACTTCTCTTTCCTATGCTCTTTTTTTTATCATTGCGCAGTTTGTCACTGGCTAGTATAAAGTTATGAAGGAAAGTCACAACAGCCTTTGTTTTCAATAAAATTTTGGAAAATATTTCTTCTTTGAAACAATCTTGTATTGTTAAATTGATACATTGGGCAAAACAGGATGAATGTCGAATCCTTAAGATTTAGACAGCTTTTTCGTAACTGCAGCATTGTCTGTAACCACTACTACTATCTTATGATGGGTATTGTATTCTAGTAAGATTTGATTGATGATCTGAAGGAATGTAATGTTAAAGTGACCTGCCAGTACGTCCGAAATTTTGCATAATATTGTCAAGAAAATTCTTTTTTTCAACGTCTTGTTATCTGAAAAGAGAAATAGTTCTCGTAAAAATTGGGCCAATATATTACTTGTCGATATTACGTTGAACTTCAGCGTCTTAGAAGCACTTGGAAAGCAGGAAGAAGAAGAAGAAGAAGAAGAAGAAGAAGAAGAGGAAGGTCACAACATGGAATAGGGATGCGAGAGGGGAAGTGTTTACTGCTCTGCCACGCAATGCTGCTTCCTTAGGAGTGCATGCTTGCTGATGAACTGCAGCAGATACGGTATAAAGTGCACATGGGAATAACAAGATTGAAACTGTGTTGAAGAGATCAAGGGTGGCTTCTTCAGTTATTATGTTTTTTCTCAGTGGAGTTGACATTCATACAAAACAAAAGGGCCATCACTCTACTGCAGTGCTACAGCTGTTACATATAAAGCGTGTAGTTTGTAAAAGTTTCGTTGTGTGTTTCGCCTTTCGTCGGGGGAAGCGCACGGAGCTATATAAAGAGAAAAATATCGTATTAATGAAGGAAAGGAAAGGTGCGGCGAGAGACAGAAGTGCTGGCACCTTCATCCATCATACCGATGTATTCCTATATCATACTGGCGCTGCTCAAAATTTGCACTTCACAGAGCCTGGTAGATAGCGTTTCGTCGGCTTCACTGTAGTGGCGATACAACAGCTTCCATTACACAATAGCTGAGAGTTATCCACTAACACTGGGAAGTTCCGATTCGGTTAGTAAGGCCTATATTTACATCTTGCTATGGTTTGTCTTTTTTGGCAAATATAGACCTATGCGTTAATACTGACGCTGTTTTATAAGCAGCGAAAGTCTTAACTTTGTTCCTATTCGCAAACACAATGGAAGCACTTCCGCATAAATCGCCTCAAAAGCAAGTTGTTTACATACTCGGAAGACAGCAGCACAATAGTTGTAACGCCAATGCCAGCTGATTTTGCTATGCTGTATTAACTTTGGTGCACACGATGTTGGGGTCCGCGTTCGTTTCTCACTGGTTACTCTGCTACCGACAAACTCTCAAGTGAAAACTGTGGGCGCGGAAGTAACAATGTTTTGAAAGAGCGCATTACAGACACATCCATGTTCAAATGTGTTGCTTATTTGTGGTAATGAATAAGAAAATATATTAAGCCTGTTGTAACGCAATTTTCAAGGATTTCTTACGGTTGACAACGTCCGTAAACAGTACACAAATGGCGCGACGGCTTCAGATTTATATCGACATGAGTGGTGAGGGTGAGTGGGGAGGGGAGGGGTGAAACTGCCAAGAATTACCTTACAAGTTACGCCAACTTGACTTACACCGACATGTACCGATCACAAGAATGAAACGAAACTCAGCATGGCATTGACGAGTTAAAGAAACATTCTTAAAAATGTTAGTTACATGTGCACAGATTCTGCGTTGTGATGACCTGCAGTTCTTGTCACTTTTAGTATGTGTAAACCAATTTTCCGTCTTTAATAATGTGGCAAGTCAATGGCAGTATGCTTTCATTCACGTTGCTTTCCCACATGTCCGTTGTAAGACTAAAAAAATTACATTTTGAAAGAGCTTTTTCTAATTTACTTTTCACCTCTTCCTATAATTTTGAGATCAGTAAAGATTTCATCCAAGTCTCACGCCTCAGTAAGTGTATTTAGATTTCGCGCGGTTGCAGTTGTAGCTGTTATAAAACTAAGTACTGACAAATTTGTTTGTGCATTGTTGTACAGTTATTAAGTTTAATAGTTTTCAACGTTGTTTCGTGCTGTTTGTGGCGAAATAACGATTTAATAAACTTTTGGAAACGTTCGTTGCTGTGTGTGTGTGTGTGTTTTTTTAGAGCTTTCTGTGCGTTGAAGTCGTTTAATAAATTTCGTGTGGTAGTGTCCAGCCGATGTTTCTTGTTCGTTCTAGTGAAATATTTCAGTAAAATTTTCATTGTTTTAACTTTGTTGAGTGTTCCAGTCGCCGCTTGAATTTTTGGTTTTAGCTAGTAAATTTTGTGAAATTTTGTTAGTATTGGTATTAGTTGTGGTTTAGTAGTATTAATAAAAATTGTAGCTTTCTTAGTAGAAATAGAATTTCGAGACCGTTATTGTAAGTTCCATAAATAGTTCTACTAGTGTAACTGAATTTAGGTAACGTAGACGGTTAGATTTTTCACCTGGCCGCTGTGGCTGAGCGGTTCTAGGCGCTTCAGTCTGGAACCGCGCGACCGCTACGGTCGCAGGTTCGAATCCTGCCTCGGTTCAAATGGTTCAACTGGCTCTGAGCACTATGGGACTTAACTGCTGTGGTCATCAGTCCCCTAGAACTTAGAACTTCTTAAACCTAACTAACCTAAGGACATCACACACATCCATGCCCGAGGCAGGATTCGAACCTGCGACCGTAGCGGTCACGTGGCTCCAGACTGTAGCGCCTAGAACCGCACGGCCACTCCGGCCGGCCTTCCTGCCTCGGGCATGGATGTGTGTGATGTCCTTCAGTTTGTTAAGTTTAAGTAGTTCTAAGTTCTAGGGGACTGATGACCTCAGATGTTAAGTCCCATAGTGCTGAGAGCCATTTGAACTATTTAGATTTTTCAGTAACTGTAAAATTTTACCATGAGTGAGAAGTAGGCTCTGTAGTAGGTCTGTGAGTAGTGGATTACGGTGAGGGATTTGCTCAAAGTATCTTCATTGGGGGGAATGCAGTGGGGAAGCCAGTGGGCATTCTAGCGAGATCCCCTCTTGGCAATGCAGAATCTGTAGTATAAGTAAGCTGATAGAGGGGCAGGAGCGTAAGATCTGTGCCCTTCAGGTCCAGTTACAATACGCAAAGGAGGAACTAGATAGGTCGAGGAAGGTGAAGGGTGCTGGAAAATAGGAACTGCCAGCTGGCAAGAAGGCAGCTAGGAGGTATTCAGACAGTTGTACTTTGCCTATATGCAGTATTGAGTGGAGAGAAGCCTCTTGCAACTGTTGTTGTAGGAAACATGCAGCAGTCCTCATCAGTTAGGAGGCCTAAGTCAGTTGCAGAGTCTAACAGAAAGAAGGAGGTTCTGCTGCTAGTTGGTTCACATGGTAGAGGTGTGGACCAGTAGTTGCAGGAAGTGTTGGGGAGTGAGTACCACGTCACCAGCATTGTAAAACCTAGTGCAGGGTTGGCTCAGGTGACTGACAGCAAAGGGGAGTTTTGTAGAAATTTTACGAAGGAGGATCAGGTAGTGATAGTGGGTGGAGCAGAGAATAGTCTTGATAGAGACGGGGAATATGATGTAGATGGTGACCTGGTAAAGATGGCTACTCAAACTGGTGGCAATAATGTGCTTTGAACGGCCAGTGTCGGTTGGTCACAGTCAGTGTGCTCCCCGCCGCCGTTGGATAAACAGCTGCAGCAGCAAGTCGTATACTCTTAGCTCACTCATTTGTTACATAGTTTAATTCTTAATTTCTTTGCGTGTTTTTGGTACTTGCATTGTTTTTCATAAATTTCGGGCGTATTATAGTATTTGAGAGTTGTAGCATCGCGTTTTGGTACCTGAATAGTGTAAATTCGCGTAGTCGTTTGCCTTCTGTTTTTGTTTTGAACGGCCAGTGTCGGTTGGTCACAGTCAGTGTGCTCCCTGCCGCCGTTGGATAAGCAGCTGCAGCAGCAAGTCATATACTCCTAGCTCACTCATTTGTTACATAGTTTAATTCTTAATTTCTTTGCGTGTTTTTGGTACTAGCATTGTTTAATTAATAAATTTCGGGCGTATTATAGTATTTGAGAGTTGTAGCATCGCGTTTTAGTACCTGAATAGTGTAAAATCGCGTAGTCTCCTTCCGCCGCCGAGCAGTGTGTCAGCAGTGCGCAAGTAGCAGCATTACTGCATTTACTAGGCAATCTTGTATTTTAATAACCGTTTAAATTTTGTCGATTTGTTTGCGCTCTCTGTAGATTAGTTCAGAAGTTCTTTGCACAACAGTTTTTAGCATGGATAGGGACTGCAACTGCTGTGTTCGGATGCAGGCTGAGTTGGCATCCCTTCGCTCCCAGCTTCAGGCAGTGTTGGCTTCGGTCACACAACTTGAGGCTGTTGCCAATGGGCATCACTGTGGGGGTCCGGATGGGGATTTGTCGGGGACGGCCAGCTCGTCCCACGCATCCCCCGATAGAACTACGACTGTGGTTGCCCGGGATACTGCCCGCATTGAGGCTGATCCCTCACCTGTGGTAGAGTGGGAGGTCGTCTCAAGGTGTGGTAGGGGGCGAAAGACATTCCGGAGGGCTGAACGGAAGGCCTCTACCGTTTGTCTGACGAACCGGTTTCAGACTCTGTCTCAGGCTGATACTGATCTTCGGCCTGACATGGCTGCTTGTCCTGTTCCAGAGGGCGGTCGCAGAGGGTGGGCTTACTGGTAGTTGGGAGCTCCAACGTCAGGCGCGTGATGGGGCCCCTTAGGGAAATGTCAGCAAGAGAGGGGAAGAAAACCAATGTGCACTCCGTGTGCATACCGGGGGGAGTCATTCCAGATGTGGAAAGGGTCCTTCCGGAAGCCATGAAGGGTACAGGGTGCACCTATCTGCAGGTGGTCGCTCATGTCGGCACCAATGATGTGTGTCGCTATGGATCGGAGGAAATCCTCTCTGGAATCACTCAACAGAGGAAAGTCCACTGGACCTGACGGGATACCAATTCGACTCTACACAGAGTACGCGAAAGAACTTGCCCCCCTTCTAACAGCCGTGTACCGCAAGTCTCTAGAGGAACGGAAGGTTCCAAATGATTGGAAAAGAGCACAGGTAGTCCCAGTCTTCAAGAAGGGTCGTCGAGCAGATGCGCAAAACTATAGACCTATATCTCTGACGTCGATCTGTTGTAGAATTGTAGAACATGTTTTTTGCTCGCGTATCATGTCGTTTTTGGAAACCCAGAATCTACTCTGTAGGAATCAACATGGATTCCGTAAACAGCGATCGTGTGAGACCCAACTCGCTTTATTTGTTCACGAGACCCAGAAAATATTAGATACTGGCTCCCAGGTAGATGCTATTTTTCTTGACTTCCGGAAGGCGTTCGATACAGTTCCGCACTGTCGCCTGATAAACAAAGTAAAAGCCTAAGGAATATCAGACCAGCTGTGTGGCTGGATTGAAGAGTTTTTAGCAAACAGAACACAGCATGTTGTTATCAATGGAGAGACGTCTACAGACGTTAAAGTAACCTCTGGCGTGCCACAGGGGAGTGTTATGGGACCATTGCTTTTCACAATATATATAAATGACCTAGTAGATAGTGTCGGAAGTTCCATGCGGCTTTTCGCGGATGATGCTGTAGTATACAGAGAAGTTGCAGCGTTAGAAAATTGTAGCGAAATGCAGGAAGATCTGCAGCGGATAGGCACTTGGTGCAGGGAGTGGCAACTGTCCCTTAACATAGACAAATGTATTGCGAATACATAGAAAGAAGGATCCTTTATTGTATGATTATATGATAGCGGAACAAACACTGGTAGCAGTTACTTCTGTAAAATATCTGGGAGTATGCGTGCGGAACGATTTGAAGTGGAATGATCATATAAAATTAATTGTTGGTAAGGCGGGTACCAGGTTGAGATTCATTGGGAGAGTGCTTAGAAAATGTAGTCCATCAACAAAGGAGGTGGCTTACAAAACACTCGTTCGACCTATACTTGAGTATTGCTCATTGCCGGCCGAAGTGGCCGTGCGGTTAAAAGCGCTGCAGTCTGGAACCGCAAGACAGCTACGGTCGCAGGTTCGAATCCTGCCTCGGGCATGGATGTTTGTGATGTCCTTAGGTTAGTTAGGTTTAACTAGTTCTAAGTTCTAGGGGACTAATGACCTCAGCAGTTGAGTCCCATAGTGCTCAGAGCCATTATTGCTCATCAGTGTGGGATCCGTACCAGATCGGGTTGACGGAGGAGATAGAGAAGATCCAAAGAAGAGCGGCGCGTTTCGTCACAGGGTTATTTGGTAACCGTGATAGCGTTACGGAGATGTTTAATACACTCAAGTGGCAGACTCTGCAAGAGAGGCGCTCTGCATCGCGGTGTAGCTTGCTCGCCAGGTTTCGAGGGGGTGCGTTTCTGGATGAGGTATCGAATATATTGCTTCCCCCTACTTATACCTCCCGAGGAGATCACGAATGTAAAATTAGAGAGATTAGAGCGCGCACGGAGGCTTTCAGACAGTCGTTCTTCCCGCGAACCATACGCGACTGGAACAGGAAAGGGAGGTAATGACAGTGGCACGTAAAGTGCCCTCCGCCACACACCGTTGGGTGGCTTGCGGAGTATGAATGTAGATGTAGATGTAGATTTCGTGCAACTGTTTCAGCGCCATGGTCGGCCTCATCATAATGCGTCTGTAAGGCGTGTTAGCATGGGGCTGGAGAAGGCGCTGATGGCAGAGGGCATGAGTCACATTGCAGTGGAGCCAGTTGAGTCTGTCAGTAGATTGGGTTTCACTAGGCATGGCCTGCACCTGAATAGGTATGGGAAGGGGAGGCTAGCAAAGCTTATAGGTGATAGTGTAGTGGGTGGTGGTGGGATCACTCATGGAAAAATTACTGTAGTAGTTGGTATTAGAGCTGCAGCTGATAGGTATACCTGCTTAAAGGAAGTCCCTCTAACTAGGGAATCACCTTCAGAGGACGTCAGGTTTCCAAGTAGAGGGGGAATTAGCATATTTCATCAAAATATAAGAGGTATTACAGATAAGGTTAGTGAACTGGTTATAGATGTTGACTCTGGAATTATTGTTATATCGGCTAACCATTTAAATAATTTGACAATTCAGAGGCTTCCTTTACCAGGATACAGATTAGATGGCTGTTTCTGAAGGAGTTCCTTGTGGGGTGGGGGAGTGGCCATGTACGTAAAAAAAAACAGTATTCCATTTGAGTCCATAGTCTTATCACGGCATTCACTGAACAGGTATTTGAATGTGTGCAAGGGCGGTTGAATTTAGTGAAACTAAACTTCTAATTGTTATTGTTTATAAGTCCCCTAACTCTGGCTACAGGGCATTTCTGCTCAAGCTAGAGAGGGTTCTTGATTCACTTTATAGGAAGTACCAGAAATTAGTTACATGTAGTGATTTCAATATCAATTTTGTATATGATTGTGCAATAAAAAGATGTTGGTAGATCTTCTCAATTTGTATGATATGATGCAGACTGTGTTTTTTCCAACAAGGGTGCAGGGGAACAGTAGCACAGTCATAGACAATATTTTTATTCATTCTTCATTACTAGATGGTCATTCTGCTAGTAAAAGGGTGAATGGCCTTTCAGGCCATGATGCACAAATATTAACACTAAAAGGCTTTTGTACTCAAAAAAATGTCACATATAATTACAAACTATGTAGGAAAGCTAATCCAACGGCAATAGAGAGCTTTTTAAACCTCGTCACACAACAAGAGTGGCAGGATGTTTATTGTGCCGATAACATAGGTGACAAATATAATGCTTTGCTTAGCACATTTCTCATGCTTTTTGAGAGTTGCTTTCCATCGGAACGTCCTAAACGGGGAACGAGCAGTAAAAGGCAGCCTGGGTAGCTGACTTGTGGGATAAGGATATCATGTATAACAAAGTGGGAATTATATCAAAATGTTAGAAGTAGTCCCAATCAAGCTACAATAGCCCATTACGAACAATATCGTAAGGTTCTTAACAATGTTATTATGAGTGCAAAGAGTATGTGGTACCGAAATAGAATTGCTAATTCACAGGATAAAATTAAAACCACATGGTCAGTTGTGAAGGAAGTGTCTGGTCAGAACAATGTCGACGGTATAAGGTCAGTTCATAGCAAAAATATTTCAGTTACTGATACGTCAGATATATGTGCAGTATTTAACAATCATTTTCTGAGCATCGGTGGTGAATTAAATAAAAATTTAATTTCTACAGGGAATCATGTAGCTCTCTTGGCAAATGCCTTTCCGAGATTAATGTCTGAAATACTCCTCTGTGATACAGACAAGCGGGAGATTGAGTCAAAAAAATGGTTCAAATGGCTCTGAGCACTATGGGACTTAACAGCTGCGGTCATCAGTCCCCTAGAACCTAGAACTACTTAAACCTAACTAACCTAAGGACATCACACACATCCATGCCCGAGGCAGGATTCGAACCTGCGACCGTAGTAGTCGCGCGGTTCCGGACTGCGCGCCTAGAACCGCGAGACCACCGCGGCCGGCGAGATTGAGTCAATAATGAAATCACTGAAGACTAAGGACTCTTGTGGATATGATGAGTGCCTAGCAGAATATTATTATACTGCGTTGCACATGTTAGCCATGTACTTAAGCAAAAACATTCCTGGACGTTCGAAGTCAACTCCTGGCAAGAAGAGATTAGTTTTGCCTCGCATCCACTGAAACATTCACATTTCGCCCGAATTACTTGTGAATGCGCTCTGCAATGCTGTGAAAGCAGATAACACGTAAATACAAATTAAGAAATATCTACATGATTTGGAGTTTCGCAAAAACATTCCTGGACGTTCGAAGTCAACTCCTGGCAAGAAGAGATTAGTTTTGCCTCGCATCCACTGAAACATTCACATTTCGCCCGAATTACTTGTGAATGCGCTCTGCAATGCTGTGAAAGCAGATAACACGTAAATACAGCTGTATATTTTAATGATTATGTCCAGCCATCATATAAATAAAAATACTTGACACTCGACAGGTTGTGCTTTTACAATACTCAGTTTTGCAAAAGCTGCTGTGTCCTTGAAGGAACAAGCTCCGCTAATCTACCACAACATGGGAAACCAACGTATGAATGATATTTGTGCTTCTGCAAAAGCAAGTGACGCAGGGGCATTAGGATTGAGTCAGTGTTTTGTGTTTTCGAATCACTTTACACATTAACATGTACAACTGAAAACACTTGTAAGTACAATGAGGAGTCAGAAACAGAAGAGGGTAGTAGCAGGTGTGTGTAATTAATAACGACAATAATTGTATTTATTTTAAAATGCATTACACAGTACAATCAAGAACACTTAATAAATCTTTGAAATGTCATTTTTTCGTCTACTACCTGCGCTGTGTTACAACAGCCTTATTTACATTTGTATTCCTTGCTACAAGTAAGCAACCTCACATATTTGAAGATGAAAATCAGTATAATGCACATTCATGACTCCATGTTATTTACGTGTGTAGTTTTTACCATAAGCCTCTAATTGGTATGAGATACGCACGACCGTGAGTTATCGTAGGAAGAAAAACAAGAAAATTCCCCTCCGCTGGCCGTGGTGGCCAAGCGGTTCTAGGCGCTTCAGTCCGCAATCGCGCGACTGCTACGGTCACAGGTTTGAATCCTGCCTCGGTTGGATGTGTGTGACGTCCTTAGGTTAGTTAGGTTTAAGTAGTTCTAAGTTCTAGGGGACTGATGACCTCAGATGTTAAGTCCCATAGTGCTCAGAGCCATTTGAACCATCACGACCCCTTCCCCATAGCGACCAATCTATTAACGACACAGTATATAAACAGCTTAGACTTGCTAAGGCGCAACCATATTTTTGTTGATTAAATACCTCAGCACAATCTGCTTTCCCTCTGCACTTCAGACGCCATGAAGGTAATAGGAACCGACAATTTTTCAGGGGTCAGTTCAAAAAGAATTACATTATAGACTATAGGACTCTCGATAGTTAAACCAGGCTACCGATAATGACGATAGTGCAGATACTATCGATTAATCGATAGCTTATCGATGTTTAAATAACGCTATTGCATTACCCCCTCCTCTTGAAACCGACGTCCACACTTGCCTTCCTTCAGGTCGTCAAAGATGTGAAAATCACTCAATGAAAGATCCTAAGCTGCACGGAGGACGTTGGACTGTTTCCCATCCAAATCACTGAAGCGGTTCGATTGTGGTTCCATGCCAGAGGTACGTGTAGTGTGTAGCTTGCGGCCGAGGAATGTAGGCCATGTTTGTTACACAGTTGTCTGACGGGCAGTCGAAGCTTAGGCGCTATCCAGGCTATGCCATTACAGCTGGATGACCGCACTAGGCCAGTCAGCCAACAACCAAGATCACACTCCAGCAACTGCGAGCACCTGTCATGTGGCACTATGCCGTTCCCCTACCGCAGTTGTTTCAGTGCAGAAAAGTAACAACAGTTGGACCACCTGTTGCGCGGTCTGTGTTTTATTGCCAGCATTCGGTTTTGACACGAAGGCTATTTGGAACGCAGCCTCCGATTGGTCGCGAAAGGGAAACCCAAATGAAAATAAAAAAAAATGTTTTATTTGCAACATTAGCTTCACCTTCTACCTACTTCTCTACACGGTCACTGCCCCGACTGAAATATTTGTCGTAGAGCTGTGCCAACTTTCCAATACCCTCGTCATAGAAGGCAGCCGCCTGTGCTTTCTGCCAATTCTCTACAGTGATCTGCAGTTTGTTGTCAGTACCAAGACGCTATCTTCATATCCAGCAGTTCATGTGAGCATAGACGAAAATCAGAAGGAGCCAATGATGATGCTGGATGATGGGTCATTAAACGCTTCCCATCGAAAACACTACAGGAGCGTCCTCAATACTACTGCATTTTCGGACGAGAATTCTTATGTAGAAAGAAATGCAGTTACTTTGTGTGAGCTGCATGAATAAGGCGAAATGTCTCAAAGGCACACACACCTGGCGGAAGCCACTATTTTCTAGGCGTCTTTACGTGCTCACTGTGCGCTCGGAAATGGAAAGTACGACGTAACGCGGTCGACGGACATACTAGAGACACTGTCCAATACATCTATGCACACCTTCATCAGATTTTCAATGTGGTTTCCATTTCGCGATCTGTCGGACCTGACTTTCCGAATAGCCCTCGTATGACTGCTCCTTATAATTTCAAATGGTTCAAATGGCTCTGAGCACTATAGGACTTAACATCTGTGGTCATCAGTTCCCTAGAACTTAGAACTACTTAAACCTAACTAACCTAAGGACATCACACACATCCATGCCCGATGCAGGATTCGAACCTGCGACCGTAGCGGTCACGCGGTTCCAGATTGAAGCGCCTAGAACCGCACGGCCACTCCGGCCGGCTTATAATTTAAGCTGGAGGGAGCATAGAACTACAGAAACACCTAAATAATTCTGTCGTCGTACAAAGGTGTCATACTTAGTCATCTTACATTCTATAATGTTTACAGTAGCATATTCTAAGGTACTCTTCGAACCAATTTTGCGAGTCCAGAAAGATGTAATATGAATTATTTATGGAGTGAATTCAAGGTATCTTGCTGAAGTTTGTTCAAAGAACTTGGTGTGCGAATTTCAATTTTATGTGTATTTGTACTTTAATGAAAGATGCCCTAAGAAACATAAATTAATAAATCTATCAAATAACAGCTCTGTACACGGAATCAGTACTGGAAATATGAACAATCTTCATAAAGACTTGGTCACTCGCTTTGGTCCAAAAATATGTCCATTGTCCAGGAATATACATTTGCAGTAACTTGGCAGCAGGCATAGGAAGTATATCTAATACAGTAATAACGTACAGCTGATGGGCGTCTAAGGGACCAAGACCTTGTACTCAAAAGATGAAATTCTTACTAGAACCTAAAATATATATCACTCACTGTATAACATAATGTGAATACTATATTGAATGTAGTCATTTCGCATACTATTATTAAAAATAGTTACTGCGATTGCAATTTCAACTTGTTGAGTAATGCCTTATTTCGGCAAAGCTTCTTTGCAGTAGAGCCTAATTCGACCTGAAAGAACGTCTTTAATTTTATTTGTTGTATGGCGAGGCTTTGCTTAAATAACCTAGAAATTGAAACTTCCTGGCAGATTAAAACTGTGTGCCCGACCGAGACTCGAACTCGGGACCTTTGCCTTTCACGGGCAAGTGCTCTACCAACTTTTTTTTTTAACTTTGATAATTGTCTGAAAACAAAAAATTAAACTTTTTACTTGAGGGTAGACTTGAACCAAGGACTTTTTTTTTTTTAATAAAGTAAGAAAATTACCTCTTCCACTTCAGGCGTTGGCCCCTATCACCCATACTACCCCCAGAAACCTATCTAGCCTAAAAACAAAAACAAAGCTAGTGCCACCGCCACTTTCATCCTAAAGCTAACTAGGACGGCCGTTCGCCGCCACTTCAGGTTCCGCCAACGAAACAAAAATTAAATATGCCTCTGAACTTTGTATAAAAAAATAAAATAAAAGAAGAAAGGAAAGGGTATAATACTTTATTAAATTTTATTTGTTGTTCATTTTGTTCTTATTTTGTTCTTGGGTATTTATTTGGATTTGAACGCAGGTCTCCTCCCCACGTGTTTTTTTTTTTTTTTTTTTTTTTTTCAATGTGCGAACAGTCACAGTTAACCAAGCCTGGAAAACTAAAACAGAATGAAGACGCCATCGAAGATATGAAACATAAATAGCATGAAAAGAAAGCTACCACGTCGTAGTGAGGCTTCCCAGCGACTGCGCCCACTGATAAGATTGTTCAATATATGGTCGTTTGCAGTTCGTTCTGACCTCATCTGCCACTGCCTGGAACATTCCAGCTACACGGCGGGCTGTGAAAGGCACTCCATAGGTAGTTTGCGAAGCACTGTCGATATCTGGTATGCCCGGAAATAGCATGATGTCTTTCTTGCAAATAGAACCGGAAGTCAAAGAAATCCTTGTGTCCGTCACGACAGAGGTAATGGACTGCATGTCCACGTATCCAGGTGACAGAGTTGGTTCGAGTCTTGGTGTAAAATGTCTCATCCGGAAACAATAACGTGCGTGCAGATATATGCTCCGGCCTAACTCGCAAGAGATAAGCCAGCATCTGCCGCACTAGGTGCCAAACCGGTTCCGCCTCTCCACAGCTGAGGCGGTGCTCGTCAGAATCTACTGTATTACAACCCACACAATTGGGAGATTCCGCCATGTGGATATTGTAGAGACGTTCTTGCGTCACGAGCTTCCCATTAACGACGACGTACCATTGAGAAACAACAACGGAATCAAGCATGGCATCGTGTACAGTCTTCCACACCACGCGCCACCGTACGTCAGGATATTTTAGTTCGACCACATTTAGGGGGTGGCGTTGCAGCATGTCATGATATAGGCGGCGAGTTGTGGCCATTTGTGGTGTCGTGAGCGCGACACTGCAATAACTTTGTTCTAAATAGAACCGTCCTATATAAAAGAGGGGCGCTGGGATGTCCTGTAGTGGCACCGGCGCTCTTAGTGAAGCAGGACGTAGCGCCGTCAGAAGCAGACTCGTGAGGCTCGTAGGACAACGGCGCAGCAGACATAACTGTGAGCTAACATAGAGGGCAATGGCCCTATCATGGACGTTAACTAGGCCGAGACCACCTTTTTCCTTGGGGAGGGTAAGAGATACGTATCTGATCTTCAGTAACATACCAGCGGTGACGAAGTATCCCAGCGCTGCCATAATGCTACGAGCCAAGGGCTTCGGAATGGGTAGCGTTTGGGCGACATGCGGTATGCGGGACGCAAGGTATACATTGGCATAATACGCCCGCTGAACGATGTTGAGGGATCGCAAGCGCTGATTTGGAATTCCGGCCCGAATTTGGTTAAGAAGGCGTCGATAATTGAGCGTCGTCGCGCGTCGCATGTCGTTCATGAAATCTAAGCCCAAGCAGCGTACAGTATCACTGAAGCGTAAGGGGGCAATGTGTTCCTGCGGTAGCCCAATCCCGATGCTCAAGGCGACGGACTTGTCAACGTTGATTTGGCTACCAGAAGCTGTACCGTAGGTTGCAATCCAGTCCAAAGCCGCGGCCATGTCGTCAGCTCCACGTATGACGATCATCAAATCATCCGCATATGCGGTGCAGCGATAGATGGAGCCGCCGAACTGTATCCCAGTGAGCCTGTCTCGGAGACCACACAACAAGGGTTCTAAGGCCAATGCAAAGAACAATGTTGATAATGGACATCCATGTCGTACTGATCGGCGGATCACCATGGGTGCCGTCAGTCTTCCATTGACAAGAACTCGAGAAGTTGCACCATGTAGTAGGCGTGTCAACACTGTGATAAAGGGGTCGGGGTATTCCATGCGCCGTAGAACGGCCGTGAGGAAAGTGTGGCCCACACGGTCAAAAGCCTGGCTAAAGTCGATAGACGCGAGGGCAGCCGGCAAACGTCTCACCCGTGCAAGGGAGATGAGATCTCTGTAACGACATAACGCAGTTCTGATGTTGTTGGGTCCCCCCAAGGACGTCTGATCGCCGGACAAGACGTGCAATAGTGTGCCGCGAATACGTTCTGATAGCAGCCTCGAAAAGATCTTGAAGTCGCTGTTCAATAACGTTAAGGGACGATAGTCGCGGACATGATTCCGTCCCTTCGGCTTATGGATGGGGACAATCAGACCTTCCAAGAATGGTGCAGGCAATGTTATACCCGGGGACATCAATTCCTGGCAAATTTCAATCAAACACGGTAGCAACAGTTGTTTAAAGGCTCGATAGAACTCTAATGGTAACCCATCGATTCCTGGTGATTTATGGGGAGCACCTTTACCAATGGCGTCGAGCACTTCCTCTTCTGTCACTTCTCCCAGTAAAGTCGGTACCATGTCTGGTGGAACTGTACCGTGGACATGTGCTGAAACGGTGTCTACCGTCGCCATTTCAGGGAGCACTGCTGAATAAAGTTGAGCATAATGCCCATAGAAGGCTTCTGCTATATCTGCTTGTTCTACCACATGTCGACCGTCGTCGGTTATCATGTCGGTTACCAGTGCCCTACGGCGCCTCCTGCGTTCCATGAGCACGTGGTGCATAGATGGCCTTTCTGATTGTATCATGTCTGGAGCACGCGACCGTATAACAGCGCCTTGTAAATGATGGCGTGCTAAGGAGACGAGCTGCGCTTTCGCGCGATTGACTGTGATCTGCCTGTCAGGTGAGGGCTCCATAGCAAGACATTCCCGTAGGACGGTGTAATAAAAGTTTTCCGTGCTCCTCCTCCATGCCGCTGCGTCCCGGCCGTAAGCCATGAAGGTGCGTCTAAGAGCAGGCTTCGCACATTCAATCCACCAACTGAGGGTCGATCGGTAACGACCACGACGCCGTAAGGACGCGTTCCACGACTCTTCGACAGCACCTTTACATGCTGGCTCGTCCAGATGGGCGACGTTCAGTTTCCAGGGGGGCCTACTGCGCCACACACGTGCAGGTTTGAGGGCAATGGTGCAAATATAGGCTGTGTGGTCGGTGAATGCAGTGGGCCAGAGCTCTGCTCCTCTCGTCGCCGTCGAAAGGGTGCTTGTGACGTAAATCCTGTCCAACCGACTTGATGAATGGCTTGTATAATGCGTGCAACCAGGAGCCGGGCCATGGATGTGGCGCCACGTGTCAATCAGGTGGAGGTCACGCACTAGCATTTCCAATTCCGCACACGGGACGTGATGTGGCTGCTGATCAGATGGAGATAATGTACAGTTAAAATCTCCTCCGATCACCATATCGTCTATGTGGCCCATAAATAGACGCGTAATATCTTCCGAAAAAAAGCGGGCCCGATCTCTCCGTCTCCCTGATCCTGAAGGGGCATATACATTGATGAGTCGTACACCGTTGACAGTTACTGCCATGGCTCTTGCACTCGGTAAGTACAGTACGTCCGTAGCCGCCAAACCGTCCCGTAGCAGAACAGCCACACCACAATCGGTAGAAGAGGCGTGGGAGATGTGGGCGGTATATCCGTAGAAGTCAGGGAAACTAGCGACACATACTTCCTGTAAGAGGGCCACGTCGATGTCCGCCGCATCAAGCATCCGTTGTAGCATTGTCAGTTTGTGTGGTGCCCTTATCGCGTTGATATTGATTGTGGCAAGGCGAAAGGTGTGATGCCTAGCCTCTTCACCTAGGGTAGACGCCATGGCAATAAAAGCTAACCGCAAGAGATGCCGGACCCACCAAACCCGTTACAAATTATGAGTCGTTCACGCTAGTAGTGGCATCCCCAATGCCGCCCCCTCCCCTGTCACCTGTGCCCTCTTCAGGAAGTTATCGTCCGACCACAGTGGGTGCAACACGATGCTGTGTGGCTGATCGGCACCTAAATCTCTCTCACGTACGTCGTCTTTGGTAGAGGTAGACGGATCGCCATCCATCGACGCGACCTGCCGCGTTTGTGGTGCAAGAAGTAACTGGGCACTCGTAGTATGGGCAAGTGAACCGTCTACACCACTTAGATCCTCAGCAGGCGCAGCATCCATGCTGTCTGATGAGATGTCACCTTCTTGACCGGCCGTGTGTAGGAGGCAATCGTCAGAAGGCGTCCGCCGACGTCGCTTGCGTCGTCGGGGCGAACGTTGCTTTCGAACGTGGACATCCGTATCCGAATGTGGGAGGCAATCCAGCGTCGTATCACCTTCAGCTAGGAAAGCCGCGGTCGGGACAATGTTCGCGTCCACGTCCATCGCGTTCTGAATGGTATGTTGCGTCTGGAGTCCGTGGGACTGTTGCTGCTGTTGTTGCTGTGGAGGGGGAGACATATGGGTTGGCACCGAGGGTCCTTCCTCTTCCTCCCTTGGTACTTCTGGCGGCGATGGATGTGTCTGATCGCCCGTTTCGTCCTCAACTATGGTGCGCATCGTCGTCTGAGCGTACGTGAGGGGCAGGATTGTCGTCCCCGTCGGGGAAACGGAGTCTCCCACTGGTATCTGCGTAATTCTACGTTGTAAGCAGCTCGATCGAACATGGCCTTTCTGCCCACATCCGGAACAGGTACGCGGTTGACCGTCGTACATGATGATTGCACGACAGCCACCGATGTTCAAATAGGACGGCACATGTTTCTTGAGCTCAAGTTTAATTTGGCGCACACCATTGTAGACCTTATACGTCGAGAAAGTTTGCCACTTTTCTGCAACGTGGCTGATAACATTGCCATATGGTCGGAAGGCGTCCTTGACAACTTCCTCTGGGACCTCGAAGGGGAGCTCAAAAACTCTTACAGTCCTTAGGCCCATGCCTGCATGATCCACCGTCACTGCACCGATATGCCCGTCAGAATGTTTGAATCTGAGAGAGTTCGAGTATTTAGAAACCACTGTCGCGCAGACCTCTGCACTGGTCTTTTTAACATAAACCACGCTCGCCGTTATAGAAAAATGTATTCCGACGACAGTCGCCGGATCTAAACGTAGATCGTCGCGTATGAACTGTTCTATTTCATAGGCTCGAGGACGCGCGTGATCTGGTTGGAAAGTAATTTTGATCGTATCGTGGCGCCATGTGTGGGCCATAATCGCACTGAACTTGGAAGAAATACAACTCGCGCCGCGAGAAGGTAAACACAAGCAAGCGCTCACGGTCGCGCACGGCGGGGCGCAGCGGACGTCCTCGCCCCACCGCAGCCGAAAGCAGACTGATTCCTTTCTTTCAGGAGTGCTAGTTCTGCAAGGTTCGCAGGAGAGCTTCTGTAAAGTTTGGAAGGTAGGAGACGAGGTACTGGCAGAAGTAAAGCTGTGAGTACCGGGCGTGAGTCGTGCTTCGGTAGCTCAGTTGGTAGAGCACTTGCCCGCGAAAGGCAAAGGTCCCGAGTTCGAGTCTCGGTCGGGCACACAGTTTTAATCTGCCAGGAAGTTTCATATCAGCGCACACTCCGCTGCAGAGTGAAAATCTCATTCTGGAACCTAGAAATTATCAATTGCATTTCATTATTTGTACAGTTACATATCTTTGGTGAGACTCTTAAATAAAATCGGTCCGTGCACGACATTGCTTGGCACCAATATGTTACAAAAAGCTGCGCGCCAAAATGCGAATGTTCAGGCTGTCGTATGTCGGGTTCTATTGATCAGACATAAGGGATTAAATGTTTTGGATAGTCCTTTGTCTAGCGACCATCTGTACGCTTATCGGAAGACCGGACATACTGTAGCTATCCTATAGCACAGGTTCAAAATTTAAACATTACATATTCCTCCAGTCCAGGCAAATTGAGCTAATCGGCTGGTTATTTTGCATTAGGTGCATTATAGGATGGGCCTTGTTGTTCATGGGCGGTCCCTGCGAAAACCCAAAAAAATCACTATTTTTAGGTACCAAAAGTACCAATTATGGCTACTTCTATCATTTCTATTCGTGGCCAATCGTCGAAAGTTGTAACGTATGTTGTTAAGACGATGATCTCGGGAAGCTTCAAAATGTTTTTTTCGATATCAGTATCCGTAACCTAGATCCAGAGGTTCAAGGTTTTTGTGCAGAAAACAGCAAAAACCGGTTTTTTGCCGTTTTTGAACTGTGGTAAATAATTATCTAAATAATAAACTGCAGCAAATGTCTAAAATTTTGACAGCACATTCTTTTGACATTTATCTAGAACCGCTATTTACAGTTTTCGAAAAAAATGTATCCCTTGCCAAAATACACCCGAAAAACCATGATTTTTGGGTACCGAAAATACCAGTTGTGGGGATGGGCTTCTATAATTTCTGTTCATGGCAATTTGTCGAAATTTTACCATGTGTTCTTAAGATGATGTTCTCGGGGAACCGTGAAATTTTCAGTATCATTGTCTCCTACTGAGATCCATGAATTGAAAGTTGCCGTACTCATTTACGTAAAATATGCACGTAATATCCGGTCTGATTCGTAAATATAGTTTTAACTGACGCAGTGAACACATGGCAAGGGTTCCGTGGTCACCGCATGTGTTCTGACGTCACCAAACTATGTTTTTGTTCGCCTTTTTTTCACCAATAAAACTTTATGAGGCGTTGTCTCTGTATAACGGGCACATCACTCCTTTACATGCTGTCTTGAGCCGGAAATTATTCGATGGTGCTACCTGGCGGCGTAAGCACCTTACAAAAATTGTGATACGAAATAGTTTGTACTTGCGAATCAGACACCGTATTTTTCGGTATACTGTAAGTGTAGCCTAAAAATGTTGTGCGTTCTTATATAAAGTAGCGTAAAGTGAACTTGCATTGGCTAGAGTCCTGTACTCTGTTTAAACTAGAGGAAGCGTCTGTTTTGTGGTGTGGTTACTTTACACAGTCTCTTTATACCTTTCGCCTTTATTTCTCAAGTGGCGGTTTACATTAGGATACAATTTGCGTTTGGGGGAAACGGGCGTCTATTCCAACTGTGACGGAGAGAAGGACTACTCTGCGTACTGGGAAAACCGCACGTTGAATTTATTGCACGGAAAAAAATTCTCGACGTCTGAGTTATTTAAATTTGCATAAACTTTCGAGAGTATACCCGTAAAGGAAAATTTTGCATTTTTTACAGATATTCCCGTAACAGATGGCCGTTGATCGCGTTTGTGGCGAAAAATGTTACAGATCGTCGTTAATCGAGTTTGTAACGAAAAATTTTGTAGTCTTGACTGGTATGCGCTTCGCTGTGTGCTACAAGGCAGAAGAAATGCAACTGAAGGAACTGATGAAATTGAAGAGTTTATCATACCGGGAAATTAAACCATAAATAAAAATCAAAGTGTAACCATCGATCAAGTCTAGTTGGAGAATCAGCCGAATCTGTTATGCCCATGATACGAAGGGCGTTCAGTAAGTAATGCAACACAATTTTTTTCTGAAAGCAGGTTGGTTTTATTCAGGATTCCAGTACACCATATTATTACCCATTCTTTTTTTGCTACAGAACTATTATTTTTGAACATAATATCCGTTCATTGTGATGGCCTTACGCTATCTTACTGGGAGACCCTTTATGACCGCGTGGCACCACTCTACCGGTAGAGGACAGATCCAAAGTCTTGCTGTATCAATAAAATCCCCATCATCCACGTACTCCTTCTCGCTGAGTGCATCCTTGATTGCACCAAACAGATGGAACTCGGAAGGTGGGAGGTCCGGGCTGTGGAGTGGACGAGGAAGAGCAGTCCAGTGAAGCTTTGTGAGCTCGTCTCGGGTTCGCAGACTTGCGTGAGGTCTTGGGTTGCCCTGGAGAAAGAAAAGTCCGTTTGCATTTCTGTGGCGACGAATACTCTGAAGTCATTCCTTCGATTTCTTCAAGGTATCTGTGTGCGGCCGGCCGGCACGCGGGGGTTCGGACAGGTTTGCGCGACATCTACATCTACATGGTTACTCTGCGATTCACACATAAGTGCCTGGCAGAGAGTTCATCGAACCATTTTCATACTACTTCTCTGCCATTCGACTCTCGAATGGCGCGTGGGAAAAAGGAACACCTAAATCTTTCCGTTCGAGCTCTGATTTCTCTTATTTTATTGTTGTTGTTGTTGTTGTTGTGGTCTTCAGTCCTGAGACTGGTTTGATGCAGCTCTCCATGCTACTCTATCCTGTGCAAGCTTCTTCATCTCCCAGTACCTAGTGCAACCTACATCCTTCTGAATCTGCTTAGTGTATTCATCTCTTGGTCTCCCCCTACGATTTTTACCCTCCACGATGCCCTCCAATAGTAAATTGGTGATCCCTTGATGCCTCAGAACATGTCCTACCAACCGATCCCTTCTTCTGGTCAAGTTGTGCCACAAACTCCTCTACTCCCCAATCCTATTCAGTACCTCCTCATTAGTTATGTGATCTACCCATCTAATCTTCAGCATTCTTCTGTAGCACCACATTTCGAAAGCTTCTATTCTCTTCTTGTCCAAACTACACTCCTGGAAATGGAAAAAAGAACACATTGACACCATTGTGTCAGACCCACCATACTTGCTCCGGACACTGCGAGAGGGCTGTACAAGCAATGATCACACGCACGGCACAGCGGACACACCAGGACCCGCGGTGTTGGCCGTCGAATGGCGCTAGCTGCGCAGCATTTGTGCACCGCCGCCGTCAGTGTCAGCCAGTTTGCCGTGGCATACGGACCTCCATCGCAGTCTTTAACACTGGTAGCATGCCGCGACAGCGTGGACGTGAACCGTATGTGCAGTTGACGGACTTTGAGCGAGGGCGTATAGTGGGCATGCGGGAGGCCGGGTGGACGTACCGCCGAATTGCTCAACACGTGGGGCTTGAGGTCTCCACAGTACATCGATGTTGTCGCCAGTGGTCGGCGGAAGGTGCACGTGCCCGTCGACCTGGGACCGGACCGCAGCGACGCACGGATGCACGCCAAGACCGTAGGATCCTACGCAGTGCCGTAGGGGACCGCACCGCCACTTCCCAGCAAATTAGGGACACTGTTGCTCCTGGGGTATCGGTGAGGACCATTCTCAACCGTCTCCATGAAGCTGGGCTACGGTCCCGCACACCGTTAGGCCGTCTTCCGCTCAAGCCCCAACATCGTGCAGCCCGCCTCCAGTGGTGTCGCGACAGGCGTGAATGGAGGGACGAATGGAGACGTGTCGTCTTCAGCGATGACAGTCGCTTCTGCCTTGGTGCCAATGATGGTCGTACGCGTGTTTGGCGCCGTGCAGGTGAGCGCCACAATCAGGACTGCATACGACCGAGGCACACAGGGCCAACACCCGGCATCATGGTGTGGGGAACGATCTCCTACACTGGCCGTACACCACTGGTGATCGTCGAGGGGACACTGAATAGTGCACGGTACATCCAAACCGTCATCGAACCCATCGTTCTACCATTCCTAGACCGGCAAGGGAACTTGCTGTTCCAACAGGACAATGCACGTCCGCATGTATCCCGTGCCACCCAACGTGCTCTAGAAGGTGTAAGTCAACTACCCTGGCCAGCAAGATCTCCGGATCTGTCCCCCATTGAGCATGTTTGGGACTGGATGAAGCGTCGTCTCACGCGGTCTGCACGTCCAGCACGAACGCTGGTCCAACTGAGGCGCCAGGTGGAAATGGCATGGCAAGCCGTTCCACAGGACCACATCCAGCATCTCTACGATCGTCTCCATGGGAGAATAGCAGCCTGCATTGCTGCGAAAGGTGGATATACACTGTACTAGTGCCGACATTGTGCATGCTCTGTTGCCTGTGTCTATGTGCCTGTGGTTCTGTCAGTGTGATCATGTGATGTATCTGACCCCAGGAATGTGTCAATAAATTTTCCCCTTCCTGGGACAATGAATTCACGGTGTTCTTATTTCAATTTCCAGGAGTGTATTTACCGTCCATGTTTCACTTCCATACATGGCTACACTCCATACGAATACTTTCAGTAATGACTTCCTGACACTTAAATCTATATTAGATGTTAACAAATTTCTCTTCTTCAGAAACGCTTCCCTTGCCATTGCCAGTCTACATTTTATATCCTCTTTACTTCTACCATCATAAGTTATTTTGCTCCCCAAATACCAAACTCCTTTACTACTTTAAGTGTCTCATTTCCTAATCTAATACCCTCAACATCACCCAACTTAATTCGACTACATTCCATTATCCTCGTTTTGCTTTTGTTGATGTTCATCTTATATCCTCCCTTCAAGACACCATCCATTCCGTTCAACTGCTCTTCCAAGTCCTTTGCTGTCTCTGACAGAATTACAATGTCATCGGCGAACCTCAAGGTTTTTATTTCTTCTCCATGAATTTTAATACCTATTCCGAATTTTTCTTTTGTTTCCTTTACTGCTTGCTCAATATACAGATTGAATAACATCGGGGAGAGGCTACAACCCTGTCTTACTCCCTTCCCCATCACTGCTTCCCTTTCATGTCCCTCGACTCTTATAACTGCCATCTGGTTTCTGTACAAATTGTAAATAGCCGTTCGCTCCCTGTATTTTACCCCAGCCACCTTTAGAATTTGAAAGAGAGTATTCCAGTCAACATTGTCAAAAGCTTTCTATAAATCTACAAATGCTAGAAACGTAGGTTTGCCTTTCCTTAATCTTTCTTCTAAGATAAGTCGTAAGGTCAGTATTGCCTCACGTGTTCCAGTATTTCTTCGGAATCCAAACTGATCTTCCCCGAGGTCGGCTTCTACTAGTTTTTCCATTCGTCTGTAAAGAATTCGTGTTAGTATTTTGCAGCTGTGGCTTATTAAACTGATTGTTCGGTAATTCTGACATCTGTCAACACCTGCTTTCTTTGGTATTGGAATTATTATATTCTTCTTGAAGTCTGAGGGTATTTCGCCTGTTTCATACATCTTGCTCACCAGATGGTAGAGTTTTGTCAGGACTGGCTCTCCCAAGGCCGTCAGTTTTTCCAATTGAATGTTGTCTACTCCGGGGGCCTTGTTTCGACTCAGGTCTTTCAGTGCTCTGTCAAACTCTTCACGCAGTATCGTATCTCCCATTTCATCTTCATCTACATCCTCTTCCATTTCCATAATATTGTCCTCAAGTACATCGCCCTTGTATAGACCCTCGGTATACTCCTTCCACCTTTCTGCTTTCCCTTCTTTGCTTAGAACTGGGTTTCCATCTGAGCTCTTGATGTTCATACAAGTGGTTCTCTTATCTCCAAAGATCTCTTTAATTTTCCTGTAGGCAGTACCTATCTTACCCCTAGTGAGATAAGCCTCTACATCCTTACATTTGTCCTCTAGCCATCCTTGCTTAGCCATTTTGCACTTCCTGTCGATCTCATTTTTGAGACGTTTGTATTCCTTTTTGCCTGCTTCATTTACTGCATTTTTATATTTTCTACTTTCATCAATTAAATTCAATATTTCTTCTGTTACCCAAGGATTTCTACTAGCCCTCGTCTTTTTACCTACTTGATCGTCTGCTGCCTTCACTACTTCATCACTCAGAGCTACCCATTCTTCTTCTACTGTATTTCTTTCCCCCATTCCTGTCAATTGTTCCCTTATGCTCTCCCTGAAACTCTGTACAACCTCTGGTTCTTTCAGTTTATCCAGGTCCCATCTCCTTAAATTCCCACCTTTTTGCAGTTTCTTCAGTTTTAATCTACAGGTCATAACCAATAGATTGTGGTCAGAGTTCACATCTGCCCCTGGAAATGTCTTACAATTTAAAACCTGGTTCCTAAATCTCTGTCTTACCATTATATAATCTATCTGATACCTTTTAGTATCTCCAGGGTTCTTCCATGTATACAACCTTCTATCATGATTCTTAAACCAAGTGTTAGCTATGATTAAGTTTAAGTTGGTTGTGCGTGTGGATTAGTCTACATAGGTGAGACGGGACGTCCGATCAGCACAAGGCTCTCGGAACATGAAAGATATATCCGCCTGAAACAACATACTAAGTCAGCAGTGGCGGAACACCGAGACGAGTGCGGGAAACCAATATTTTTTCAAGAAGCCCGCGTCCTGGCAAAACAGCCTCTCACTTTCAAAAGAAAGATTAGAGAGGCGATAGAAATAGCCAAAAGACCCGCCAACATGAATAGAGAGGACGGATACAAGCTTCCGAGGTCTTGGCTGCCTGCAATAGCAGGGCTACGGAGCGGCGGCAGAGCCGCGGCGGCCCATGCAGACACGGGGAGAGCCGCAGTAGTGGTCGCGAGCACACAGAGCAATGGCACGCCGCAGCCGGCTCCTGGACAGCATGTAAACAGTGTGACGTCACAGCCATCACCTGTTCGCTATTCGTCCGTCTCCTCCAATGGGGTGGATTAATGTAAAGACCAATAGAAAACAGCTATTTCAACCAATGACAGATAATAAAGGAAATACCAATAAAGCATACCTTCCACCCCTCCTCCTCATCTTTCTACAGCCAATCAAGTAACGACACGGTTTTCTCGTGCAGCTATTTAGGGAACCAAGTGTGATTCATTTAGCAGTTTAACGTTAGGCCCTGATGAAGGCTAGCTGCAACGCTGGCCGAAACGTTGGCGCATTTTAAATTATGACGATGCGGTCTGATACCCTGAAGAATTTTATTGAATATGATTAAGTTGTGCTCTGTGCAAAATTCTACCAGGCGGCTTCCTCTTTCATTTCTTAGCCCCAATCCATATTCACCTACTACGTTTCCTTCTCTCCCTTTTCCTACACTCGAATTCCAGTCACCCATGGCTATTAAATTTTCGTCTCCCTTCACTATCTGAATAATTTCTTTTATTTCATCATACATTTCTTCAATTTCTTCGTCATCTGCAGAGCTAGTTGGCATATAAACTTGTACTACTGTAGTAGGTGTGGGCTTCGTATCTATCTTGGCCACAATAATGCGTTCACTAAGCTGTCTGTAGTAGCTTACCCGCGTTCCTATTTTCCTATTCATTATTAAACATACTCCTGCATTACCCCTATTTGACTTTGTGTTTATAACCCTGTAGTCACCTGACCAGAAGTCTTGTTCCTCCTGCCACCGAACTTCACTAATTCCCACTATATCTAACTTTAACCTATCCATATCCCTTTTCAAATTTTCTAACCTACCTGCTCGATTAAGGGACCTGACATTCCACGCTCCGATCCGTAGAACGCCAGTTTTCTTTCTCGTGATAACGATGTCCTCTTGAGTAGTCCCCGCCCGGAGATCCGAATGGGGGACTATTTTACCTCCGGAATATTTTACACAAGAGGACGCCATCATCATTTAATCATACAGTAAAGCTGCATGCCCTCGGGAAAAATTACGGCCGTAGTTTCCCCTTGCTTTCAGCCGTTCGCAGTACCAGCACAGCAAGGCCGTTTTGGTTATTGTTACAAGGCCAGATCAGTCAATCATCCAGACTGTTGCCCTTGCATTTATTGAAAAGGCTGCTGCCCCTCTTCAGGAACCACACGTTTGTCTGGCCTCTCAACAGATACCCCTCCGTTGTGGTTGTACCTACGGTACGGCTATCTGTATCGCTGAGGCACGCAAGCCTCCCACCAACGGCAAGGTCCATGGTTCATGGTTCATGGTTCATTATGACGATCATTTCTCCCTACGTAGATGGGTGTCAACAAAATATTTTCGCATTCGGAAGAGAGGGTTGGTGATTGATATTTCGTAAATAGAACTCGCTGCAAAGAAAACCGCCTTTGTTTCAGTGACTGCCACCCCAATTCACGTATCATGTCAGTTACAGTCTCACACCTATTGCGCGATATCAAGAAACGTGCTGCCCTTCTTTGCACTTTTTCGATGTCCTCCGTCAGTCCTGCCTGGTAAGGATCCCATACCGCCCAGCAGTATTCCAGCAGAGGACGGACAAGTGTAATGTAGGCTGTCTCTTTAGTGGGTTTGTTGCATCTTCTAAGTGTTCTGCCAACAAAGCGCAGTTTTTGTTTCGCCTTCCCCACAATATTATCTATGTGGTCTTTCCAATTTAAGTTGCTCGTAACTGTAATTCCTAGGTATTTAGTCGAATTGACAGCTCTTAGATTTGTGCGATTTATCGTATACCCAAAATTTATCGGATTTCTTTTAGTACCAATGTGGATGACCCCGCACTTTTCTTTGTTTAGTGCTAATTTCCACTTTTCGCACCATACAGAAATTCTCTCTAGATCATTTTGTAATTGGAAATGATCGTCTGATGATTTTACTAGACGGTAAATTACAGCGTCATCTGCAATCAATCTAAGGAGACTGCTCGGGTTAACACCTAGATCATTTATATAAATCAGGAACAGCAGAGGGCCTATGACACTACCTTGACGAACGCCAGATATCACTTCTGTTCTACTCGATGATTTCCCGTCCATCACTACGAACTGTGACCTCTCTGAGAGGAAACCACGAATCCAGTCACACAACTGAGACGATACTCCATACGCACGCAATTTGATTAACAGTCGCTTGTGAGGAACGGTATCAAAAGGCTTCTGGAAATCTAGGACTATGGAACCTATCTGAGATCCCTTGTCGACAGCACTCATTACTTCATGGGAATAAAGATCTAGCTGTGTTACATAAGAACGATATTTTCTGAATCCGTGTTGGTTATGTATCAATAAGTCATTTTCTTCAAGGTAATGATGACAGACGACTCGCTCAGCGATTCACCGTGTTTCCAGGTCATCATAAACATTCTGCAAGCGTCTATGAACATCTGCGATGCTCTAATTTTCCGCCAAAAGAAACTGAATGACAGTTCTCTGGAAAATATGGAAATTTGCGGTATATTCCTATGGAACCAAACTGCTGAAGTCACCGGCCCCTAGGCTTACATACAACTTAACCTAACTTGAGCTAACTTACGCTAAGGACGACACACACACCCATGCCCGAGGGAGGACTCGAACCTCCGACGGGGGGAGCCGCACGACTCGTGTCAAGGCGCCTGAGACCGCTCGGCTACCCCGTGCAGTCATAGTTCTCTGCTTGTAATGCACCTCCGTTACAGACGCCATTTTGAAAGCTACTTATAATGCCGCTATTTATCGGAATTTCACGAAACTGTAGGGACTGAAGTGGGGATATTCCTTAGTGACCCACAACAGATTTCGCGTTTTTTTTCAGCCGAAATCGGTAGAGAAAAAAATGTGTCGCATTGTGGAACTCTTCTCACAGTCTATCAGATGAGACCTGAGGTCTTTGCGTATTTGGGACTTATTTTGACACGTTCCTTAGCAATTTTTAATCATTTTCCTGAGCGATACACTGTGCAGCATTTTGTAATCCCTTGATGTAACAGTCACATTAATGTGTCTCAGACCATTGGGCGTGCAAAATTCGCAATTAAAACGATTAAATAAATGTGAACGACTTGAAATATCATGAAATACCATCGTCGCCTGAAGTGAAATTCACAACTGGACTCGAAAACAATTTCCATGCTTCTTACATAATGATGTAGTACTTTATAAAAATAGCTGCACATTCAGACGAATGATAAATGCAATTAACTGTTTTAAGGCACATTTTTAATTATGGCTGATGTCGCTGCAGATTTTACTTGCATTTCAGATATGCCATCAACCGTTATAAGGTACGGTAGATGCGCCGATAATTACTCAAAGGTTTCACCAATCGCTAGTATTTTAGCGTAGTACTACTATCGGTAGCAGGCATTCTAGTATGCCCAAAATAGTACTGCAGTGACAAAAAATGGGCTAGAACGGTCTTACCATGCCTGAAATGAACTTAAAAAGCCTTCCAAAAATTTTGTAAAACTGGAGAAACGGTAAATTCAGTACAGTATTTCTAATAACATTATTACGCTTTTAAGGTAGAAATCATTAACCGGGCGCTTTCGATGAGATGCAATCGATGAGCAAAGTATCCAGAAGAAACGCAAAAAAACGATATTGTGTTAACCTCACATTATGCTTACTTATTCGTTATTTATATGTGTCAGAGTATATAGATGTGTCGAAGTCTTTCAGTGTTCTGGATAAACATTTACCCTTCGCTCTGCTTATGCGTTCTATGTTCATTAGGAAAACTCTGAACAGTACACTCCGGGAGTTAACAAGAGCCGCCTGGGATGTCACGGCGACAGTCCTCAGACCATCAGCTCTAGCTCTATCGTACTCAGTCGCAGAATACTGCTTTTCCGCCTGGCTAGACAGCGCTCACACTAAAATAATTGACACACAGTTCAATCCAGCAATACGCCTCATCAGAGCGTGTATTCGTCCCACGTGCTCTGTCTAACCGTACTTAGTAACATTGCACCACCATTCATAAGACCACAATCATAGCTGAACGTATGGACAAGAATAACAATCAACCCGGAATTACCAATTCGTTCAGAAATTTCATCAACAGAAACCTAGAAGCTGAGGTCTAGAAAACCATCGTGGGGCTCAGCAATCTTGCACGACACTAACTTCAACATGTAAGGAGCCTGGGACAATCAATGTCAGGAGCAGTCCTCCGTAAACATCACCGATTAATCGAAACTTCCTGTGAGCGACCAGCAGGTTTTCGTCTACCCTGACGACACTTCTGGATACTGAACCAGATCAGAAGTGAACAGGAAAGATGTGGAGCATTGCAGCACCATTGGATGGTAGCCCTTTCCGAATGTGACTGCGGGGAAGAGCAGAAAATTGTACAGCATATAATACTTGAATGTTGCCTCGGAACATTCAAAGAGGACAGTGGAAGACCTTCACAGTTTGTTTGCAGAAGCTGGATTTCCAATATGGCCAGAGATGTGAATTCATTACGAACTTGAGATTGTATGTATTGTTGTAAATAGTTGTAGTTGTTGTAAATAGTTCTGAATATGGCATAAAACAAAACTTTAGTGACCTATAGAATTCATTTTATATAGTGTCTCAAACATTTTGGGTCAAATTGAATCAGGTGATAGTGGGTCCACAACCAATTGTATTGAGATAGGGACCCAGTCATCGGCAATGTATATTTATTCTATTATGGCTGTACACAGCGTACAGCGCATAACAGCCACGTAGCTCGTTGCAATTGTTCATACCGACCACCACCAATGTCAGTGCATGTACTGCAACGGCGCATCCAGTTCTGCCACACTCTCACAAAGATCACGGGTGTCTGTTTATACTGGAACGGGTAGCCGGACCACCAAACATGTACGGTAGACAGCCGCGCGAGTGGCCGCGCGGTTTGAGGCATCATATCACGGATTGCGCGGCCGGTCCGGCCGGAGGTTCGAATCCTCCCTCGAGCATGGGTGTGTGTGTGTTGTTCTTAGCATAAATTAGTTTAAGTAGTTCCGGTGCATTAACCTGTGCCCCCCCCATATATATATATATATATATATATATATATATATATATATATATATATATATATATATATATATATGGGGGGGCACTACATCCTGACGCACCGTACAATAAATACATGTCTGCCAATTCTCGTGACGAGTACGGTTCTATCTCTGACTATACGTCATGCACTGCACACAGTAACACACCCCACCATGGACACGACACAAGCTGTATATATATATATGTGTGTGTGTGTGTGCAGTGCATGACGTATAGTCAGAGATAGAACCGTACTCGTCACGAGAATTGGCAGACATGTATTTATTGTACGGTGCGTCAGGATGTAGTGCCCATAAAGCAGCACAAATGTACAGAGAACGCTTTCCCAGCAGGCATCATCCTAAATGGAGTGGCATTATCTCCGTGGACACCAACTTACGATAGATGGAGTCGTTCACGACGGTGGAGGTTCCCTCCAAAGACATGTCCTAACACCAGACTCTGAGACTGTGTTAGATGGTGTGGCCGACCAGCCACCAATAAGCACCCATCAACATGCCCGTGAAACGTATCTTACGAAGGATACAGTATGGACAGTATTGGTGGAACAGGTATTAAGACACTACCAAAATAACGTGTGCAAGAACTGCGATCAACGGATCTCGAGCACCGTTCACTTCTGTCAGTGGATCTTTAACTGCAGTGCTGTAGCGCCGAACTTCGGACAGTTTGTATTGTTTACGGATGAGGCCTCATTCACCTGTGTTTCTCATTCACCTGTGATGGTATTTTCAACAACAACAGCCACGCCTAGAGGGAGGACAATCCTCAAGTCACCCACTTCGGAGGCCACCAGCAACGATTCTCTCTCTCAACGTATCGTCGGGCATTGTCCAAGACCACATTATAGGAACTTTTTTGCTGCCGCCCCGTTTGACTGGTTTGCTTGGTGTTTCTGCGAGATGTGCTGCCACAGTTCTGGGAGAGTGTACCGCTGGTTCTCCGCGAAAGGATGTGGTTGCAATACCAGCCCACTTCGATGTTAATATCCAATAGCACCTGAAGAACACATAAGTTCTTCGTTGCATTGGAAGGGGAGGTCCTCTCCCATGGCCAGCGGGATCGCCAGATCTCATGCCTCTGGCCTTTTTCCTCTGGGGTTACGTCAAGTTGTTTGTGTACGGAAGTCCCGTACAAAGGGATGAAGACCTGTTTGCTAGGTCCCAAGCTGCCTGTCAACTGTCACAACAGACACCAGGGATCTTCGAGAGAGTTCGGCAGAACTTCATGCGCCATTGCCAAGCATGCACTGTGAGACTAGCAGTCGTCATTTTGAACAGTTACTATGTGCTACTTTGTAGATACGTTGTTGTTATGCGATGGACGCTGAATATGTCCACAACACAATAAATATGCATTTCAGACTGTAGGTTCCCTGTCTTAATATAATCGGTTGTGGAATCACTAACAGCTGTTTCAATATGAGCCAAAAGTTTTGAGACATCGTACATAAGGAGCACACCCTGCTGTAGCAGCGAAAAGAAGGGAACCAGTGTTACAACCAAATATGCTTCTCTTTAAAAGACTTTGACAGATAAGTGGGGAACCAGTTGCCTCAGTCCTGATTCCGCCTTCCTCACGGAAAATTTTCGCATGCGGGCATCTTCTCGCTTTTTGTACTGAAAAAGAGCAGCAGAGAGATTGCGACCGCGGAAGGGAAAGGAGACAGTTCCAGTGGAGACAAAGAAAGAGGAGACAATTATGATGGTAGGGAGAAAGTTGCAGTGAAAGAGAAAGAGATGGATGAAGACAGTAGTAGTGGGAATCAAAGAGAGAGAAGATAGTGATGGCCAACGAGAGACAATAGCAGTAAAAGAGAAAGAGAGATGGCTGGATGGAGATAGTAGCACTGAAACCAAAAGCGAGAGGAGACAATGGAAATGAAGAAGGGGAATGTGTGGATACCATACATTGGTTTGGAGGGGGGGAGGCGAACTGTAACACTTAGGAATATAGAGGGTTCATTTAGGACCGAAATATTAAACACGTGAGCACAGGGGAAAATATAAGTTGGAATTCCCCCCCCCCCCCTCTTGAATTTTAGAGCTGTCATGGTATGGTGGAGACAGTGGCAGTGGGATATACTTTAAATACAGGAAACAGTATAAGTGAGACATCGAAGACAAGACAATTGCAATGGGAGAGAATGGCAGAAGAAGCCAATGTAGGTTAAGTGAGAGAGGAAACGGCATCAATAGGAGACAAAGAAATAAAGTGCAGGCAGTCGCAGCGAAAGAGAGGAGCCTTCATGTCCGGCAGTCACATGTGTCGAAGTGGGATAGTCGACTTCTGTCAATTTTCTCCCATCGCCCTATACCCATGTGTTAAAAAAATGCCCTGTGGTTTATGTTGGTGGTCTCACGAACCGCATCGAATGGACGTTTTTTCTTGCCTAGGAAACAAGTTAAATTGGAAAATTTTGTGGGGAAAGCGAAATAAAGACTGAGTTTTAGTGGCAGAACACTTTGAAGATGCAACAAATCTACAAAACAGATTGCCTTTACTACACTTGTCCGAGCTCTTCTGGAGTGTTGGTATGCTCAATGGGATCCTTCACCGGATGGGGTTGACAGAGGACGTAGGAGAAGCTATAGAAGTGCAGCTCGTTTTGCATTACAACTAAATAAAGGTGAGACTGTCATGGATATGATAAGGGAGTGGGATGGCAATCGTTAAAAGAAGGGCGATTTTCGTTGCGGCAAGATCGTGTCACGAAATTTCAATCACTCACGTTATTCTCCGAATGGCAAAATATGTTATTAATTCCCACCCATATAGGGACACGAGACAATCGTAATAAAATAAGAGAAATTTATATTATTAGAAGCCAGGATCACTTGATGTGCAGTAGTTTATTTCATGGTTAGTTTTGACAGCAACGAGCTGCCATCTTCAGATTCTCAGATCTCCCAGAAATATGGCTACATACCAGTCTCTTCGACATACTGAGAACATGCTCCAGTTACAAAATATAGCTCCACACTGGTTTGTCAAATACACAAACCTTACCAAATAAAATGTCCATACCACTAATATGGAGTACAGTTGCAAAAATAGGTACATCAGTAAAGATGACGCATCGACGACACTCAGGAAGTCCTCCTAAGTTGTCGTTGTAGCATCATCTTTACTGAAGATGACAACTAGTTTCTATCAAAACTGATGAAATATTTCACATCAAGCGAACTTGGTTTCTAAATGGTTCAAATGGCTCTGAGCACTATGCGACTTAACTTCTCAGGTCATCAGTCGCCTAGAACTTTGAACTAATTAAACCTAACTAACGTAAGGGCATCACACACATCCATGCCCGAGGCAGGATTCGAACCTGCGACCGTAGGTTCCAGACTGTAGCGCCTAGAACCGCACGGCCACTCCGGCCGGCTCTTGGTTTCTAATATTATTAATTACAACATTAGATCACACAACCAACATGTGTAAAATAAGAGAAATCAAAGCTTGTATGGAAAGATTTAGGCGTTCATTATTCCCACGAGCGATTCGAGAGTGGATTAGCCGAGAAATTATTTGAAATTGTTCTATGCACCCTTTGCCAAACACCCAAGTACGAGCCGGCCTTCAGAATGCAACTTTAAAGTATGTTGTGTTAAACATACCTTGTATTTTCTAGAGTCTTCGCTCTTTTCGAGACTCTTGGATATCCCCCCCCCCCCAACCTTGTACTTTTATCCTCGGCTGTCAGACGGGCGCCGGAGCCTGCAGCTACAGTGTTCACGTCAGTTCCTATTGCTCTTTTGTTTCCGTTTTGGCATTTTTCCCAACTTCTTCTGTGCTTCTTCGACGTACGCTTAAGCAACAGTGGCGATATGCCACATGCCGTAGTATGCCCTTCTGCGGTCAAAATTATGGACTGCAAGAAATACAGCGTCGCCTCCAACCGTCCGCATCACGACCGGAACAGACGTCAGCAGGTGGGTGCAAAGTTCACTTGCGTTAACAGATTCGGCGAATCTGCGCACGCAGTACCGCGAAAGCGACAATGGTCTCTGGCGGCAAATCAAGCGTAGCCCGCCTGTCTGTGACGTTAGCCTAGACTCGTGCTAACAAACGAAAGCTGCCTGCTTTAAAATTACTTTGTCTGCAGGGGGCAAGCGGAACTGTAAACTGCAATGCATAATTCCATAATCTATCATCGAAGCAAAGTCGATTGGGACACCATAATAAGCGATACTTCTCAATTATGCAGGGTGGTCCATTGATAGCGACTGGGCCAAGTATCCCACGAAATAAGCATCAAACGAAAAAACTACAAAGAACGAAACACTTATACCTTGAAGGGGGAAACCAGATGGCGCTATGGTTGGCCCGCTAGATGGCGCTGCCATAGGTCAAATGGATATCAACGGCATTTTTTGAAATAGGAACCACATATTCGTGTAGTACGTAAAGAAATATGAATGTTATAGTTCGACCACTTTTTCGCTTTGTGATAGATGGCGCTGTAATAGTCACAAACGTATAAGTACGTGGTATCACGTAACATTCCGCCAGTGCGGACGGTATTTGCTTCGTGATACATTACCCATGTTAAATGGACCGTTTACCAATTGCGGAAAAGGTCGATATCATGTTGATGTATGGCTATTGTGATTAAAATGCCCAACGGGCGTGTGTTATGTATGCTGCTCGGTATCCTGGACGACATCATCCAAGTATATGGACCGTTCGCCGGATAGTTACGTTATTTAAGGAAACAGGAAGTGTTCAGCCACATGTGAAACGTTAGCCACGACCTGCAACAAATGATGATGCCCAAGTAGGTGTTCTAGCTGCTGTCGAGGCTAATACGCTCATCAGTAGCAGACAAACTGCGCGAGAATCCGGAATCTCTAAAACGTCGGTGTTGAGAATGCTACATCAACATCGATTGCAACCCGTACCATATTTCTATGCACCAGGAATTGCATGGCGACGACTTTGAACGTCGTGTACAGTTCTGCCACTGGGCACAAAAGAAATTACGGGACAATGACAGATTTTTTGCACGCGTTCGATTTAGCGACGAAGCGTCATTCACCAACAGCGGTAACGTAAACCGGCATAATATTCACTATTGGGCAACGGAAAATCCACGATGGCTGCGACAAGTGGAACATCAGCGACCTTGGCGGGTTAATGTATGGTGCGGCATTATGGGAGGAAGGATAATTGGCCCATATTTTATCGATGGCAATCTAAATGGTGCAGTGTATGCTGATTTCCTACGTAATGTTTTACCGATGTTACTACAAGATGTTTCACTGCATGACAGAATGGCGATGTACTTCCAACGTGATGGATGTCCGGCACATAGCTCGTGTGCGGTTGAAGCGGTATTGAATAGAATATTTCATGACAGGTGGATTGGTCGTCGAAGCACCGTACAATGGTCCGCACGTTCGCCGGATCTGACGTCACCGGATTTCTTTTTGTGGGGAAAGTTGAAGGATATTTGCTATCGCGATCCACCGACAACGCCTGACAACATGGGTCAGCGCATTGTCAATGCTTGTGCGAACATCACGGAAGGCGAACTACTCGCTGTTGATAGGAATGTGGTTACACGTATTGCCAAATACAATGGGGTTGACGGACATCATTTAGAGCATTTATTGCATTAATGTGGTATTTACAGCCGGCCGCGGTGGTCTCGCGGTTCTAGGCGCGCAGTCCGGAGCCGTGGGACTGCTACGGTCGCAGGTTCGAATCCTGCCTCGGGCATGGATGTGTGTGATGTCCTTAGGTTAGTTAGGTTTAAGTAGTTCTAAGTTCTAGGGTACTGATAACCACAGCAGTTGAGTCCCATAGTGCTCAGAGCCATTTGAACCATTTTTTTGTGGTATTTACAGGTAATCACGCTGCAACAGCATGCGTTCTCAGGAATGATAAGTTCACGAAGGTACATGTATCACATTGGAACAACGGAAATAAAATGTTCAAACGTAACTACGTGCTGTATTTTAATTTAAAAAACCTACCTGTTACCAACTGTTAGTCTAAAATTGTGAGCCATATGTTTGTGACTATTACAGCGCCATCTACCACAAAGCGAAAAAAGTGGTCCAACTAAAACATTCATTTTTCTTTACGTACTACACGAATATGTAATAAAAATGGTGGTTCCTATTTTAAAAAAAACGCAGTTGATATCTGTTTGACCTGTGGCAGCGCCATCTAGCAGGCCAACCATAGCGGCATCTGGTTTCCCCCTTCATGCTAGATAAGTTTCGTTCTTTGTAGTTTTTTCGTTTGACGCTTATTTCGCGAGATATTTGGCCCGGTCCCGATCAGTGGACCACCCTGTATTGTTGCCAACTACACCTTGCACAATATCACCTGCAGACATTACAAGTTACTATACTAATGCTTATGAAACCTGCAACAACAACAATGATGTATGCGACATAAATGGTTAAATCATAGACAAGTTACGTGGCGACATACGAATGGTTATGATAATGATGAAATAAAATGAAATGAAATGATCGTGGCGGGCCGCTGTGGCCGAGCGGTTCTACGCGCTTCGATCTGGAACCGCGCGACCGCTACGGTCGCAGGTTCGAATCCTGCTTCGAGCATGGATGTGTGTCATATCCTTAGGTTAGTTAAGTTTACGTATTCCTAAGTTCTAGGGGACTGAAGACTTCAGATGTTAAGTCCTATAGTGCTCAGAGCCATTTGAACCATTTGAATGATAGTGTGGCATTGGTGGCCGGGAGGTCGATCCGGGGAAATTCGTGCCGCCGGCTTGCAACTCATATTTCAAGTTACCCCAGATTCGGCGACTTGCGCGTGTGCCATGATGATGAGGACAACACAACACCCAGTCCACGGGCGGAGAACGTTTCAAACCCGGCCGGGAGTTGAACCCGGGCCCGCTGCATAGCAGGTAAGACGTTATCATTCAGTTAAGCAGGCGGATTGTATAACTATTACATAACTGCACACGGAACTGAATAAATGAGAACGGTGTGATGCACCCTTGTTATGTAGTCAGCCTCTCAGATACCTGGCATGTTATCTCTGAGGGAGAGTAATTTACTGGGGAGACATGCATAAAAACGGCAATGCAAGTGTGCAAAGCACAAAAGGAAAAAATATGCAGAAAGTGAAGCGCCACCGACAATCTTTGAAGGTAACTAAAATCTATATGAAGTGAATCCACTTTTTCTTATATGTATGATGTATTTATAGTTCAGCACAACATTCCTGATTGAGTGTTGGTTCTACCGTTACCAACCAATCCTTCCAAAAATGTACTTTACGATTCCTGTAAGGAATAAGTGTTTCGAATGTTGAAACCACTTTAACACGTTATCTCCCGTTTTGATATCATTAATGGAGCATCCGTAGCAATCATAGGTGTCCGGAACGAAGGGAAAAATGGGCACTATCCCCCGCATGGATACTTTTTACAGATTTTTTTTTTCATCATAGAAATCTCTGGAATTTCTAGCAGTCATTCTCTACAGTATCTTTCCATTTCCCTGTTAACGGGAAATTGTGTCGATTTCTTAGTGCGGCTGCCGTTTCGTCGCTGATATGCAGTCAAGATGGATACGAAACTCTACAGAACCGTGCCAAAATAATGACTTCACTCTTCATCTGCCCCCAATTCCATAAGGACACCATCTCCCCATGATACACAACGGAATCACAACAGCTGTTTACTATTTATTTGTGGAGGAAAAAATCATGATAGTTTGTTAATTTTGCATTCAGTATTAGAGGGCAGAGCCACTGTAGTACACTAGGAAGAATACAGTGTATATCTACAGTTAATCCCGAGCACACCGGTAGAAAAATGTAAATACTGCATTCTGCGCTAGAAGAGGGACAAAAGTGAGATATTTCGAAGTTGCAAAAAATGTGTCATCGAGTACTGAGAACTTCTTAAAGTGTTTGGTTGCAACGCGGCGCCACACGCAGCCACCTGGATACGAATTTAGCCTTCCAATTAGGATAATATGACAATCTGGAGAGACGAGGGTTACCTTCGTGCAATCATAGGTTGCTAAAAGTTCATTCTACTGGCCAATTTGAGAATTTATTAAATTTGATTAAAGCAGGGAGGCAAAAATAGTGGTCTTAGCGCACTGTTGCCCGAACCAAAACTGAGTTAACTATGCAGTTTCGTTCCTTGAGATTCTACGCAGGGAAACTGAATTAAATGATCACTTTTTGAATCCGCGTAATTGCCTCCCACTGCGACTCATAAGTTTGAAATTTGGCTGAAAGATGCTTACAAAACTCTTCCCTAGTGGTGGAAAAACGATACCTTCCGGTTCTTCGAAACCGCACCACTCAGCGCTCAAATCTTGCGGTTTTGTTATAGGTGGCAGAGAAAATTATATCAGGCATACCGCCGCTCAGAATTGGCAGGTAAAGGCCTCAGGGAGTGGCACAAATGGCGTCAGTGAAACCAGCCCTTTCCCTGGGCCCTTGATTCGCACACACATCGCGGTTCAAAATGACAATTGGCAGTGCGATGAGCAGCAGGAATATGTTCTCGACAACCTTTGACACCGTCGGATGTTTCAACCCTTCTCTGAGGACATTGTGGGGTTGCACTGCTATTGAACGCAATTTTTACTCTCGCATAAGTTGGAACCACCAGGGACCGTTCAAAACCAATCAACGAAATTTGAACGTAATCCGAAGCAGTAAAGGGTACTTACGCCTTTTCAACCGTCCTGTTTTCCATCCTGCGGTCGCGCTGCACTCCAAAGGGGTGCCAGCAGATTTAATTGGGATGCAGCTACACAGTTGCCTTAGAGAAGGTTGAAACGTCCAAGGGTGTCAGAAGCGTCAAAGGTCGTCAAGGACATCTTCCTGTTACTCAATGCACTACGAACTGTCGTTTCCAACCGCCATATGTGTGGGAATTAACCCCGCAGGGAAAGAGATGATTTCATTGACACCCTTTTTGCCCCCTCCCCCCACCCTGAGTCCTTTTCGTGTAGATTCTGAGCGACGGTGTGCCTGAAATTTTTTCCTCGGCTGTCCAAATGAAAACCTCGTGATTTGAACTCTGGGTATCGCGGTTCTGACCTCCACCGCAGAGAAGTCAAAAGAAGGGGTGAAATATGCGTAGGACGGGATGTGACGGCCTTCCTCTCGCGTGACACGTCCGCGGTGACGTCGAGCAGAATTGTGGTGAAATTTGGTGCGAATGCGACGTCATTAACCCATCTTACAGCTCTCATGAACTGAGTTATGGCCTTTTTTCGCATGTGACGAAACTTATATGTTTGAAGCGTTACCGAACCAGAGAGTGACGTCACATGGCGCTACGCTTTTCCAGCATTGCAGAGGAAGACAAATGTTGATGGTGTTAGGACAGCAACCAGCCACAAATTTACTTTCAGTTCGTTTATTCAAAGGGTACCGTTACCGGTTTCGAATCGTTGTGATTCATCCTCAGACGGTTTACATGCTTTCTTTATGACTTGTGGTGTGTTTTTTACAGATTAATTGTCCTAAAATATAAATAATACGTAATTATAAACACATCACACACAGATGGTTGCGTTACAGATTTTCGTTGCATGTGACTTACGTGAAACGTAGGTTTCGAGTGTTTGTTTTCATAAAATTCGTCCAAATGTAATTAAATAATATACTATTTTACCTATACAGTTATGTATATATATATATATATATATATATATATATATATATATATATATATATATATATATATAATTAATTTGGCAATATCAACTCAAAAATTCAATGTCTCTGTGCTAGTGTAAAAGGCATTACATTTGTGTAAACGAATATATGGTCCTTTCCAAACATAGGACATCATAGTCAAATGTTACGATATATCATAGCATGTGTGATACACATTTGTTTGTTAGCTCTTTGTATGTGTCAAAACATGTGGTGCGTGGTAGAAATCGGCTCAGTGACAACTCTTTAAGTGTTCAGCGAGAACAATTTACGTGTGAAACAATAAGAATGCAGTGGGAATGCATTTACATCTGTTGGACGAATTTTATGAAAACAAACACTCGAAACCGACGTTCCACGTAAGTCACATGCAACGAAAATCTGTAACGCAACCATCTGTGTGTGGTGTGTTTATAATTATGTATTATTTATATTTTAGGACAATTAATCTGTAAAAAAAAACAAACCACATGTCATAAAGAAAGCATGTAAACCGTCTGAGGATGAATCACAACGATTCGAAACCGGTAACGGTACCCTTTGAATAAAGGAACTGAAAGTAAATTTGTGGCTGGTTGCTGTCCTAACACCATCAACATTTGTCTTCAAACAACAGCCACGGTCTCCATCATGTCATCATATGACAAAATTGCATTACAGAGGAAGGTTTTAGGCACCTTCGAGCCAAATTCAAAACTTGTACGTCGCGATGGGAGACAAATATGGGATTTGAAAAAACTTTCTTTAATTTTGTTGCTCAGTGTATGAGTAGTAAAGCCAGCCCTTAAGAAGTAGGAGAAGACCCTTTACTCGTTTCTTATAAGACAGCATTTCTTCAGTTTCTGCCAACCCGAATATTGTGTGTTTTTGCCCTCCAGTGTTTCGCAGTGGAAGATGTATCTTCCCCTTTGATATTGACTGATTGTTAATGAATGATGGTCAGGCTCCGGCTAGCTCGCGGTAGAATGTTTGCAAGGAAAGACACAAAAAAGAATTGTCTTAATGCATTGTACTTACGCCGAGTGCGTGTTAGTTGTACCGGCTTACTCAGATGAATATTTGCTCCCCGATGTGTACGAGCCTAGCTACATGTAAATGCATACAAATTGAGATTGTTGCCCTAATCATGATTACAGTCTATATACATCCAGAGTTTATCTATGAAATTTTACAATTCGCGTGAGCTAAATAGTCTGAATCAGTACAATAACTTCATAGAGCGCCAAAGAATATGTATGAATGCTGCGCACTGTTGATAATCTACCCTACTGGCCATTAAAACTGCTACACCACGAACATGACGTGCTACAGACGCGAAATTTAACCGACAGGAAGAAGATGCTGTGATATGCAAATGATTAGCTTTTCAGAGCATTCACTCAAGGTTGGCGCCGGTGGCGACACCTACAACGTGCTGACATGAGGAAAGTTTCAACCGATTTCTCATACATATATTTTAACAGCAGTTGACCGGCGTTGCCTGGTGAAACGTTGTTGTGATGCCTGGTGTAAGGAGGAGAAATGCGTACCATCACGTTTCCGACTTTGATAAAAGGCGGATTGTACCCTATCGCGATTGCGGTTTATTGTATCGCGACATTGTTGCTCTCGTTGGTCGAGATCCAATGACTGTTAGCAGAATATGAAATTTGTGGGTTCAGGAGGATAATATTGAACGCCGTGCTGGATCCCAACGGCCTCGTATCACTAGCAGTCGAGATGACAGGCATCTTATCCGCATGGCTGTAACGGATCATGCAGCCACGTCTCGATCCCTCAGTCAACAGATGGGGACGTTTACAAGACATCAACCATGTGCAGGAACAGTTCGATGACGTTTGCAGCAGCATAGACTATCAGCTCGGAGACCAAGGCTGCGGTTACCCTTGACGCTGCGACAGAGACAGGAGCGCCTGCGATGGTGTACTCAACGACGAACCTGGGTGCAGGAATGGCAAAACGTCATTGTTTCGGATGAATCTAGGTTCTGTTTTCAGCATCATGATGGTGGCATCCGTGTTTGGCGACATCGCGGTGAACGCACATTGGAAGGGTGTATTCGTCATAGCCATACTGGCTTATCACCCGGAGTGATGGTATGGGGTGCCACTGGTTACACATCTCGGTCACCTCTTTTTCGCATTGACGGCAATTTGAACAGTGGACGTTACTTTTCAGATGTGTTACGACCCGTGGCTCTACCTTTCATTCGATCCCTGCGAAACCCCACATTTCAGCAGGATAATACACGACCGCATGTTGGAGGTCCTGTACGGGCCTTTGTGGATACAGAAAATGTTCGACTGCTGCCCTGGCCAGCACATTCTCCAGATCTCTCACCAACTGAAAACGTCTGGTCAATGTTGGCCGAGCAACTGGCTCGTCACAATACGCCAGTCACTACTCTTGATGAACTGTGGTATCGTGTTGAAGCTGCATGGGCAGCTGTACCTATGCATGCCATCCAAGCTGTGTTTGACTCAATGCCCAGGCGTATCAAGGCCGTTATTACGGCCAGAGGTGGTTGTTTTGGGTACTGATTTCTCAGGATCTATGCACCCAAATTGCGTGAAAATGGAATCAAATGTCAGTTATGGTATACTATATTTGTCCAATGAATACCCGCTTATCATCTGCATTTCTTCTTGGTGTAGCAATTTTAATGGCCAGTAGTGTACTTAGTGAGCCTGGACCCACAGGAGGTTTACTCTGTCTTACCCCGAGTCTCCCAAGCGCTTCCTGGCATTGTGCAGCGATCTCTGATCTCGTTGCAGGGGCTAACTGCAGAGCTGTCTGGCTGTCTGTATAAATGTGGCACCTACGCAAATACTTCTCTTCACACACACTGATAGCGGATATTTCCGCCAATTTGAGGATAGTTTTCTGATATTTTCCACATTCATCTAATCGCATATTGGTTCTGGGCTAGACTCTGCCTAACCAACCCCAAAAAGAGTAGTTTTCGATCGACATTTAGCTCCATTTCAGTTACGTCGCCCAACATCTAAATATGAAAATCGTGAAAGTAATGTAACAAATCCATTAATGCTTACAGATGTGAAGTTTTATAAGCAAAGTAACTGTCATAGAAGACACCAAAGTAGAAAAAGTATTAAAAAAGATAAATTTAAAAAAAATATCTCCATATTTATTCACTTCGAGGGGTATTAATGTGGTGATGATGTACACTCCTGGAAATGGAAAAAAGAACACATTGACACCGGTGTGTCAGACCCACCATACTTGCTCCGGACACTGCGAGAGGGCTGTACAAGCAATGATCACACGCACGGCACAGCGGACACACCAGGAACCGCGGTGTTGGCCGTCGAATGGCGCTAGCTGCGCAGCATTTGTGCACCGCCGCCGTCAGTGTCAGCCAGTTTGCCGTGGCATACGGAGCTCCATCGCAGTCTTTAACACTGGTAGCATGCCGCGACAGCGTGGACGTGAACCGTATGTGCAGTTGACGGACTTTGAGCGAGGGCGTATAGTGGGCATGCGGGAGGCCGGGTGGACGTACCGCCGAATTGCTCAACACGTGGGGCGTGAGGTCTCCACAGTACATCGATGTTGTCGCCAGTGGTCGGCGGAAGGTGCACGTGCCCGTCGACCTGGGACCGGACCGCAGCGACGCACGGATGCACGCCAAGACCGTAGGATCCTACGCAGTGCCGTAGGGGACCGCACCGCCACTTCCCAGCAAATTAGGGACACTGTTGCTCCTGGGGTATCGGCGAGGACCATTCGCAACCGTCTCCATGAAGCTGGGCTACGGTCCCGCACACCGTTAGGCCGTCTTCCGCTCACGCCCCAACATCGTGCAGCCCGCCTCCAGTGGTGTCGCGACAGGCGTGAATGGAGGGACGAATGGAGACGTGTCGTCTTCAGCGATGAGAGTCGCTTCTGCCTTGGTGCCAATGATGGTCGTATGCGTGTTTGGCGCCGTGCAGGTGAGCGCCACAATCAGGACTGCATACGACCGAGGCACACAGGGCCAACACCCGGCATCATGGTGTGGGGAGCGATCTCCTACACTGGCCGTACACCACTGGTGATCGTCGAGGGGACACTGAATAGTGCACGGTACATCCAAACCGTCATCGAACCCATCGTTCTACCATTCCTAGACCGGCAAGGGAACTTGCTGTTCCAACAGGACAATGCACGTCCGCATGTATCCCGTGCCACCCAACGTGCTCTAGAAGGTGTAAGTCAACTACCCTGGCCAGCAAGATCTCCGGATCTGTCCCCCATTGAGCATGTTTGGGACTGGATGAAGCGTCGTCTCACGCGGTCTGCACGTCCAGCACGAACGCTGGTCCAACTGAGGCGCCAGGTGGAAATGGCATGGCAAGCCGTTCCACAGGACTACATCCAGCATCTCTACGATCGTCTCCATGGGAGAATAGCAGCCTGCATTGCTGCGAAAGGTGGATATACACTGTACTAGTGCCGACATTGTGCATGCTCTGTTGCCTGTGTCTATGTGCCTGTGGTTCTGTCAGTGTGATCACGTGATGTATCTGACCCCAGGAATGTGTCAATAAAGTTTCCCCTTCCTGGGACAATGAATTCACGGTGTTCTTATTTCAATTTCCAGGAGTGTATATATCCAGCAATATTTTCTCAATCATTCTGACATTCTTCCCCCAGTTCCAGATTTTTAATTTTCAGTTTCAACCTAACATTATGGGACATGAATAAATTATTTCTGTAAATATATTCTGGCATTATTTCATAATTCATTGATTACCTGGATTTATTCGTACGTTTTATTTGTGGCATGCTGTATTGAATGGTGGTAGGGGGGGGGGGGGGGGCTCAGAGACACAATCTGTGGGATTCCTAATTTCAAACCCCCAATAACTAAATTAGCTGTCGGACTTACCGCGAGTACACTGCTGAGAGATTTAGCACACCAAACTGTTAGGCACGGTAGCAGTGAATTCATAATTATTATTATCTATTTGAAATGACTAAATAAAGAATGGTAAAGAAAGTTCAAATGCTATCATACGAACAGAGGGAGGTATCGTTCTCTTCACTGCACTTAATGATAACAGGGGGCCGCGCGGGATAGCCGTGCGGTCTCGAGCTCCTTGTCACGGTTCGTGCGGATCCCCCCGTCGGAGGTTCGAGTCCTGCCTCGGGTATGGATGTGTGTGATGTCCTTAGGTTAGTTAGGTTTTAGTAGTTTTAAGTCTAGGGGACTGATGACCTCAGATGGTAAGTCCCATAGTGCTCAGAGCCATTTGAACCATTAAAAGAAAAAAAAAAGAAAAAAAAAGCAAATAGCGGGGGCGGGGTTGGGGGTATTTCTTTTACTTTATTACTCTACTACACACCAATCAATAATGAGTAAATGAAATCGTATTAAGCAGAAGTATTAACAAAAACCATTTACAACTTAAATAGATTTTGAAATAGAAATGAGTGCTTCGTGATGAGAGACTTATTCAGCGTGGCGCACGAAAATTTGCCCCGAAGTAACTAGACTACTAATTGTCACCCGCCAGCTGTCATCTGTTGTTTCAAAGCCGATGCGACTACGCTTTGTATTGTCAAAATAGCTTTATTATGTGATGACTACATGTCTACCTATTTTTTGTTGTATCTGTGAGTGTCGGGCAACAATTTGCGCGTAATTGGCGAGAAGTCTGCGTTTTGGCTGTGTTATCCTTGGCAGGCAAACGCAGTTTTAGTTTGATCAGTTTCTTAGTAGTCCAAATAATGAAGGAAGCGTAATATCATGCGGCTACAGTTCCCGTTACGTCGGATCCACAAATTAACACGTCCGTGTTGCCGTTAATTTCCCGTCTCACATGGTTTTTTCCTTTTTTATCATTCTCTTTAAAATTACAATGAATACTAATTACTTTGGTAACTTTCAACTACACATATTACTGGTAACAGTTGTTATGTTGGCATATTGTGAATGTATATGCAATGTTATTTGTTTTTTTTTTTTTATAACAGGTCTGAAGAGGAAACTGTGTGATCTCGAAAGCCACAATGTGATTTAAAATGCCGTCAACAAGACAGCTGAACGGATGTCCAAAAACATTATATAAATACTACCTCAGTAATAAGTAAAACCAGCCGCGCGGGATTAACCGAGCGATCTAAGGCGCTGCAGTCATGGACTGTGCGGCTGGTCCCGGTGGAGGTTAGAGTCCTCCCTCAGGCATGGGTGTGTGTGTGTGTTTGTCCTTAGGATAATTTAGGTTAAGTAGTGTGTAAGCTTAGGGACTGATGACCTTAGCAGTTAAGTCCCATAAGATTTCACACACATTTGAACATTTTTGAGTAAGTAAAACCGCACAGTTCCCCACACGAACGGCGGCGCTATGCCGCCACAGGAAATGTCACGTGAGAGATTCGTTGAAGGTGACGGCTATTCGCACCTAACCCACGTCGGCACAATAGCGGGCACGTGACGTAATCTTCCAGCAGCGCCTCCATCGGGCGTCTCGCAGTGAACCTACTTACGTCACTCTGCACCTTGATCATTGTTTTTTTCTGTTACATTGACCCAAACCAGACAGTACGTGCGTAACTGAAAGCCATTAAATTAACTTTTAGCTCTCTCACATATTTGTCCATTTCTTTCGATGTTAGCTTGGTCTTCTTTTATATAATAGATTGTAACATTCCGACCTAGGTGGCAATGTCACTTTACTAATCTCTTCCTCTTCTGTCACAATGCTATTGCATCCATAGCCAGTTTCGTCTGACTAGTTGGATACTTTCATATTAACTTCAGTAGTAGGGGAGAGTGTTGTACCATGGAACATTTTTCAGAATATCACCTCTAGCTATCCCTGTGATAGGCGGTTTAATATGTTTTCGTATTCCATTTTTAAATCATGGCATTCATTTTTCGTGTGCTGCTACGGAAGTGTAAAGTTTCTTCTAGACTGAAAAATAAATGTTTCAAGGTATATCATGGAACAAATGCTCTATTCAAATTTAAAAGCATTGCTATGGAAAAATCTTGTCAATACCGTATTTAATAGTTTATCTGTTATATTATTACCCTACTACACACCAATCAGTAATCAGTGCCCGAAATCAAGTAAAGCAGAAGTATTATCCAAAAGCATTTACTGCTTACACTACTGGCCAGTAAAATTGCTACACCACGAAGATGACGTGCTACAGACGCGAAATTTGACAGACAGGAAGAAGATGCTGTGATATGCAAATGATTAGCTTCTCAGAGCAGTCACACAAGGTTGGCGCCGGTGGCGACACCTACAACGTGCTGACATGAGGAAAGTTTCAACCGATTTCTCATACACATATTTTAACAGCAGTTGACCGGCGTTGCCTGGTGAAACGTTGTTGTGATGCCTGGTGTAAGGAGGAGAAATGCGTACCATCACGTTTCCGACTTTGATAAAGGTCGGATTGTATCCTATCGCGATTGCGGTTTATTGTATCGCGACATTGTTGCTCTCGTTGGTCGAGATCCAATGACTGTTGGCAGAATATGAAATTTGTGGGTTCAGGAGGATAATATTGAACGCCGTGCTGGATCCCAACGGCGTCGTATCACTAGAGATGACAGGCATCTTATCCGCATGGCTGTAACGGATAGTGCAGCCACGTATCGATCCCTGAGTCAACACATGGGGACGTTTGCAAGACAACAACCATCTGCACAAAGAGTTCGACGACGTTTGCAGCAGCATGGACTATCAGCTCGGAGACCAAGGCTGCGGTTACCCTTGACGCTGCGTCAGAGACAGGAACGCCTGCGATGGTGTACTCAACGACGAACCTGGGTGCACGAAATGCAAAACGTCATTGTTTCGGATGAATCCAGGTTCTGTTTACAGCATCATGATGGTTGCATCCGTGTTTGGCGACGTGGCGGTGAACGCACATTGGAAGCGTGTATTCGTCATCGCCAAACTGGCGTATCACCCGGCGTGATGGTATGGGGTGCCATTGGTTACACGTCTCGGTCACCTCTTGTTCGCATTGACGGCACTTTGAACAGTGGACGTTACATTTCAGATGTGTTACGACCCGTTGCTCTACCTTTCATTCGATCCCTTCGAAACCCTACATTTCAGCAGGAGAATGCACGACCGCATGTTGCAGGTCCTGTACGGGCCTTTCTGGATACAGAAAATGTTCGACTGCTGCCCTGGCCAGCACATTCTCCAGATCTCTCACCAATTGAAAAGTCTGGTCAATGGTGGCCGAGCAACTGTCTCGTCACAATATGCCAGTCACTACTCTTGATGAACTGTGGTATCGTGCTGAGGCTGCATGGGCAGCTGTACCTGTACACACCATCCAAGGTCCGTTTGACTCAATGCTCAGGCATATCAATGCCGTTATTACAGCTAGAGATGGTTGTTCTAGGCACTGATTTATCAGGATCTGTACACCCAAATTGCGTGAAAATGTAATCACATGTCAGTTCTAGTATAATATATTTGTCCAATGAACACCCGTTTATCATCTGCATTTCTTCTTGGTGTAGCAATTTTAATGGCCAGTAGTGTAAGTACGAGGGGCATTCAATAAGTAATGCACCACATTTTTTTCTCGTGCCATTTCCGTTCAAGAAATGAGTAATTTGTTGTTGTACATCGTGTTATACTCCCGCTTCAGTCTCTACAGTTTCATGAAGTTCCAATAGGTGGCGGTGCTATACACAGTCTTCAAAATAGCTTCTGAACGGAGAATCGTTCCAAGCAGAGAGCTGAAATTGAGTTTCTTATGCGGAAAAGCAGAGCAACGCAGATTTTCACAGCTACCTGCAGAATTTCTGCAGAAACCTGGCAGTGAACAAAAGCACACTGAGTCGTTGGGCGAGGCACCTGTCATCATCACAACGTGGTCGTGCTAACCTGTCCGACCTTCTCCGTGCCGTCTGGCCGCATACAGCTGTCTCTCCTGCCATGCTGGAACTTGCAGACACTCTCATTTGAGGTGATGGAAGGATCGTAGTCAAACACCTCTTCTCACAGTTGGACACGTTGGTTATTCTGTTTGATATCCTCTCTGAGTTGTTTTGTGCTACCGTCAGGAAACTGGAGAAACGATTTCAGTATGTTCGTCGCCATAAAAATGCAAACAAACTTCTTATTTTCCATGCCAACCACAGGCCTCACAAAAGTCTGCGCACCTGAGAAGAGCTCAGAGAACTTAATTGGATGTTTTCCCTCATCCACCGTACAGCCGGGATCTCACAACTTCCGACTTCCATCTGTTTGGTCCAATGAAGGACGCACTCCGTGGGAAGCAGTAGATGTATGATGGGGAGGTTAATGATGAAGCAATATTTTAGCTGAGATGTTGACCACTAGAATGGGACCATGCGGGGATACAGGCCCTCCCAGTAAGGTGGCGTAAGGTCGTGGTTTTGAACGGAGATTATGTTGAAAAATAAAGTTTTCTACCCAAAATAGTGGGGAATATTTGGTGTACTGGAATCATGAATAGAACCAACTTGCTTTTGGAAAAAAATGTGTTGCATTGTTTATTGAATGCTTCTCATACATTATTAAATAGCATCTATTGAAAACACAATTTTCCGTTTTCAAGTCAGGCAAAATTGCTAAGAAACTCAGTTAATTTCCATTTATCACACATTCAGTTGTCGAACACCTTTTTCCTTTTTAAAGTACAAACAAGTGCACCATTCACAAAGTATGGCTTTACCATCTACACGCTACACAGGGTGAGCCAGGAGGCTGATAAATTCGTAATTATGAACAAAAATCTTCATATCGACATATGCCCTATTGCTTATTGGTTTCCAATAGAACACAATATCATCATTTTTTTTCATATTTTTCTTGAATAACTCGAAAACCACACTCACCAGAGAAAAAGTGTCACAGTACAAAATTAAACTACCTTATGTAAGTAGTGGGGTAATGGTCGTTCTACCTCACATTGTAATTCGGGAGGACGACGGTTCAATCCCGCGTCCGGCCATCCTGATTTAGGTTTTCCGTGATTTCCCTAAATCACTCCTGGCAAATGCTGGGATGGTTCCTCTGAAAGGGCACGGCCGACGTCCTTTCCTAAACCGATGAGACCGATGACCACGCTATCTGGTCTCCTTCCCCAAACCAACCAACCAACCTCACGTTGTAAGTTATCTACATCAGGGGCAACCACACATTCAGGAAAAAACTTGATAGATTTTATGACCTCCTGCCCCTTCCCTTAACCTGTTGCTATGCCAATTGACTTAATACCTCCTGGGTGGTTGATTTATGATCCCCTGGGCATAATCTGTCCATCTGAGAAACCTCTGGTCTCTTTTCCTTCCCCTCATCCCCCCCCCCCCCTCTGAGAAATTCCCCCCCCCTCCACCTCACTGAAAAAAGCAGACTTTCAATGTAAAATGAATCTAATCAATAAATTAATTAACCCCTTTTCCTCTGAGAAATTCCCTAGCACTCCCCTCCCCCACTCCACTCCTCCCCTTCCACATCTGTAAGCTGGTGGGACAATCGCTCATTCTGTGCTGAGCTGTTGGTGTGGAAGGATATACAGTTTATTTTTAGGAAATTATGGATGTTGTCTTGTGCTCGCCTTCACATGTAGGGATAAACTAAGCTTGTGTACAGTGGCACCACTGGAGGGCATCCAACCCCCACCCCTCCCTCCTCCTCTCCACACCTCCCAGAAAAAATTGGTGACAAAAAGATTTAGTCTGTGCTGGAGAGGATGTATAACTGAAATGATCAAGGAATGGAATTAAATTTAGGGTCACCTGCGTGTGTATCTGCTGTCTGGGCACTGCCACCGAGGTCAAAAACCACCCAGTGTCTAAGTTGTAGATCACAACACTAAATAACACTGACCACGGACCACATGTCGGCCTCCTTTGATCTCGTAGCCCAAACAAAGCATCAATTGGAGGCATTCTGTTGATCAGAAAATTACAGACTCTGTCTCTCTGTTTCTCTCAAGAGGCTACTTCCTGTTTGTGTGTGTGAACCAATGTATCCAAGGATGTAAATGGAGGTTTTCATCCCTCCTCAGAATACTGTGATCCTATTGGCTAATGCTGGCAACAAAGAGAGAGCTGACATGATTTTGATATCAGAATAGAGGGAAGTAGCCCACTGCATTACCCAATAAAATTAATTGCTTAAGGATCTACAGGAGTGAAAAAGATCGTTTCAAGCACTTATGACGGTATTTCTTCATAATTAATATATATTTTCAACGTTTGAGAATCAAACACAAATATTTTGCAAATCAATTAATGTAATTTCAGCCATAAATAGATCGTAGTGCTAGCTATATTCTAGATTTTGTATGCACCGACATTTGATAATACAAGCACCCTCCTCCAACACACTGCGCCGTCGCATGGGTGACAGTCAGGAGAGCCCCTGCATCATTGGCCATGCCAGCAGCTGCATGCCAGTCCCCTGGCGTCTTCAAGCCAGCCCTACCGAACGCTCAGAGGTGAGAGAGACTGTCACCAAGTAGTCAACCGAGCAATTTACATGGGGTGCAGTGTAGTGCAGTGCAGACAAACATCATATTTAACCTTCTCGTGCATCACACACACACACACACACACACACACACACACACACACACACTTATGATTCTGTTGCCACTCATCCAGCATACTGGTTAGTTTGCTAGTCAGTCATCCACAGAATGCGATCACCAGGATTTTCCCGACAGCTTTGGGAAAGAGCCGCCAGGTCGGCACATTCTGTAAAACTATCCCTGACTTCCAGTCAGCCTCACGCCCACTCATGCCCCCAGCCATGGTGCACTCTGAGACAGGCAGGCACAGCTTCGACATATACACTCCTGGAAATGGAAAAAAGAACACATTGACACCGGTGTGTCAGACCCACCATACTTGCTCCGGACACTGCGAGAGCGCTGTACAAGCAATGATCACACGCACGGCACAGCGGACACACCAGGAACCGCGGTGTTGGCCGTCGAATGGCGCTAGCTGCGCAGCATTTGTGCACCGCCGCCGTCAGTGTCAGCCAGTTTGCCGTGGCATACGGAGCTCCATTGCAGTCTTTAACACTGGTAGCATGCCGCGACAGCGTGGACGTGAACCGTATGTGCAGTTGACGGACTCTGAGCGAGGGCGTATAGTGGGCATGCGGGAGGCCGGGTGGACGTACCGCCGAATTGCTCAACACGTGGGACGTGAGGTCTCCACAGTACATCGATGTTGTCGCCAGTGGTCGGCGGAAGGTGCACGTGCCCGTCGACCTGGGACCGGACCGCAGCGACGCACGGATGCACGCGAAGACCGTAGGATCCTACGCAGTGCCGTAGTGGACCGCACCGCCACTTCCCAGCAAATTAGGGACACTGTTGCTCCTGGGGTATCGGCGAGGACCATTCGCAACCGTCTCCATGAAGCTGGGCTACGGTCCTGCACACTGTTAGGCCGTCTTCCGCTCACGCCCCAACATCGTGCAGCCCGCCTCCAGTGGTGTCGCGACAGGCGTGAATGGAGGGACGAATGGAGACGTGTCGTCTTCAGCGATGAGAGTCGCTTCTGCCTTGGTGCCAATGATGGTCGTATGCGTGTTTGGCGTCGTGCAGGTGAGCGCCACAATCAGGACTGCATACGACCGAGGCACACAGGGCCAACACCCGGCATCATGGAGTGGGGAGCGATCTCCTACACTGGCCGTACACCACTGGTGATCGTCGAGGGGACACTGAATAGTGCACGGTACATCCAAACCGTCATCGAACCCATCGTTCTACCATTCCTAGACCGGCAAGGGAATTTGCTGTTCCAACAGGACAATGCACGTCCGCATGTATCCCGTGCCACCCAACGTGCTCTAGAAGGTGTAAGTCAACTACCCTGGCCAGCAAGATCTCCGGATCTGTCCCCCATTGAGCATGTTTGGGACTGGATGAAGCGTCGTCTCACGCGGTCTGCACGTCCGGCACGAACGCTGGTCCAACTGAGGTGCCAGGTGGAAATGGCATGGCAAGCCGTTCCACAGCACTACATCCAGCATCTCTACGATCGTCTCCATGGGAGAATAGCAGCCTGCATTGCTGCGAAAGGCGGATATACACTGTACTAGTGCCGACATTGTGCATGCTCTGTTGCCTGTGTCTATGTGCCTGTGGTTCTGTCAGTATGATCATGTGATGTATCTGACCCCAGGAATGTGTCAATAAAGTTTCCCCTTCCTGGGACAATGAATTCACGGTGTTCTTATTTCAATTTCCAGGAGTGTAGTTCTAATTGCAATTCCACCCCAACGTAGATTCTCCTCACTTTAAGAAAATCCACTTTACCCAATGTGAGACAGAGATATTGTTGAGCATACACTTCGAATTTCTCAAGAAAAATGTAGATTTCTCCCTTTATTTATTAGTTTCGAAGACAGAAGAAATCGGGGCATAAACACGGTTTCACATTGCTGAAGTATCATTAGTTGCTGTGAAAGATACTGTAACAGTATGGAATAGGCTATATTTCCTCTCTCATCAGGTAAAAAGTCTCTTCTAATCAGCTTAATATCTGATGTGACTACGAAGGCTTTCCCGGCGTAATAATTGATAATATTCTTCTCGGGTGTGCAGCCGGATCATAACGTCTTCATGACACAATATTTCCGCGGTCCAACTGGCCGCCATCTTCAGGTGAGAGCGCTGGTGCACAATCTCGCCAGAACTGACTTCCCAGCGCAAGCGGCAGCCCCTATATAGGCCGCAGAAGACCCACAACGCGTGCGCGAGAAGGTGCCGTAGCTGCCCTCAAGCGCAGTAAATATGTCGCGCCGCGAGTGGTGGAAAGAGGCGAAATCGAGATATCGCTGTCAAAAATAAAAGAAATTTTAAAAATTTTTATTCCGACGATTGAAACACAGACCGTTGTGTTTTAATGTCAGATAACACACCGTTGGCGAGAAGAGCTCATGCCATTTCAGATGGAGAAAGCTTGACACAAGAATTGGACCACCTTAAGGTTGTGTTCAAGCAGAATGGCTATACAGATAAACAGATCCGTCGTGCTTTCCAGTTTGGACCATCGCCTGAACCACCAGAAGATACCAGCAAATCGGTGGCTTTTCTGCCTTTTGCTGGGAGCATTTCCTCGAAGATAGGAAGAATTCTAAAAAGATATCATATCAAAAGTATTTTTCGTCCGCCAGCCAAGATTAGAGCGCTTCTTGGTTCTGTTAAGGATGACCTGGGTTTGAGGAAGCCCGGTGTGTACAAGATCCCTTGCCACTGTGGGAAGGCTTATATTGGTCAGACAATCCGGACCATTCAGGATGTGTTAAGCGTCAGCGGCATACACGGCTGCTTCAACCTGAGAAATCCGCAGTGGCGGAGCACTGTCTCACCGAGGGACACAGAATGCTATATGATGCGACACAAATGGTTACCCTGCATCTCGCTATTGGGACTGTGTTTTAAAAGAATCCATAGAGATTCGTTTATCTGACAATCTTATTAATAGAGACAAGGGTTATCTTTTAAGTAAGACTTGGGACCCGGTGTTATCTGACATTAAAAAACAACGGTCTGTGTTTCAATCGTCGGAATAAAAATTTTTAAAATTTCTTTTATTTTTGACAGCGATATCTCGATTTCGCCTCTTTCCACCACTGGCGGCGCGGCATATTTACTGCGCTAGAGAGCAGCTACGGCACCTTCTCGCGCACGCGTTGTGGGTCTTCTGCGGCCTATATAGGGGCTGCCGCTTGCGCTGGGAAGTCAGTTCCGGCGAGATTGTGCACCAGCGCTCTCACCTGAAGATGGCGGCCAGTTGGACCGCGGAAATATTGTGTCATGAAGACGTTATGATCCGGCTGCAGACCCGAGAAGAATATTAGCTTAATATCTGTTAAATCCTGCATCACAGTTTAGAGCATTAGACTCATTCTTGGCTCATGACAGAGTGCTAAGGTATGTCTCTGTCACAGGACGCCTCTCACTGTCGAACTCTCTCACAGTAACCAAATGCTTCGTGGCATATGAAGTCTCTTAAGATAACAGCATAGAGAAGTTGTAAATATCAGGCTTATACTTGTACTTTATAAATTCAGTAATATAGCTGATTTTATTGCGATGGTCATCTCGCCATTTGTAGGTCTGAGACTAAAATTTAGATAAAAGATATTGTCACAACGAAGAAACGCCTGATTATCGCTCTGACTGCTAAATGATATCCGTGGTACTCTAACCCTTGCTCCCACCTGCATGACGCATCATTGATATCAAATTGATAGGCTCATTAATTAAATTCATCATGGGAGTTACTTTGGATGGCGAGCAATTTTTTTCCTGCAGTTGGATAACGCTGATCAGATAGCCCAAATGGGATTCCCTGGGAGCAAGACGATGTTCTTTTTGAGGAACACTACTGAGAAACCACATTTGAAAGTGACTGCAGAAGGATTCTGCCACTGCCAACATAAATTTCGCATGAGGAAAGATAAGATACAAGATATTAGTACTCCTAAGGAGGCATATAGGTAGTCTTTTTTCCATCGCTCTATTTGCGACTGGAATGGGAAAGTGATTGACTAGTAATGGTACAAGGTATACTCTGCCACACACCGTATGATGGTTTGCGAAGTAAACATATAGATGCAAATGTAAATTTGGTCTACCTATTGAAATGTCACTCCATCCGTTTATAGGCACACAAAACTCACAGAAGAATATTGTCTCTTATTTATTGAGAAAAAAAAGATGGAACTTCTGCTGCTGTTTGTCTCTTGGTAAAAAGGTTCAAATCAGCTCCTAACTTTCTCACTCCTGTCACTTCGCGAGATGAATGTGAGAGTTGTAATATGTTCGCCAACAATAATTAGGAGAAGCAGTATAGAGCTCACCTCTCAACTCTGCTTTCTTCAGGGTATCGCTTACCTGCCATATTCTCACAAATCCTCCAGTATTTAGCTTCTGAATCCATATGATTTCTACGAGTAAGAGATGTCCCCCACCAAGTCACAGATCCCTGCCAATTTTCTCCAATCCCATTATGATCCAACAGCACTGTTCCATTAGTTAGGAGGCTGTCTAGTCCTCCACATTTCACTGACTAGGTAGAAGGCTATCACAACAAGAAAATAGCACACTAACATACAGAAGGAAATTCCGAACTATGCACAGCATAAGAGGACTGCACAAAGGAATTCAGAAGCATAACACGTAGAATTAATCGATATAGAATGTCATTCTATAAATATAATCCTTTACATGTCTTGATGTCCTTTATCCTATTCCTATGACTTCTACATTAGAAATATGACAGTCTAAAGGTGTCAGAGACCTCGCTGACAGCGCAGTCTTTTCTCTCTCTCTCTCTCTCTCTCTCTCTCTCTCTCTCTCTCTCTCTCTCTCTCTCTCCCCCTCTCTCCTTGTTCTTTTTGTAACATCCACGGGAGTAAAACTATATAACTATGAAAACTACACCGATGTCCGCTGGTGGAGAACTCATTAAGATACTACCGTGTCTCTCTCTCCCGATACATTGGAAACAAATAGGGTCTGCCTGTTGACATCGAGCATATTAAGTATACAAGTATTGGCCCATTGGAGCAGGTGGCCAGCGATTGAAGTTGCTTGCACAGACCTGCGTTAAGTTCTGTCGCCTGTACTGTAGGAGAACCATATCCCACAGGCAACCAGTCACAAGAGAGAGCTCCTATGTTGTTTTTTCATAAGCAATTTGATAAATGGTTTATCTGCTGTAACACATCCAAGCAGTGTATGACTATAGCTTTGTATACCACCATACGTTTTGTTTTTCTACCAAGACACTGAGGTCTCTGTCAAGTGCTGAACTGGCATTAACATGTTTTGATCCATTAACAGTCACAGAAATTTGGACATCGCATTATTTAAATTAAGCTGCTCCCAGAACACAGCCGGCCACTGTGACAGCGGTTTTACGCGCTTCAGTCCGGGACCGCGCTGCTGCTACGGTCGCAAATTCGAATCCTGCCTCAGGCATGGGTGCGTGTGATGTCCTTAGGTTAGTTAGGTTTAAATATTTCTAAGTCCAGGAGACTGATGACCTCAGATGTTAAGTCCCATAGTGCTTAGAGCCATTTGAACCATTTTGACGTCAGAACACACAGGATGGGCGAAATGAGACAGAGGTGGTGTTTCTTATTGACAAAAATGTGGAAGGCATCTCAATATATGGGGACTGGAAGAGTTTATGGCATTGTAGAGCGCTTCCAAACAGCAATCCGAAGGTGATGACCGCTGCATTTAATCTCATATTCCGCAGTGACAGAGTAGCAGACGTCACGGTGTTCTATTTTCGAAAAGACCCAGAGCATTGATTTCTCATGTAGGTGGCACATATTGCACCCAGGTATGTGATCACTGTTTTGGTGTCCTAGGTGGTAGTGATTTTGACCTACAAATCTTGGAACACTGAGTCTTTGATTTTTATGAGTTACACTGCATAACTGCATATGGAACTAGGGAGTATTCTGCAGGGCTTAAGCTCGTAGAGCAGAGATAGTATGCACCATCAGTTTTCAATCCCACCGTTGGAGGAATGGAATGATTTTCATACATCCAGGTGAACATGTAAGTAGCCTCTTCCCTCCACATTTTTGTCATATTTTCATCAATTTTACACATTTTCCATCATTTTCCGTAATTTTACTCAATTACTGGAAGTCCAAATCACCACTCTCGACGAGTTGTCACGTCAACAAAATGTCTCCTGATGCTGTTAGCCAACGACATTACATCAAGGTTCTCAATTTCTGTATCATTGCTAAGAGAAACCCTCCATTACGTTTCTTAGCTGATACAGTTTTTTAAGTTCGGTAATATTTTATTTGTATTTGCCTCTCCTCTATTTGGATGGAAGTCACAACATATTCATACATTTGTAGGATAAAGTCAAGACCTATCAGTCCTCCCTCTATTTCGAAATGAGCTACCCCTTCATTGAACTTATCGCCTACGGACCCTGAGCAAAACTCTAGAGTGCCTCCCTCTAGGCGTCTCATAACTCTTCCCGTGTGGAGACAATATAGCAGGGAGAGCTGCTTAAAGGCATAGACATCAGAGCCGTGGTAGGAAGACAAAATGTATGCCAGTGTACAAAGTTGTAGTCATAATCTGCTTCAAAGTGTTACAGTTTTTTTTTTTGGTCATCAGTCTAGTGACTGGTTTGCCGCGGCCTGCCACGAATTTCTTTCCTGTGCTAACCTCTTCATCTCAGAGTAGCACTTGCAACCTACGTCCTCAATTATTTGCTTGACGTATTCCAATCTCTGTCTTCCTCAACAGTTTTTGCCCTCTACAGCTCCCTCTAGTACCATGCAAGTCATTCCCTCATGTCTTAGCAGATGTCCTATCATCCTGTCCCTTCTCCTTATCAGTGATTTCCACATATTCCTTTCCTCTCCGATTCTGCGTAGAACCTCCTCATTCCTTACCTTATCAGTCCACCTAATTTTCAACATTCGTCTATAGCACCACATCTCAAATGCTTCGATTCTCTTCTGTTCCGGTTTTCCCACAGTCCATGTTTCACTACCATACAATGCTGTACTCCAGACGTACATCCTCAGAAATTTCTTCCTCAAATTAAGGCCGGTATTTGATATTAGTAGAATTCTCTTGGCCAGAAATACCTTTTTTGCCATAGCGAGTCTGCTTTTGATGTCCTCCTTGCTCCGTCCGTCATTGGTTATTTTACTGCCTAGGTAGCAGAATTCCTTAACTTCATTGACTTCGTGACCATCAATCCTGATGTTAAGTTTCTCGCTGTTCTCATTTCTACTACTTCTCATTACCTTCGTCTTTCTCCGATTTACTCTCAAACCATACTGTGTACTCATTAGACTTCATTCCGTTCAGCAGATCATTTAATTCTTCTTCACTTTCACTCAGGATAGCAATGTCATCAGCGAATCGTATCATTGATATCCTTTCACCTTGTATTTTAATTCCACTCCTGAACCTTTCTTTTATTTTCATCATTGCTTCCTCGATGTACAGATTGAAGAGTAGGGGCAAAAGGCTACAGCCTTGTCTCACACCCTTCTTAATACGAGCACTTCGTTCTTGATCGTCCACTCTTATTATTCCCTCTTGGTTGTTGTACATATTGTATATGACCCGTCTCTCCCTATAGCTTACCCCTACTTTTTTCAGAATCTCGAACAGCTTGCACCATTTTATATTGTCAAACGCTTTTTCCAGGTTGACAACTCCTATGAAAGTGTCTTGATTTTTCTTTAGCCTTGCTTCCATTATTAGCCGTAACATCAGAATTGCCTCTCTCGTCCCTTTACTTTTCCTAAAGCCAAACTGATCGTCACCTAGCGCGTTCTCAATTTTCTTTTCCATTCTTCTGTATATTATTCTTGTAAGCAGCTTCGATGCATGAGCTGTTAAGCTGATTGTGCGATAATTCTCGCACTTGTCAGCTCCTGCCGTCTTCGGAATTGTGTGGATGATGCTTTTCCGAAAGTCAGATGGTATGTCGCCAGACTCATATATTCTACACACCAACGTGAATAGTCGTTTTGTTGCCACTTCCCCCAATGATTTTAGAAATTCTGATGGAATGTTATCTATCCCTTCTGCCTTATTTGACCGTAAGTCCTCCAAAGCTCTTTTAAATTCCGATTCTAATACTGGATCCCCTATCTCTTCTAAATCGACTCCTGTTTCTTCTTCTATCACATCAGACAAATCTTCACCCTCATAGAGGCTTTCAATGTATTCTTTCCACCTATCTGCTCTCTCCTCTGCATTTAACAGTGGAATTCCCGTTGCACTCTTAATGTTACCACCGTTGCTTTTAATGTCACCAAAGGTTGTTTTGACTTTCCTGTATGCTGAGTCTGTCCTGCCGACAATCATATCTTTTTCGATGTCTTCACATTTTTCCTGCAGCCATTTCGTCTTAGCTTCCCTGCACTTCCTATTTATTTCATTCCTCAGCGACTTGTATTCCTGATTTTCCCGGAACATGTTTGTACTTCCTCCTTTCATCAATCAACTGAAGTATTTCTTCTGTTACCCATGGTTTCTTTGCAGCTACCTTCTTTGTACCTATGTTTTCCTTCCCAACTTCTGTGATGGCCCTTTTTAGAGATGTCCATTCCTCTTCAACTGTACTGCCTACTGCGCCATTCCTTATTGCTGTATCTATAGCGTTAGAGAACTTCAAACGTATCTCGTCATTCCTTAGTACTTCCGTATCCCACTTCTTTGCGTATTGATTCTTCCTGACTAATGTCTTGAACTTCAGCCTACTCTTCATCACTACTATATTATGATCTGAGTCTATATCTGCTCCTGGGTACGCCTTACAATCCAGTATCTGATTTTGGAATCTCTGTCTGACCATGATGTAATCTAATTGAAATCTTCCCGTATCTCCCGGCCTTTTCCAAGTATACCTCCTCCTCTTGTGATTCTTGAACAGGGTATTCGCTATTACTAGCTGAAACTTGTTACAGAACTCAATTAGTCTTTCTCCTCTTTCATTCCTCGTCCCAAGCCCATATTCTCCTGTAACCTTTTCTTCTACTCTTTCCCCTAGAACTGCATTCCAGTCGCCCATTAGATTTTCGTCCCCCTTTACATACTGAATTACCCTTTCAATTTCCTCATACACTTTCTCTATCTGTTCATCTTCAGCTTGCGACGTCAGCATGTATACCTGAACTATCGTTGTCGGTGTTGGTCTGCAGTCGATTCTGATTAGAACAACCTGGTTACTGAACTGTTCACAGTAACACACCCTCTGTCCTACCTTCCTATTCATAACGAATCCTACACCTGTTATACCATTTTCTGCTGCTGTTGATATTACCCGATACTCATCTGACCAGAAATCCTTGTCTTCCTTCCACTTCACTTCACTGACCCCTACTATATCTAGATTGAGCCTTTGCATTTCCCTTTTCAGATTTTCTAGTTTCCCTACCACGTTCAAGCTTCTGACAATCCACGCCCCGACTCGTAGAACGTTATCCTTTTGTTGATTATTCAATCTTTTTCTCATGGTAACCTCCCTCTTGGCAGTCTCCTCCCGGAGATCCGAATGGGGGACTATTCCGGAATCTTTTGCCAATGGAGAGATCATCATGACACTTCTTCAATTACAGGCCACATGTCTGGTGGATACACGTTACGTGTCTTTAATGCAGTGGTTTCCATTGCCTTCTGCATCCTAATGTCGTTGATCATTGCTGATTCTTCCGCCTTTAGGGGCAATTTCCCACCCCTAGGACAAGAGAGTGCCCTGAACCTCTATCCGCTCCTCCGCCCTCTTTGACAAGGCCGTTGGCAGAATGAGGCTGACTTCTTATGCCGGAAGTCTTCGGCTGATTATTTATCAAAATTTAGGCAGTGGCTGGGATCGAACCCGTGACCGAAGACGTTTTGATTATTAATCAAAGATGCTACCCCTAAACCATGGGTACAGAGACTACAGTAGAGCACCAATATATCAGACTGCTTATGAAACAACAACACTGGAACCCCCTCTTGTGACTAATAGTCTGGAGGATATGGTTCTCATACAGTACATGTGACAAACTTTACACAGGTCTGAGTAAGCAACTTCAATCACCGGCCACTTGCTCCGATGGGCCAATACTTGTATATTTAATACGCTCGATGTAAGCATTCAGATGCTATTCGTTTTTGATATACCGGAAGAGTGAGATGTGGTGATATCGAGTTCTCCACGAGCCGATGTCAGCGAAGTTTTACAGTTTTACTCCCTTGGATGTTATAAAAATAACGAAGGGAGAAGGGGAGAAGAGGGGGGCAATGAAGGCTGTAAGTTAGAGTAGTTAATTACAGGTGTGTTTTATCTCGTTTGTCACACGACCATGTGGCGATCCGATGGCAGGCTGTGGGTATGGTGAATGCCCGGTGAACGTTATCTGCCAGCGGGTGTAGTGCCAACAGTCAAATTCGGAGACGGAGGTGTCATGATGTGGTCGTGTTTTTCATGGAGGGGCCTTGCATCCCTTGTTGTTTTGCGTGGCACTATCACAGCACAGGTCTACACTCATGTTTTAAGCACCTTCTTGCTTCCCACTGTTGAAGAGCAGTTCGGGGATTGCGATTGCACCTTTCTACACGGTCGAGCATCTGTTCATAATGCATGGCCTGTGGCGACTGGTTACACGACAATAACGTCCCTATAATGGTCTGGCCTGAATCCTATAGAACACCTTTGGGATGTTCTGGAACGGCGACTTCGTGCCAGGCCTCACCGACCGGCATTGATACCTCTCCTCAGCTCAGCATTCCGTGAGGAATGGGCTGTTATTCCCCAAGACACCTTCCAAAAGTGATTGAACGTATGCCTGCGACAGTAGAAGCTGTCATCAAGGGTAAGGGTGGGCCAACACCATACTGAATTCCAGCATTTTCAGCCAGGTGTCCGGATACTCCTGATCACATAGTGTATCATGAAATGCTGGTCGTCTCTGTATGTGCTTCTGTGCCGTTGCTGACGGAAACACGCATAGGGTTTCTGAATATCTGATCATGTACATAGGAAAAAAAATATATTACATATCAATTACGCAATAGAATAAGAGTTTTACGAGTAGATGAATCACGACGAACAGTTTACAAATTATGAAACAAATTATAGAACAGACCAATCAATTCCTATGAAAACTGTCTATGTATTTTGGGGGAGATTTTCACTCATTTTCAAGAAAATCTGTACAAACAGCTCTGGAGAAACAACGCACTGATTCAACGTATGTTAGTATACTGAAGAATAGATACGCCATACTGCAGACTCCATTAGATTTCAGCAGGGTAGTGAGAAAATCAAATTTAAGAAAGAAGTTGTGTAAGGAGATTCCCTCGTTACTAAAATTATCCTCACGAGGTTTTGCTATCGTTGAACTGAAAAAATAAAATAAAAGGAACGAGGAAGGAATGCCCAGCACAGATCCCGGGGCTTACGACACACAACTTAATGAGGAATCATCATCTCTAATGTGGTTCAACGTCGATAACAGACTGCTGAAGAACTGTGCCCAGGTGTGGAGAAAAGGCCTTCGAAGCATAACTCCTGATACGCCCTACATGATGTCAACGGGGACATAGAGAGTCAGACATCTCCGTGTAACCCATGAAGGTGGACATGCAGATCCACTGAATAGTTTTTATATTTGAATACTCCAATATACTGTTTCGGTTTAGGGACGTGGAGACTTCTCGTCGGACACCCTGTGCGTTGCAGTAGCTATCAGGTGCTCCGTGCGGTGATTTGTGCGTGAAGGGCTTCTGCTGTTGGTGGCCTTATGACCCCAAGCTAATCTCGTGTGACGCACGTGGTTTGCTGGAATTGATGTCCTTGGCGTTAATGCCGTGCGTCAGTGGGCGAACGTCAACTCTGACGTGTTGTGTCGACGCGAGAGGTAAATTACACCTTGTATTGTTGTCGTGAAATATGAGGACTTATAGCCTCCATATGCACTAATCATATTTCAAACGTTTCTGTTAACAGCACTTCTGAATCTCCTTCACTTTTTCCTCTCGTTTGATTCTTATGACCACCACCCACTCATTTCAGTTTCTCAGATTGTTCTCTTTGTTTCCCTTGATCAGTCTTAATCCGTTCACTATGATCCTTTTTTCTCTCCACGGTCCACTTTGAACCTGCTTTCATTTTCCTTACGCTTTTGCAACGTAAGTAATTTTATTCTGATAGTAATATGTCTATCGTTGCATATTCACACAGATTTTCTCTTTGTAAACGATACTTGACTTCCTGAAACTAATTTGTTGTTCACTTGTATTTCTAATGGTATCTGAAGCTCTGTTTAGACAATCTGCTACCATCCGTTCTGTACAAATGGCCGAAGAGCCGTGTCTCCTCCTTCCTTTTTCCTTTTGTATTGTTGTATATTTTTACGTCACCTCTCCGTTTTCTTAGATTTTCGTATTAATGCACCCAGAATTTTCCTTATAATTGTTCTCTGAATATTTCTAGCTTATCTAACACGATTCAATACTGGGCCTACACTTGCATATAGACTTTCTGATTTCAGAACTGTTTTGTAGTGTTTTATGTTAAGCTCCTTAGATAACCTTATTTTGTTGTAAAGGTCCTTTCTCTGTCACAGTTTCTTTTCCATTCTGCGGATCATTTCCTCTACAATGGGTTTCTTGAAACCGTTTCCTTGGATTATTTCTTCCAAATTTGTAATTTTCTCACCTTTTCTGTGGCGAATCGATGTAACGAATGTTTTGTTGCATTTTATTGTGTTCGTAACTTTTGTAGGGATACATGAACGTTAAAAAATGCTATGCATCCCAAGCCAAAGTGAGATATTTACACATTCGTATTCTTTGTACTTACGTTGAGTGTTTATTTACTGTGAGTGAGTGAGTGTGAAACTTAGAGGATATGTGTGTAAAACCTGTAAAATGTAAATTATCAAAACGAATTTGCTGTGGATACCACTAGACAGCTCAATGTAAGTACTCAGATCAGAAAACGTTTTGGTTTCATAAACTTTTCGTTACCTATAAATAAATTTCCGTTATTTTCTCCAGCACCACAACCACAGCATCTAGCTGCACATGGTTCAAATTATGTTCCTTTAATAACTCCATTTAGTGATGAGCCCGTTGTAACTTGAAGACTAGTTAATGGTAAAGAAAATAAATCGTATCAAAAATTTAAAAAAAGTGACTGCTTGCATATTATAATCAAATGAATCACCAGTCTTAAACGTTAATTTTAATGAGAACCACGACAGCTGTGTTAAGATAGATTCATTATGTCGCGACCGGTTTCTTTCAAGGAAAACAGGTGACGCTGCCAACATTCCTGTTACAAATTGTCGTAGAACTGTGCCGATATCATGACTAACAATTCTTCACACCTCTGTAAGAATTTGATACAAGACTAGTGGCAGTTTCACCTGATTTTCATTGAACAAATTGATCATGACACAGTAAATCTATCTTAACGCAGCTGTGGTGGTGCTGTTCTATATTAATTTGAAACGGCCGCGGAGCACAAGGTGATCAGGATTATTCTTAAATGTGTTTTCTTGGTTGCCAAAGGCCCTGCCGCAGTGGTAACACCGGTTCCCGTCAGATCACCGAAGTTAAACGCTGTCAGGCTGGGCTAGCACTTGGATGGGTGACCGTCCATTCTGCCGAGCGCTATTGGCAAGTGGGATGCACTCAGCCCTTGTGAGGCAAACTGAGGAGCTACTTGATTGAGACGTAGCAGCTACGGTCTCGGAAACTGACACACGCCTGGGAGAGCGGTGTGCTGACCACATGCCCCTCCACATCCGGATCCGGTGACGCCTATGAGCTGAGGATGACACGGCTGCCGGTCAGTACCGTTGAGCCTTTATTGTCTGTACGGCAGGAGTTTAGTTTAGTTTTAGTTTGCTTGGTTACCTGCTCCAACAAATTGCCTTCCATCGTGGCGTTTGTTCGACTTTCAGAAAGCATAGCGAAATAATTAGCAAGCACCAATATTTTTTTTTTTTTTTTGGCCGGCCGTGGTGGTCTAGCGGTTCTAGACGCGCAGTCCGGAACCGCGCGACTGCTACGGTCGCATGTTCGAATCCTGCCTCGGGCATGGATGTGTGTGATGTCCTTAGGTTAGTTAGGTTTAAGTAGTTCTAATTTCTAGGGGACTGATGACCACAGCAGTTGAGTCCCATAGTGCTCAGAGCCATTTGAGCCAACCAATATTTTTATTTACACAGTGTTAGTACACCGCCTGACAAAAAACTGAAGCTGAAGACACAGTCTAATGTCAATGTGCCTCACACGGTTTGAAAGGGGCCTCATTTGAGTCTCCATTTGGCCATTTGATCGAATCGTACAATAACCAGAGTTGCGGGGCATTTGGATGTGACGGTGACCCGACGTTGGGCTGCAGGTGAGCGTACTCATCGTGAAGATTCCGATCTACCACAAGGCATGATCGCCGTATTGCGCACCAAGCGCGTCGCAACAACACCTTCGCATTTGCACTCCCTGCAACAAGCAAGTAATCCTAACAAACACACGCCCCCGATACAACGTATTATGCTGAGGACATATTCATCTCATAACAGAGTCCCCGAAGATCTAAACTGTAGAAAAACACTTAAGGACAAACGCATTACGACGAGTAAGAAATGCATTGTAAATACGCTGAAGAGCCGAAGAAACTGGTACACTTGCCTAATATCGCGTAGGACTCCCGCGAGCACGCAGAGTTGTCGCAACACGACATGACATGGACTCGACTAATGTCTGAAGTAGTGCTGGAGGAAGTTGACATCTTGAGTCCTGCAGACCTGTCCATAAATCCGTAAGAGTACGAGGGGATGGAAATCTCTTCTGAACAGCGCGTTGCAAGGCATCCCAGATATGCTCAATAATGTTCATGCCTGGGGAGTTTGGTGGCCAGCGAAAGTGTTTAAACGCAGAAGAGTGTTCTAGAGCCACTCTGTAACAACTCTGGACGTGTGGGTTTCGCATGCCTACGTGCGTCAATGCACAATGGACGTGAATGGATGCAGGTGATCAGACAGGATGTTTAAGCACGTGTCAGCTGTTAGAGTCGTATCTACACGCATCAGGGGTCACATATCACTCCAACTGCACACGCCTCACGCCATTTCAGAGCCTCAGCCAGCTTGAACTGCCCCCTGCTGACATGCAGGAAACGTCCATCCGCTAGACGCGATTTGAAACGAGAGTCGTCTGACCAGGCAACGTGTTTCCAATCAGCAGCAGTCCAGTGTCGCTGTTCTCAGGCCCGGACGACGCGTAAAGCTTTGTCTTGTGCAGCCATCAAGGGTGAACGAGTGGGCCTTCGGCTTCGAAAGCCCATATCGATGATGTTTGGTTGAGTGGTTCGCACGCTGTCACTTGTTGATGGCCAAGCACTGAAATCTGCATCAGTTTCCGGAATGTTTGCATTTCAGTCACGTTGAATGACTCTCTTCAGCCGTCGTTGGTCCCGTTCTTGCAGGATCTTTTTCTGGTCGCAGCGATGACGGAGATTTGATGTTTTACCGGATTCCTGATGGTCACGGTACACTCGTGAAACGGTCGTATGGGAAAATCCCCACTTCGTCGCTACCCCGGAGAAACTGTGTTCCATCGCTCATGCGCCGACTGTAACACCACGTTCAAATTCACTTAAATCTTGATAACATGCCATTGTAGCAGAAGTAACCGATCTAACAACTGCGCCAGACATTTGTTGTCTCATATAGGCGTTGCCGACCGCAGCGCCGTATTCTGACTGTTTATAAGTACATGTCTGTGTATTTGAATACGCATGCCTACACCAGTTTCTTTGGCGCTTCCGTTATAATCCACCTGAGCTACTTTTTTATACAGGGTATTTCAAAAATAGTTTTACAAACTTTGGGGGAGGCTGTTTACACCAAAACAAGAGAAAATTGTAAAAATGGCCTCTAAAATCTGTACTTTAACAAAAATGGTTCAAATGGCTCTGAGCACTATGGGACTTAACATCTGAGGTCATGAGTCCCCTAGAACTTAGAACTACTTAAACCTAACTAGCCTAAGGACATCACACACATCCATGCCAGAGGCAGGATTCTAACCTGCGACCGTACCGGTCGCGCTGTTCCAGTCTGAAGCGCCTAGAACCGCTCGGCCACTGTGGCCGGCTATACTTTGACAGATATGGGCACTTGTTCGTTAAAGTATGCATTTTAGAGTCCATGTTTTCTAGATTTTTCTCTTGTTTTTGTCCAAGAAACCTGTCCTCAAAATATGTAAAAGTATTTTTGAAACACCTTGTCTATTTTCTGTTTATTGATACCGCGGCTAAAGTCTAGATCAGGGCCAGGAGGCAGTCACATCATTGCTTATCTGCTGCTCATAGGCTGGCAGCTCGTCATTTCGCTTAGCTAGTGGGATAATACTTTCACATAACTAATAAGAGGCGAGAAAAGAGGCAATATATTTCGAGCTCCGAAATTGAAACCATTGTCTTATTCGCTGCTTTTGTATTATGGTAGTTAATTCTGATTTAAGTGATTTAGTCCTGCACAGTGAAGTCGTCTGTTGATGCCTGTCTCATTGATTAATTGCAGAGACACAAAAATATTTCAAACGCGACACTGAAATAGTTCCTACAGATTCGAAGATTTGTGTGGATGGAATCATCACGGAACTGCAAAAAAGCCGCCACGGTTCAAAGTAAGTTTTTGAAAACAGCCACAAGTCGCTTGTTGTATTTTTTTATTGACCTGTTCATTGTTCTAATGAACGAGAGCATAATCAGAATATACGCCGTAAATATGCGAATTGAGATAATACGGAAAACTTACACGGACGTTACATAAAGTACGTATTCTATTTCCAGTATGGTGACTTACGTTTAATGTTGACTGACAACATAAAAGAATGCGTTTAGCGTTGAGTGAAAGCTATAAAGATTAAACTGGCTGTACTATAGAACTTAACTTACGTTGAAAGTACAGTAGTAAATGATGACATTGACAGTGCCAAAGACGAAATCGACTATACAGTAGTACTTCTAACGTCCCTGATATAGTGTATCCAAAGATAATTTACGATTACAGACAACGATATTTACTTTTTCTGCCATCTAGTGACTTTTGTCAGAACTATCACGACGACATGTCTTAGCGTTTTTAATGCACTATGGATTTCTACAATAAAAATAACCGTAAAACACGGACTGAAATATGTTGTAGTGTGCAGCTCATGCGTATCGGCGGCAACTAATAATTAAATGAAAGACTAAAATCAAGATTCTGGCCAATTCTCGAGTTTTGCTCCTCCTAGTGAGGCCTGCTGTTGCGACAAAAAATTACATTTACTTTATTACGATACATTTCGTTCGTTTGGCATTTAATTTTTGATTAATTGTCTTGATGGTTACATATGAATGTTGCCATCTTGTGTCCAGACTGTTTAAAACCTGATAAAGTTTTTGTCTGCTATTCTAATAAATGAACGGGTATCGAATTGCTTATTTGCAGCCTATGATTACAGTCTCTCACAAACAAATAAAATATTAAAAGTAGAGTCATATAACAATACTTTCTGGACAATGTTTTCGTCTTTGTTTGTTACCTTTACTTAAAAATCTGCGTAATGTTCGTATATCCTTACATACCGGTACTGTATGAGAACTCATATTGTAAATTTGTTCAAACACAATAGCAGTTTGTGCAGTGATAGGATTTAATGCTATTTCCTCCACTGTTTCACGAAACTGTCACATTTTGAGTAGATACATAACTTATTTTTATGGGCAGTTTGTAGTTACTTGCGTATCCCTTGCACTCTAGTCCAATGTCTAGTCATTGTTCAAACAAGCTCGGTACTGTCTCAATCGATGCTAAGTACCGGGATTATCGTTTGTCCAGCCGTAACTTTAAGCGCCTCTTTTATGGTCGTGTGTATAGACATTTCATATCTGTACATATCTGCTTATCTTTCTGAAAATATGACTACTCCTATAAAAATTAAAATATCGTTCAAAGTTTTTAATAAAAGTACATATTTAAAAATGTCTTACAAAAATGCATTCAAAACTACTGCTTCTAAAAGTATTTATATTAGGACAATACTGTAGGTATTATATTTTGGTTGCTTATCTACAGTACTTCTTCAAATAACTGGAAGAATCCACGAAAATTAAATTCATTTTGTTCGTTTAATAACATTTGCGGGTTTTTCTTCTTTTCTAAGAAAATTTCCAATTCTTCCAAAACATGTAACAGAGGACTTTTGTCTGTAGTGTGGATAATTTTCATACTATCTTGTATCTCACCCAATGTTTGTTAAGGTGTTTTCAAATGTTCGCCTAGCGCTGTACGATTTGAATTTAAACCGCAATGTAACTTATAACGAGTTTTAAACGCTCTTCCAGTTTGGCCAATGTACGTGCTCTGATAATTTTCTCAATTCGTATTATATACTCCGGAATTACCGTATTTGTCCTTATGTATTCCTCTTGTGTACTAGCGCGAGTCCTAACATCTCGCAGTATGGTATGTTATAGGACATTTGTATGTGAGTGTAATATACCTATTATTTTCTACTGACTTGCCTGTACTATTGTTTTTCTGTGGGGTGTGGTACAGTTTCATTATATCACGTTCTTCATAACTGTTCCTTTATGGTATCTTTTTGATTATTTGTAATTCAAAAGTTCCGTCTTCGTTTGTGAGTGGTAACTGTACCATTCTGTATAAAGCTGAACAGAAATATGCTTTTTGTGCTGGACTGGATGATTTGAATTATTCCAAATAATTATAACTGAATATGTATGCTTCCTGTCCCTATTCGAACTACTAATTGACAAATCGAGAAAGTTGATGCTACTATCTGTTTCATGGTAAACTGTGAACTTAATTTTTGGGTGCATTTGGTTGAATTTTGCCCGTTACTTCTCTTAAATCCTGCACGGTTCCTTTAAATAGAGCTATACTGTCCTCAACATACAGTGATAGTACAGTATTTTCTGGTTTATATCGTGGAATTTATCAAAAATTCAATTTACAAGCCATCAGGAAAAATTTCTGATAAGATTCTGGGTAAACTACTGCCGTATTTTACGAACTAAAAGACGTACTCTTTTCTTCGAAAAATTACCTCTAAAATTCAGGTGCGTGTTATACTTGAAATTAATGTAAAATATCCAGTATTTGATTTAAAATTTGTGCCAGTCTTAAAAATGGCCATATATTAGATGCCGCAGGAAACCTAACTCTGTCTGGCAATACTGGATTCAGCTGGTAGCAGCAGTGCACCAATGCGGCGAACATGAGTTGCGGGGATTCACAAACTTGCTAACACGGTCTCTCCTGTCTCGCCATCACAAACCCAGAACACTGTCTAGCCTATGATGAGTCATTGCAGTTTAAGGTGCCAGTGAACTTTAACGAAAGTGACTTGTGCTATGGGTAACAGTACAATATTTTTGTTAGTAGCTAGTTTCGTAATGGAAAACAATAAAATGTATTCATATGATGCGGGCTATAAATTGAAAGTAACAGCATATGCAGAACAACATGGAAACACAGTAGCCGAGCGGCGTTTCGGCCCTCCACCAACAGAAAAAAACCATTCGTGATTGGTGGGGTAGTAAAGGAGAAATGAAAAAAATGAGGGAAACTAAATGCGCAAATAGAGGACTGTGCAAAATGGCCAAAACTAGAAATGACGCATTGAAATGGATTCAAGGAAACCGCCAATATGGCACTGGAATGAATAAAAAAAAAGGTCCAAATACATGCTCGTGAGCTAGCGCTGCGGCGGATCTTAACACACCTTAAGGGTGGAGTTGGTTGGTGCTACAGGTTTGTTAAGCGTCATGGACCAAAACCAAAATATCTGAGAAAATGGCACAAGAGTATAAAGAGAAAGTATTATTTTTCCACATCGAAAGAAACCAGTGTCGAACTAAGTCAAATAGTGAATATGAACGAAACTCCTCAACATTTGATGTGCCGAATAACAGAACCGCTGCCATGAAAGGTGCTAAAACTATGACTATAAAAACAAGTGGAGATGAAAAAAATACGCTATACTGTTGACCTTTCACGTTGTGCTGACGGTACGAAACTTAGTCCAATGATCATTTTCGAGCGCAAAATAATGCTAAAATATTCTGAAATACAGGGAGGTGGTTTTCACGAACATAACAAGGGTTGGATGGACGAGGCTGGTATGAAATTATCGATTAACAGAGTGTGGGAGAAAAGAAAAGGTGCTTTATTGAAGAAGAGTTCTCTTCTTGTGCTAGATCAGTTTAGCAGTCATTTGAAAAATTGTGTGGAAGATATGTTGATACAGGGAAAGACAGAGCTTGCTGTTATTCCGGGGCGACTTACTTCCCAATTACAGTCTCTTGATGTCTCCATTTAAGTGTATATGAGAGAGGAATGGAAAAAAATGAATGATGGAACAAACCAAACATGAGTTCACGCCCTAGGGAGCTTTGAAACAACAAACAAACCATTGTGTCAATGGATAAAACAGTCGTGGACTACAATGAGAGAAGACACTATTGTTAAATCTTTCAAGAAGAGCGGCATAAGTAACTTTTGGCTGTCAGTGAGGACCATCTTATAAATGATGAGTACAACGATGACGACGAGGAAGAAGAAGAAGAAGAAGAAGAAGGAGAAGAAAGTTCAGATGACAATTTCAGAGATTTTAGAAGTCAGTTGGATTTTATAAACAAAGAATTTTTTTCCAATCTAATGATAAACATAGTAAAAATGTTATTTTTTTTACAAAATTGCTTGAAAATTAAGGTGCATCTCATAGTCCCTAAAATGCGGCACCTGTCACTAGTCCGTCTCCCATGCGGTAAATTTTTCCATTACAGATAAAGTACCTGAATTCAAGGCTAAATTGCAAGAAGTCGAACAGATTTACAATCTCACCTACTGCCACAGTTTACATTGTAGTACATTATAAGGTGTACAGCTTTGCTTCCGCCGTTTGTCGATAGGTGGCGACAACGGTAAGTAGCGTTCGAAAGAAACAGATCGCACACGTCAGGCATTTAGCTTGGACCTCGGTCAACATAACCTCATTCAAACATTAGTCGATTTTTGTCTGCATCATAAAGTTGTTCTTGATTGAAAATGACAGTTTACGAGCCTAATTCTCGTCATATGCGGGGGTGTTTTACTGTTTTGTTTCAGTATGAAGAAAACAGCGGCTGAGTCTCATCGAATGCTCTCAAGAATGTATGTTAAGAACGCTGTTAGTGAAAGAACGCGTCGTAAGTGGTTTCAACGCTTCAAGAAAGGTGATTTTAACATCGTAGACCGGCATGGTGGTGGAAGAGAGAATGTTTTCGAAGATGCAGAATTGGAGATATTGTTCAGTGAAGACTCGCGTCAAACTCAAGAAGAATTGGCACGATTAGTGGGAGTGACACAGTAAGCCATTTCAAAACGTCTCAAGACTATGGGCATGATTCAGAAAGAAGGAACGTGGGTCCCGTATGAGCTGAAACAAAGAGACGTTGAACGGCGTTTGTGTGTTTGTGAACAGTTGCTTCAGAGGCAAAAACGGTAGGGATTTCTGCATCGCATTGTGACCGGGGACGAAAAATGGGTTCATTACGATAACCCTAAACGCAAAAAATCCTGGGGATGTCCGGGCCATGCTTCCACGTCGACGGCCAAACCGAATATTCACGTCTCCAAGATCATGCTCTGCATTTGGGGGGCCAGCTCGGCGTCGTGTATTATGAGGTGTTGTGAAAACCAAGTGAAACAATCACAGGTGCTCGTTATCGAACGCAATAAATGCGTTTGAGCAGAGCATTAAGAGACAAACGGCAGCAATACAGCGAGAGGCACGATAAAGTGATTTTGCTGCACGACAAGGGTCGACTCCACGTTACAAAAGAGGTCAAAACGTAATTGGAAACCCCACCCGCCGTATTCTCCAGACATTGCTCCCTCTGACTATCACCTGTTTAGGTCAATGGTGCATGGCCTGGCTGACCAACACTGCCGATCTCATAAAGAAGTAACAAATTGATCGATTCGTTGATCGCTACAAAAGATGGAAAATTTTTCCGGCGCGGGGTTCGTACACTGCCCGAAAGATGGGAGAAAGTAGTGTCCAGTGACGGAAAATACTTTGAATGACACATGTGTAACCCATTTGTTTCATTAAAGCCTTAAATGTTGGGGAAAAACGAAGGAAGCTAATTTGTACATCTTGCACGTTCAGTTGTTTTTAATGTTTCATCAATTGGTATGTACGTAAACGTATTATTAATATCCCAAGAGGCGAAAATTGCACCACTGTGGGACATTCATATTTACTACATCGTTAGCAAACTGTGAAATTTGTACACTTTTAAGTTTTTTGTCGAATATGTAATTTAGTTCACTATTGGGAACATATTCGTTATTACTAATAACTCTAATTGACTTGTCAGGTTTGTGTATTTTAATCTAAGTTCTTGCAGTAGGGAGCCTTGGATTCGTTAATTTTAATTTACGTTTCTCTGATGGGTTTAAGTGAAATTCAGAGGCATGAATTTTTCTTTTTTGTTCTGTTTGGAACTTACTGAGTTGAGGTTTACTAATTTCGTTAATTCAGGAGTATATAAAATGAATTGTCAGAGTACGTACATTGGCCAAACTGGAACAGCGTTTAAAATATGTCACGAGGCAGACTGCAATTTAAATTCATATCATACCGCATTGGGTGAACGTTTGAGAACAACTAAACACACGTTACGTGAGATACAAGATAGTAAGAAAATTATCCACACCACAAATAAAGGTCCTCTGTTAAATGCTTTCGAAGAATTGGAAATTTTCGTAGAAGAAAAGAAAAACCTGCAAAATTTATTAAACGTACAAAATGAATTTAATTTATATGGATTCTTGCAATTATTTGATGAAGTATTGTAGATAAGCAACCCAAATATAATACCTGCCGTATTATGCTAACAGAATTTTTTTTGGAAACGGTAGTTCTGAATGCATTTTTGTATACACATTTTTAAATATGTAATTTTTATAATATATTCTGAAAAGTATTTTAATTTTTACGGATGTGCTCGTATTTTTTGAAAGATAATTGGATATGTATAGATATGAGACGTCTATACAAACGTCCATAAAAGAGGCGATTAAAACGTAAATTTCGTTGTCTGCAGTTGTAAGTTACCTTTGAATACACTATACCAGGGACGTTAGAAGTTCTGTTGTACAGTCCATTTCATCTTTGACGCTGTCAGTGTCATCATTTACTACTGTACTTTAGACGTTAGTTTAAATACTACAGCACGGCCAGTTTAATCTCTAGAGCTGTCAGCCAACTTTAAACGCAATCTTTAATGCTGTCAGCCAATATTAAACGTAAGTCACCACACTGGAAGTAGAATATGCATTTTATCTAACGGTAATGTAAGTTTTTCATATTATCGCAGTTTGTATCTTTTACGGCGTATATTCTGATGATGCTCTTGTTCATTTGAAGTGTAAAACAGTCAATAAAAAACAGAAAATCCAACTTGTGGTTGTTTTCAAAAACTAATTTTTAACAGTCGCTCTTGCTAAACGTTTTCGAGTGTTCCATCATAAAGAATTCCTGAGTTTCAGGGAGCCAGACGAAAATTTGAGCATTTTGCATTTTACGAGGTTACGAATGCAAATCAAAATTTATATGCCGGGAACTGCATTTGGCCAAGCAGCTTGTGGTGGACTGGCGACAACTTTGTAGAGAAGGCTCTATGGAAATATGCCTGAGACAGAACGAGAAACTCGATGGGGAAGAGCAGATTGTGAAGTCGACAAATATCAGTTCGGAACGAAGAAGTTTGGCGGAGATAACAAAATTAAAAAAAATCAGAAAGATGAGTGTTTCGGACTGCCTGTAAAGGATCCCTGTATGCCACCAGATAGTGCAAGACCTTTTCTGATAGCTACCTGTTCGAATGTGTGTGGAGGAAACAAAATCGACACGAGTCAGACTTGTTTTTATGTCCTTTTGCAGCCTGCTACGTTGGTCTACAATCCAAAAGAATAACATTTGTTGCAGTTTCATTTTTGATTTCTTTCCACTGTAATTGATTTTTCCTAATACTAGCACAAATTCTATTAATATTATTGGTTGCTACATAATATTTGCTTATTTTTCGCGATTTACGTCAGTTTATGTGAGGCTGTTAAGTTCGAATGTGTGCTTGTGAGATGTCCCAGTAAACGAACATGAAGAGCAAAAAAAACTCTCTGTGGTGACAGACTGATCTGTAGCTTAGCCCGAGGTCTAAGTTAGGTTGGAAGGTAAAAGCATCATTGTGAGCTGGAGGAGGAGGAGATGACTAGAGTTTAAGGTCCCGTCAACGAGGTCATTAGAAATGGAGAACAACCTCGGATTAGGGATTCGTGGGAGAAGGAAATCGGCCGTGTCCTTTCAACGGAACCATTCCGGCATTTTCCTGAAGCGATTTAGGGAAGCCACGAGAAACCTAAATCATGATGGCCGAACGCGGATTTGAACCGTCGTCCTTCCGAATGAGAGTCCAGTGTACTAACCACTGCGCCACTAACCAGCTGGCGAAATCAACAAATGTGAAAGCAAAAAACCTGCTTATCGTGGCAGATTGAGGAATGTAATAATGTGGTTGTGAGTAGGCGAATCAGCAATCTGAAAGCAAAAAGAAAAAAAAATCTGGTTGTGGTAATACAACAGTCTGTAGCATGGCGCCAGGTCCGGAATAGGTTGGAATGTAACACTGAGGGTGAGAGTTGATGAAACAAACGAGTGCGGAAAAAAAAGAAAAAATCTGCTGATATGTAGCTTAGCCCACGGCCTAGGTTGGGTTGAAACTTAATAGTTCAATTCAGAGCTGGCGAAGCCAATGAATGTAGAGACAGAGATATCTGGTTAGGGTGGAAGTTACAGTGGAAGGTAACAGTTCGGTTGTGAGTTGACGTAGCAACCGACTGTGAAAAGAAAATGTCTGGTTGTGGTGAGACAATGATCTGTAGCATAACCCAATGTCAAGCTTACTTTGAAGGTAACACTTTTGTTCTGAGTTGGTGATGGTGATTGGCCTGAGGTCTACGTTATGTTGGAAGGCGATAGTTTACTTGTGGATTGGCGAAGCCAACGAATGTGAAAGCAAAAAAATCTGGGTGTATTGAACGAATGATCTTTAGTGTAGCTCGAGGTCTAGGTTAGCTTATAATGTAGCTGCTTGCTTCTGTGGTGGCGAAGCCAACGAATCTGAAAGCAAAAAAATATGAAGATTATCTCGCATTTATGCACATTTAAACAGAGGTACAATTCACTATACGAAGTGGAAATGTTGTCCCTGTCTTTCTGCATTTACAAAAAAATGCAAATGGCTCAGAGCACTATGGGACTTAACATATGAGGTCATCAGTCCCCTAGAACTTAGAACTACTTAAATCTAACTAACCTAAGCAAATCACACACATCCATGCCCGAGGCAGAATTCGAAACTGCGACCGTAGCGGTCGCGCGGTTCCAGACTGAAGCGCCTAGAACCGCTCGGCCGCACCGGCCAGCTCTGCATTTACAACGACGATATTTTCATGCATACAAGCATCGTCAGCGAAGAATTTTATAGTTCTGGTGATCATATCTAATAAATCGTTAATATATATTGAAAACAACAGAGGCAATATTAAGCTTGCTTTGAGCACACTCGATGTTACTCTCGTTTCTGTGGAATACTTGCCGTCCTTAGTGGGTTCTCTTAGTCAAATATTCCTCAAGCCAATCACATGTTTGCGAAGATAGTTGGCTCGTGTCTTCATTAGTAGATGATGATGTGGTATAGGGCTGAACGCCCTCCGATAACCTAGGAAGATGGACTGTCTTTTAACCTGCTTCCGATATTGCAACCTACAGTGTGTGAAGAAAACGTTGCCTTTGTGCAGGAGTTATTTCTTACTAAGTCTTTGAGAGAAACGTTATCTAGCCGTCTAGTAGTTGATGAGACAAGTGTGTCTGAGTAAGGTAATAGACAAATTTGACAACTGAGACGTGTCTGCTGCCATCTCTAAAGACCCGTTGTGGGTGTTGCACGCCGCAAATGAATGGACATGCCCAGGTAGCCAAAGAACAATGGAACTTTATTAACACACACATGTAAATTCAGCGTCAAGAAGCTTCAGAAAACCCCAACTAAAAGGTTGTCCAGATCTTACACTACTGGCCATTAAAATTGCTACACCAAGAAAAAATGCAGATGATAAACGGGTATTCATAGGACAAATATACTATATTAGAACTGACATGTGATTACATTTTCACGCAATTTGGGTGCATAGATCCTGAGAAATCAGTACCCAGAACAACCACCTCTGGCCGTAATAACGGCCTTGATACGCCTGGACATTGAGTCAAACACAGCTTGGATGGCGTGTACAGGTACAGCTGCCCATGCAGCTTCAACACGATACCACAGTTCATCAAGAGTAGTGACTGGCGTATTGTGACGAGCCAGTTGCTCGGCCACCATTGACCAGACGCTTTCAGTTGGTGATAGATCTGGAGAATGTGCTGGCCAGGGCAGCAGTCGAACATTTTCTGTATCCAGAAAGGCCCGTACAGGACCTGCAACATGCGGTCGTGCATTATCCTGCTGAAATGTGGGGTTTCGCAGGGTTCAAATGTAGGGTAGAGCCCCGGGTCGTAACACATCTGAAATGTAACGTCCACTGTTCAAAGTGCCGTCAATGCGAACAAGAGGTGGCCGAGACGTGTAACCAATGGCACCCCATACCATCACGCCGGGTGATACGCCAGTATGGCGATGACGAATACACGCTTCCAATGTGCGTTCACCACGATGTCGCCAAACACGGATGCGACCATCATGATGCTGTAAACAGAACCTGGATTCATCCGAAAAAATGACGTTTTGCCATTCGTGCACCCAGGTTTGTCGTTGAGTACACCATCGCAGGCGCTCCTGTCTGTGGTGCAGCGTCAAGGGTAACCGCAGCCATGGTCTCCGAGCTGATAGTTCATGCTGCTGCGAACGTCGTCGAACTATTCGTGCAGATGGTTGTTGTCTTGCAAACGTCCCCGTCTGTTGACTCGGGGATTGAGACGTGGCTGCACAATCCGTTACAGCCTTGCGGATAAGATGCCTACCATCTCGATTGCTAGTGATACGAGGCCGTTCAGATCCAGCACGGCGATCCGTATTACCCTCATGAAGCCACCGATTCCATATTCTGGTCATTGGATCTCGACCAACGCGAGCAGCAATGTCGCGATACGATAAACCGCAATCGCGATAGGCTACAACCCGACCTTTATCAGAGTCGGAAACGTGATGGTACGCATTTCTCCTCCTTACACGAGGCATCACAACAACGATTCACCAGGCAACGCCGGTCAACTGCTGTTTGTGTATGAGAAATCGGCTGGAAAGTGTCCTCATGTCAGCACGTTGTAGGTGTCGCCACCGGCGCCAACGTTGTGTGAATGCTCTGAAAAGCATCTTCTTCCTGTCGGTTAAACGTCGCGTCTGTAGCAGGTCATGTTCATGGTTTAGCAATTTTAATGGCCTGTAGTATGTATGATAAGGACACAATACAGAGTATCAATTTCTTAGAAGATATGAGCGGAATTATTTATGCTAGCCACGGTCACTGAGTTAAGTATAAAGCAAGGCCTCATAAAAAATCACTGACCTAGCCTGTGGCTGATGCCCTCACGATGACCTAATGGTCTGGACGCGATATACAAGGCAGTAGGCTCTAACTGGTAGACCACTGACGTGGCCTGCGTAAAACCTAGTGTGTACTGTGAGCTCGTTGGATTGACTTCTGGTTGAAGGACCTCCTAGGCGTCTGCCACAGAATTCAGAACTGTCAACTCCAAATGTCGGCTCTGGCTGGGCGACGTCCTATAAGGTCGTGTAGTGGGAGAGCACCAGGAGAGTGAGTGCGGTGGTGGCACTTGACTTCCGGAGGCGGTATCGGGATACCCCCTACGATAGCAGTGCCGTATGTGGCAAATGTAACGCCACCTGGTATCATGACGGCTGCTGGGGTGTAATCCCTGTTGTTGTGTTCGTGGCGTACAGCAAGGGCAGCAACTCATGGTACACTGGTGTATGGTTGGTGGCTGGGTCATAGGTGACAGTAGAGGTTACGAAACCTCTTCCCTGTGGATGGCCGAACCGTTTCACTATGAGGTCGGAACGCTGTGACACAGACAACAGCACCATCTAGTGAGGAGCTTTCGAAAAGCGAAGCAACAAGACCATTGGCTGAGTGTATAGAAGACTGAGCGATGAAGTGGGGCGGCGTGTATTTACAACTGGCACAGTGTGTGTGTTTCCGAAAATCCAATCCTATCGTCAATTTCTGTATATGAAAATACGAGGGTGAGACAAACGAAAACCTTAAACATTTTTTAAATATTATTTATTGTGCAGAAGTGGTACAAAGCTGTATCACTTTTCAACATAATCTCCCACAAGCTCAATGCAAGTTGTCCAGCGCTTACAAAGTGTATAAATTACTTTAGAAAAAAAATTCATTTGGTAGTCCGCGCAACCACTCATGCACCGCGTGGCGTACCTCTTCATCAGAACGGAACTTCTTTCCTCCCATAGCGTCTTTGAATGACCCTTACCAGGTTGGATTAATAGAAGAGATAGACATGATCCAGCGAAAAGCAGCGCGATTCGTCATGGGGACATTTAGTCAGCGCGAGAGCGTTACGGAGATGCTGAACAAGCTCCAGTGGCGGACACTTCAAGAAAGGCGTTACGCAATACGGAGAGGTTTATTATCGAAATTACGAGAGAGCACATTCCGGGAAGAGATGGGCAACATATTACTACCGCCCACATATATCTCGCGTAATGATCACAACGAAAAGATCCGAGAAATTAGAGCAAATACGGAGACTTACAAGCAGTCGTTCTTCCCACGCACAATTCGTGAATGGAACAGGGAAGGGGGGGATCAGATAGTGGTACAATAAGTACCCTCCGCCACACACCGTAAGGTGGCTCGCGGAGTATAGATGTAGATGTAGATGTAGACATACGGAAATCACTTGGTGATGAGGAATGGCACCATTCCTTGCTCGCTCTCTTCGTTTCCGATTGGTGGAAGTGAACCCAGCTTTCGTCCCCAATAACGATTCTTGCAAGGAAGCCGTCACCTTCTCGTTCAAAGCGCCGAAGAAGTTCTTCACAAGCATCAACACGTCGTTCTCTCATTTCAGGAGTTAGCTGCCGTGGTACCCATCATACAGACACTTTGTGAAACTGGAGCACATCATGCACAATTTGGTGTGCTGACACATGACTAATCTGTAAACATGCTGCAGTGTCATTCAGTGTCACTCGGCGGTTTTCCTTCACTATGGCTTCAACTGCTGCAACGTTCTGTGAAGTCACAACTCGTTGTACCAGACCTGGACGAGGAGCATCTTCCACTGAAGTCCCATTGGCGAACTTCCTACTCCATTCGTAGTCTTGCTGCTGTGACAAACATGCATCACCGTACTGAACATTCATTCGTTGATGAATTTCAATAGGTTTCACACCTTCAATACGCATAAACCGAATAACAGAACGCTGTTCTTCGCTGGTACAAGTCGCAAGTGGGGGCGGCCATCTTTATACTGATACTGCGACGGTATGTGTGCATCTGCAATATGCTGCCACCTACAGGCCATTCTGCACGCTAAGGTTTTCATTTGACTCACCCTCTTAGCTGAAGTGAGTGACTGTGTGCTTTCTTCCTTTTTTTCAATTTAGTGTGTCTCTGGAGGTGCCCATTCAGCCAGCTCAACAGTGGAATGTCAGTTATGACGATACGAACGTAAAGACAGCATAGTACCGATACCGAGTCACCAAGCGTAGAAAATCTCGACCCGATCGGTAATCGAACCTGCATCCCTACGCTTGACAATCCGCTGCGCTGACCGCACAGCTCTGAGACAGACAAGTGATTGTATTTCCTTACACATTATGGACATTGTTTTGAAGCGTTGCTACTCTAGTCAGCAACTCTGCTGGTCTGTACTTCACGTGTGGTTAGTGGAAAGTACACCAATTATCCAAAATATTTTGACCAGTTCCCACCGTGAGACTTAATATCACCTGGCGTTGTTACGAATACGCTGTGAGCGGAGAAGAGATGAATGGGGAATCATTTCAGCTATTATGTGGGTCGCAAATTCGGAATTTCACTGGCAGAAACGAATTCGCTGAAGAACACATTGTTATTGTCCGGTTCCTGGGAACGAGCAACTCGGTTGTGGTAAATCTGGTCGACTGTTCGCATGATACAGTGGTGAGCATCTATGGAAAGTGGTTGAAGGATGGCGAAACCAAGAGCAGGTGACAAAGTGTTGAGATGTCCGCGCATCATCACGCAGCGTGGAGATCGGCGACTTGCTTGCCCTGTGAAGCGCAGTAGACTGCGAACTGTGATGCTGGTACAAGCACAAGTATTCCGGAACACACCGTTCGGCATACGCCGTTAACATCAGTCTCTGCAGCAGACGGACCCTGCATGTTCTCACGTTGACACAATGACATGGTCAACTACCAGTGCAATGAGCCTGGAATCATCGAGATTGGACAGTGGATCAATGCAAACCTGTCGCCTGGTCGGATGAATAACGTTTATTGTTAAACCCAATTGATGGATATGTCTGGGTAAATCATTATCCAAGTGAACGACCGCTCAAAACATGCATCGCGCCAAAACAGAGTTTTATGCCATGGGAGACATTCACCTAGGCTTCTGTGGAACCTGTGGTAGTAATCGAACGCACCGTGACTGCTGTGCACTATGTGAACATATTTTCACACCATCTACATCCCTTCATGTCTGATGTTTTCCCTGATGACGATGGCTTCATCCGGCAAGACAATTGTCCACGTACAGGCCTGATTCCTACAGTGGTCTGAGGAATCTGGCCTGATACGAACAGGATGGAAAACATCTAGGGTGCTATCGGACGCCAGCTAAAAGCGCCGGTAAGCTATGAGGCTGCACTTTACGCTAGCTGCGTAGCCCGTGCGTAGATCTCCGTAAGGCTATCAGGACTTGTCCACGCCACGTCGAATCTGTGCGTTATTGTGTTCCAAACGTGGACCAACTCATTATTCAGCAGGTCGACATAATGGTGTCGCTCATCAGTGTGTATGTCGCAACAATCTTCATAGAAAGTTACGAACACGTTAGTATGTGATATAGCAAAGCCAGCTTCTAAATTCATGTTGAAATTTGTATGAGACTTTTTATTTCATTGTACAACGGTAAAAGGCTTTTGATGGCGCCTTGTTTATTCTGTCTCGAAATCTCGCAGAAAACCTAAAAAGATTCTGGCCATACATTAAGCACGCCAGTGGCAAGACGCAGTCAATACCTTCACTGCGCGAAAACAACGGTGAAGTCACTGATCACAGTGCCACTAAAGCAGAGTTATTAAACACGGTTTTCCGAAACTCCATCACCAAAGAAGACGAAGTAAATACACTCCTGGAAATGGAAAAAAGAACACATTGACACCGGTGTGTCAGACCCACCATACTTGCTCCGGACACTGCGAGAGGGCTGTACAAGCAATGATCACACGCACGGCACAGCGGACACACCAGGAACCGCGGTGTTGGCCGTAGAATGGCGCTAGCTGCGCAGCATTTGTGCACCGCCGCCGTCAGTGTCAGCCAGTTTGCCGGAGCTCCATCGCAGTCTTTAACACTGGTAGCATGCCGCGACAGCGTGGACGTGAACCGTATGTGCAGTTGACGGACTTTGAGCGAGGGCGTATAGTGGGCATGCGGGAGGCCGGGTGGACGTACCGCCGAATTGCTCAACACGTGGGGCGTGAGGTCTCCACAGTACATCGATGTTGTCGCCAGTGGTCGGCGGAAGGTGCACGTGCCCGTCGACCTGGGACCGGACCGCAGCGACGCACGGATGCACGCCAAGACCGTAGGATCCTACGCAGTGCCGTAGGGGACCGCACCGCCACTTCCCAGCAAATTAGGGACACTGTTGCTCCTGGGGTATCGGCGAGGACCATTCGCAACCGTCTCCATGAAGCTGGGCTACGGTCCCGCACACCGTTAGGCCGTCTTCCGCTCACGCCCCAACATCGTGCAGCCCGCCTCCAGTGGTGTCGCGACAGGCGTGAATGGAGGGACGAATGGAGACGTGTAGTCTTCAGCGATGAGAGTCGCTTCTGCCTTGGTGCCAATGATGGTCGTATGCGTGTTTGGCGCCGTGCAGGTGAGCGCCACAATCAGGACTGCATACGACCGAGGCACACAGGGCCAACACCCGGCATCATGGTGTGGGGAGCGATCTCCTACACTGGCCGTACACCACTGGTGATCGTCGAGGGGACACTGAATAGTGCACGGTACATCCAAACCGTCATCGAACCCATCGTTCTACCATTCCTAGACCGGCAAGGGAACTTGCTGTTCCAACAGGACAATGCACGTCCGCATGTATCCCGTGCCACCCAACGTGCTCTAGAAGGTGTAAGTCAACTACCCTGGCCAGCAAGATCTCCGGATCTGTCCCCCATTGAGCATGTTTGGGACTGGATGAAGCGTCGTCTCACGCGGTCTGCACGTCCAGCACGAACGCTGGTCCAACTGAGGCGCCAGGTGGAAATGGCATGGCAAGCCGTTCCACAGGACTACATCCAGCATCTCTACGATCGTCTCCATGGGAGAATAGCAGCCTGCATTGCTGCGAAAGGTGGATATACACTGTACTAGTGCCGACATTGTGCATGCTCTGTTGCCTGTGTCTATGTGCCTGTGGTTCTGTCAGTGTGATCATGTGATGTATCTGACCCCAGGAATGTGTCAATAAAGTTTCCCCTTCCTGGGACAATGAATTCACGGTGTTCTTATTTCTATTTCCAGGAGTGTATTCCTGAATTCCAATCAAGAACAACTGCCAAGATGAGAAAAATAGAAGTAGATATCCTCGGTGTAACAAAGCAGCTTAAATCACTTAATAAAGGCAAGGCCTCCGGTCCAGATTGTATACCAATCAGGTTCCTCTCAGAGTATGCTGATAAAATAGCTCTATATTTAGCATTTATATACAACCACTCGCTCACAGAAAGATCCGTACCTAAAGACTGGAAAGTTGCTCAAGTCACACCAATACACAAAAAGGGAAGTAGGAATAATCCGCTGAATTACAGGCCTATATCACTAACGTCGATTTGCAGTAGGGTTTTAGAACATATACTGTGTTCGAACATTATGAAGTACCTCGAAGAAAACGATTTATTGACATATAGTCAGCACGGATTCAGAAAATATCGTTCTTGTGAAACACAAATATATCTTTATACTCATGAAGTAATAAGTGCTATCGACAGGGGATGTCAAATTGATTCCATATTTTTAGATTTCCAAAAGGCTTTCGACACCGTTCCTCACAAGCGTCTTCTAACCAAACTGCGTGCCTACGGAATATAGCTTCAGTTGTAGGACTGGATTCGTGATTTCCTGTCAGAAAGGTCACAGTTCGTAGTAATAGACGGGAAGTCATCGTGTAAAACAGAAGTTATATCCGGCGTTCCCCAAGGAAGTGTTATAGGTCTTCTATTGTTCCTGATCTATATTAACGACATTAGAGACAATCTGAGTAGTCGTCTTAGATTGTTTGCAGATGATGCTTCATTTACCATCTTGTAAGGTCATCAGATGATCAAAACGACTTGTAAAACGATTTAGATAAGATATCTGTATGGTGCGAAAAGTGGCAATTGACCCTGAATAAAGAAAAGTGTGAAGTTATTCACATGAGTACAAAAAGAAATCAGCTAAATTTCTATTACGCGATAAGTCACACAAATCTGAAGGCTGTAAATTCAACTAAATATTTAGAGATTACAATTACAAATAACCTAAATTGGAACGATCACATAGATAATATTGTGGGTAGAGCAAACGAAAGACTGCGATTCATCGGTAGAACACTTAGAAGGTGCAACAGGTCTACTAAAGAGACTGCTTACACTACGCTTGTCCGCCCTATTCTAGAGTATTACTGTGTAGTGTGGGATCCGCATCAGGTGGGACTGACGAATGACACCGAAGAAGTAGAAAGAAGGGCAGCTCGTTTTGTATCATCGCGAAATAGGGGAGAGTGTCACAGACATGATACGTGAATTGAAGTGGCAATCATTAAAACAAAGGCGTTTTTCGTTGCGGCGGGATCTTCTCACGAAATTTCGATCACCAATTTTCTCCTCCGATTGCGAAAACATTCTGTTGCCACCCACATACATAGGGAGAAATGATCATCACGATAAAATAAGAGAAATCAGGGCTCGCACAGAAAAATTTAAGTGCTCGTTTTTTCCCGCGTGCCGTTGGAGAGTGGAACGGTAGAGAAACAGCATGAAGGTGGTTCATTGAACCCTCTGCCAGGCACTTTATTGTGAATAGCAGAGTAATCACGTAGATGTACTTTTCTTAATATGTACTATCCTGATAAAGTGTCTCTACAAATAAGTATTTAACTTTGGAAATCTTAGGTTCTAATGGAAACATTGCCCCCCCCCCCCCCCCCTCAACTCTCTAATTTTCGAAAAGTCAGCTAAAATACATTTAGTGAAATTTTTAATGCTGATCCTGAAAGAAGACAATTTTTGATGTATTACTTTTCCAATATATGTAGTTTTAAGCGCGAAAGGGCTAGTGCCAGTCTGCTACACATGTGAAGATTGTATGGTGTGTTGTGCAACTTGTGCAGGAGTGTAATGACGTGCTGTTACTGTGCAGGAGTGCGAGGCGGGTCACGGCATGGAGCAGATACACCTGGAGGAGGCTCGCGCACTGCTGGAGGAGGCCCGCGGTCTCCGGTTCACAGCCCGACGTGTGCACCTGGCGCACCGCGTCACCTCGCTCATCAGGGTGAGTGCTCTATGTACACGCATTAAAACAGCTTCGTGACTGACGCTGCAGTGAATCAGATAGCCTGCCCCAGCCGCCGACCAATCACAGCCATTTCTAGAGTGTGACGTGCCTGCTGTATCGCCTGGTTTGTACCTACGGGCACAACTTTTGAAGCGTGGCTGCGTGCAAAACTGTTATGTCCCTCCCCCATCCCCACTCCCGCCCCTGCAGTCAGTCACAAAGTTATTTTATTCCCTTTATAATACGATTGGGCTAAACTGTGACTTCGCAATAACTGTGATTTCTGTGAGTGCTACTTTTCGGTGTCTGGTATTCTAGTTACGATTTGCCACGGTTTTAAAATCACGTTTTACGAATTATCACCAACCTGTATCCCTTGGCACTCCATCAAAGTTAAAATGTTCTTTCTCTTATCACTGTAGCGGTTGCAGAGTCATCATTCACAATTAGCAAGCACTGGGATGTATATCTGATAATTGGCGTATCTGGTCAGCTGAACTTTGTCAGTGCAACTTAAGTGATATGTTCTCGTCTGGAAAGGCGATTATTATTCAGTATCTAGGATTTGCTTTTCCAGGAACCCAGCTAACAAGATTTACATTGGATGATATGCTTATGATTTGTAACTATTCATCCTCAGTTGTTACGTGATAAAAGGTACATGAGAAGTGGACACGCTTGTGCACAGAGAAAATCTGGTCCCAACCAAATAATCTGTAGTATGGTTTACATTTTTCTTTCTTTGGCTTTAAATTTTATTTTAATGAAACAAATCTGAAAATGTTAATAGTGTGACGTTGAGAATTGCAACATAAATTGCCACACAGTTTTGAATATGGATTCGCCTTGAAATCTTGGTTGTGTTGACAAACTGATCTGTAGAGTGGCCTCTCTCTAGGTCCAGGGCTACCCCTTCTTTATAAGCCCTTACATACTCTGGGATGAGTCACAGTCCATCTGAAGTCAACGCAACGCAAAACACAATGCAACCGGAAAATGTAGACTGCATTTGAAACGTCCCATTTGAAAAATTATGAATGACACTGCTGGAAAACACTTACGTTGTTTGATTTTCAAACAGCTGAGCAAAACTCAACGTACTCAGGTTTATCTTCACTTATTCTGATCATTACTAAACTGACGCACAATATTTTTAGCGCAATACAATCTGACTTTCAATAATCCCTATAAAAGAATGGCCCTGACTAGCAATAACCTATACTTTCAGAACCACTTACCTCACACAAATCTTCGTTACTGCAACACAGCGAGCGCCAATACTGCCAGCTAAATAAAAGATTCTAACTACTGAAGGCACTAACTAATGATAGGCATAGCTACCAAATGAAAGGTTTTGATAGAGAACAAACAATGTATTTACCTTAATAGCGTTCAAAAATAAAATATATGTATAGTTTTGTGACATGCAATCAAACAAATTTCCTTTTTCTGATGGAGACACGTCCAGATCGTCCGCTCAAAACTCTGGCATCTCTCTCCCCACACCCACCACTGCTGGCGGCTCACCTCCAACTGCCCCAACGCTACGCGCTGTTCACATCCAACAGCCCTAACACTACACAGGCAAGTATTCCAACAATGCCAACCAGCCACAGACTGCACACAGCACAGTCAGTGATTTTCATACAGAGCGCTACGTGGCGTTACCAACACAAAAACCTAAACAGCCTACTTACACATTTCATCAAGTATCATCGACAGGTGAAGGTTTCTTGGATATCCTGCCTCGTCAGATTAGATTGTAAGTACAAGCTTTCAATGACTCCCTCTGTCAGCTTTGTTGGGAGTTAAGTTATCGGTCATGCTAATGGGCCAGTTCTCACATATACCTTTCAGTGGTTGGTAGTGTACTGAGAAGCAGATGTGCTTACATGACAGCAATTCCACAAGCCTTTCTCATACTCCAGAAATAAATTATCTGAAAGGATGGCCTCAGGTTTGTTGATGTTAACAATGTAATCCTTCTCTTGCTAAGAAAAAACGATCTTAAATGTTGCTGCCAATATACAGATGGAAAATACATCCACTGCCAAAAGAATTTATTTCGTACCTCCATGTCCTCTCAGGTGTGGTCCAAACAGGTCCACTACTAACAACTCTCCCATCTTACTTGGTATGATATGCTGCACAGCCCCCTACATTGCCGCGGTGCTGTATTTATCTCTCTCATACGAATTACGTGCCACAGGTGTTGACCCGACAAGCAGTGTTGTTCAATGTTACACGGTCTTGCATCGTATCAGACACTTCCGTGCACTGTAGTGTTCCCGACTGTGGTGTGGATCACTGATCACTAAACCCCCGATCTCTTTCCGGAAAACACAGCTTCCAGTCCTTTCGGGTCTTATCTTTACATTACAACTGAATTCCAATATACACTTTATTGTAAAATGGCAAATTGTCATATCCATTATTATGAAAAGGCATGTTTGTAATCTTTCAAATGGTTCAAATGGCTCTGAGCGCTATGGGACTTAACTGCTGAGGTCATCACTCCCCTAGAACTTAGAACTACTTAAACCTAACTAACCTAAGGACATCACACACATCCATGCTAGAGGGAGGATTCGAACCTGGGACCGTAGCGGTCGCGCGGTTCCAGACTGTAGCGCCTAGAACCGCTCGGCCACTCTGGCCGGCTTTGTCATCTTTAGTGTAGGTTCTGCATTTTGCATTCGTCTCATATCTTTACATATTAACTTTATCCCTTTCTCCTTCTCCACAACTGTGATATAAAACATCTAGTAATCATCTCGCTCACTCCCTTCATGCACCGCAGGGGCGCATCATCTATCGACAACAGAGATGGTGCATACCCCACATTGTTACCAAACCCTTAATATATTTAGTTTCATACTGAAACTGTTGGACATAAGTTGCTTCTCTCATGGGCCTTCCATTGAGCAATTTGTACTCATTGAGGTAGCTTAAGGCTATGTGATCGTTGCAGACTACCACTTTGCGCCCACCTAAGAAGACCGCAAATTTCTTGAATCTGAAAATTATCGCCAACAGCTCCTCAAAGATCTCGTTTCATGTTCCAATAGCTTCCTGCTCGTGAATCCTGTGCTATGGTTCCTAAATGTTATTAACAGCCTGTTATGAAACAACCATGCAGCTACGCTATAATAGGAAAACAAACTTGTATGTTACGAAAGAGAAACATTCTTTTAATAAAGTGTCACGTATCAATCCTATAGCTTTACAGTATACTGTATCGACAGCTTTTCCTTTGGACAAAAATATTATACTCAATCATTCTTTTACTTAGTTAAAGCCATCAAAATAAAATGTGGCTCTATTGAATTAGAGGTATCACATTCAATGGCTAAAATTGACTATCCACACAACCATTTTTTAGAATGTGTTGACCTAAGTTATATCTTTATAAAATTGAGTTTTGAGAAACGTCTTTCACCACTATCTGCAGATGTAGGCAAAGTCCAAAGCATTCTTAGGCGCATAAAAGTATTGGCAAAAACATCAACAAAACTGCTCTTAATATAAGATATTGAGCTTGGAGTAGAATTTCCATCGGGAAGCAAAAACATTCCAGCAAACATGGATTCGTAGAAGAGTCGTTTGCAAGGCATCTGCGAATGTGTGGTTACGAACTGCCGTGGACATCAATAAGAAATAGTGTTGAAGTAAGTATGCATTTAAAATGTAAACTTTTATGATGTCTCCATTTAATTGGGCTCACATTTTAACCTACTTTACGTTGCACAACGTTGGGGAATGTGGTACATGTATGTTGGCCGCATGCACATTTTACCCTTCTGCTGCGACATAAGACGACATCTAAAGAGCCAATATGGCCCCGATCGCGAGGTCGATCATAGCCTATACTTTGGCCTCTATCGTCACGTGACTTCCGTACTCTGGATCTTTCCATCTGCGTTCATCTGTATAGCATCCTCGTTGATGTAGACTTGTTTGAAGGAATTCTTTTTTTACTGCAGAGACGAGTGCTTGTATTGCCTCCAAATGTGTGTGTGTGTGTGTGTGTGTGTGTGTGTGTGTGTGTTTGTGTGTGTGACACGAATATCTCCTTTACCAGTTACGTGTCTACAGTTAAATTGTAACATGTAAGTTGCTGAAGCAGTATGTAAGTCTTGTTTAGGTAGGCTGTGGGAGAAATTAGAATCCAGCTAGATGTATACTTGATCGAAAAGTTTAACTTTCAAATATAATTATACTAAGTACGACTATACGTGACACTGAAATCATTCGTGGCTCGTCGCCAGACATTCAGACTTATCTAGCAAATGCCTCCTTTGCTTGTGTCGCTTGGACCTGTTTTTTTTCCTTTTTATGCTAAATCTTTTATTGAACTGAAATAATAATTAAAAGATGTTATCTTTCAGTTCCTCTTGGCGTATTTGTTGGTCGAACAGTCCACGGCTGTACTGCTGCTACACTCGTGGGCTGTTTGATCAAGAACTACAGGGTTTTACAAATGTTTATGCCAATGAAAAACATGTCTTTTTCTTCTTATATTGCAATAATAATAATAATAATAATAAACCCAGTGGAGGCCCGGGAAAAGAATAGGCCTCCGGTATGTTCTGCCAGTCGTAAAAGGCGACGAAAAGAACAAACCACTAATAGGGCTAACCCCCCTTTTAGTGTAATTAGTTGGTTCAGGACAGAACTAATGAAGCCTCGGACAAGCGCTGTCATGGTCGGGGACGACGCTTGACCCCTATGCCCGTCCACAATGGTAACGACACTGCTAGCCACACGGAAAATTATTTAAATCCAAACAGAGGTGTTTTGGAGGATATGCTTCCTGCAACCACCCTAGAAGGAAAACAAAGACAGAGGATGAGATGGTCAGATGAAGTTAACCGACACCTCATGTTCTGTTATTACCAAGCAACAAACTTAGGAACCAACACAACTGGATAAAGATCACAAGTATACACAACATTTATCACCAGATACCCAGAATTAAAATTTTTAACAGAACAACGACTAGCTGATCAGATCCGTGTAATAATCAAAAATAACAGGATACCCCAGTCAGAATTAGAAAACATCAAACAACAAGTACAACAAATACTGGAACAAAATAATGTGCAATCAGAGGAAGAATATAATATAGTAATGGACTCAAACATCCCAGAGCAAACAAACCAAGAACACCACGCATCAATTAAACAATCAGAGGAAAACGACATCTTAAGATGGCCACCAGAACAAGCACAAATAGAACATGAAGTGACACACATTTTAGATATAGAAGAAAAATTTCAGCTAACATATATAGAATACAAAGACACAAATACAGACATTAGACCATTCTTGCATAGACCACCAAATAACCCACGAGTCGAAACAACAATAACAACTATCAACACAATCATACACAACAAAATAAATGAAAATACAACTATGGAAGAGTTACAGCTACTGGTTTATATAGGAGCACTCACTACACTAAATATACACACTAGGCAGAGATCAGAACAAACCAACACACAGAAGAAAGCAACAAAACCAACATGGCATACAGGCTACGGATCAGAATAGAAAAACTGAGAAAAGACATCGAACAGCTAACACAATTTATAAGAAATGAAATATCGGACAAAAAACGAAAAAGGTTAGGTAAAATCTCACAACAAGAAGCGATAGAGCAATTAGATGAAAAGAAGCAGAAATTACAAGCATTGGCCAAACGACTTAGAAGATACAAAAAGAGTGAAAATAGAAGGAAACAAAACCAAACATTCAACACAAACCAAAAGAAATTTTACCAGACAATAGATAACACACACATTAAACTAGACAATCCACCAAACATAACAGACATGGAACACTTCTGGAGCAACATATGGTCAAACCCGGTACAACATTACAGGCATGCACGGTGGATACAAGCAGAAACAGACACATACAAGATGATACCACAAATGCCTGAAGTGATAATTTTGCAACATGAAGTCACCCAAGCAATTAATTCTATGCACAATTGGAAAGCCCCTGGAAAAGATAAAATAGCAAATTTCTGGCTAAAGAAGTTCACCTCAACACATTCACATCTAACTAACTTATTTAACAGGTGCATTGCAGACCCATACACATTCCCTGATACACTTACACATGGAAAAACTTATCTGAAACCTAAAGATCAAGCAGACACAGCAAACCCAACAAAATATCGCACCATAACATGCCTACCAACAATATACAAAATATTAACTTCAGTCATTACACAAAAATTAATGACACATACAACACAGAACAAAATTATAAATGAAGAACAAAAAGGCTGTTGCAAAGGAGCACGAGGATGTAAAGAGCAACTGATAATAGATGCAGAGGTGACATATCAAGCTAAAACTAAACAAAAGTCGCTACACTACGCATACATTGATTACCGAAAAGCTTTTGATAGTGTACCCCACTCATGGTTACTACAAATATTGGAAATATACAAAGTAGACCCTAAATTGATACAGTTCCTAAACATAGCAATGAAAAATTGGAAAACCACACTTAATATCCAAATAAATTCAAATATCATCACATCATAGCCAATACAGATTAAGCGTGGAATATACCAAGGAGACTCATTAAGTCCTTTCTGGTTCTGCCTTGCTCTGAACCCACTATCCAACATGCTCAATAATACAAATTATGGATACAATATTACTGGAACATACCACCACAAAATCACACATTTGCTATACATGGATGATCTAAAACTACTGGCAGCAACAAATCAACAACTCGACCAATTACTGAAGATAACAGAAGTATTCAGCAATGATATAAATATGGCTTTTGGAACAGACAAATGTAAGAAAAATAGCATAGTCACACTAAATAAGAAGATTACATATTGGATAACCACAGTGATTGCATAGAAGCGATGGAAAAAACAGATTCCTATAAATATCTAGGATACAGACAAAAATAGGAATAGATAATACAAATATTAAATAAGAACTAAAGAAAAATATAGACAAAGACTAACAAAAATACTGAAAACAGAATTGACAGCAAGAAACAAGACAAAAGCTATAAATACCTATGCTATACTAATATTGATCTACTCATTTGGAGTAGTGAAATGGAGTAACACAGACCTAGAAGCACTCAATACACTTACACGATCACAATGCCACAAATATAGAATACATCACATACATTCAGCAACAGAAAGATTCACATTAAGCAGAAAGGAAGGAGGAAGGGGATTTATCGACATAAAAAACCTACATTATGGACAGGTAGACAATTTAAGAAAATTCTTTATAGAACGAGCAGAAACTAGCAAAATACACAAAGCAATCACTCATATAAATACATCTGCTGCACCATTGCAGTTTCATAACCACTTCTACAACCCTTTAGATCACATAACATCAACAGATACGAAGAAAATAAATTGGAAAAAGAAATCACTACATGGCAAGCACCTGTATCATCTAACACAGCCACACATCGATCAAGATGCATCCACCACATGGCTAAGAAAAGGCAATATATACAGTGAGACGGAAGGATTCATGATTGCAATACAGGATGAAACAATAAACACGAGATATTACAGCAAGCATATTATTAAAGATCCCAACGCCACAACAGATAAATGCACACTTTGCAAACAACAAATAGAAACAGTAGATCACATCACAAGCGAATGTACAATACTAGCAAATACAGAATACCCCAGAAGACATGACAATGTAGCAAAAATAATACATCAACAACTTGCCATACAACATAAAACTAATAAAACAACACGTCCCCACATACAAGTATGCACCACAAAATGTACTGGAGAATGATGAATACAAATTATACTGGAACAAAACCATTATAACAGATAAAACAACACCACGTAACAAACCTGACATCATACTCACCAATAAAAAGAAGAAATTAACACAACTAATCGAAATATCCATACCCAATACAACAAATATATAAAACAAAACAGGAGAAAAAATTGAAAAATACATCCAACTGGCTGAGAAAGTCAAAGACATATGGCATCAGGATAAAGTTGACATCTTACTAATTGTACTATCAACTACAGGAGTCATACCACACAATATCCACCAGTACATCAATGCAATACAGCTACACCCAAACGTATACATACAACTACAGAAATCCATAATTATCGATACACGTTCAATTACCTGAAAGTTCCTAAATGCAATGTAACATATACCATACAGTTAAAAGGAAGTCACGCTTGATCAAGGTCCGCGTCACTTTCCATCTTTAACCAGACATAACGTCTGAGACAGGAAATAATAATAATAATAATAACAATAATAATAATAATAATAATAATGTATTATTTTTAAAAAATGGGAAAAGGTTACAGATTTACTCCAAACAAAAGTTTTTATCTGTTGCGTTCTCCATGTGATCGATGAAAAGCCTGCCCTTTCATTCATTGTCTTCGAGACTTATAGCGGTTTTCTCAAATGTATTATTCAAAAAATGGCTCCGAGCACTATGGGACTTAACATCTATGGTCATCAGTCCCCTAGAACTTAGAACTACTTAAACCTAACTAACCTAAGGACATCACACAACACCCAGTCATCACAAGGCAGAGTTAATCCCTGTCCCCGCCGGGAATCGAACCCGGGAACCCGGGCGTGGGAAGCGAGAATGCTACCGCACGACTACGAGCTGCGGACAAATGTATTGTTCCATTAGCTTATAATGCTACTAACTAGTGCATACTCGCCATTGTCGTTTAACCTGTCTAGAAAATCACACACAGATAATTGCGCACTAGCAAACGGTATCTGGTACCCAGACGAGATTTAAAGGTCTGATGGTGCAGTGACAAATAGTCGGGAAATTTTTTTGTATCAGTGCCCTTGAGTTTGGCGAGAAAAAAAGTCTAGTGTCCAACAAACAAGGAAAACGCACTGTGTTTTATGCCAGATAAAAATTTCCAATCGAGCTGCAAAACTTGTCGATACTTATCTTATTTATGACGGCTCTCGTGATAATAGAGAGATTTTTCCTGACCCAGCTCAAAGTTGATACCTCACAACAACGGTTGGGGTACCTTTTAAGGAAATATTTCATCATTTGTCATTTCATGGAACGCACTTTATTGCTTAACAACAATTATTATGATTAGCAATTATAACCTTGTCAAAAAGAATAACAATGCTCACAATAATTTAAAGAACATGAACAGGATCAATTAATCAATAATACACTTTAACAATTTATACCATTGAGAATAGCGCTTGAAACAAGGAATATACATAAGTCGCCAAGTACAAGTAAGAAGTGATATCAAGTAGGGGTGACTGCAAGCTGGTTCAACAAACTGAGTTTTACCAGTAAAATAAATTACAAATGAATTCCATTATAGGTACTAACAATTCCCAAGCATGGATAAAACACCTTAAACAAATAGATAACGGCCACCCTGAATTCAGAAAGGATAATAAGTCACACTACTGATTGTGGCTGTTGAAAAGCCCTTAACAATCTATAAACCTTAATAAAATCTCTTAAACAATAAAATACACAATCTACTAAAATGAAACAAAAGCTGGGAAGACATACAATTTATATATCACTCGCAGCTGGTACACAGCAACAGAAACGTTGCTATGACTCATAAACAAATATACAAACCTCAAAATACAAGATAAGCTGAGGATACATGCAATTTAAATCTGACTCCCAACTGATACACACCAGCAGAAACGTTAAAATAACCCTTAAATAAGTATGCAGTCCACCTAAATACAAGAAAAAGGTGGCAAATTACAGGAGACGGCTATCACTGGCAACAGGCGACAAGCAGGCAAGTTTTACATGAATGGAGTCAGCTAATGAGTATGAACTCAACAGTTCATACTCAGTTAAAACTTAACACGCTTATTAACTAGCAATAAGGGTGTAAGGTTTAAACCAGTAGTTAAAGACCAAGTAGAGTGGGAAGGGACTTCGAACTTGCAGAACACACTTCAAAGCTTATGTGCTTGCTGAAGTGACAACAGTGAATAGATCAAGAATTCAACAATTAATTGGCGATACTCCGCTGTGGCAGGTATCAAAGGATCAAATTGACTTAACCTGAGTCAACACGAGGTGGTCGGTAAAGGCGCCAGATTGTGGGCCAATCTAGACGTCGTGCGACGATGGAAGTGTCGCTACAGCAGCAAGAAAACACGTCTTTGCTCCGGATTCAGAGAACAGGAAACAGGAACGCGTCGTCCACTGCCAGATCTTCCCTGCCAAAACACATCAGAAGGGAACAGTAATCTGCCCAAATTAGGCTACAAACGAGACTGTCTAGGATGTAGGCAATATTAACTTATTCCGAAGTAATTACACATTCAAGTTACAAGCTTAACGGTCCTTAAATTACTTGAAAATTAACAAAGTAAAATATGAGCACCTGCAAATCAAATCACTTGGGCATACTCATCTATAAAAAGTGCCGTGCCTTCGACACAGACTATGTTACATTTCAATTTCCTCAATTCAATTTACGACAGAAGTGCTGGTACACTTGTACGGAATATGTCCAGGAACAACAAATTATTATCAATCGCACTGACCGAAGACCACCCACTCAGTCATTCGGAGGCGCGTTAATATGATAGGTCTAATTCCACATTAACACAGACGAGGTCTTACAATAACAAGTACCAATAAAAAAACAGTCTAGGCGCTACAGTCAGGAACCGCGCTGCTGCTGCGGTCGCAGGTTGGAATCCTGCGTCGAGCATAGGTGTGTGTGATGTCCTTAGGTTATTTAGTTTTAAGTAGTTCTAAGTTCTAGGGGATTGATGACCTCAGAAATTAAGTCCCATAGTGCTCAGAGCCATTTGAACCATTAAAAAAAAAATAAAAAAAAAACAGCAGTCAACTCCACTCTGGTGTGAAGGAGCCGTGACTTCCAGGATTCCAAGCAGGGGTGTTATTGCCTCCAAACTGCACTGGTGATCTTCCAGGTGCCGTAAAATATAAGCTTGCAGAGTCACATGTTGACCAGGTTGCACTAGGCTTCCGCTCCTCTTGCCGCAACTCCGTAATCCAGCCAGCAAAGCTTGCCTCTGACCGATTTAATCACACGTGGCCCTTGCCAGACAGCAGCAGTCCCGCAAAACCAACAACCTGCCAGCCACGTGGCTTCCACCTAACTCTCAGTACCATGGCACGCCAAAAAACAACACACTCCTCGACCAAAGACCCTAGCCCCCGACATATGGTGAGAATCTACAGGGTGGTCCATCTGAAGTTTCGGATTAGATTATCTCGAAAACTATACATCGGGTGAAAATAGTGGATAAGACAAGTTCGTAAGCTCAAAGGGGGACATCAAATGATACTACACGTGGCCTCCAGCCTCTACCCCCTCGGGTAGGGCGGGGGGCAACTTTAAAATCCTAAATGGGAATTCCCATTTTTATTGCAGATTCGGAGTCTCCAAAAAAAAGTAGTGAAGTTTTGTCTGAAACATTTTTTAGACCATTGACAGATGGCGCTGAAACCGTGAAAAATTAAAATTTGGGAAGAACTCCGATTCATTTAGAATGATCCGAGAAGGACGCTTCAAATCGATACAAAATGCGCACCAATTCTTTCATTACGCCAAATTAAGCTATTTTTTTTTACAAAATGTGTCCTATCTGCCACAGTTTTTGATGGAGGGAGGTGGAATGGTATTAAATTCTGGTTAGGCAACTCTTCACAACTGCATTACTCACCCGACTGTGGCGCTACCGTGGCCAAACTGCGAACTATGGCTCAGTATAAAAGTCGGTGCAATGCGATCAGACGTCACTTCACTTTCAGATTGTGAACCGTGAACATCAACTGACGAAAGTAAATTATTCTTTAGCGAAACATGGCTCACTATCCTCCTACAGAAATTGTTGATATGATGTTAATTTTAGGTGAATGCCATAACAATTAGGCTGCAGCTGCGGAATTGCATGCGGATCGTTTCCCAAACAGACGACATCCAAGCGAAAACATTACTCGAATTTGCACTCAACGAGTTTGAAATGGATACATGCACCGTCCACCTCGTCATCGCGAATACAGTGAAAGTGACGCTCGTACCCTTACCATTCTCGCCTGTGTTCAACTGGATCCCGAAATGAGTAGTCGTGCGATTCAGAGACAAACTGGAATACCGAAATTAACTGTTTTGAGGATTCTGAAGGCACATAAATATCATGCGAATCACGTCACACTGACACAGGCATTAACGCCGAAAGATAATTCGCGAACATTTCTGCCAATGGGCCTTGGAAATGATAAGAGGTGACATTGATCTTTTTAGATACGTTATGTTCACTGATGAATCCACATTCAAAAACAATGGCGAATTAAATCGTCATGATTGTCATTATTGGTCCCCCGCAATCCACACTGGCACAGACCCGTTGACAATCAACACAAATGGTCGTTAATGGTCTGGTGTTGAATTTTAAACGGGTACTTGATAGGACCGTATTTTTTTGACCGAAATGTTACTGGGGAATCTTATTTACAACTTCTCTGCGACGATTTGTTGGAGCTGATGGAAGATGTTGATTTATAAACTAGGCAACGAATGTGGTTCCAACAGGACGGAGCAGCTCCCCACTATGCGAAAAATGTGCGGAACGTTTTAAATTTCCGGTAGCCTGGTCGGTGGATAGGACGCGGCGGACCAATTAGTGTCCTCCACGTTCACCAGACCTAACATCTCCTGATTTTTTCTTGTGGTTTTTTTTTAACATATTGTTTATGAAAGACAGCCAACAACCCGAAACGATATGAAGCAACGCATTCGAAGTGTGTGTGCAACCATACCATGGGATGTGCTGCTCAAAACTGTGGACAACTTTCGCAGACGAATGACTTTATGCATTGAAGCAAATTGGGATAATTTTGAACAATTTCATTAATTAAGCACCCACAAATTGTGAGAGGCAAGGGGACTCACACTAATGAAGCACCCCAACATGTGAGAGGCAAGGGGACTCACACTAATGAATCACACCATGGGAACATCATTTTACTACGTCCATGTCGTTGTTCCTGGGTGACGCTAAAAGTTTTTTTTCTTTTTTTTTTTTTTAAGAGGTGGAGTGGAGCCCCTCCACGCCCACACCGGCGTGATGGCCAACACAATAGGCCTACTGCCATCTCTGCGTAAGGGTTAGTATTCACTAAAGTGAGGTGTCAGAGGATGTGGATACTGCGATGTTTGCGTACGTCTGGTTAAGGTTAACCATTAATACGCGCTCATCTGGAGATAGATTGGGTCGAAATCGAACAAAGGGTAGCGGTTTGAAGGGCAGAGGAAGAAAAGTGCCAGGGCAAGAGCCGAGGGAAAAAAAACCTCTGCGATAGTTAGGTCGGGTGGTAAGAGCAGTAGTGGATGTCTTGCTGCCTGCGATAGGTCGTGCAGTGATAGGCTTTGTTAGTAGTGGGTATCATGCATGTCGATCCTTGACGTTGTGCGGTTGTGTTGCTCGGAGGCTGGCGCTGGTTGCCGGTGTAGAGTCCTCGTTCAGCGTCAGCAGCCTGCAACAGTTAGGTTTATCATCGTTTTTGTGTCCGATAGGTCGTATATCGGAAGCACAGTGTAAGGTAATGCTGGCGAGCTCGTCGGTGTCCCTGCTGTGGCCTGTTGGTCGGCTCTAATAGCAGCTGATATGCAGGGGCTTGCCGACGTTTGTCGCTTGTTTGCGTATGTTAGTTTACGATAGGTGGCTATGCCCTAGCTAGCAGTATCTTTGGCCGCTTGTGCTTCCACCTATGGTTGTGATGCTAAAAGTAGGATACGGTACATTTTGTACAAAAATAGCTTAATTTGGCGTAACGAAAGAATTGGTGCACATTTTTATCGATTTGATGCGTCTTTCTCGGATAATTCTAAATAAATCAGAGTTCTTCCCCAATTTTCCTTTTTTCTCGATTTCAGCGTCATCTGTCAATGGTTTAAAAAATGTTTCAGACAAAACTTGATTGCTTTTTTTATGGAGAATCCTAATCTGCAATAAAAAATGGGTGTTTCCATTTAAGATTTAAAGGTTGCCCCCCGCCCCACCCAAGGGGTCGCGGGCTGGAGGTCACGTATAGTATCATTTGATGTCCTCCTTTGAGCTTACGAACTTGTCTTAGCCACTATTTTTTCCCGATGTATAGTTTTCGAGATAATCTCATCCGAAACTTCAGATGGACCACCCTGTATATCGGCAGCCCAACAGTAGTTAGTGGCTCCGCCCCGGTAGCTGAGGATGCCGGCACGGTAGCTCAGCGTGTTCGGTCAGAGGTTTAGATGCCCTCTGTAATAAAAAACTGGGTCAACGGCTCAGCACTGAACTTGAACGGGCACCGAACAAATGCAACGAACAAAATGAGAACAATTAAAAAAAAGTGGTCAGCGCGATAGACTGTTAATTCTAAGGACCCGGGTTCGATTCCCGGCTGAGTCGGAGATTTTCTCCGCACAGGGACTGGGTGTTGTCCTAATCATCATCATTTCATCCCCATCGACTCGCAAGTTGCCGAAGTGGCGTCAAATCGAAAGACTTGCATCCGGCTAATGGTCTACCCGACGGGATGCCCTAGTCACACGAGATTTAGTAGTTAGTGGCGCCAGTGGAGTGCAATGTCCATCAAAGTCAAAGCCGCCACGGCTAGGCAAGTGCTAATCGTTTTCTTGGTTAGATATATGTGTTCGATGTTCGCTTCAGCACTACACACTTCGGAAAAAGCTGAGGTGGTTAGTTTGACTTTATATTTTTTAGCACGAGTTGGTTAAGTTTCGGTGATGGTATCTGTCCACCTAGCTCTTATATTTGTGGGTAAAATCTTTGCCTGGACATTTCTCCGAACTTGTAATCAGTTAGTGTGAGGATATTGAATCACCGTAGGATGCTTAGATGCAAGTTGCCTTAATCGTTAGTAGAACTTTGATGAGGATTGTTTCAGTGTATCATATTCTTTCTTAAAGTGCTTTTTTCTGTGTAGTTGACATAGACGTATCTGTGCATTTTGCACCGTGGATCGATGTAAATCAGCAGCCTTATATTGAGGACTGAGGGTAGCAACTTCTGGAATATGTTTTCTTTTATGTTGTTTCCTTCACATTGCTTACGTATATGACTCGTATGTTTGAGGAATACCGTCATGTAATGCTGGTATGAATTTCGCAACCCCAATCCGCCACGGGCACATGGTGTTGCCGTGGTGAGAAAGAGCAATCTGAACATGCTAAGCCACCACTTACTATTTGTCTCGTATATTTTTGAATTACAGGTAGGACTGCAGCTTCACTATCGAATTTGGATAATATATAAGCATTGATGCAATAAATCATTTTTATTCTGTCAGAATACAAAGTTTTTTTATTCTGTTTATACTTCTAAGGTTTTGGCTCGGTAATGTCGTTTTGATTGGTTGCACCTGCTGCTTGAAGTTGAGTTCGAACTTGTGCATGGCGTTCGCAGGGATGATCGTGTCTTAACAACTATATGCAACTGTAGGGGCCAGCCATGTTGAAAAATAGGTACCTGATGAATACAAACTGATGTACTTATGTTGATTCTGACTCAGCTAGGTCTTTGATATTCGCTGAGTATATCAGCCGCGCTGGTCTCATCTTGCCCATCATCTAAAAAATTAGACTGAGGTTTATTGCAATCTTAACCCCATATACAGGGTGTTCGGCAATTCCCGTTACAAACTTCAAGGACTTGTAGAAGTGATTGAGTACATAGTATTTTGCCCATATTCGGAAACTACTGTTTTCGTTCATCTACGGTTTCAGTTCAGATGTTTATCTCATCCACTTCTGGCTGAGGAATTTAATTAGGTGTGACGCATTTGAAACAACCCCTTAGAAAAATTTATCAATTGCTGTACTGGTTAACCCCTTACGTTATTTGATTTTCAAACAGCTGAGCAGAACTGAACGTACTCAGACATTTCTCTCTTTACTTATTCTGATTAACACTAAACTGACACACAATATTTTTAGCGCAACGCAGTCTGACTTTCAATAATCCCTACAAAAGAATGGCCCTGACTAACAATAACCTATACCTTTCATGAATCACTTACCTCGCAAAAATCTTCGTTACTCGAACTACTGCAATATAGCGAGCGCCAATACTGCCAGCTAAATAAAAGATTCTAACTACTGAAGGCACTAACTACTGATAGGCATAGTTGGCAAATGAAAGATTTTGATAGAGAACAATGTATTTACCTTAATAATATTCAAAAGTCATCATATATGTATATCAGTTCCTGACATCCAGTCTTACAAATTTCATTTTTGTGACGGACACACGTCCAGATCGTCCGCTCTCAAAACTCTGGCATCCCTCTCCCCACATCCACCACTGCTGGCGGCTCACCTCTAACTGCCCAACGCTACGCGCTGTTCACGTCCAACTGCCCAACACTACAATAGCGAATATTCCAACAATGCCAACCAGCCACAGACTGCACACAGCACAGCCAGTGATTTTCATACAGAGCGCTACGTGACGTTACCAACATAAAAACCTAAACAGCCAGTTACACATTATAAGTTATAGATAGCAATTCGAAAGGAAACGTAACAAAACATCAATTTATCACTTAAGCGCATTTCTTTGTATTACCACTTAATCATTACGTGTTTACATTATTCAAAAATAAAACAGAGCTCAGCGTGCTGTACGTATAGAACAGTATTGATGCGTTTAACAGCGGCTCGATGTGGCGACCACCAACGTCGTTACAGACACTGTACGTACGAAGCATTTCTGGTGCACATTCTCCATCCCACCTGGTGTCTTTTCAATTTCTGGTGAAGCTGGCCAGAACTCGTGCCAGCAGATCTTCTTCTGTCTTTACAGGAGTTTCGTAAATTAAGCTTTGCATACGACCCCACAAGTAGTAGACCATAGAAGATAAATCCGGCGGCCACCCGGTTGGACGTCCTCTGCCTATTCATCTTTCACCATAACGTCCGTTGCGATGTCTCCGAACTGCACGTGAAAGTGAGGTGGTGCACCATCTTGCAGAAACCACATTTCCTGACGAACATTGGGTGGCACAGCCTCCAAGTACGGGTCCAATACGTTTTGTAGGAAGATCAAGGATGCAGGAGCAGTTAACTTGACTGGATGGAGGTATGGCCCAATCACATGATCGTCCAAACCTACACGTAATTTCAAACCGGTGGTGAAATTCCTGAACATGCGTGGCACGAAGGTTTTCGTCTGTCCAGACATGGCTGTTTCGTGAACTCAGAACACAGTCCCTAGTGAACTTACATTCATCTGTGAACAGAACTCTATGTGGAGACAGGGGTGTGTCGATGCAGCGGTGTAAGAACAACGTGTAGCAGGCAACGCGCTGTGGAAAATCGATTGGACCCATAGCGTGCACCCTTTGCTAATGGTATGGAAGTAACTGTTGCTCACGCAGAACGTCCCAGACGATGCTGCGACTAACAGCCACTGCACGCTCAGTTTTTCTAGTACTCGATGACATATTCTCTTCCACGCGATGCAGTACGTCTTCTACAAATTCCGACGTGCAGCGTTACAGTGGAGCAACACAGTCATGCCACAGTGAAGGTACCTGTTTCTCGGAGCCGCTGCGTAACTTCGGCAAAAAAGTGTGTGCGATGGCGCGCTACATTGCGGAAAACGTTCGTGATACAGCCGACTAGCATCTCTTTCGTTACCTCGAACTTCGCCATACATAAGGAGCAAATCTGTGCTTTCCAACAACGTGTGCCAAACCATGTTTACTGCACCGGAGACGCACAGGCACTGAATAGCCCTTGCAGCAAGGCAGACGTCAAGTGACATCAGTGACCATCTGACGTAGTCCATGCCATACTGTTTACCCTGTAGCATACCAAGACAAGCAAACCTGAGACTGTTCTCTTTTCCTCAGCAGACGTGGACGCGTTACACATATGAACTGAGACCGTCTTAGAACGGAAACGGTACGTTTCCGGACATGGGTTCCTATTCAAAATATTAGGTACTCGTGCCCCTCTAAAAGCCATAGAAGTTCGTGGCGAGAATTTCCGAACACCCTGTACACAGCATCCGTTTAATGCAGTCTGTAACCTTCAGAGAAAGGTTCCGTTGGTACTGCATAGCGAGAAGCAGGTAAAAGGTCATCCCTGACGGAAGGACCTCTGCAGCAGTATTTATTCCGAAAGCTAATCATTGTTCTTGATTCTGGTACTCACATTTCGTACACATATATTGATAATTTCGATGAACTTCGTATCAAATCCCATTTCATTTGTGAATCTTTTCAGGTACTCGAACTATCTTACATCTACATGGTTATTCTGCAATGCACACTTAAGTGCCTGGCAGAGGGTTCATCGAACCATTTCATACTACTTCTCTACCATTCCACTCTCGAATGGCGCGTGGGAAAAACGAACACCTAAATCTTTCCGTTCGAGCTCTGATTTCTCTTATTTTATTATGATGATCATTTCTCGCTACGTAGGTGGGTGTCAACAAAATAATTACCCATTCGGAAGAGAAAGTTGGTGATTGAAATTTCGAAAATAGATCTCGCCACAAAGAAAACCGCCTTTGTTTCAGTTACTGCCACACCAACTCGCTTATCATATCAGTGACACTCTCAGCCCTATTGCGCGAGAACACGAAACGAGCTGCCCTTCTTTGCACTTTTTGGATGTCCTCCATCAATCCTACCTGGTAAGGATCCCATACTGCGCAGCAGTATTCAAGCAGTGCACGAACAATTGTAATGTGGGCTGTCTCTTTAGCTGGTTTGTCGCATCTTCTAAGTGTTCAGCCAATGAAGCGCAGTCTTTGTTTCGCCTTCCCCACAATATCATCTACGTGGTCTTTCCAATTTAAGTTGCTCCTAATTGTAATTGACAACCCTTCGATTTGTGCGATTTGTCGTATGCCCAAAATTTATCGGCTTTCATTTAGTACCCATGTGGATGACCTCGCACTTTTCTTTGTTTAGTGCTAATTCCCACTGATCGCACCATACAGAAATTCCCTCTAGATCATTTTGTAATTGGAATCGATCGTCTGATGATTTTACTAGATGGTAAATCACAGCGTCATCTGCAAACAATCTAAGGTGTTTGCTCAGATTATGACCTAGATTATTTACGTAAATCAGGAACAGCAGAGGGCCCCCGACACTACCTTGCGGAACGCCAGATATCACTTCTGTTCTACTCTCCGATTTACCATCTCTCACAACGATCTGTGACCTCTCTGAGAGGAAATCACGAATCCAGTCACACAACTGAGACGATATTCCATATGCACGCAATTTGATTAATAGTCGCTTGTGAGGAACGGTATCAAAATCCTTCTGAAAATCTAGGAATATGGAATCCATCTGAGATCTCTTGTCGACAGTACTCATTACTTCATGGGAATGAAGAGCTAGCTGTGTTACACAAGAAAGATATTTTCTGAATCCGTGTTGTTTATGTCGTAGTAATAAGTCATTTTCTTGAAGGTGATTCGTAATGTTCGATTACAGTATATGCTCCAAAATCCCACAGCAAATTGAGGCCAGTGATATGGGTCTGTAATTCAATGAAATTACCTTCTTGAATATTGGTGTGACCTGTGCTACTTTCCAGTCTTTAGGAACAGACCTTTCGGGTTGTGTAAGATTGAAAAGAAAGGTGCTAATGTGTCTGCATACTCTGAAAGGAACCTGATTGGTATATGATCTGGACCGGAAGACTTGCCTTTCTTAAGAGATTTGAGTTGTTTCGCAACACCTAAGATATCTACTTTTATGTCACTCATGCTAACAGCTGTTCTGGTTTCGAACTCTGGAATATTTACTTCGTCTTCTTTCGTGAAGGAATTACGGAAAATTGTGTTTAGTAACTCCGCTTTAATGGCACCATCATCGGTAACATTTCCATCGCTGTCGCGCAGTGACGGTATTGACTGTTTTTTTGCCACTGGTGTACTTTACATACGACCAGTATCTCTTTGGGTTTTCTACCATACGGTTTTTGGAAATCGAGAGATGTAATACCCGAAGTTGCCAGCGCTTACCAAGTGAGATGGATGAGATCTTGATAGTCTTCCAATACGCCAGTCATTCTACGTCATCGGACCGCAGATATATTATGGTGTCCCAATACTCCACGTAATTCACTTTTTATTCGACTGTTAATGATTTTCGCGAATATTTTGTAATCAACATTGATTGACATCTCAGCTGCAGCAGTTTATCTTCTTCTTTGGGATTACTACCGTTACAGCATACGTGAATTTCTCCGGTGATGCTATACCTCGCAGAATTTCATTACAGACTTTGTGTATCGTGCACGCTAGTAAATGCCAGCATTTGCTATAAAATTCCACCGGCTAACTGTTGGGACCATCACAGTTTGTTCTTGTGGCTCTCGAAGTGAATCACGGATCTATCCATAGTAGATGAAGCTAGTAGATTCAAATTCCGCTCTTCGCTAGTCTGAGGCAAATATCTCACGTTGATTAATAGATTTTCAGTAAGTGCGGGTACCACACTTCCTGTAGAAAGCAAGGAGGTGAAGTATGCCACAACAGCCTGTTTGATGCTCTGCTCAGTGTCACAAAGACTTTTTATGCTATGTGTTTGCTCCCATATATCACCTCCGTCTCTCGCTCTGATGCGATAACCTGTCATATGCTTCTTTGTCAAAACACCGGTAATAATTTTAATTACGTTTTAACAAGACAAAGTTATGTTGTGGCAGTGTGCGCGCGTCATATAACTGTCGCAATGTTAGAAATATTCACACGCTAGTTTTGCCAGATATCTTTTTCCTTTGCGTATTGGATGTAATGGCTTTGAGCACTATGGGACTTAACAGCTGTGGTCATCAGTCCCCTAGAACTTAGAACTACTTAAACCTAACTAACCTAAGGACATCACACACATCCATGCCCGAGGCAGGATTCGAACCTGTGACCGTAGCGGCAGCGCGGTTCCGGACTGAAGCGTCTAGAACCGCTCGGTCACAACGGCCGGCTACCTTGCGTATTGTTTCACACAGTTGATTAATGGGGACTAGGTTTCAGTATACACCATTGGATCTCAGGTGTGTTTTGCTCTCTCTGTAGTGTCCTTCTGTTCTAGGTCTGCGTTATTTTGTACTCTAATACTAAACCTTCAAAGACGCTGATAACCTCGCCGCTGAGCGCCCATAAGCTGCAAACATGCACACGCTATCTTGAACTACACTGTAGTTAAGTTGGCTTGATGCTCTCCCTTGGTGTTTTTTTATAATTTATGAGCAATTATAGGCCTTAGCATCATAGGCGGAATCATCTGAAAAGCGGCCAAAATTCTTCGGCGTGTACTGGATGGTTATAATTAAAGTACACCCACTCAAGGAGGCCCAGTGTGGACTATAATTATCGAATGGCCGCGAAACTTTGTACGTATGCTACTGCGTTAATGCGTAACCGATTTACGCTGAAAAAAATGGTTCCAGTTTTGGCCACCAGATGCAAATCTGGCGCTGTGAATGCACTTGTTCAGTATGAGCATCAGAGGCGTTGACGAGATGTTGCATCCGTAAAACGACGTGATCAACAGTTGCTCTCAGCAGTTCCACTGGAATCTGACCAACGTGTTCCTGTATACGGGCCTTCAGATAAGATGTCCCTGGTAAACGCGTTCTTTTGGATATTCTCAGAGCCAAAATTCACATGGCTTCAGATTAGTTGACGTTGCACGCCGTGCATCTGCAACACCTCTAGAGATACCACGTTCGTTAAGGTTGCGTTAAGCAGACATTTCACTATGTGAGGTGCATGAGGTGTTTCCACCTCTTGCATGAAAACAGTGGTTTACATATAGTTTCGCTGTGCCAAAGCAGGAATCACTTGCTGTACAAGGAGGTCTCGACAACGTGCAAACGCCACAGTACACCTGACAGGTACTCTGGGTGTATTTTCACCAAAGACGAACGGACCGACGACGATATTTATGAATGCAGACCACACAGTGAGGTACGGCGAGTGGAAAGTCTCTCAGTGCGCAACACGCAGTTTAACAGTACCTCCAATTAGACAGTTATGTATTCACTGCGCGTTGTACTGTAAAGTGTGTCTCGTCACTACATAGAATACTGTCCATGCCAGACAACGAAGCGCAAATTCAGGACGTTGCTGAGGTTTCACTTGCTGTACCGTCTGGTCTTGTACGGGTACCAGTGTAAAATGGACGGAAAAGCTTTCTGTGCTCTTGACTGTAGGATAGACAATTCTCGTGACACGGCGCGAGCTGTATGGTAAGTTACAGCAATCTCATCAATAACTTGCACCGGAATAGGACGCATTTCCAGGTGCCGCACCAAATTCACTCGTGTTTTCGAATTTCATTATCATCATCTTTAAACCATTTAGCGACATCGAGCCTCCCCTCAGACCTTTCTGCCGGCGATACTCTCTCAATGCAACACTGTAACTGCTCCCCTTCGCGTAAAACAGTTTCTCTAACAGAGCTCGGTCTGTCTTCTCGATAGGCCACACTATTCATTCACGTTATGGCTCGTCAAATGACAGTGTGTAGGCTTTCACGGCCGGTGTTGTCTTCAGTTGAAACTTTCGGGCTGAGAGGCCGTGGTCGATGTATAAAATGTCCACCTAACGTCTCGTCTCCATCTGCGGGAGACATCTTCTGAGGTCGTCCGGCTACTGCCACTGAGACTCCAGGTACGCATTTATAGAGCGCATAATTAAACGGGTGGATTTGACGCTGGGTCACAAGGTATATACGAGGGCAGTTCAATAAGTAATGCAACACATTTTTTTTCTGAAACAGGGGTTGTTTTATTCAGCATTGAAATACACCAGGTTATTCCCCAATCTTTTAGCTACACAACACTATTTTTCAACGTAATCTCCATTCAATGCTACTGCCTTACGCCGCCTTGAAATGAGGGCCTGTATGCCTGCACGGTACCATTCCACTGGTCGATGTCGGAGCCAACGTCGTACTGCATCAATAACTTCTTCATCATCCGCGTAGTGCCTCCCACGGATTGCGTCCTTCATTGGGCCAAGCATAGGGAAATCCGACGGTGCGAGATCGGGGCTGTAGGGTGCATGAGGAAGAACAGTCCACTGAAGTTTTGTGAGCTCCTCTCGGGTGCGAAGACTTGTGTGAGGTCTTGCGTTGTCATGAAGAAGGAGAAGTTCGTTCAGATTTTTGTGCCTACGAACACGCTGAAGTCGTTTCTTCAATTTCTGATGAGTAGCACAATACACTTCAGAGTTGATCGTTTGACCATGGGGAAGGACATCGAACAGAATAACCCCTTCAGCGTCCCAGAAGACTGTAACCATGACTTTACCGGCTGAGGGTATGGCTTGGGTGGGTGTGGCGCCACTCCATTGATTGCCGTTTTGTTTCAGGTTCGAAGTGATGAACCCATGTTTCATCGCCTGTAACAATCTTTGACAAGAAATTGTCACCCTCAGCCACATGACGAGCAAGCAATTCCACACAGATGGTTCTCCTTTGCTCTTTATGGTGTTCGGTTAGACAACGAGGGACCCAGCGGGAACAAACCTTTGAATATCCCAACTGGTGAACAATTGTGACAGCACTACCAACAGAGATGTCAAGTTGAGCACCGAGTTGTTTGATGGTGATCCGTCGATCATCTCGAACGAGTGTGTTCGCACGCTCCGCCATTGCAGGAGTCACAGCTGTGCACGGCCGGCCCGCACGCGGGAGATCAGACAGTCTTGCTTGACCTTGCGGCGATGATGACACACGCTTTGCCCAACGACTCACCGTGCTTTTGTCCACTGCCAGATCACCGTAGACACTCTGCAAGCGCCTATGAATATCTGAGATGCCCTGGTTTTCCGCCAAAAGAAACTCGATCACTGCCCGTTGTTTGCAACGCACATCTGTTACAGACGCCGTTTTAACAGCTCCGTACAGCGCTGCCACCTGTCGGAAGTCAATGAAACTATACGAGACGAAGCGGGAATGTTTGAAAATATTCCACAAGAAATTTCCGGTTTTTCCAACCAAAATTGACCGTGAAAAAAAATGTGTTGCATTACATATTGAACTGCCCTCGTAGAAAGAACAATCACACGGATCTATACCTCCAAAAGGACTCAAACCATCATCCTAGGCAAAAAAGAGGTGTCATGAAAACCTTGATGGACAGAGCCAACAAAACCTGCGAGCCGGCTTACTTGCAAGATGAATTAAATCACTGACGGTCTGCCTTCATGAAAAACGGATATACCATCAAGGAAATTGATCGAGCCCTCCATAAGAAGAAAAGAAGCCAGAAGTCAAGCGCAACAACGGTCACCTACTGGAAAAGTTTTCCTGCCGTTCATTAATAAAGTCACGGACCGTATCGGGAAAGTTATGGCCAGGTATGGGAGCGAAATAATCTTCAGACCCACCAAGAAGATTAAGGAATATTTAAGAACTGCAAAAGACGCCCGACACCCCCTAGGAACACCTGGGGTACACAAAATTCCATGCAGTTGTGTACAAGTATACGTATATTGGAACAACGAAACGAAGTGTAAACATCCGTTTAGCCGAACATAAAAGAAACTGTCGTTTAGGACACATCTAAAAATCGGCCGTAGCTGAGCAAGTTTTTCGAGATGGGAACCACGAAATTAAATTCAATGAGACAAGCGCTCTAGCACGAACATCCCATTAACATGCGCGCATCTATAGAGAAGCATTAGAGAGTCACAAACACCATAATAACTTTAATAGAAAAGAGGAAGTTTTAAAGTTGGACAAAATATGGATGTCGACGTTGCGCCAGCAGAATGGCAGTCGATTACTCTTAATCGAGAATGATGATGCCTTCCAAAGACAGGCATACCGTCGGCATCACGTGACGAATGGTGGTGCCCTCTATAAATGCGAGAGTACCTGGAGCCTCAGTGGCAGTAGTCGGACGATCTCAGAAGATGTCTCCCGCAGATGGAGACGAAACGTTAGGTGCAAATTTTATACATCGATCACGGCCTCTCAGCCCGGAAGTTTCAACTGAAGAGTGTGTATATCGTACCGTTATGCAAACAGTGTACATCGCCAGGTTTACATTTGATGGCCAAAATTGGAACTAATTTTTTTCCATCATAACTACCAAGTTTCGCTGCTACATGATAATTACAGCCCACAACGCACCTCCGTGAATAGTTGTATTTTAGTTATAACTAACCGGTATTTTGTTTGCGAGTTTTTATGGTATGTACATGTGGTCGAACCGACTCACTGCGGTAGCTGAATATGAGTAAGTTCTGGTTGATCGCGAAATGGAAACCACAGTGAAAATCAGAAATGTTTCATTTATAACAGTTAACTACACCTTCCAGCTACTTCCCTACCTAGTCGCCGTTCTGACTTAGACATGTGTCGTAGCGTTGTACCAACTTTCCAATACCCTCATCATAGAAGACAGCCGCCAGTGCTTTCCGCCAATTCTCTACGCTGGCCTACAGCTCGTTTTCTGTGCCAAAATGTTGTCTTCATCGCCAGCGGTTCACGTGAGCAGAGATGAAACTCAGAGGGAGCCAATTACGGGCTGTATTGTGGGTAATCAAACATTTCCAATTGGGAACGATGCAGGAGCATCTTCATTGCCCCTGCAGAATGCGGCTGAGAATTGAGGCGTTGAGATCAAATAGGGGATATGTTACTGAATTGATGTTCTGAGATATATTGAAAAAACTGTATAATTCTGAATAGCGTTATTCCAAATCTTATAGTTGGTCCCATAGACTCGTGAGGAAGAATGCAATGTAGTACCAACAATCTGTAATCATAGGTTGAAGGCAACTAATAGAAAATGGTAATAGAAAATGACTGACATATCCCCTTTTTGATTTAAACAACAGTCAATATACTAAAATATTGACGTAAGCGGCACAGTCTCTCCACTCGGCGTTTTGATATGCCATGGACTGCAACAATTAAGCTTTCATGCATACCATAGTTCCCTTGAAGCCAACTTTAACCTGCAGATACAAGTGAATTATTATCATAAAACAAAAATCTACATAATCGTAATACTGTAACCCTATTATATATATGCCTCAACTACACTCCTGGAAATTGAAATAAGAACACCGTGAATTCATTGTCCCAGGAAGGGGAAACTTTATTGACACATTCCTGGGGTCAGATACATCACATGATCACACCGACAGAACCACAGGCACATAGACACAGGCAACAGAGCATGCACAATGTCGGCACTAGTACAGTGTATATCCACCTTTCGCAGCATTGGAGGCTGCTATTCTCCCATGGAGACGATCGTAGAGGTGCTGGATGTAGTCCTGTGGAACGGCTTGCCATGCCATTTCCACCTGGCGCCTCAGTTGGACCAGCGTTCGTGCTGGACGTGCAGACCGCGTGAGACGACGCTTCATCCAGTCCCAAACATGCTCAATGGGGGACAGATCCGGAGATCTTGCTGGCCAGGGTAGTTGACTTACACCTTCTAGAGCACGTTGGGTGGCACGGGATACATGCGGACGTGCATTGTCCTGTTGGAACAGCAAGTTCCCTTGCCGGTCTAGGAATGGTAGAACGATGGGTTCGATGACGGTTTGGATGTACCGTGCACTATTCAGTGTCCCCTCGACGATCACCAGTGGTGTACGGCCAGTGTAGGAGATCGCTCCCCACACCATGATGCCGGGTGTTGGCCCTGTGTGCCTCGGTCGTATGCAGTCCTGATTGTGGCGCTCACCTGCACGGCGCCAAACACGCATACGACCATCATTGGCACCAAGGCAGAAGCGACTCTCATCGCTGAAGACGACACGTCTCCATTCGTCCCTCCATTCACGCCTGTCGCGACACCACTGGAGGCGGGCTGCACGATGTTGGGGCGTGAGCGGAAGACGGCCTAACGGTGTGCGGGACCGTAGCCCAGCTTCATGGAGACGGTTGCGAATGGTCCTCGCCGATACCCCAGGAGCAACAGTGTCCCTAATTTGCTGGGAAGTGGCGGTGCGGTCCCCTACGGCACTGCGTAGGATCCTACGGTCTTGGCGTGCATCCGTGCGTCGCTGCGGTCCGGTCCCAGGTCGACGGGCACGTGCACCTTCCGCCGACCACTGGCGACAACATCGATGTACTGTGGAGACCTCACGCCCCACGTGTTGAGCAATTCGGCGGTACGTCCACCCGGCCTCCCGCATGCCCACTATACGCCCTCGCTCAAAGTCCGTCAACTGCACATACGGTTCACGTCCACGCTGTCGCGGCATGCTACCAGTGTTAAAGACTGCGATGGAGCTCCGTATGCCACGGCAAACTGGCTGACACTGACGGCGGCGGTGCACAAATGCTGCGCAGCTAGCGCCATTCGACGGCCAACACCGCGGGTCCTGGTGTGTCCGCTGTGCCGTGCGTGTGATCATTGCTTGTACAGCCCTATCGCAGTGTCCGGAGCAAGTATGGTGGGTCTGACACACCGGTGTCAATGTGTTCTTTTTTCCATTTCCAGGAGTGTATTTGCTTTAAAGATTTTACAACATGTGGATCAAAGATGTTCATAATTCGGGAACGAAATGGCCAATAAAATAATATTACAGTTGTCATGCCAGTTACCTTTTAATAATGAAATTCTGTCCTTTCACGTTTGATAATGGAATTTGGTCGTCGTCTCCTTGCTTTTGGAAAGAAGGGAAGAATGTGAACACTTAAGTACCCATCCTGTCCATCTTTGTTGGGCATATTGTTGAATTCTGTCAACAATAGTTCCTTCTCAGCAAATGAGAACTTCTCAAAACATTTACGCCGGCATTTGTAAACAGATATTAGCGTATTATTAACCTATATACTCGGCGAATTGCATATTTTTACGATTTCCTGTATTACAACTAAAACATAAATTTAACCTTTGCGCCCATGAAAGGAATTTATATTCACATTTTAGTACAATGTTTCTACACAACTTGCCTCTGCTACAGAATATTACATTATGTACAGAGAATTCGAACAATGAACATTGTATGACTATTTACCTGCAATCTGCATCTGTTTCCCCCCTAGGAACAATGCTTCCTTTCCAGTTGGCGTGCTCCAAACCCGTGACCTGGCGTCTTTTCTTCCTTCTAAATTCATGTAAATCGTTTTTGGACTCGTCTGACGGTTCCATCACTGATGTCATTTGGAAATCTCATAGCTGACTACTGCAAACCGCTACAGTGCTGCCCTCACGCCTCACATTCTTTCGTGCAACATAGGGTCTTGTCTCTGTGACCAGTCCTCTTTCTGCACGAAACGTAATTTCAACACTGATTCTGACGGGGAAAAATCACTGAACAACTCCCATTTTAGAACCAACAGAAGCGAAATCGTGTGAAAATACCATCTACAGTAATAACTCATATATCCGAAAAATGATGACAAGTCCCGTTTCTTATCTCAACGCCTGAATTGTCTTGAAGAAGAAACCGCACGACAGGTATGTAATGTTTCCTGCACAGCTTCAGGCGAAATTTTTCACCAGGCCCTCGTACTGTCGGGGGACACTATTTTCTAGACATCTTTCCGCGCTCACTGTGAGCTCAGAAATGAGAAGAGCGACGTGAAGCTATCTAGGGTCATACTAGAGACACTGCCCAACACATCTGTGCAATGCTTTATTGGATTATCATAGTCCTTTTCATTTCGTAACCGATCGTAACTTGCTTTCTGGACACCCCTCGTATACGAATAAGTCTCTCCTGGCCCTAGAGAAGGGATGGTTTCATTGACGCCCTTCATGGCGACACCTAGGCATTTTCTTGTCGATTCTAAGCGGCGGTACGTCCGAAATGTTTTTTCCCGGCTACCTATAATAAAACCGTGTGATTTCAACAATGGGCGTCGCAGTTCTGACCTCATTGAATGTTCAAATGTGTGTGAGATCTTATGGGACCTAACTACTAAGGTCATCAGTCCCTAAGCTTACACACTACTTAACCTAAATTATCCTAAGGACAAACACACACACCCATGCCCGAGGGAGGACTCGAACCTCCGCCGGGACCAGCAGCACAGTCCATGACTGCAGCGCCTAAGACCGCTCGGCCAATCCCACGCGGCTCTGACCTCATTCACACGGGTATCAGGAGAAGGTGTTTAATGTGGGTAAGGGAGGGTGTGACGACTACGCATCGTGCAACATGTTCACGGTGGCGTTGAGCAGAATTTTGGTGAAATTTTAGTACCAATGTAACAGCACTGACTCAGTGAGCTACCCAAGCACGACTCACGCCCCGTCCTCACAGCTTTAATTCCGCCATTACCTCGTCTCCTACCTTCCAAACTTCGCAGAAGCTATTCTTTCTTCCAGGAGTGCTAGTTCTGCAAGGTATGCAGGATAGCTTCTGCGGAGTTTGGAAGGCAGGAGACGAGGTACTGGCAGAAGTAAAGCTGTGAGGATGGGGCGTGAGTCGTGCTTGGGTAGCTCAGTTGGTAGAGCACTTGCCCGCGAAAGGCAAAGGTCCCGAGTTCGAGTCTCGGCCCGGCCCCGGCACACAGTTTTAATCTGCCAGAAAGTTTCATATCAGCGCACACTCCGCTGCAGAGTGAAAATTTCATTCTACCACTGACTCAGCTTACACTTAAAATGACCTTTTTTGCGCATGTGTCGATACCTTGCTTTTTGAGACATCGCCGATCCCGAGAGTGACATCGCAGGGCGCCACGCTTTAGTACCATTACAGAAGAAGGTTGTAGGCACCTTTGAGCGAAATTTCGAACTTCTGCGATGAAGTGGGAGACATTTAGGTGGTTTCGAAAAGTGACTATTTAATTATGTTTCGCAACCTAGCTAAATGCATCTGCAAAACTTTGATGTTACTGTTCTGTTACTATTATTATCGTCTCCAAGTCATTAATTGCATCATCAACAGTAATGGTCCCAACACACTTCTCTGGGGGCATACCCGTTCCGTGATTTCTACAGGAAGTGCGGTGTGGTATTGAGTCAAATGCTTTTGGGTGTCAAAAGGAGACTGCATCTATCAGACGGTAGATCCATGGTATTCAGGATGTCATGTGACAAAAGAGAGAGTTTCGGATGACAGTGTTTTCGGAATCTTTTCTGGTTTGCATGGTTCAGATCATTGTGCTCGAGATACCTTATAACGCTTGAGCTCATAATGTTATCAAGTATTTTACATCAGATAGGTGTCAATGATAGCGGACGATAGTTGTATGGGCGACTTCTACTCTTCTTCCTGCAGAAAGGTAGTGCGCTTTCTCCAGTTGCCAATCAACGCCGTTTCTTGTCAGGGAGACTATTGTTGAGAGGGGGGGGGGGGGGAGCGGCTAACACAATCACATATTCTGTATGGAATCTGATAGGTATTCAACCAGGACCTGGAGATTTGTTCACTTTTAGCGATTTCAGCTCTTTTTCAACGCCGCTGGCAACAATGACGTTTCAGTCATTGTGTATGCCATGGGTTGTTCAGTATTATTTTGTGGCAAAATCACACACAATCCCAATACGAAATTAGCGGTTTCGCCCGTTAGCGCCAATCCACAGATCTTAGATGCTGTAGTCCACTCCGCTGAGGAAATGAAGTTTCTTCGGTGGTTGTTGTGAATTACGGTATCTGTCTTGGATTTGTAAATGCCGAAACCTCTAATTTAGTGTTCGCAGTGTGTATGATTGTAACGGTAAATAAATTAATACCTATATCACTTATCTTTGCAGTGGGCGAGAATTAAACTGTGACAATGCTCTTGGAGATTTTTTTAATTTTTTTGTTTGTAAAGAAATATTTGTAGGCGGAATCAGTTCTGGTTTTGCTCTACTGCTCTCGATTTCAGTTTCTGTTTCATCCGTGAGTGTCTGGAAAGGAACTTCGGAGTCAATAGTAGCCTTTACATATGTCTCGTGACAGGTCTTTCGAGAAGAGTCTGCTATGGTAGCCACTGAAGGATTCACGCATTGCTTTTTTGACAGCCAAACGTGTTCCATTTATCGTTTCTCGGGAATTTTCTGGGTAGAACATTATTTATTGGCCTGGAAATTAACGGCTTTCACATTCATTTAACGCCGCCTGTGTTTTCCGTAAAACATGGTAATAACGAGGTAAAAGCCACTTATTTATTTTTTTCTCCTACGACGCTTTTTGATTGTTGGGTCTAAGTGAACCTTTCTTCTGACGTCTGCTCCTAGGTCAATAGACGTACCCCACGATTTTTCAACACATCTATGCTTGTCAAGCCTGCAGTTACGTGTGGATGATTGTGTGATCTCTAAAGGAGGCCACCTTTAGAAAACTAGTTCTACCCGTGCTTGAGTACTGCTGAAGTATTTGGGAAGCCCATCAGGTTGAATTAAAGGAAGGTAAAGATGCAGTTCGGAGGTGGATTGCTCGATTTGTTACCGGTGGGGTTGATCAACACGCGACTATAACACAGTTGTTTCGTGAACTGAAGTGGGAATCCCTGCAGGGAATACGACATTCTTTTCGCGGAACAAAAGTGAACGAAGCCTATCACTTTGAAGGTCCTTTCATGTCAAGATAACTTCTGCAAGAATTTTGTAGCTCATTACTGCGTTTGTGCTAGCTCTACCAGGCACTGATGCTGCGGCAGAGACATTATTCTCGAACACAAATGCTTAATGAACTAACCAGAAGAATACGTCAAGGTGACACAGGTCATGGGATAGCGACGTGTACATATACAGACGGCAGTAGTATCACGACCACAAGGCTTGAAAGGGCAGGACATTGGCCGAACTGCCGTTTGTACTCTTGTGATTCGTGTGTTAAGGTTTTCGACATGATTATGGTCACGCGACGGAAACTAACGGTCTTTGAACTCAAATTGGTAGTTGAAGCTAGATGTATGAGACATTCTGTTTCGGAAATCGTTAAGGACGTCACTGTTTCTAGATTCACACTGTCAATAGAGTGCCGAGAACACCAATTTTCACACATTATCTCTCACCACAGGCAGCGCCTTCACTTGACGGAGAGCAGCGGCGTTTGTACATAGTTGTCAGTGCTAAAAGACAAGCGTCACTGCGTGCAATAGTCACAGAAGTCAGTGTGCGACGGACGACGAACATATCAGTTAGAACAGTGTGGCTAAATGTGGCGTTGATGGGCTAAGGCAGACGACCGACGCGTGTGCCTTTGCTAACAGTACAAGATCACCTGCAGCGCCTCTCCTGGGCTCGGTTGGAGCTAGACGACTGGAAAACCGTGGCCTGGTCGGATGAGTCCAGATTTCAGTTTGTAAGATCTGATGGTAGGGTTCGAGCATGGCGCAGACCCGTCGAAGCCATGGACCGAAGTTGTCAACAAGTTACTATGAAAACTGGTAGTGGCTCCATAATACAGGGTGATTCAAAAAGAATACCACAACTTCAGGAATTTAAAACTCTGCAACGACAAAAGGCAGAGCTAAGCACTATCTGTCGGCGAATTAAGGGAGCTATAAAGTTTCATTTAGTTGTACATTTGTTCGCTTGAGGCGCTGTTGACTAGGCGTCAGCGTCAGTTGATGCTAAGATGGCGACCGCTCAACAGAAAACTTTTTGTGTTATTGAGTACGGCAGAAGTGAATCGACGACAGTTGTTCAGCGTGCATTTCGAATGAAGTATGGTGTTAAACCTCCTGATAGGTGGTGTATTAAACGTTGGTATAAACAGTTTACAGAGAATGGGTGTTTGTGCAAAGGGAAAAGTTCTGGACGGCCGAGAACGAGTGATGAAAATGTAGCACGCATCCAGCAAGCATTTGTTTGCAGCCCAGGAAAATCGACTCGCAGAGCTAGCAGAGAGCTGCAAATTCCACAATCAACTGTATGGAGAGTCCTACGAAAAAGGTTAGTTATGAAACCTGAACGTCAACTACCCGAGGCGATGGATCGGCCGCCAGGCATCCCGTGACAGAGCACTTCATCACTGGCCTCCAAGAAGCCCTGATCTTACCCCCTGCGATTTTTTCTTATGGGGGTATGTTAAGGATATGGTGTTTCGGCCACCTCTCCCAGCCACCATTGATGATTTGAAACGAGAAATAACAGCAGCTATCCAAACTGTTACGCCTGATATGCTACAGAGAGTGTGGAACGAGTTGGAGTATCGGGTTGATATTGCTCGTGTGTCTGGAGGGGGCCATATTGAACATCTCTGAACTTGTTTTTGAGTGAAAAAAAACCTTTTTAAATAATCTTTGTAATGATGTATAACAGAAGGTTGTATTATGTTTCTTTCATTAAATACACATTTTTAAAGTTGTGGTATTCTTTTTGAATCACCCTGTAATGTGGGCTGTGTTTACATGGAAGGGACTGGTCCTAATGAACTAATCATTGATTGGAAACACTTACTTTCTGCTACCTGGAGACCATTAGCAACTATTAACGGAATTCATGTCCCTACGGCAATTGACCATCTCACAGGGTCACAATTGCTCACCACTGGTTTGCAGAACATTCTGGAGAATTCGGGCGAGAGATGTCGCCACCCAGATCGTCCAGTCCGAATCCCATCGCACACTCATAGGACGTAATCGAGAGGTTAGTTTATGCACATGATCCTGCACCAGCAAAACTTCCGCAATTATGAACAGCTGAAGAGGCAAGATGGCTCAATGTTTTTGCAGGGGACTTCCAAAGACTTGTTGAGTCCATGTCACGTCGAGCTGTTGCATGCACTACGATGACCAAAAGGTGCTCCGACACGCTGGTAGGAGGTATCTCATGACTTTTGCACCTCAGTGTTGGTTTAGTGAGGAAACTGTAAATGAAGTAACTAAACTAATTTTGAGATTCATTTTCAGGTTGCTTCATGTGTGGTTTTTATAAAATTCCGTTTGAAATACGAAGGGTATCCAGAAAGTAATCTCCGATCGGTCGCGAAATGGAAACGACTATAATAATCCGATAAAGCTTTGCACAGATGTGTTGGACAGTGTCTCTAGTATGACCCTAGATAGCATCACATCGCTCTTCTCATTTCTGTGCTCACAGTGAACGCGTAAAGATGTCTTGAAAATAGTGTCTCCCGCCAGGTACGAGGACCTGGTGAGAAATTTCGCCTGAAGCTATGCAGCCAATATTACATAACTGTCGTGCGGTTTCGTCTTCAAGACAACTGGTTCAATTGACTCTGAGCACCATGGGACTTAACATCTGTGGTCATCAGTTCCCTAGAACTTAGAACTAATTAAACCTAACTAACCTAAGGACATGACACACATCCATGCCCGAGGCAGGATTCGAACCTGCGACCGTAGCGGTCACGCGGTTCCAGACTGAAGCGCCTAGAACCGCACGGCCACACCGGCCGGCTTCAAGGCAATTCTCAGCCGCATTCTGCAGGGGCAATGAAGATGCTCTTGCATCGTTTTCAGTTGGAAATGTTTGGTTACCCACAATACAGCCCGTAATTGGCTCCCTCTGAGTTTCATCTCTGCTCACATGAGCCGCTGGCTATGAAGACATTTTGGCACAGCAAACGAGCTGTAGGCCAGCGTAGAGAATTGGCGGAAAGCGCTGGTGGCTGTCTTCTATGATGAGGGTATTGGAAAGTGGGTACAACGCTACGACAAATGTCTAAGTCAGAACGGCGACTACCTGGAGAAGTAGGCTGGAAGGTGTAGCTAACTGTTACAAATGAAACATTTCTGATTTTCACTGTGGTTTCCATTTCGCAATCAATCGGGACCATCTTTCTGGACATCCTTCGTATCAAACTCTTAAATGGCATACTTTCTTCTGCAAAATATAACAAAACATACTTTTCGGCAGCTACTCACGGCGAAACTTTCAGGCCAGCTGAGTGTGAAAAGTAACCAGTGTAAGTAATAATAATCTTCCACCTTAATTAAAGGTCACGTTATACGAAAGTAATAAATGGTGTTTTCACGTAACAACAGTAAAACATTTACTGCATTATTAATGGAAGGTATTTTGATCTATTTTTAGTGCGAATTTTAACAAAACGATACGAGGATGTATGTAGTTGTAGCATAATACAAGTACGCTTTTACTTCGCTCCTCTGTCATCAGTGGAAGTCGCTGATTTCGTACCACTCCTGAACATTTACGCTGATTGCCAAACTTGGCTACGTAACGGCTGTGCCCGCTGTAAAAATAAGTCGCCCTTGTGAATACAGTGTTGATCTGTGTACATAGTTGTGCTTAGTATTTATTAATATTATTTACAAAAACGAGCGAAGAGGCCGGCCGAGGTGGCCGAGCGGTTCTAGGCGCTACAGTCTGGAACCGCGCGACCGCTACGGTCGCAGGTTCGAATCCTGCCTCGGGCATGGATGTGTGTGATGTCCTTAGGTTAGTTAGGTTTAAGTAGTTCTAAGTTCTAGGGGACTGATGACCTCAGTAGTTAAGTCCCATAGTGCTCAGAGCCATTTGAACCATTTTTTTCGAGCGAAGAGGTCCTACCTAGTACTTCCAACGACCCAGCACAAAATTTCGTGTCACTTCAGCAACACATTAATCCATTACATATTTGTTTCTTGTATACGCTATAAGCTTGCTGCTCTGGGGAAAGAGGGCGGGGCTTGTCTCAGCAGCCAAAGTGCTATGAGACGATCGCGGTTTACGCTTCCAGCGTCCTCCGCTCACAGGCCAAGTAAAAGTGCGCGATCATTAGTTTAACAGAAATATACTATACAGATTTGGTGTTAAAAAAAGTTTCCACGAAACGTCTGCAACCGTAAGGTACAGATTGGGATACGAAAAGAATCACGTGGAACGCTGAATCCGCAACTCTTGCATCATTTGTCCTTTGAATCATCACATTTATTTACAATGCACATGATAGCTCAATATGAAATATAATAATCACAAAAGACGTCTGAAGGTAAGAGGTTGTTAAATGAAAGTAAGCGTTTTTAAATTTTAACCACAGATAAATCCGTAGAACAGATACATTAACAAATTATTCTCAAGCAAAAAATAGTGAGTTATAATTAAAAATAGAACTTTAAGGAGATAGCAATCAGAACGGAAATTACGTTATATTTTGTCAGCACGCTAATTATATACGCAAATATTTGATCAGGCAAATGATCTAACCTCATATTTAATTACAACATCACTCACACTTAGGCTTTTAGGCAGAATATTTAGAAGTTGAAGCAAATACATCAGAGCTTTAAGAAGGGAAAGGCTAAGCTTAAAGAAGGCAAGATGAACAGTTTCACTGTTGCAATAGCGGACACTCCTCAAACACACCCGGAAGGCACGTGCAGGGGCGCAACACAACAGGCCCTCGCGGTCGTCAGCCGCCGAAATGCCGGGCTCGTACTTCAGAAGGCTAAGAGGAGCTGCTAACAAACTCCACATAGGTGAGATCTATGCTACAGAAATATAAATTAAATCGACAACAATCACCACTTTTTTGAGCTATCAAAGCTAAAAGTCCAAAAAATTCATCATAAAATAAGGTAGTAAATATTACTCCCAAAAAAACTGCCTAAAGAAAGTAGATCTTAAAACACCTCTTAAGGGCGTATGAAATTATAATAATTAATGCCTCCCCAAACAACTTAAGCAAACTTTAGCCAAAATTGCACGGCTAGGTGGCTCTTTGAATCAAACATATAGAAAAATAAATGATCAAGCTTACCCGTCCTGAGGAGTACGCGCTACAGTGTTCCTTTGACTCAGTCCTCAGGCTTAACAACCATCTACAACCTAGTTTCAAAACACACACTTTAACACAGAGAATTCCCCCTAAAATAATTAAAAGACAGAACTACAAACCTTACAAAATCTTAAACTCAGTAAACAGGAATTATGCCACACAGCTCATGATCAAGTTAATAAAACCGAGAAAGGAAAACCGAGTAAGGAACTTCATTAAACACTGAAACTCAAACAGCAAACTGTCGTACACATGACAGGAAATTTAAGTGTCATTAGTAAACCACTGAATTTGAACGGAGTATGGCTTTGGTAATCCACACCAGGTAAAGGTCTCAATGGTACACTTCATCGTCAACGTAGGGACAGTCACTAATTTCCAGCCAACATTTCCACCAATGAAATAAATGCAAAGGTTTACACGATTGCTGCCAACATTAATCACAATAAATTAAAATGTTCCAGTGATCCGTAAGGCACCAACAGCAGACAGAGGCATGGATAGCACAGCCAGAGAGATACTGACCGTAAAATTTTCCATGAAAGGTCTTTGCACACGAGGAAATGATGAGGGCAAAACTCCAAGTGTCCAGGTCCGCACAGCATGGATAAACAGGGAAGTGCAAATCCACTGAAGGCCATAGGAGGACACTGTCGATACCCATAGGAGGACACTGTCGATACAGCAATGTGATTGGCAGCACCTAATGGAGTGACAAGTCGATCTCGGCACCAACAGGACTAACGGCCGAAGGCATCGTTGCGCGCAGAAACCCACGCGTGATACACTTACGCTGCGCCCCTCCTCTCCGTTCTCACTTCACAATCCGCTGCCGGCCTATTTCAGACACTCTGACTCAAGGATCATCTGCGAAAAGTGCAAGTTAAATTCGCGCTGCCTATCAGGGCGCCAGTGAAAAAGGTGACCGGGAAGAGAGAGATAAAAAAAAAAACTGTAGCCGCCACGCCCCAATGTCGATTCATGTCAACTTCTGATCTGGGTCTCACATTTTGATTTTGGAATCTTGTCATATTGGTGTAGCCGCCTGAGGATAAATAGGGTGGGGAGGATGTGGGCAGAGGGTTAGCACTGTTACTACCTTTGGTTTGTCTCACGTGCAAGAGGTGAGGAAAGAGAGTGTCCGAGTAGAAAATCTACCTCGCGTTTGTGAGGAGTTTGCAACGAAGTAGCGCAACCCATTCGCTGTCCAGTGCTGCCACTCGTGGCCAGCGGCAGAACCACGTGCAGGAAGGCAGTGCTGTGCGCCTGCGCGCCAGCTGCGGAGTGTCCTGGACCTACCGCAACACAAGGCGCCAAGGCCGGTCATCTGTCAGACGCAGGGTACATACCTCACACGTCAAGCAGTTAGCGTGCCAGGAAACACTTGTGATGTTCCGCCGTCTCATAAAGCTGCACTAGCTCTCTACGAGGTTCTGCGCTGCCAGCAGCAATTCTTCGGACAGTCTTGTTCGAATGAAACAGCTTCGTGACCGACACATTGCAGAGGCGAGGGTCGGTGTCAGATATGCGATTGCCTTGCAGTGAGTCCTTCACCCGGGAACAGTGCTGCGATTGGCTTCGGGCTGGGGTCGGATCACACCACGCGACTCGCTGACAGCAGTGGCGAAGCTCTTCAGTGGCTTTTGATCCTTAGACTGCCCGAAAATTCGAAGAAAAAGTGCGAGTAGCGTTAGAGTTTAACAATGCGTTGAAAACAATGCCGGTTTATTTTGTAAGTTACTGCAGTTTCATTCGGTCCACCCGTGAGTTGCCGAGTTCATTGTATTGTGCATGCTATCCTATTAAACAGGTCACTGGAGGCTTCTAGAAATAGCCTCTTGTCTTCACGCGGCAGCCGGCAGGGCTGCAATCACTCATGTGTGCCGCAGGGTCATGGCAGTGAGGCTCGGATCAGCCGTGAAATTGTGTTATTTCGCGCGCTGTTCTGTCCTGGTTTTACAAAGCTTGTTTTGGTAGTATAATTCGTGAGTGCAGGTGATTATCTGATTGAGGCTTGTGCAGAGGGAGCATTGGTGTCTTTATTTCGCGATTTAGATGACAAACCATTTTCAGGCTGGACTTAACGAATCAAAGAGCGGTTATAAATACCGCACACTTGCACATGAAAATAGTTGACGGGAACAAATCATAAAATTTCATTTTTCTTGGTATGCGATGTATCATTGGATTACCTGTTGGTTTGTAACAAATTTATTTTTTACACATCTACATCTACATATACATCCGTACTCCGCAAGCCACCTGACGGTGTGTGGCGGAGGGTACCTTGAGTACCTCTATTGGTTCTCCCTTCTGTTCCAGTCTGGTATTGTTCGTGGAAAGAAGGATTGTCGGTATGCTTCTGTGTGGGCTCTAATCTCTCTGATTTTATCCTCATGGTCTCTTCGCGAGATATACGTAGGAGGGAGCAATATACTGCTTGACTCTTCGGTGAAGGTATGTTCTCGAAACTTCAAAAAAAGCCCGTACCGAGCCACTGAGCGTCTCTCCTGCAGAGTCTTCCACTGGAGTTTATCTATCATCTCCGTAACGCGAAGCGCGCTGCTCGCCGTTGGATCTTCTCTATCTCTTCTATCAACCCTATCTGGTATGGATCCCACACTGCTGAGCAGTATTCAAGCAGTGGGCGAACAAGCGTACTGTAACCTACTTCCTTTGTTTTCGGATTGCATTTCCTTAGGATTCTTTCAAGGAATCTCAGTCTGGCACCTGCTTTACCGACGATCAACTGTATATGATCATTCCATTTTAAATCACTCCTAATGCGTACTCCCAGATAATGTATGAAATTAACTGCTTCCAGTTGCTGACCTGCTATTTCGTAGCTAAATGATAAGGGATATTTCTTTCTTTGTATTCACAGCACATTACACTTGTCTACATTGAGATTCAATTGCCATTCCCTGCACCATGCGTCAATTCGCTGCAGATCCTCCTGCATTTCAGTACAATTTTCCATTGTTACAACCTCTCGATACACCACAGCATCATCTGCAAAAAGCCTCAGTGAACTTCCGATGTCAGCCACAAGGTCATTTATGTATATTGTGAATAGCAACGGTTCTACGACACTCCCCTGCGGCACACCTGAAATCACTCTTACTTCGAAAGACTTCTCTCCATTGAGAATGACATGCTGCGTTCTGTTATCTAGAAACTCTTCAATCCAATCACACAATTGGTCTGACATTCCATATGCTCTTACTTTGTTCATCAAACGACTGTGGGGAACTGTATTTTGTTTGGTGGGTCTGGCTTCTCTCGGAGTATGAGCGGTAAAAAATTTTGACAGAAAAACAAAGAAACACCAAAATTCAAGGTGGTACCTTCAGAATCAAGAGAGTTTCACCTTTTGGGTCATGGACGAACTGAACATACATTTTCTGAAGGAGCCACATTTCCAGCCATAAGATATAATGCGATTGTGAAACAAAGTAGATTCATAATCGATGATGTTTGCGTCTTGGGCAAGTAAGAACACTTTGAAGATGAAAGTTCCGACAACAAAGACCTCACCGATGTCATTAATGATCGCATTAAAGAAGAGTTACGTTCATGTGCGTTTGTTGGAATACAAGCCGGTGAAACACTGGATGTTTCTTGTAAGTCACAAATGATTATTATTCTCAGATTTTGTACACAAGACGGCCTCATAAAAATATATATTGATTTTAGGAATATTTCTAGTGACAACACTGCTCAGGGTTTATCAGAAATTATGTGGAGTTACTGACAAAATAGTGAGCCAGACATATGATACAGCTTCAGTAATGGTATGTAGACGTGATGTCAAAAACTTTTTTAAACCAAAAACGTCCGCGAGGTACATTTTTTGCAGTGTTATGCTCATAAACTTAATTAATATGGTGCAATTACATTGTTCTAAAAATACAAAGCAGTTAGGCTTTTCATTTACAGTCTTGCAGCACTCCATGCAGTTTTTAGCAAGTCCTCAAAGAGGTCACAGCTCTTAGGAAATAAAGGATTCACATTGCCACAGACATATACTACACGCCGGAATTTCAATCCACGATCTGTTCAGACAACATTCCTGAAACATCATGATATGAGACATTTTCCAAAACATCACCATAGATCATGAGGACTCGTATGCGGAGTCGTATGACAGTGCTCCTCGCTTGCTTAACATTCTTAATAACACTCAATTCCTTTTCCTGCTTTGCCTTTACCAAGAAATATTTCTATATATTAACCATTTCTATGAACTTTTTAAACACAAAACTGAAAGTCATGTTAGTATGTGCAATACTGAAATCAAGACGATCATCAGTTTATTAAAGGATATGAGTTCAAAAAAAATTGTGACCTCATGCACTGAAAACTGTAACACGAAATTTCAGAGCGAAATAAATGTTAGTGAGCGTGACTTCCAGACTTCTCTTATCTCATGAGATCTTATATAACATCATACAGCAAATAGAAATGCGTTTTGTATATCTTCAGAATATTCAGTTTATAGAGTTGTTTTATAAGAATCATTTTGGAAATTATAAATCAAATTTTCCAACAGTGAAACTTTTCGCTTCTTACCCGTTCTCCAACGAAAAACGACAAAATTCATAATGGACAATGATTTTGAAAACATTTATAACAAAGTAACAAAAAGCTTACCGAATTGGTTCTTACATTCCCTGTCACTACAGCTTCTCCTGAAAGAAGTACGTGCACCCTAACTAGAATTAAAAATTGCCTTCGTAATAAAATGACAAATGATGTCTTAAGTTCTCTCTACACAATTGCCATAGAAAAAACCTTTTTAAACAACTTACAAGCGATCAGAAATTTAAAGATACGGTGATTGATAACTTTGTTACCAAGAAGAAGTGACACATGAATTTCCTGTGCAAAAAGGTATAAGATAAGCCTACCCACAATTAATCAGTTAGCTTCGTCGCTGACAGGCAGAACCAATCGTGGCTGGCTGCTACTGTATTTTTTTTTTTTTTTTTTTTTTTTTTTTTTTTTTGGGAGGGGTGTTATCAGTATTGTGACTGGTTTGATGTGTTCCGACACGAATTCCTCTACTGTGCCAACTTTTTCATCGTAAAATAGCACTCGCAACCTACGTCCTCAATTATTTGCTAGATGTATCCCAATCTCTGTCTTCCTCAACAGTTTTTGCCCTTTACAGCTCCTGCTAATACCACGGAAGTTATTCCATAATGTCTTAACACATGTCTTATCATCGTGTCCCTTTTCTTTTCAGTTTTTTCCACAGATTCCTTTCCTCTCCGAACCTGTGCAGAGCCTCCTCATTCCTTACCTTATCAGTCTATCTAATTTTCAATATTCTTCTGTTGCACCACATGTCAAATGCTTCGATTCTATTCTTTTCTGGTTTTCCCACAGTTCATTTCTCACTGCCATACAATGCTGTGCTCCAAACGTATATATTCAGAAATTTCTTTCTATAATTAATCGAGCGGTTCTAGGCGCTACAGTCTGGAACCGCGCGACCGCTACGGTCGTAGGTTCGAATCCTGCCTCGGGCATGGATGTGTGTGATGTCCTTAGGTTAGTTAGGTTTAAGTAGTTCTAAGTTCTAGGGGACTGATGACCTTAGAAGTTAAGTCCCATAGTGCTCAGAGCCATTTGAACCATTTTTGAATCTCAAATTAATGTACGATACTAGTAGACTTCTCTTGGCCCTTTGCTCCGTCCGTCATGGGCTACATGTTTTCCTTAGACAGCAGAATTCAATAACTTAATCTGTTTCGCGATCACCAAACCTGATGTTAAGCGTCTCGCTGTTCTCATTTCTGTTACTTCTCATTACTTTCGTCTTTCCTCGATTGACTCCCGGTCCATACTCTGTACTCATTAGATTGTGCATACCAACCAGCAGATCCTGTAATTATTCCTCACTTTCACTGATACAGCAATGTCATCAGCGATTCTTATCAATGATATCCTTTCGCGTTGAATTTTAATCCCATTCTTGAATCTTTCTTTTATTTCCATCATTGCTCCTTCGATGTATAGACTGAGCAGCAGGGGCGAAAGACTGCATTCCTGTCTCACACCCATTTTAATCCGTGCACTTCATTCTTGGTATTCCAGTTTTACCGTTGCCTCTTCGCTCTTGTGCATGTTGTATATTACCTTTATTTCCCTATAGCTTATCTCTGTTTCTTTCAGGATTTCGAATATCTTGCAACACTTGACATTGTCGAACGATTTTTTCCAGGTCGACAAATCCAGTGAATGCCTCTTGATTTGTCTTTAGTCTTGCTTCCATTATCAGCCGCAAATTCGGAACTGCCCCACTGGTGCCTTTACCTTTCCTAAAGCCAAAGTACTGGTCATCTAAGACATCCATTCTTCTGTATATTAATCTTGTCAGCGACTTGGATGCATGAGGTGTTAAGCTGATAGTGCGATAATTCTTGCATTTGTCAGCTCTTACGATCTTCGGAATTGTGTGGATGATGTTTTTCCGAAAGACTGTATATTGTTCAAAAATGTTCAAATGTGTGTGAAATCTTTTGGGACTTAATTGCTAAGGTCATCAGTCCCTAAGCTTGCACACTACTTAACCTAAATTATCCTAAGGACAAACACACACACCCCTGCCCGAGGGAGGACTCGAACCTTCGCCGGGACCAGCCGTACAGTCCATGACCAGTATATCGTCATACTCATATATTCTACACACCAACGTGAATAGTCGTTTCATTGCCACTTCCCCCACTGATTTAAGAAATTCTGATGCAATATTATCTATCCCTTTTGCCCCATTAGATCTTAAGTCCTCCAAAGATCTTTTAAAGTTTGATTTTAATATCGGATCTCCTCTCTCTTCTAAATCACCTCCTGTTTCTTCGTCTATCACGTTGTCAGACAAGTCTTCCGCCTCATAGAGGCATTCAGTGTGCTCTTTCCACCTATCCTGTCTTTCCTCTGCAATTTAATAGTGGAATTCCCACTGCACTCGTAATGTTGCCTCGCTTTCTTTTAACTTCACCTAAGGTTGTTTTGGATTTTCTATAAGCTGAATCAGTCCTTCCGACAACCATTTCTTTTTCGATGTATTCACATTTTTCATGCAGCCATTTCTTCTTAACGTCCCTGCACTTCCCTTTTATTTCATTCATAAGTGACTTATTGCTGTACTCCTGAATTACCGTGAACGTTTCTGTACTTTCTTCTTTCAACGATCAACTGAAGTATTTCATTCCAACTTCCGTGAGTGCCATTTTTAGAGATGTCTATTCCTCTTCAACTGAATTGGCCTACTGCGCTTTTCGTTATAGCAGTATCTATAGCCCCACAGAACTTCAAGCGCATCTCTTCATTCCTTAGTACTTCCGTATTCCACTTCTTTTCAAACAGCTTCTTCCTGACTAGTCTCTTTAACTTCGACCTACTCTTTATCATGACCAAATTGTGATCTTAGTCTATATCTGCCGCGGGGTATGCCTTACTATCCGATATCTGATTTCGGAATCTCTGCCTGGCCATGATATAATCTAACTGGAAGCTTCCCGTATCTCCCGGCGATCTGGAATTTATTGCAAGACTCATTAGTCTTCCTCCTGTCTCATTGCTAGTACCAAGTCCAGATTCTCCCATAACCCTTTCTTCTACTCCTTCCTCTGCATTTGCATTGTAATCCCACATGACTATTAGATTTTCATCTTCTTTTACGTACTGAATTACCTCTTCACTCTCCTCGTATACTTTCTCTGTCCCTCCATTTTTGGCTTGCGACGCCGGCATGTATGCCTGAACTATTGTTGTCGGTGTTCGTTTGCTGTCGATTCTGATGAGAATAACCCTATCATTGAACTGTTCACAGTAAGTCACACTCCGCCCAACCTTCCTATTCGCAACGAACCCTACTCCCGTTATACTATTGTTTGCTGCTGTAGATATTACGCTCTAATCATCCATCCAGGCCTGCCGGAGTGGCCAAGCGGTTCTAGGCGCTACAGTCCGGAACCGCGCGACCGCTACGGTCGCGGGTTCGAATCCTGCCTCGGGCATGGATGTGTGTGATGTCCTTAGGTTAGTTAGGTTTAAGCAGTTCTAAGTTCTAGGTGACTTATGACCTCAGCAGTTGAGTCCCATAGTGCTCAGAGCCATTTGAACCATCCATCCAGAAATCCGTGTCTTCTTTCCATTTCACGTCACTGATCCCCACTAGATCTAGAGCGGGCCTTACAATTTTCAGATTTTCTAGCTTCCCTACCACGTTCAGACTCCTGACGTTATACACCCCGACTAGTAGAACGTTCTACTTTCTTTGGCTGGGCAATCTTTTTCTCGTGGTCACCTGACCCTTGGCAGTCTTCTCCCGCAAATCCGAATGGGGAACTAGTCCGGAATCTTTTGGGATGGAAGGATCATCATGACACTTTTTCAATTGCAGGCCATGAGTAAAACAACTTCAAACGTCTGATAACTTTGCCAAATGTGTTTGTGTGTTAAAAATTTCACGTTCAGAGTGTAAATCAGAAAAAGTTTAGAAAAGTTTAAAGATGCACAAAGTTTGTTGGACGTCGCTAAGTGATCTCATTATGAAACACTGGTTAATTTGTACTCCATTTTAAGCAAAAGCAATTTTTCAACACGTATCAGTGTTTATGATGTCGTAGCTCCTGACATTGGTGTCGTAGAATGGTATCATTTTGCAAATACCTTTAGTGGCCAGCCGGGGTGGCCCAGGGGTTCTAGGCGCTACAGTCTGGAACCGCGCGACCGCTACGGTCGCAGGTTCGGATCCTGCCCCCAGCATGGATGTGTGGGATTTCCTTAGGTTAGTTAGGTTTAAGTAGTTCTAAGTTCTAGGGGACTGATGACATCAGATGTTAAGTCCCATAGAGCTCAGAGCCATTTGAACCATTTGAACCTTTAGTGGTATTTGTGTATATTGCCCGCACAATATGTTCCGCAGTGTTGATTACGTAACTTTAATTTTTTCGAGGCAGTGACATACGGTTTCGTGGCCGCGACCGTGTTGGCCGTTGTCTACATTAGGGTCGGTATTCTGAGGAGAGAAGTGGTCCCCACCCTGCGCTTCGTGGTCTGATCTCTTTAACCCACATAAAGGGGCTGTGGTCGACGTCTACGCTGCTGGCTCAAGGGCGAGTGATCCTCCAAGAACAGCAGGTGTTTTCCACCAGCTACAAGAAAATAAGTTTCTGACCCTCCTGCCAGGGAGCAGTGCCTTACGCAATTGCAGTTTGCATGCGGCTATTAACGAGGAGAACATTATCTTAATTTCACAAACTTGCTCAGTGGAAGAGAGGTCAGAATGGCGAAGAGGTGTTTCCACTTATTTGTAGGTAGTCGCACGTTTCTGAGAAAACGGCGGTCAAAGTTTCGAGGTAGTTTATGTGGTGTCACCGCCAGACACCACACTTGCTAGGTGGTAGCCTTTAAATCGGCCGCGGTCCGGTAGTATACGTCGGACCCGCGTGTCGCCACTGTCAGTGATTGCAGACCGAGCGCCGCCACACGGCAGGTCTAGAGAGACGTCCTAGCACTCGCCCCAGTTGTACAGCAGACTTTGTTAGCGATGCTACACTGACAAATACGCTCTCATTTGCCGAGACGATAGTTAACATAACCTTCAGGTATGTCATTTGCTACGACCTAGCAAGGCGCCATTACCAGTTAATATGGAGATTGTAAAACATGTACCGTCAAGAGCGATGTACACCAATTATGGATTAAAGTTAAGTATTCCAGCAGCAACGTACCTTATTGGCTATATTAATTACATTGTCCTGTTCCAGACCTCACGCCAGTTTGCTTGAGCTTAAACGCGTGCCTTTCGGCTTCCTCCAAACTCCGTGAATTGGCTCCTGCCGATTCACAACAGTTTATATGCCTTTCAGCTAGTAAATATTTTAACCGACACGGTACCACGGTGGCTAGTGCTGTGGTTCTCACTTTTGAAACGACATTGTTGCTCTTCGTCAACTAATTATATGTCTGGTGAATTGATTAAAAAATAACAATAAGTGAATGGGAAAATTCTTCGAAATTGTTTCGGGTGAATTTACTGTATTGCATCTTCATTCATAATCTACTGCAAACGCCAGTTTTCGATTAAGTGATCCGTTACGCGTGTTTTGCCGCGAAATTATTAACAGTGCCTGAAGTATTCAGCAGTGTTTACCACATTACTTTCCCGAGTGAGCCACTGTGCCACCATTTCGGCTGAGAATATCGTGTTTTCAAGGCCGTCTATTTTACGGAGAAAACTTTGACCGTCGTTTTCTCAGAAACTGTCGAGTATCTACGGATAAGCTGAGACACGTGTGCGTTTATTTTGGCTCCTCTTTTTCTGAACGAAGTTTCTGGGAAATCGGGTTATGGCACATGTCGTGTTCTCCTCGTGAGTCTGATCGGTCGAAATGCCTGACTGTTGAACAGTTCTGTCGTACGGTTTGGAGCCCGCAAGCACGGGAGTTCTGTCAGCGGTCTTGGAGAAGTGACCCTGTGGGACTGTGTGCGTAACTGAAGTTGGCAATTTTCTGATCAATAATGATCAAGAAAGTTACTTTTCAAGTTGGGAAAGACTAGTAGAGTCGTAAATGGCTTTCTGTCCGCAACGTGGAATTGTGTTCTTTCTTGTCGCCCCCACTTGTGTTGGCTGTGGAGCCAGGTGGTGGGCGCCTGTCTCGACAGGAAATTAGAACCGCGAGTCTATAGAACCGCCAGCCTCCCGTTTTGGTCCTAATTTTTTCTCTGTTTTTCAAAAAAATGGCTCTGAGCACTATGGGACTTAACATCTGTGGTCATCAGTCCCCTAGAACTTAGAACTACTTAAACCTAACTAACATAAGGACATCACACACATCCATGCCCGAGGCAGGATTCGAACCTGCGACCGTAGCAGTCGCGCGGTTCCGGACTGAGAGCCTAGAACCGCTAGACCACCGCGGCCGGCTTATGTTTTTCGCAGACTTGAGTCGAGTTACGTGGGCCCCGACATGTGAAAAGCATTCGTGAGGTGAGCCGTTTCGTCATTATTCTGCCTTGCGGCATACGTCAATTCTTCCTCGCGTTGGGCCTTTCTTAAAGCGGATAACAGGCTGCAGTTGTGCATTTCGCTGCATCTAGTTTTTCCTTTTTTATGATTTGTGTATGTGCCATTTGTATTCTTTTATTCGACATCAGAGTAGCCTTTTCCCGCAGCTAGGCGTTAATGCAAAAGTAGTGAGCATGTTTTGGTAGTTCACAGATCTACTCGTAGTTAAACACAGTAATAAACTTCTGGTACTTGTTTTTCAATGTCAAATTTATCTTGTTATTGTGTTCAGTAACGGTGGTAGGGTGGGTTTACCTTATACCTCACTACCAGAGTAATTACAGCACACGAGCCCCTCCCACAAGTGGGTTAACAAATCCACATCGCCTGTGCAAGGGACAAATTACTTAACCACATTATAATTTACATATGTTGGGGCGATCTAGTGTTGTAATTTGCAGTATTGGAAACCAAGATCGCTTGATGTGAAATAGTTTATTTCAAGACGAGTGTCGTCAGTAATTATTTGTTGTACTCAGATACTTGTCAGTAATTATTTGTCGTACTCGGACTGTGCGGCTGGTCCCGGCGGAGGTTCGAGTCCTCCCTCGGGCATGGGTGTGTGTGTGTTTGTCCTTAGGATAATTTAGGTTAAGTAGTGTGTAAGCTTATGGACTGATGACCTTAGCACTTAAGTCCCTAAGTTTTCACACACATTTGAACATTTTGTCATACTGAGATTCTCTGATCTCCCAGAAATATAATTACACATCAGTCTCGTCGAAAAACTGAGAACACGCTCTAATAATAAACCAGTGTGCAGCTGTATTATCATGAATGAGCATGTTCTCAGCATGTCAACAAGACATGTGTAATTATATTCCTGGGAGATCCGAGAATCTGACGATGACAACTAGTTGCGGTCGAAATGTCACGAAATAAACTATTTCATATCAAGCGATCTAGGTTTGTAATATTATAAATTAACCACCTTACTTGCTTGTGAATTAATTGAAATTGCACAACAGCTCCACTAGTACCATCCAGCTAACCGATTGCTGCTTTCCTTCTCCCATCTCCTCTGAATTGTGAAGAGAGAATTTTTAACCGTCTCTCGTGAGTCAAAGCAAAACTACCGACCCGTATTTAGAGAGACTGGACAGTGCGGCACTGCGGAAAATCAGTCCTGGCGCGCCAATAAGTGTTTCCCGTTAATTCCTTGTGGCGGTACCTCACATAACTGCTCTCGTGTGCCGGACTGCGCCAACAGGATGATTCAACGTGACACCACGGGAACCCAGTGGCACGGAAGAAAGGAACTTTCAATTAAAAGCTGTTGATTATCCTCGTAGTTTAGTGGGACATCTGCTGATACAGTCAGGGATCATCTTTAACCAGGCACTGGATGGAGAGGTTAAGGGGAATGTAGCAGACGTAGACAGACTGTAAAAGATGTTGGAGGTAGAAGTTGTGTAGATACGGAGAAAACTGAGGACAGCATGAAACCAGTCTGCTACAAAGCTTATAGGCAAGGTATGTTCTGAAAAAAAGAGTTCAAATGTGTGTGAAATCTTATGGTACTTAACTGCTAAGGTCATCAGTCCATAAGCTTACACACTACTTAACCTAAATTATCCTAAGGCCAAACACACACACCCATGCCGAGGGAGGACTCGAACCTCCGCCGGGACCAGCCGCGCAGTCCATGCCTGTAGCACATTAGACCGCTCGGCTAATCCCGCGCAGCTATGTTCTGAAACTTCCTGGCAGATTAAAATTGTGTGCAGCGCCGAGACTCGAGCTCGGGACCTTTGCCTCTCGCGGGCAAGTGCTCTACCATCTGAGCTACCCAAGCACAACTCACGCTTGGGTAGCTCAGATGGTAGAGCACTTGCCCGCGAAAGGCAAAGGTCCCGAGCTCGAGTCTCGGTGTTGCACACAGTTTTAATCTGCTAGGAGGTTTCATATCAGCGCACACTCTGGTGCAGAGTGAAAATCTCATTCAAGGTATGTTCTGTTCGAACGTGAGACACTACCATTCTTGCCCGACCACTGTTCCACATAACGCGCACCCGCATGCCACTTGTATAAAGCCCGTTTTACACTAGTGACTTTCTGGTCAAAACCGATTACTCAGGGTAGGTGCGCGCTTTGTGCGTGCGTGTGAATCAGTAACAAACCACGACGCGAATGTGTCTATGACGCCAATGATCTAGAGATTGTGCCGAGTGAGAAGATTTAATTCCGAGTATCCTGCACGCTGCTAACATGGGAAGTTAACCTATACTGGCCGCTCTCCGCTCCCACTCCTGTTATAGAAATGGGTTTTATGCTGCCGTGACACACTGAAAACTTACACAAAATCGTGGTGTTTTTCCTACTAGCCTTCTCCCACGAGATAGATGAAATATCCGACAGCAAAAAAAACTTGAGAAAATATCTGCAATGTGCATAAATAAAACTCTAAATAGATAAACATGTTTTAATGAAAATTATTTCAACAGTGGAAATGTTAGAATTATTTGGTTAGAAACATAACTTTCGATGTTATTTGGTACTCAGCAAGAAAATAAGATACAAAGTGTAAAGAAAAGGGCGGTATTTACTGCCTTCTAGATATTGTTTGATGTGTTTGCAAGTGTATACGGGAGCTATTCGGAAAGTAAGGTCCGATCAAGTGTGAAAGGGAAGCCACAGTGAAAATTCGATGAAGCTTTGCACGGATGTGTTGGGCAGTGTCTCTAGCAGGCCGCTCGACGGCGCCACATCACTGTTTGCAGTTCTGGGTGCACGGTGAGCACATGAAGATGCCTAGAAAATAGTGTCTCCCGCCAAGTGTGGGTGACACCCGTGAGATTTCGCGTGATCTCATGCTGCCCACGTAACTTAACTGTCATGCATGTCCTTCTTCATGACAGTCCTTGGCAGCACACTGCAGGGGCAACGAACACGCTCCTGCAGCGTTTTCGATGGGAAGTCTTCGATTGCCCACCAAACAGCCCGGACTTGGCTCCCACTGATTTTCATCTCTGCTCAGATGAACCGCTCGCTATGACAACGAGCGCCAAACAAGCATAGAGAATTAGCGGGAAGCACAGGTGGGTGCATTCTATGACGAGGGTTTTGGAAAGTTGGTACAAGACTACGATAAATGTCTATGTCGGAGCGGTGAGTATGTGGGGAAGTAGCTGGAGGGTACAGTTAAATGTTGCAAATAAAACATTTTTTTCACAGTGATTTCCATTTCGCGACCAATCGGCCTTTACCTTCCGAGCAGCCCTCGTATATGTTTTGAAATGTTTGGATGACGCTTTTCCTATTCTTTCAGTTATCAGGAATGTAGATAATTAATCACATGACCTTTGGCAAGGACTTCCACTACGAATTCTGCTTTGATCATTATTAAACTATATTGTCATTACTTATTGTTATATTTTGCTGGCATATTTCGATTTTTCGTAAAAAAGATAGTCCCTCACGACTTAACCTTCACCGTTCGTATACCATACTGCTCAGCAGTCAGTTCTCCCAACACACTGTTTTGGCGCCGACGTGTAAACAGTAATGACCACTCGCAACAGACGACACACAGTACAGGAATAAAACGCCAGGGGCGCTGCAGTAGACTCACGTGTCTGGGGTAGTCAACTGAGACAAGAAAGTCGATAGTGTAAAAGGGGCTTGAATTTCATTCGCCAGCGAATTCCGCCTGCTAACAGAGTGTACCTGTGCAAATGACAGTAGTAATGAAGCCTAAATGTAACATCATGAAGTGATACAGAAGATGAGGCAGACACATACTAAGACACGGCAACATACAACACAAGCGGAGCTACAAAACTAAATAAATACTAAGAATAATATTAGAGATACAGGTGTATATATAAACTTGCAAATGAAGAAAATGCTGGTCAGAACTGCCTAACTCGGTGACCCAATTCCGGGAACTGCTTTCCTGGCAAGCCCCATAAGCACTGACAGTAATAACTACTGTAATAATTGTCCTTCAAGTGTATTTAATAATAAACGGTGGTCGGCTGTTGTTGCCAAGGAGTCACTTAAAAATAATAATTAATTTTGGGACCTAACTCCTAATACACAAATTATATACAGTGTGACGCACCTAACTTTGCCACCTCATATATTTCCAACACGAAACAAAATGTGAAAAATGCAATTGTCCAGTGTTGCACCTGTGTCAAAGGCTCGCACAATGGGCACGAATGAACAATCCATAAATGTAAAGAAACATCAGTTTCAACACAAAGCTAGGCTTTTTCTAATGGCACGTATATGTTTTTTCTACAGAAATGAAAACTATAGGTACAATTAGTGCTGGCAGACTTGGTTTCACTACTGTGAAGCTTATACTTTCTGCAGTACTTTGGATTTAAATAACGGAAACGGTGCCACACTTCCTGTCATAATGCAGTAATGCCGATTGTCTGCACTGTCCTCAAGGCTACTGTAGGCTACCCTTGCTCTTTGCATCATGGGAGAACCTGTGGCGCTGTTGCCAGCTTTTAAAGTCTGCGTCTTTCAGAAGGTACGAGGCTTAGAACAGTGAAACCAAGCCTGCCGTCAATAACTATACCTCTGCTTTTTATTATAAAAGACGTACATGTGCTGTTTAAGGAAATGTAACTTTGTGTTGAAAGTGATGTTCATTTACGTTTATGGAGTGTGCAATCTTGCCCATTGAGTGAGCCCCTGAAGTAGGTGCATCCCTGGCCGATTGTATTTTTCCCATTTTGTTTCGGAAATATGAGGTGGTAGAGTTAGGCGGGACACCCCATATAGACCCTGTAATGTCAAACCGAAAGTAAAGGCCTCGATGCAATTCTGAGCTTTTCCTATCCGATCGTTGATGATGCCTGGCAACCACTTTATCTGTGCTCTCCTATTCTTCTTTTATTCTCTTGTTAATTCCTAACATTTTCACTTAACATCTTCCGTTTCTGTTTTTTTAACGTTCTTTTTAACTCATTATTATCACGTTGCTTACATGCTGTCACATGATGAAAACTATAAACTGTAAGACCCATTTTGAAATGCAAGTTGACAGGCTTTTAAATTTGCAAGAAATGAAATGGAAAAAAATGTGTTTTAATAATGGCGCCGGTTAACGTTTCGTGTGTTTATTGACCCTAATGAATCGTGTTTTTTTTAATCATTTCTTGAAGTTAGGGACCTTCTTCTGGATTCAGAAAATTCAGTTCTGACGATGTCTGTCTGATTCTGACGAATTTTCTTGAAGCCAAATAAACTTGAGCTGATTTGGCAGCCCTGAAGCATTAATGAGCTTGAGATAACTATGGTAGAACTTGTAAAAATTGCATACATAATGATGCATGTCAGCTACACCGTAATTATAAAGGTCAGGCAATAAAGGAATAAATTCATCCATGTTATACAGAATTACGAAACAGTAGTGTCGGTGTTACTAAGAGGTACATCTACATCCACATCCACGTCTACTTGAATTCTCTGCAAGTTACACTTAAGTGCTTCATCGAACCACCTTTACAATAATTGTCTATTATTCCAGTCTCGAACAGCGCGCGGAGAAAACAAACAACTATATCCTTCCGCGCGAGCTCTTATTTCCCTTATTTTATAACGATGATCTTTCTCCCTACATAAGTCAGAGTCAACAAAATATTTTCGTATTCAGAGGAGACAGTTGATGATTGAAAAATCTTCAGATTCCATCTCAACGAAAAGCTCCATTGTTTTAATTATGTCCCTCCAAAATCCTGTATCACGTCATTGACACTCTGATGCAGTTTATTTCGGACATGTATGCATGTTCCGAAGTGACATTGCAACGTACTTCTTAGTAACACAGGCTCTGTTATTTCGTATTTATTCACCAATACCAGGTCATCTGCTATCAATAAATATGTTCTTTCTGGACGACGACATCTGGAAGTTTGGGTCTGGATGTGATTCGTGCTAGGATGGCCGAAGCGGAGCCTCGAGTTACGACCCCCCCCCCCCCTCATGCCGCTCCCGCCTTCCTATAATAAAAACTGTGACTGTGTTTATTTGATAAGTATTGGTGGTAGTTCTTCATGGGAAAAAGCACGGTAGACCCGCGGTTCGATCTCGGGTGGAAACATTTTTTTTCCTTCAGTTGGCTGTTAATTATAAATTTATGAACCAATTTTTACTGCTTCAGTCATTTTCTACTGATATTTATTTGGAGGGCGCATTTCGGCCCTGCTAACTAATGAAATTAATTAAACATGCAACTAAGTTACATACTAACATAACTGTGTTATTCTGTACAGTGTTAGATTTCGGTCCATAACGTCACTGGCACATCCTGTAAATAACCCTTATCACACTTCAGACTAACGTAATACGAATATAACTATAATGGATCTGATGATAGAAGGGTGCTACGGAAGGATGTTGTGATTAATAAATATTAGTAAAAAGCAACTGAAACATTAAAAATTATTTAATAAATGAAGACTATCCACGCAGAGGCTGCGACACACACACACACACACACACACACACACACACACACACACACACACAGTCATGCGAGCGGCACAGATACGTAGTTGCAAAGTTGACAATTTTTTTAGTTAGCCAGCTTTGTGACACGAGAGAGATATAGGACGTATCTATCGCGCTCATCTCTCCCCTGTGTGGTGTTGAGCTGTTTTCTGCCATCTCTCTCATCCTTCACCGAGAGCACTGGAGGAAACCTGAAAATATAAGGATATCGATTTCACCAGTCAAAGTTGCGCACACAGGGATATGACATGTCCTTTTGGACTGTTTTACCGCGGAGGTCATCAAGAAATTTAAGTAAGACTGACAGTACTTATTACGTACCATTCTCACTCACATATTACATATTTTTCGTCGATGTCTCCGAACGTGAACCGGTTTTTCTTTCCGGCGATGTCACAGAACGTGAGCCGGTTTTTCCGCTTAAATTGAGAGTTTGAGTTTAATTTACGTACGAAGGCAAGAGAAAAATTATTCGGAGTCTTGCTACATAAAAATGCAGTTATTCCTAGACGTAGTCACCTCTTAGGTCAACGCTCTCTACCTAACTTGTCTCGGAACTCGTTACTATACGTGTGGTTGCAAAATCTGCCTAAAACCTTGTGGAATTGCCGTGGAGGAGTCCTTTAACGCACAGGCTTGCATTTATCAGGCAGATGTTAAACGTTTCTGGAAAAAGGTGGAAAAGTGCGAGGTATTTCTATTTTTCACTCATTCTCACATGTGCCTCGTTTTTAAGGCACTTATTACATTGACCTTCCAATCATAAGTAATAAATCAAATAAAGGAGTAACTCAAACAGTTTTTCTTATAAGTGTTCGTTGTGAGCATCATTACTCACCCATGGAGTTGATAGGCAAGTTTTTCTGAAACTTTGATCAGTATGTCTGGAGTGATTGTTGCAATAGTTTAACTGATCGCGCACTGAGTTATGCCAGTAAGGCGTCGCACCTTCTGGCTGCCAAATAAAGTTCTGTGGTTCAGCATCTTCTGCTTGACGAAAGAGCCATAGCTCTAGTGCACCAAGATAAGATCCATAAACGTTCTCCGCGATATGGCACAGAAAACATTGAATGTAAGGGAGTCTCGCTGCAACTGTTCCATCTCTGACCGCCTACATGTGCTCATTATATGTGTCCACATTTCAATTTAGCTGAAATATCGATTCATCAGTGAAGACGAAACAATCCAGAAAATTAATGATAATGCCGTGTCGCTAGGGCCTCCATTCGGGTAGACTGGTCGCCTGGTGCAAGTCTTTCGAGTTTACGCCACTTCGGCGATTTACGTGTAGATGGGAATGGGGATGGGGTTGTACCCGTGGTCTAGGGGTAGCGTCTTTGATTCATAATCAAAACGTCTTCGGTCCCGGGTTCGATCCCCACCACTGCCTAAATTTTGATAAATAATCAGCATTGGCGGCCGAAGACTTCCGGCATAAGAAGTCAGCCTCATTCTGCCAACGGCCTTGTCAAAGAGGGCGGAGGAGCGGATAGAGGTTCAGGGCACTCTCTTGTCCTAGGGGTGGGAAATTGCCACTAAAGGAGGAAGAATCAGCAATGATCAACGACATGAGGATGCAGAAGGCAATGGAAACCACTGCATTAAAGACACGTAACGTGTATCCACAGGACATGTGGCCTGTAATTGAAGAAGTATCATGATGATCTCTCCACTGGCAAAAGATTCCGGAATAGTCCCCCATTCGGATCTCCGGGAGGGGACTGCGAAGGGGGAAGTTATCATGAGAAAAAGATTGAATAATCAACGAAAGGATAACGTTCTACGAGTCGGGGCGTGGAATGTCAGAAGCTTGACCGTGGTAGGGAAACTAGAAAATCTGAAAAGGGAAATGCAAAGGCTCAATCTAGATATAGTAGGGGCCAGTGAAGTGAAGTGGAAGGAAGATAAGGATTTCTGGTCAGATGAGTATCGGGTAATATCAACAGCAGCAGAAAATGGTATAACAGGTGTAGGATTAGTTATGAATAGGATGGTAGGGCAGAGGGTGTGTTACTGTGAACAGTTCAGTGACCAGGTTGTTCTAATCAGAATCGACAGCAGACCAACACCGACAACGATAGTTCAGGTATACATGCCGACGTCGCAAGCTGAAGATGAACAGATAGAGAAAGTGTATGAGGATATTGAAAGGGTAATGCAGTATGTAAAGGGGGACGAAAATCTAATAGTCATGGGCGACTGGAATGCAGTTGTAGGGGAAGGAGTAGAAGAAAAGGTTACAGGAGAATATGGGCTTGGGACAAGGAATGAAAGAGGAGAAAGACTAATTGAGTTCTGTAAGAAGTTTCAGCTAGTAATAGCGAATACCCTGTTCAAGAATCACAAGAGGAGGAGATATACTTGGAAAAGGCCGGGAGATACGGGAAGATTTCAATTAGATTACATCATTGTCAGACAGAGATTCCGAAATTAGATACTGGATTGTAAGGCGTACCCAGGAGCAGATATAGACTCAGATCACAATATAGTAGTGATGAAGAGTAGGCTAAAGTTCAAGACATTAGTCAGGAAGAATCAATACGCAAAGAAGTGGGATACGGAAGTACTAAGGAATGACGAGATACGTTTGAAGTTCTCTAACGCTAAAGATACAGCAATAAGGAATGGCGCAGTAGGCAGTACAGTTGAAGAGGAATGGACATCTCTAAAAAGGGCCATCACAGAAGTTGGGAAGGAAAACATAGGTACAAAGAAGGTAGCTGCGAAGAAACCATGGGTAACAGAAGAAATACTTCAGTTGATTGATGAAAGGAGGAAGTACAAACATGTTCCGGGAAAATCAGGAATACAGAAATACAAGTCGCTGAGGAATGAAATAAAGAGGAAGTGCAGGGAAGCTAAGACGAAATGGCTGCAGGAAAAATGTGAAGACATCGAAAAAGATATGATTGTCGGAAGGACAGACTCAGCATACAGGAAAGTCAAAACAACCTTTGGTGACATTAAAAGCAACGTTGGTAACATTAAGAGTGCAACGGGAATTCCACTGTTAAATGCAGAGGAGAGAGCAGATAGGTGGAAAGAATACATTGAAAGCCTCTATGAGGGTGAAGATTTGTCTGATGTGATAGAAGAAGAAACAGGAGTCGATTTAGAAGAGATAGGGGATCCAGTATTAGAATCGGAATTTAAAAGAGCTTTGGAGGACTTACGGTCAAATAAGGCAGAAGGGATAGTTAACATTCCATCAGAATTTCTAAAATCATTGGGGGAAATGGCAACAAAACGACTATTCACGTTGGTGTGTAGAATATATGAGTCTGGCGACATACCATCTGATTTTCGGAAAAGCATCATCCACACAATTCCGAAGACGGCAAGAGCTGACAAGTGCGAGAATTATCGCACAATCAGCTTAACAGCTCATGCATCGAAGCTGCTTACAAGAATAATATACAGAAGAATGGAAAAGAAAATTGAGAATGCGCTAGGTGACGATCAGTTTGGCTTTAGGAAAAGTAAAGGGACGAGAGAGGCAATTGTGACGATACGGCTAATAATGGAAGCAAGGCTAAAGAAAAATCAAGACACGTTCATAGGATTTGTCGACCTGGAAAAAGCGTTCGACAATATAAAATGGTTAAGCTGTTCGAGATTCTGAAAAAAGTAGGGGTAAGCTATAGGGAGAGACGGGTCATATACAATATGTACAACAACCAAGAGGGAATAATAAGAGTGGACGATCAAGAACGAAGTGCTCGTATTAAGAAGGGTGTAAGACAAGGCTGTAGCCTTTCGCCCCTACTCTTCAATCTGTACATCGAGGAAGCAATGATGGAAATAAAAGAAAGGTTCAGGAGTGGAATTAAAATACAAGGTGAAAGGATATCAATGATACGATTCGCTGATGACATTGCTATCCTGAGTGAAAGTGAAGAAGAATTAAATGATCTGCTGAACGGAATGAAGTCTAATGAGTACACAGTATGGTTTGAGAGTAAATCGGAGAAAGTCGAAGGTAATGAGAAGTAGTAGAAATGAGAACAGCGAGAAACTAAACATCAGGATTGATGGTCACGTAGTCAATGAAGTTAAGGTATCCTGCTACCTAGGCAGTAAAATAACCAATGACGGACGGAGCAAGGAGGACATCAAAAGCAGACTCGCTATGACAAAAAAGGTATTTCTGGCCAAGAGAAGTCTACTAATATCAAATACCGGCCTTAATTTGAGGAAGAAATTTCTGAGGATGTACGTCTGGAGTACAGCATTGTATGGTAGTGAAACATGGACTGTGGGAAAACCGGAACAGAAGAGAATCGAAGCATTTGAGATGTGGTGCTATAGACGAATGTTGAAAATTAGGTGGCCTGATAAGGTAAGGAATGAGGTGGTTGTACGCAGAATCGGAGAGAAAAGGAATATGTGGAAAACACTGATAAGGAGAAGGGACCGGATGATAGGACATCTGCTAAGACGTGAGGGAATGACTTCCATGGTACTAGAGGGAGCTGTAGAGGGCAAAAATTGTAGAGGAAAAGAGATATTGGAATACGTCAAGCAAATAATTGAGGACGTAGGTTGCAAGTGCTACTCTGACATGAAGAGGCGGGCCGCATCAAACCAGTCAGTAGACTGATGACGAAAAAAAAGGGGATGAAATGATGACGATAAGAACAACACAACACTCAGTCCCTGAGGGGAGAAAGTCTCCGACCCAGCTGGGGATCGAACCTGGGCCGTTAGGTATGACATTCCGTCGCGCTGACCACTCAGCTACCAGCGCTACCAGGGACGGATATCCAGAAACTCATCATAATGCAGCAACATTTCGTTTGCAAAGTTGGGACATAAAGCGTAATCTGTAAACTTTAGAGCTTTTAAGAACTACAACTGCGAACGATGAAGACGTGGCGGTAAGCGTCTCCAAGTCTCCAAACAGCCGTCACTGGAACTGATAATTCACTTTTACGAATTAATTTATAGGGGTTACGCGAGAAAGACTTTCTCACTCGTTCAACATTTTTTTCAGTCACTCTTGCGCCGTGTGAGGAATGGTGCATATATTGAACAACTGTAAGAAAAGAATTTTTGAGTTGCACTTTCATTCGATGTGTTATCTGTAACTGTAAGTTGAAAGTAATAAATTCTACAAAGCCTTGAAACACCGATACGCGCGGTATTTTTAGGTACATGTCACTGCCCCTACTTGGTATGTTGCCTGCAGACTTCTACAGGACGAGATGTTGCGAAAGGCCGCGTTGCAGGCGCTCTTGACTGCGAGGGCAAAAAGCGATACAGTGAAAGAAAACTTAGTCGTATGGCGGGTTTGGCTGGTATACGGAGAGGAATATTCAGATATGAAAGTAGCTTGGGCGTACCACAAGCAGTGTTATAGTGTAAGACGTGTATATTTCTATTGTCTATTGTCAAACCACAAATTATGAAAGATGTTTATATTTTATTAATAGGATTAAGTAGGAATAATTAGTATTTGTCATACATTTTAAGAAAAGAGCGGGTCAGACCACGCATTGATACATTTTATAATGGTAGCAGGGATTGTGTGCACCAGAAAGCATTGTTGGCGGGAGAGACCGCACTTTAGCGTTCGTAGGAAGTCAGTAGTACGCGAGATGTGAAGCGAGTCGGTAGCAGGTCTGAAGCGAGAGGTTGAAAGGAGCGGTGTGCCTGCCAGCCACCAGCTATGATTTACAAGAGATTATAAACGGATGTACAGAGACATCAGCTAACTGTTATCATAAGAGGAACTAATATTATTGAATTATTTTTTTTTTTTTTTTTGATAAACTCAAGACTACTGAAGATGTGTTTGCGCAATGCTAGTTGTAAGATTATTGTACAAAGTAAGTCCCATTTGAAAGTTTGTAAAATTATTTCATTCAAAACATAATTAATTTTTGCCAGCAATATTGCATTACTGATTATGATCCATCCCAAGAACCATCAACGTAAAAGTTTGCAAAATTTTATTGTTGTCAAGAAAAAGTTTAAATATGAATAACGTAACTTAAGTCAAATTAATTACAGAATAACGTCAGCTTTGGTAATAAATACAGCCGCTTATTATGACAGCTCTCCAGCAGCTAATAGAGTATAGTAAAACAGAGTAAGTAGATTCGTGTCTCGGTTCGATGTAGCAGTCAGATGGCGATCCAGTAACAGTAGAAAAGGTAAGGAACAGTTTTGGGTTATTGCAGGTAACGACTGAGGGCCACGACGACGACAAATTCTATGTTTCGTCGAAATAATCAGAAAATCACTTTTAATAAGCAGAATTTTAAATTTGTATGCAAAGATTGAGAAAGAGACTTAATTTCAAAGGGAAGATTTCATTTGTTATTATTAAGCAAGAGATAGAAATCCTAAGGCAAGGTTTCATAGGTTATTGTAGAAGGGCAGGTTGCGCAACAAAAGAGATATAGAGGTGACGGGAAGGTTTCAATAGGACCAATACTTTTCTCAATATACGAGTATATGTCACTTAGTGGATCACAGCGGAAGTCCCATGTGTCTTTTCACTGGCGATGCTGTTGTATACAGAGAAGTAGCTATTTATTTTTTCAGCATTCTTCTGTAGCACCACATTTCAAAAGCTAATATTCCCTTCTTAGTGCTTACCGTCCAAGTTTCACTTCCGTGCGAGGCTACACGCTATATAACTACTCTCAGAGAAGACTTCTTACATTTAAATGTGTATTCGATGGCAACTGATTTACCTGCTTCAAAAATGCTTATGTTCGCATTGCCTTCGCAGCTCGTGGTCCAGTGGCTAGCGTTGCTGCCTCTGGATCACGGGGTCCTGGGTTCGATTCCTGGCCAGATTCTGGCCGGGTTGGAGATTTTCCCTGTCCAGTGACTGGGTGTTTGTGTTTCCCTCATCATTTCATCATCATCATCATAATCATCATCATCATCATCATCATTCGTGACAGTGGCTTGATTGGAATGTGTAAAAAAATTGGACTGTGTAAAAATTGGGACTTTGTACGAGCGCTGATGACCCGATCATCATCATCATCATCTTCCCATTGCCATTCTACATTTTATATCATCTCTACTTCAGCCTTCGTACGTTATTTTAATGCCCAAATAGCAAAACTCATCTACTACTTTTAGTGTCTCAATTGCTAACGTCTGATTTACTTCGACTACATTCCAAGTCCTTAGCCGCCTGACAGAATTACAGTGTCATTGGAAAACTTTAACGTTTATTTATTTTGCATCAGTTTTAGTTCTCTTCTTTTCACAGCGTGCTCAGTGTATGGGTCAGATAACATCGGGTAAAAGCTCCAACCCTCTCTCTCTCCCTTCTCAACTATGGTTTCCTTTCCATGTCCTTCCATTCTTATACACTGTTAATCGAAACATTATGATCACTGCTCACCGCGACGTTGGATGCGGCCTCCTGGTGTTGCGAACACGCGACGCGGCAACAAAAGTATGTAAGCGGAGCAGACACGGACAGGAAACACTCTAGCGTCGATATGGGCTGGAAATCGGGAAATCCATTGAAATGAAAGACTTTGAGAAATTACTCAGAGCCTGTGATGGGTATTTCGAAAGCGGCGTAGCTGGTCGAATGTTCACAAGCTACTGTTGTGGGCACCGTAGGTAGAAGGACAGTGAAACTACAAGTAGGTGTTAAATGGTTAGACGTCCACGATTCTTCACGGAACGTGGGGTTCGGAGGCTTGCAAGAGGACAACGCTAGTGCACGCAGAAGTGTTTCGGAGACACCGTTCATCGTACATTGCTGAACATAGAGATCCGCAGCACACCACCCCCACGTGTTCACATGTTGGCACAAGCACATCAGGGGAAAGAAAACTGGCGTTCTACGGGTCGCAGCGTGGAATGTCAGATCCCTTAATCGGGCAGGAAGGTTAGAAAATTTATAAACGGAAATGGATAGGTTAAAGTTAGATGTAGTGGGAATTAGTGAAGTTCGGTGGCAGGATGAACAAGACTTATGGTCAGGTGAATACAGGGTTATAAATACAAAATCAAATGGGGGTAATGCAGGAGTAGGTTTAATAATGAATAAAAAAATAGGAGTGCGGGTAAGCTACTACAAACACCATACTGAAAACATTATTGTGGCCAAGATAGATACGAAGCCCATGCCTACCACAGCAGTACAAGTTTATATGCCAACTAGCCCCGCAGATGATGAAGAGATTGATGAAATGTATGATGAGATAAAAGAAATTATTCAGATAGTGAAGGGAGACGAAAATTTAATAGTCATGGGAGACTGGAATTCGATAGTAGAAAAAGGAACAGAAGGAAACGTAGTAGGTGAATATGGAATGGGGTTAAGGAATGAAGGAGGAAGCCGCCTGGTAGAATTTTGCACAGAGCATAACTTAATCATAGCTAACACTTGGTTCAAGAATCATAAAAGAAGGTTGTGTACATGGAAGAAGCCTGGAGATACTGGAAAGTGTCAGGTAGATTATGTAATGGTAAGACAGAGATTTAGGAACCAGGTTTTAAATTGTAAGACATTTCCAGGGGCAGATGTGGACTCTGACCACAATCTATTGGTTATGAACTGTAGATTAAAACTGAAGAAAATGCAAATAGGTGTGAATTTAAGGAGATGGGACCTGCATAAATTGCACGAACCAGAGGTTGTAGAGAGTTTCAGGGAGAGCATTAGGGAATGATTGACAAGAATGGGGGAAAGAAGTACAGTAGAAGAAGAATGGGTAGCTTTGAGAGATGAAATAGTGAAAGCAGCAGAGGATCAAGTAGGTAAAAAGACGAGGGCTAATTGAAATCCTTGGGTAACAGAAGAGATATTGAATTTATTTGATGAAAGGAGAAAATACAAAAATGCAGTAAATGAAGAAGGCAAAAAGGAATTCAAACGTCTAAAAAATGAGATCGACAGGAAGTGCAAAATGGCTAAGCAGGGTTGGCTAGAGGACAAATGTAAGGATGTAGAGGCATGTATCACTAGGGGTAAGATAGATACTGGCTACAGCAACATTAAAGAGACCTTTGGAGAAAAAAGAACCACTTGCATGAGTATCAAGACCTCAGATGGAAACCCAGTTCTAAGCAAAGAAGGGAAAGCAGGAAGGTGGAAGGCGTATATAGAGGGTCTATACAAGAGCGATGTTCTCGAGGACAATATTATGGAAATGGAAGGGGAGGTAAAAGAAGATGAAATGGGAGATTGATACTGCGTGAAGAGTCTGACAGAGCACTGAAAGACCTAAGTCGAAACAAGGCCCCAGGAGTAGATAACATTCCATTAGAACTACTAATAGCCTTGGGAGAGCCAGCCCTGACAAAACTCTACCGTTTGGTGAGCAAGATGTATGAGATAGGCGAAATACCCTCAGACTTCAAGAAGAATATAATAATTCCAATCCCAAAGAAAGCAGGTGCTGGCATATGTGAAAATTACCGAAATATCAGTTTAATAAGCCACGGCTGCAAAACACTAACACGAATTCTTTACAGACGAATGGAAAAACTGGTAGAAGCCGACCAGTTTGGATTCCGTAGAAATATTGGAACACGTGAGGCAATACTGACCCTACGACTTATCTTAGAGAATAGATTAAGGAAAGGCAAGCCTACGTTTCTAGCATTTGTGGACTTAGAGAAGACTTTTGACAATATTGACTGGAATACTGTCTTCCAAATTCTGAAGGTGGCAGGGGTAAAATACAGGAAGCGAAAGGCTATTTACAATTTGTACAGAAACCAGATGGCAGTTACAAGAGTCGAGGGGCATGAAAGGGAAGCAATGGTCGGGAAGGGAGTGAGAAAGGGTTGTAGCCTCTCCCCGATGTTATTCAATCTGTATATTGAGCAAGCAGTAAAGGAAACAAAAGAAAAATTCGGAGTAGGTATTAAAATCCATGGAGAAGAAATAAAATCTTTGAGGTTCGCTGATGACATTGTAATTCTGTCAGAGACAGCAAAGGACTTAGAAGAGCAGTTGAACGGAACGGACAGTGTCTTGAAAGGAGGATATAAGATGAACATCAACAAAAGCAAAACGAGGATAATGGAATGTAGTCGAATTAAATCGGGTGATGCTGCGGGAATTAGATTAGGAAATGAGACGCATAACGTAGTAAATGAGGTTTGCTATTTGGGGAGGAAAATATCTCACGATGGTCGAAGTAGAGAGGATATAAAATGTAGACTGACAATGACAAGGAAAGCGTTTCTGAAGAAGAGAAATTTGTTAACATCGAGTATAGATTTAAGTGTGAGGAAGTCGTTTCTGAAAGTATTTATATGGAGTGCATGGAAGTGAAACGTGGACAATAAATAGTTTGGACAAGAAGAGAATAGAAGCTTTCGAAATGTGGTGCTACGGAAGAATGCTGAAGATTAGGTGGGTAGATCACATAAATAATGAGGAGGTATTGAACAGAATTGGGGAGAAGAGAAATTTGTGGCACGACTAGAAGAAGGGATCGGTTGGCAGGACATGTTCTGAGGCATCAAATGATCACCAATTTAGTATTGGAAGGCAGCGTGGAGGGTAAAAATCGTAGAGGAAACCAAGAAATGAATGCACTAAGCAGATTCAGAAGGATGTAGGCTGCAGTAAGTACTGGGAGACGAAGAAGCTCGCACAGGATAGAGTAGCATGGATTGCTGCATCAAACCAGTCTCTGGACTGAAGACCACAACAACAACAACAGGTCGATGGTTCTCTCCACAAACGGCGTCACCGAGGTGAACGGTGGCTCTAGAAGTCCAGCTCGCCGCAGAGACAGGCAGGTGGAAGCAGTATTATTCCTGAGGAAGACTTGTGGTAGTAATCGAAGACATGTTGACAGCTGGGAACCACCAGCATCCCTCCACGGTTTTGTCTTCCTCAAGGTGACGAAATCTTTCAGCAGTGTAAATGTCCCTGTCTCGGAGCCAGAACCGTGATACAGTGATTTGAGGAGCATTGTAGTGAAATCACGTTGATGTCTCGGCTACCAAATTTGCCTGATGTAAATACTGTGGAACCTACGTGGGTTGCTGTCGGGCGCCATCACCGTCTACGCAAACCAGCGGTGCGTTATTTACACGAATTACATGACCTGCGTGTAGACATGTAATACCACATGCTTCCACAAATCTACCAGCAAGCTGTCGGATGCCTGAAATGCAGAATCAGTCATGTATTTCGTTCCAAAGACGGAAAAACGGGCTATTAAGCAGGTGGTCGTAGTGTTTTGGCTCATCAGTGTAACTGCACAAATTTTGTTACATTTTTGATAACCGGTTTCAGCCTATGTAAGGCATCTTCTGATCGAATAATGAATATTAAAAAAATAAAAATTATGTGTAACATACAAAGAATGTATCGGTCAGCAAAGTAAAGTAAATACACACATAAAAAAGGGTTTGCGTCACCTAGATTCCGAGAGTTCCGGAACCTGTACAGAAAATTGGAATACAGATCAACATAAACATCATTTCCCCCTTTTTATTGCTCATGAGAACCTCACATTGCATGTTGTACCACCATATAACGAGACCTTCAGGGGTGGTGGTCCAGATTTCTGTACACACCGCTACCTCTAACACCCAGTAGCACGTCCTCTTGCATGGATGCATGCCTGTATTCGTCGTGGCTTACTACCCACAAGTTCATCATGGAACTGTTGGTCCAGATTCTCCCACTCCTTAACGGCGATTCGGCGTAGATCCCTCAGGAAGGTTGGTGGGCCACATCGTCCATAAACAGCCCTTTTCAATCTATCCCAGGCATGTTCGATGCTCATGTCTGGAGAAAATGCTGGCCACTCTAGTCGAGCGATGTTGTTATCCTGAAAGAAGTCATTCACAAGATGTGCACGATTGGGGCGTGTATTGTCGTCCATGAAGACGAATGCCTCGCCAATATGCTGCTGATATGGTTGCACCATCGGTCGGAGGATGGCATTCACGTAACGTACAGACGTTACGGCTCTTTCCATGACCACCAGCGGCGTACGTCGGCCCCACATAGCGCCACCTCAAAACAGCAGGTAACCTCCACCTTGCAGCACTCGCTGGTCGATGTATCTAAGGCGTTCACCCTGACTGGGTTGCCTCCAAACACGTCTCCGATGACTGTCTGGTTGAAGGCATATGCGACACTTATCGGTGAAGAGAACGTGACGACAATCCTGAGTGGTCCATTCGACATGTTGTTGGGTCTATCCATACCGCGCTGCATGGTGTCATAGTTGCAAAGAGGGACCTCGCCATGGACGTCGGGAGTGACGTTGCGCATCATGCAGCCTATTGCGCACAGTCGTAACACGACGTCTTGTGGCTCCACGAAAAGCGTTATTCAACATGGTGGCGTTGCTCTCAGGGTTCCTCAGAGGCATAATACGTAGGCAGCGGTCATCCACTGCAGTAGTAGCCCTGGGGCAGCCTGAGCGAGGCATGTCATCGACAGTTCGTCTCTCTGTATCTCCTCCATGTCTGAACAACGTCGCTTTGGTCCACTCCGAGTCGCCTGGCTACTTCCCTTGTTGCGAGCCCTTCCTGGCACAAAATAACAAAGCGGACGCGATCGAACCGCGGTATTGACCGTCTAGGCATGGTTGAACTACAGACAACACGAGCCGTGTACCTCCTTCCTGGCGGAATGACTACAACTGGTCAGCTGTCGGACCCCCTCATGCATGGTTTTGTACATCTTTGGGCAGGTTTAGTGACATGTGTGAACAGTCAAAGGGACTATGTCTGTGATACAATATACACAGTCAACGTCTGTCTTGAGGAGTTCTGGGAACCGGGGTGATGCAAACCTTTTTTTGATATGTGTATAATAATTATGAAAGAATGTGTCCTCCGCTGCAGCTGAGTGGTTAGCGTAGATGGCTGCCATGTGGATGACTCCGGTTTCGATTCCCGGTCCTGCGAAGGATATTTCCTTCCTTGGAGGACTGGTAAGGGGTGCACTGAGCCTCGCGAAGCCAATTGAAGAGCTACTTGACTAAGAAGTAGCGACTCCACTGTCTGCGAAGTGTGCAAAAAGACCGAGAGAGCGAGTTGTTGACGAAGTGGCTTACCACACCGCATCTACATAAGACTGCAAGACAGGATGACACGACGGCCGGTAGGCAACCATTTGGCCTTCACACCTTGGCGAGGAGCTCGTTTGTTGATAATCGAATGCATCTCGTTACTTGAAAACTCGACGCACCATCTGTTTCGCGTCGTGAGCCCAACTACTAGCGGCACCCGGTTATGTAAATGTGAAAATACCCAAGGTGGCGCTCGCTTAGCGGAAAAAATGAAAAGCGAAGCGATGTGTAAGTACCGACTTGTACGTCTTTGTCCCAGGTAAAGTCATTAACGTTAGAAAACTAAGACAAACATTATTTAAAATGTTCAAATTTATACATGTGCAAAACCGGTTAAAATACACTGCTGGGCATGAAAATTGCTACACCACGAACATGATGTGCTACAGACGCGAAATTTAACCGACAGGAAGAAGATGCTGTGATATGCAAATGATTAGCTTTTCAAAGCATTCACACAAGGTTGGCGCCGGTGGCGACACCTACAACGTGCTGACTTGAGGAACGTTTCCAACAGATTTCTCATACACAAGCAGCAGTTGACCGGCGTTGCCTGGTGAAACGTTGTTCTGATGCCTCGTGTAATGAGGAGAAATGCGTACCATCACGTTTCCGACTTTGATAAAGGTCGGATGTAGTCTATCGCGATTGCGATTTATCTTATCGCGACATTGCTGCTCGCATTGGTCGAGATCCAATGACTGTTAGCACAATATGGAATCGGTGGGTTCAGGAGGGTAATACGGAACGCCGTGCTAGATCCCAACGGCCTCGAAACACTAGCAGTCGAGATGACAGGCATCTTATCCTCATGGCTGTATCGGATCGTGCAGCCACGTGTTGATCCCAGTCAACATAGGGGGACGTTTTCAAGACAACAACCATCTGCACCAACAGTTCGACGACGTTTGCAACAGCATGGACTATCAGCTCGGAGACCATGGCTGTGGTTACCCTTGACGCTGCATCACAGACAGGAGCGCCTGCTATGGTATACTCAACGACGAACCTGGGTGCACGAATGGCAAAACGACATTTTTTCGGATGAATCCAGGTTCTGTTTAGAGCATCACGATGGTCACATCCGTGTTTGGCGACATCGCTGTGAACACACATTGAAAGCTTGTATTCGTCATCGCCATACTGGCGTATCATTCGGCGTGATGGTATGGGGTGCCATTGGTTACACGTCTCGGTCACATCTTGTTCACATTGACGGCACTTTGAACAGTGGACGTCACATTTCAGATGTGTTACGATCCGTGGCTATACCCTTCATTCGATCCCTGCGAAACCTTACATTTCAGCAGGATAATGCACGACCGCATGTTGCAGGTCCTGTACGGGCCTTTCTGGATACAGAAAATGTTCGACTGCTGCCCTGGCCAGCACATTCTCCAGATCTCTCACCAATTGAAAACGTCTGGTCAATGGTGGCCGAGCAACTGTCTCTTCACAATACGCCAGTCACTACTAATGAACTGTGGTATCGTGTTGAGGCTGCATGGGCAGCTGTACCTGTACACACCATCCAAGGTCTGTTTGACTGATGCTCAGGCATATCAATGCCGTTATTACAGCTAGAGATGGTTGTTTTGGGTACTGATTTCTCAGGGTCTATGCACCCAAATTGCGTGGAAATATAATCACATGTCAGTTCTAGTATAATATATTTGTCCATTGAATACCCGTTTATCATCTGCATTTCTACTTGGTGTATCAAATTTAATGGCCAGTAGTGTATTTTTTCTAGTGTCTGCTACTGTCTTTAGATTATTAAAAGCATAATTATAGGAGACTTTCTGATGTCATATAGTAAAAGAAGAATACAATGTAATTAGTAATCCACTAAAATAATAATGCAGATAATAATGAAGTAAATATCATTGTAATTGCAGTGTCTTCGGAGCTTCGATGGGTTCAGTGAAGGCAGAGCTTCGCATAGTGCCGTAGTTACTGGGACTGGCAAAGCTCTTGTTCTGTGGCCATTAAACACGAAGCGGTGTCAGCCTCATCCCAATTTACAGCACGGCGAGAGCACACGTCAACACCCCAAGCGATACATTCTACAAGCGGAAGTACATCTTCAACCAGCTGTTATCGAAAGTGTAATAAAAGTAGTCATACCATCTATTTTATTCAGAGTATTAGAATATAAAGAACAGTGCGGTGCCCCTGACAGCATAATGCCGTCTTTTGGTTCTTGTGGTACTTACAATTGTTATATGGAGGCTACGTCCAAAGTTAATTTTGACGTTAATTAGGCCTCTCCTATAGATAAAAAAAACCGATTTTTGGGCTCTTAGGTGTTTCGTTTGCACGCACTTTTTTGACAACTACACTCCTGGAAATGGAAAAAAGAACACATTGACACCGGTGTGTCAGACCCACCATACTTGCTCCAGACACTGCGAGAGGGCTGTACAAGCAATGATCACACGCACGGCACAGCGGACACACCAGGAACCGCGGTGTTGGCCGTCGAATGGCGCTAGCTGCGCAGCATTTGTGCACCGCCGCCGTCAGTATCAGCCAGTTTGCCGTGGCATACGGAGCTCCATCGCAGTCTTTAACACTGGTAGCATGCCGCGACAGCGTGGACGTGAACGGTATGTGCAGTTGACGGACTTTGAGCGAGGGCGTATAGTGGGCATGCGGGAGGCCGGGTGGACGTACCGCCGAATTGCTCAACACGTCGGGCGTGAGGTCTCCACAGTACATCGATGTTGTCGCCAGTGGTCGGCGGAAGGTGCACGTGCCCGTCGACCTGGGACCGGACCGCAGCGACGCACGGATGCACGCCAAGACCGTAGGATCCTACGCAGTGCCGTAGGGGACCGCACCGCCACTTCCCAGCAAATTAGGGACACTGTTGCTCCTGGGGTATCGGCGAGGACCATTCGCAACCGTCTCCATGAAGCTGGGCTACGGTCCCGCACACCGTTAGGCCGTCTTCCGCTCACGCCCCAACATCGTGCAGCCCGCCTCCAGTGGTGTCGCGACAGGCGTGAATGGAGGGACGAATGGAGACGTGTCGTCTTCAGCGATGAGAGTCGCTTCTGCCTTGGTGCCAGTGATGGTCGTATCCGTGTTTGGCGCCGTGCAGGTGAGCGCCACAATCAGGACTGCATACGACCGAGGCACACAGGGCCAACACCCGGCATCATGGTGTGGGGAGCGATCTCCTACACTGGCCGTACACCACTGGTGATCGTCGAGGGGACACTGAATAGTGCACGGTACACCCAAACCGTCATCGAACCCATCGTTCTACCATTCCTAGACCGGCAAGGGAACTTGCTGTTCCAACAGGACAATGCACGTCCGCATGTATCCCGAGCCACCCAACGTGCTCTAGAAGGTGTAAGTCAACTACCCTGGCCAGCAAGATCTCCGGATCTGTCCCCCATTGAGCATGTTTGGGACTGGATGAAGCGTCGTCTCACGCGGTCTGCACGTCCAGCACGAACGCTGGTCCAACTGAGGCGCCAGGTGGAAATGGCATGGCAAGCCGTTCCACAGGACTACATCCAGCATCTCTACGATCGTCTCCATTGGAGAATAGCAGCCTGCATTGCTGCGAAAGGTGGATATACACTGTACTAGTGCCGACATTGTGCATGCTCTGTTGCCTGTGTCTATGTGCCTGTGGTTCTGTCAGTGTGATCATGTGATGTATCTGACCCCAGGAATGTGTCAATAAAGTTTCCCCTTCCTGGGACAATGAATTCACGGTGTTCTTATTTCAATTTCCAGGAGTGTATTATTGTACTTGCAAACTGCGATTATGGTTCCACATTAAGTGTAGAATATTTCAGAACAAATGAAAATTTGTGCTAGACTCGTACTCGAACCCGGATCTCACGCTTGTAACGAGCGTCGCCATAAAACCTTCGGCTATCTGAGCAACCTACCAGGAGTGGCTCAAATCTCCATTTCTCCTGATGACGAGAGAAAAAAGCGTCTCACCTGGTGTGTGAATAGCAGTAATATCATGAGAGCACAAGGGAGAATAGGAACCAGAACAAACGAAGAATTAGGGTGCTCCTGGAAGTGTGCTCGGACAGCTGAATTGGTTGAGGCGTCCAGTCGTGACAAGTGGGAAATCCCGGTTCGAGTCTGGCAAAAATCTCCATTTGTTCTGGGCTGTTTGCAGTACCATAACCGAAATTCGCGAGTTCATTTTTAACCGAACGCGGCTGTTGATCATCAACGCAGCGTCTCAGACACTGCACAGCAGCTTTTAGACAACTATTCAATCAATTGAGTTTACATTTTCTCACGTTACTAATTTACTTTGCTAGTTGCAACGCTACGAGCACCACCTCAAAATATTATGTTCTGAGATCTGTAGCGAAACTGTCACCATGAGCTCTCACTAGGAATTACTTTGTTCAGACTCACGTCCCGGTAATGTTGGCGCCAAAACATAACTAATAAAGTACAAGGTTTGAAGGCAATGTTGAGCAATGAAATTTGAGTATTCTCAATACAGTACTTATTATTTTACCAATAATTACGTTCAATTGATTAATTTTCTTTGCCTTAATCTTACAGCCATAATTTGGTAAAGAGTGCTGCTGTAACGACTCATTTCATTTTTACATTTTCAATTTTTGTGTACTTAAAAATTTATAATTCAATAATTTGAGGCTACAAAACAGTTATCGATATTTCATATTGTTAGTAGGTAACGAAAATAGTAGTATTTCTGTTCGGCAATACAATGTAAGGAGGTATCCACATTACATAAAAAATATTCATTTACGTTGTAGTTTGTATGGAAATCACATTTTTACTATTTGTGCATTTCCTACATTGATGGTCAGGACGTTGACATTTCGTGGTAATCAGTGTTCCATCACTCTTGAGTAACCTTTCCAATCCACTGTGTCACGTAGTATGTGAATAGTGAAATATCCCCAGTATAGATTATTTTCCTTGCTGTGATCAATCTATTCAGATGGCTCTAAGCACTATGGGACTAAGCATCTGAGGTCATCAGTCCCCTAGACTTAGAACTAACCTAAGGACATCACACACACGCATGCCCGAGGCAGGATTCGAACCTGCAACCGTAGCAGCAGCGCGGTTCCGGACTGAAGCGCCTAGAACCGCTCGGCCAAACCGGCCGGCGACCAAGCTATTCTTGTACACCTTTTTATCCAGTGAAGCGCAGCAGTTGCTAAGATTATGTATTCAAATTTGGTGGGACGGAGGTTGATATTTTTGTCCAACCATGCGGATTTGGGTTTTCACCGGTTTTCCTTAACAGTGAGCCGTGGCGGCTTTAATTTTGGCGGCATGGCCTTCCACTGGCGCCACTCACTACTGGCGATATAGATCGCGAGCTAAGATCTCTGGTCGAGGTGTGTGTGTTGGTGATTTGGCGGGGCCTGGAGAGTCAATTGGCTGCAGGGCACGTGGCTGGCAAGCTGTTGCCTTTGGGGGACTCCGGCTGTCAGCCGCGTGTCTCGAGAAGCCACGAAAGGCTAAAGCGGTCGGGGGCAAGTCTGGCCGGCTTGCTTAAGGTCTGGCAGCGGCGGGCTCCGGGAAGTGCAGTGGACGGCGCTTACAGCCTGGTCGACGAGTTCCCGGCCGACTATGCGAGCTTAAATTTTACGCCTCCTCGACGACCGCCTGTAAGGACTGGAGGCAATAACATCGTGGCTGGAATCCTGCAAGTCAGCGCTCCTTCACACCTGAGTGGAGTTAAGTGTTGCTTTCTCATTTCTGATTACCTGATATTGTAAGGCCGTACCTGCGTTGTATGTTATTGGAGATGTTGTATTCATGCGCTTACTAGTAGTTGAGTGCATGATCACTGATCAGTGTTATAACAACAATTTGTGTTCCAGGCCATATGGCGTACAAATGTACGAGGGTCACTTCAAAAGAAATGCACACTATTTTTTTTAAATCCATCTTTTATTCTACATGTTTGAAAGTTTTGCAGTGTGTAGATACATCCTTTAGGAACAATATTTTCATTTCTCCACATAATTTATATCCCTCCCAACTGCCTTACGCCATCTGTTCCAGCGCCTGTATACCCGCACGGTAAAATTCTGGACCAACCTGTTGGAGCCACTGTTTGGCAGCGTGCACAAGGGAGTCATCATCTTCAAACCTTGTTCCACGAAGAGAGTCATTCAGTTTCCCAAAGAGATGATAGTCACATGGGGCCAGGTCAGGACTGTAAGGCGGGTGTTTCAGTGTTGTCCTTCCGAGTTTCGTGATCGCTTCCATGGTTTTTTGACTGACATGTGGCCGTGCACTGTCGTGTAACAGGAAAACAAGCTGCTTTTGCCGATGTGCTCGAACACGATTTAGCCGAGCCTGACGTTTCTTCAGTGTCGTCACATATGCATCAGAATTTATGGTGGTTCCACTTAGAATGATGTCCACAAGCAAGAGCCCTTCGTAATCGAAAAAACACCGTAGCCATAACTTTTCCAGCAGAAGGTGTGGTTTTGAATTTTTTTTTCTTGGGTCAATTTACATGATGCCACTTCATTGATTGCCTCTTCTTCTCTGGTGAAAAATGATGGAGCCATGTTTCACCACTTGTCACAATTGTTCCAAGAAATTCATCTCCACCATTCTCGTACTGTTCCAAAAGTTCACTGCATACCGTTTTTCTTGTTTCTTTATGAGCCACTGTCAACATCCTGGGAACCCACCTGGCACAAACCTTTTTTAACGCCAACACTTTCAGTATTCTGTAAACACTTCCTTCCCCTATCCCAACGTAGCGTGACAGTTCGTTCACTGTGATGCGTCTGTCAGAAGTCACCAATTCGTTAACTCCCTGCACATTGTCTGGAGTGTGTGCAGTACGAGGCCTGCCGCTGCGAGGACAATCCTCAATATCGCCGTGCCCGCTTTCATCACGTAACCTGCCTGCCCACCGACTAACTGTACTGCGATCGACAGCAGCATCTCCGTACACCTTTTTCAACCTCTTGTGGATGTTTCCCACTGTCTAGTTTTCACAGCACAGGAATTCTATGACAGCACGTTGCTTCTGACGAACGTCAAGTGTAGCAGCTATCTTGAAGACATGTGACGGCGCCACGCACGGGAACAGGTTGAACTAAGTTTGAAAACAAGCGGGAAGGATGTATTTACACACTGCAAAACTTTCACACATGCAGAATGAAAACTGTATTTTTACAAAAATAGTGTGCATTTCTTTTGGAGTGACCCTTGTACTAGTATTCTCTACTATAAGTTCCATGAAGGGAATTAAACTGTCAGATAATCTGTGTGGGCGGCAAAGTAATCTTGGTAATTGTGTACGCTTGAGTTATTGCATTAGCAGACGCTGATACTTTCGCTTCTGATTAATAGTAAATTTAAGGAGTGTAAAACTTGCATCGGTAGCTGCTTGCGCCATTAGTTCACAGGCTCTACTCCTTAGGCATTCTTGTGTGCAGCCTAATTTCCTCAGATTGCTGTTCCCCTTTGGTGTGTGTTCGCAGCGTGTTTGCTTTTCACCATGTCGGCATCTTCGTCGTCGCACGACGTCCAGGTTGGCCGGCCGTCTGGTGCCCCTACAAGTGGCGTGGTGCCGGCTCAGGTTAAGTAAAGTTGATTGTTTGATGCGTGCCACGGCGGAGTGTCGCCAATTAATGGGAACCAGTAGTCTGCTCTAGTTGGTGAATTTAATAAGCTCAGGAGGTCTAAGGCGTGTCTGTGAAGCCCGAGGTTCCTCCTCATCATACCTCTTTAACTGCTCGCTTAAACCTTGCACGCTTATTACTACGTTACAGCACGTTAAGTTTAACACTTGTCACTTATTGAAACTTACCATTCTCCCCAGTCGTTAGCTAACTCTATTCAGTGTGAAACTCGGCTGCTCGTTCCTTGTTGGCTTTGATAGTCGTCTGCTGTAGCTCTCAGTTTACCGTAAATTTTGGGCAATTGCGTATTTATTACAGGTCATAGTCAATGTTTACTTGCAATGTACCAGTTGGGTTTTACATTTAAATTTTATATCTTCCCACTGTGCCTGTTTTGAGGGATTGCGTATTTTATTGCTTAAGGGATTTTTTTTTATTAAGGCTTGTAATTTGCTAGGCGGCCATCCAACAACTACAATCAGTGGCGTGACTTGTGACCTTTCCGATATTTGGGTGAACGTTATCCAATTACGTATTGGTCACCTAAGGTTGGAAAATGTCAGTACATGTAATGGCTATTACTGTAATTCATTTTCTTAATAAAATTGTTTGTTGAACCTGCTTACAGTCACGCCCAATTAGTGTGACCTTTCCTTGTTTTTGGAACTGTATACCTCAGGTTTCAATCCCTGCTCTTAATGATAAAATTGTTAAAATCTGTTTTTAATGAATTGAGCCTGTTCGAGTTTTAATTGTGAAAAATGCTGATTATTTTAACGAGTTTTTAAATTGTAATAATAATATTGTTGTTAAGTAATAAAGTGTAGTACATGAAACAACAAACGACGTAATATTTGGGTCCACCTTGCATGCGTTTTCCTTAAAGCTATCCCAAACCCTAGATGGTGGGATGAAGCTCAGGAGTGGTGGCGCCCATGGTGAGCCAGCTTGCAAACAGAGTTGTAATACTCACAGAAAATACATAAAATTCCTTGCAGACATGCTACAGTAAAACTAAACGCAGCTTAAGAATCATGGCAATGAGACGAGCAATTTTAAAAGTTAACCTTACTGAAAACACAATTAAAAATATATAATTGTTTGGAAATTTGTGGTAAGTTCCTACGGGACGAAACTGCTGAGGTCATCGATCCCTAGGCCTACACACTACTTATCTAACTGAAACTTACTTACGCTAATGACAACACCCACACACCCATGCCCGAGCGAGGACTCGAACCTCGGGGGGGGGGGGGGGGGGGGGGGGAGCCGCGCAATCCGTAGCAAGGCGCATTAGACCGCGCGGATATACGGCGCCGCTTTAGAATTGTTATAGTTTATAACATCTGGTGTAATGTGGAAAATAATTCGTGCAGTCGCAAATTTTCCTACATTGGTAGAAGAGAGTTCACGAACGACATACTCAAATTCCTGAACCGGTGGGAGTGGAGTGTGCGTTTGGTCACTTTTGTACATTTATCTCGAATGACTCGAAAACTACAGCCTCTAGCGAAAAGGTATCCCAGTGCAAAATTTAACTACATTCAATTTCCTACAAAAAAGATCCTGTTCATTTTTTTCTGTAGCACTAACAGTTTTCGCGTAGCGAGCAAGAAAATATGGAAATCTCGTGCGTGAAGTATGAAGGCCAGATATACGTGATAGAATTGAAGGTGGCAGAAAAGAACATCGGTATGTGCAGCTCATTCACTTTTTGACCGATGGTTGCCCTGTAAGTAAGTGTGTAGACTTGAGCAGTGGTCATCTGATCGAGTATTTAAATAAGCATGCACAACAGGTCTGGCAGTCTTTTGTCACTTGTTCATCAGTTTGGTAACATCTGAGAGGCAAGGTGGCCAGAGCGTTATGGGGCCTCAAACTTACAATTATTTTGAGGTTGGGGATTGAACACTTGTAAATGTTTCGGGAATTTGAATTCGATCAGCACGTACAATTTTGCAACTCGCTATTAGTGAGTGATTATTTTGTAACCACGGTGAACTTTATCGTTATTTAATTATTTATTAGCAGTTGTGAACTTTATTGAATTTTCTGCATTGAATGATTGAGTTGTGTAAACACCTCGTTCTGTATTAATGGTTCAAATGGCTCTGAGCACTATGCGACTTAACTTCTGAGGTCATCAGTCGCCTAGAACTTTGAACTAATTAAACCTAACTAACCTAAGGACATCACACACTTCCATGCTCGAGGCAGGATTCGAACCTGCGACCGCAGCGGTCGCTCTGCTCCAGACTGTAGCGCCTAGAACGGCACGGCCATCGTTCTGCATTATTCGTCCTAATATTGATGATGGTGAACTTTAGATTTTGTTGTAAGTGTTGGTGATGTTTCACGCTATCGTTCTTTTAAAGAGTTTGCCACTGGTTCTTCGGGAATTAATGTGCAGCTTTATGCACTTATTCCGCACTAGCTAGTGTCTATAAAAGCTCCGCTTGCAACACGTAACTATGTTTTGCTTTGCTACTTAGAATGTTGTTCAGCTGACGTATTTTTTTATGAGGTCGGCATTGACAAATAATAGCGTGTTAATTTAAAATAAACTCGTGGTTAAAATTCTAAACAACCTGGTTTAGACAACTTCACTATCAAACGGTTCAAATGGCTCTGAGCACCATGGGACTTAACATCTGAGGTCATTAGTCCCCCAGAACTTAGAACTACTTAGACCTAACCAACCTAAGGACATCACACACATCCATGCCCGAAGCAGGATTCGAATCTGCGACCGAAGCGGTCGCGCGGTTCCAGACTGAAGCGCCTAGAACCGCTCGGCCACACAGGCCGGCAACTTCATTATCCATGCGACCTTTTCATATCTTTATCTGTCTTTTCAATTGTTTATTTATTGCTAACGTTTTTCTTTTCGCTAATGTCTATAGTAGTCAAAAAGGATTAAGGAGTAAATTTGTGTAGGATTTGGGCTTGAAGTGACGGTGCACAATCAGCACCTCCAGATTTCAAGAAGCCATGCAAAAAATATATTAGATAGTGCATGACACAGAAAAACCAAAATCCTTCCCCGTTCCAACATGACAGGGACTGCCACAGATCTGTATGATTTCCCATGCTTTATCGCTTAGTAATATACGTATTTACGTAACCTGTGTGCAACAGATACAGTTCTAGATTTCTTTGTGATAAGCTTCATTATGAAAACTACAGTACCTTCCCTTCCGAATACAATCCAGTTATTTCAATTGTTTTGTGACCGGGGCCTACTAAATCTGTAAGTCAACTATGCTGCACTTGTAGAGACATTAGCAGCTGAATTTTGGCAGTGTGCAGCCGGCACCCACTTTGCAAATGAATAACATTTAAAGTTCAAGTGGAATAAAGAAGTGAAGTAGAACAAAGCTAGCCTGTGAAGTTCCCAATTTGTTGTTTGTTGCTCCTCGTAAAATAAGCTTTTTGTCATCAATATATGCATCAATTTGGCTTGACCTGCTGACATTATCGGTTCTTTTTTGTGTTTTACAAAGTTTCTCTGCTGCTCCAGTAACTTGAAACAGGAAGGATATCTTCTCCTTCAGATGTACAATGCTACCTGCTAGTTTCTGTTATGTTACTGGTTTGCTTCCTTCCTTGAATAACAATTTTCAAGGAAGTATTCGGTATGTGAAATAGCTCTTCCTGTTGACATTCGTATTCACTGGATGTGCGAGGGAGTGGCGGACAAAACATTACGCAGGATCGGCGTTTGAATCAGGTTTCATTGCGCAAGGTTTGCGTTTCCAGAGTCCCTTGAAAGACTATACTTCGGCAAGATTAATGTGGATTCCGTCAGTTGTTGAACAACGAATAATTAATTCTCTCTCTCTCTTTACTGTAGGGGATGATGTACTGCTATATTTCAATTTCTGATCGGTGTATATTATATATGTCTATGTATGTCTATTATATGTATGTCTGTTATATAGAGTCCTTCCTTTTTCTCCGACGTACGCTAAAAGCTTGCTTAGCACTCATAAAATGTCTCTTGCGTATAAATATTACTTGTAATGAATTCGTGATGAGTGACAAATGGGTCCTGGCAGATTAAAACTGTGTGTCGGACCGAGACTCGAACTCGAGTCTCGATCCGGCAAACAGTTTTAATCTGCCAGGAAGTTTCATATCAGCGCACACTCCGCTGCAGAGTGAAAATTTCATTCGGGAAACATCCCCTAGGCTGTGGCTGAGCCATGTCTCCGCAATATCCTTTCTTCCAGAAGTGCTAGTTCTGCAAGGTATGCAGGAGAGCTTCTGCGAAGTTTGGAAGGTAGGAGACGAGGTACTGGCGGAATCGAAGGTGTGACGACGGGTCGTGAGTCGTGCTTGGGTAGCTCAGTGGTTAGAGCACTTACCCGCGAAAGGCAAAGGTCCCGAGTTCGAGTCTCGGTCCGGTACACAGTTTTAATCTGCCAGGAAGTTCCATATCAGCGCACACTCCTCTGCAGAGTGAAAATTTCATTCTGGGGTCGTATCTGGCTATAGGTATGCATCTGAAGTGTCGTATGTAATACTGCCGAAGTGTTACACAGGGTTTGGTAATCGGGGCGATAAGTGGGTAAATAAGTGCTGAATGACTACTTAACAGTTATTAATTTAAAAAAAAACTGCAATTTCAGATAGCGAAAATTTAAACAGATTCATACAACAACTAATGATATATCCGAAAAATACTGGGTAGCCGCCTTCACTTCTTATACATGAACGTTTATCCGTAGCTTGTAGGTAGCCATATATAAGTGGCTCTTGTTGACCGGCCACTAAAACATTATACACATTGAATTCTCTGCTCATCTGAAAAATACGTTACATTAGACTTTGGTCAAGACATAATCTTACGGTCCCAATGTGTAACGTCCTCTCAGGCACGTGATATACACAACATTTTGAAACATTACTCCGAGCTCGGAGTCAAAACTTAAACATCCACGCCAGTAAGAGAACTTAAAATACTCCTCATAACATAACAAATACGAGAGGTATAACAGTCCTTCAGCCCGAGTGAGATACATTTAATTAATACTAAAGATTGCTCATCACACATGCTTAAAATAAGTACTTGAACTAACCACCTATAAGAGGTTTATTACATTTCTTGCCCACCTTCGTGATCTAAAATTTGAAGTCAGTTTAACACATTAGGCACAAGGGTAAGCTCTTGTGTAGTATACAACACCTTACAATTGGGCGATGTACTATTTACTAACGACCCGCGTGGTGATGACAATTTCCATCACATCACTGGCCACAGTGCATCCCTAACTGCGTTCACTCCAGACTGGCGCAACTCAGTACGGTCTAAATCTCTTTTACAGGCAACATCAGAAGAGTGGAAACAATCTTGGTGCCACTCAGACAAATCCAAGTGTGAGACGTGAGAAGAGCGGACACGCCTGAAAATCAGTCTTCGATTAAGAAATTATATGACGAAGACAGCCAGAAAGTACCGGTAGCATTCCAAAGAGTAGTGCAGTCCAATGCAGCTATGCGTCAAGTAGTCCCTCCTGGAAATTCGATTACAGTCCAATAGCTGTACCTAGGTTAACATCGAGAAGCTTGGTTCCAGACATTCACCGTGTAGCGCGCTACGCCGAACTCCAGGGCAAGTGAAGGCAAACCGCTCAGCAGGTACCGTCCCCAGTGACACCATTACGCCGCCTCCTTTTGCTCTCAGCAGAACTACAGCCCGGCTAGCAGTCACTAGCTGCTTCCAACAGTCAGTTCTCCCAGGGAAACTTCCCGTTCGGAGGCTCGCACTGGACTTCACTTGCGGCAGTTCTGAACTCCCTCCATGGCTTCGCCACACAGGGGGGCCGCCTCTCGGAGCAAAGATTGCAAGCAGCTCACCATAATCGAAAATGTGCCGCAAAGCGGCACGAAGGCCGGTGCAAATAAAACACTAGGTTCCCATGTATGAAGTCTTCACGGGTTGTCAGCCGAGTGGCGTTGGCTGACGACCCGTAAAGACTTCATATATGAAATTCGCCGAGAAAGCCTGCACTCACGTCCGCTACACATGTTCTGGCAATTTGAACGCAGTGCAGTATGAAATCTCATTTCCTAATATAATTCCCTCAATGTCGCCTGATTTTATTCGACTACGTGCAATAGATAATCCTCCATGCACACTTCAACGGGTGTAGTACTTCACACGGCGTGGCGCGCCTTAAAAATTGCATCAGATCCACTCCTCTTCACAGGTTACCGCACTTTGTGCCACCAGATCTTCTAGGACAGGATACCCTTCTCAAGGAATGTTAACTACAAGGAATATTAAATAAAATTCCTCTGGGGGCCTACACTTACAACGAGCCGATTAAAATACAGGCAGCCATCTACACTAATGGCCATTAAAATTGCTACACCACGAAGATGACGTGCTACAGACGAGAAATTTAACCGACAGGCATAAGATGCTGTGATATGCAAATGATTAGCTTGACAGAGCATTCACACAAGGTTGACGCCGGTGGCGACACCTACAACGTGCTGACATGAGGAAAGTTTCCAACCGATTTCTCATACACATACAACAGTTGACCGGCGTTGCCTGGTGAAACGTTGATGTGATGCCTCGCGTAAGGAGGAGAAATGCGTACCATCACGTTTCCGACTTTGATAGAGGTCGGATTGTAGCCTATCGCGATTGCGGTTTATCGTATCGCGACAACGCTGCTCGCGTTGGTCGAGATCCAATGACTGTTAGCAGAATATGAAATCGGTGGGTTCAGGAGGGTAATACGGAACGCCTTGCCGGACCCCAACGGCCTCGTTTCATTAGCAGTCGAGATGACAGGCATCTTATCCGCATGGCTGTAACGGATCGTGCAGCCACGTCTCGATCCCTGAGTCAACAGATGGGGATGTTTCCAAGACAACAACCATCTGCACGAACAGTTCGACGACGTTTGCAGCAGCATGGACTATCAGCTCGGAGACCATGGCTGCTGTTACCCTTGACGCTATATCACCGACAGGAGCGCCTGCGATGGTATACTCAACGACGAACCTGTATGTGCGAATGGCAAAACGTAATTTTTTCGGATGAATCCAGATTCTGTTTACAGCATCATGATGGTCGCATCCGTGTTTGGCGACATCGCTGTGAACGCACATTGCAAGCGTGTATTCGTCATCGCCATACTGTCGTAACACCCGACGTGATGGTATGGGGTGCCATTGGTTACACGTCTCGGTCACCTCTTGTTGGCATTGACGGCACTTTGAACAGTGGACGTTACATTTCAGATGTGTTACGACCAGTGGCTCTACCCTTCACTCGATACCTGCGAAACCCTACATTTCAGCAGGATAATGCACGACCGCATGTTGCAGGTCCTGTACGGGCCTTTATGGATACAGAAAATGTTCGACTGCTGCCCTGGCCAGCACATTCTCCAGATCTCTCACCAATTGAAAACTTCTGGTCAATGGTGGCCGAGCAACTGGCTCGTCACAATACGTCAGTCACTACTCTTGGTGAACTGTGGTATCGTGTTGAAGCTGCTTGGGCAGCTGTATCTGTACACGCCACCCAAGTTCTGTTTGAGTCAATGCCCAGGTGTATCAAGGCCGTTATTACGGTCAGAGGTGGTTGTTCTGGGTACTGATTTCTCAGGATCTATGCACCCAAATTGCGTGAAAATGTAATCACATGTCAGTTCTAGTATAATATATTTGTCCGATGAATACCCACTTATTATCTGCATTTCTTCTTTGTGTAGCAATTTTAATGGCGCGTAGTGTATTGTATTAGCAGAATCGCTACAAACAATGGAGTCACTTCTTATCTCCTCTAGGAACCGTGTGTGTAGCAGATGGCAGTCATTGTGGTTACTAACAAGTGGTAGTAATTTTTCGACTTATTTAACGTATCGCAATACAGACTGAACTGCAACTAGCACACGTGAATTGCTTAATTTTTCAAAATAAGTAGAACTAAACAGCTACTTCTATAAATCAATATATAAATTTTCAATCCATTCAAGGGCTGCCTCTGTAATTTGAACTATTTGAATTCGAAGTCTCAAAAACGGCCCAACCCAGAGCCTATAAAAAAAATAGGGTAAAATAAAATAAAAATTTCTGTTCCAATCACAAATTTGGGTTTATGATGTTGTTTTTGTTTTGGTCTTCAGACCAGAGACTGGTTTGATGCAGCTCTCCATGCTACCCTCTACCCTATCCTGTACAAGCTTCTTCATCTCCTAGTACCTACTGCAACCTACATCCTTCTGAATCTGCTTTATGTATTCATCTCTTGGCCTCCCTCTACGAGTTTTACCCTCTACGCTGCCCTCCAATACTAAATTGGCGATCCCTTGATGCTTCAGAACATGTCCTACCAACCGATCTCTTCTTCTAATCAAGTTGTGCCACGAATTTCTCTTCTCCCTAATTGTATTTATATTTCCTCATTAATTATGTGATCTACCCATCTAATCTTCACCATTCTTCTGTAGCACCACATTTCTAAAGCTTCTATTCTCTTCTTGTCCAAACTATTTATCGTCCACATTTCACTTCCATATATGGCCACACTCCATGTAAATACTTTCAGAAACGACTTCCTGACACTTAAATCTATACTTAACAAATTCCTCTTCTTCAAAAACGCTCTCCTTGCCATTGCCAGTCTACATTTTATATCCTCTCTACTGCGACCATCATCAGTTATTTTGCTCCCCAAATAGCAAAATTCATTTACTACTTTAAGCGTCTCATTTCCTAATCTAATACCCTCAGTATCGCCCGATTTAATTCGACTACATTCCATTATCCTCGTTTTGCTTTCGTTGATGGTCATCTTATATCCTCCTTTCAAGACACCGTCCATTCCGTTCAGCTGCTCTTCCAGGTCCTTTGCTGTCTCTGACAGAATTACAATGTCATCGGCGAACCTCAAAGTTTTTATTTGTTCTCCGTGGATTTTAATTCCTATTCCGAACTTTTCTTTTGTTTTCTTTACTGCTTGCTCAATATACAGATTGAATAACATCGGGGATAGGTTACAACCCTGCCTCACTCCCTTCCCAACCTCTGCTTCCCTTTCATGCCCCTCGACTCTTATATCTGCCATCTGGTTTCTGTACAAATTGTAAATAGCCTTTCGCTGCCTGTATTTCACCCCTGCCACTTTCAGAATTTGAAAGAGAGTATTCCAGTCAACATTGTCAAAAGCTTGGGTTTATGATACAATGACGAAATCAGTGCTAGGTGGCACGGGGCTCTCCACCCTGTTATTAAAAAAAATAGACTGTTCCTGTACTTATGCACTAAAAGTTCTTTTCTCAGTGCATCTGCTCCGTACCTCACTGAACTGATAAGTGCCTTTCAGCGATCCGACACAGGCGTGCGGCTCTGCACCAGTTTAAATGCCGCCCAGCAGCATTCAACCGCACAGCCTTTGGAGTCGCGAGAGCGAAGGCTCGACGCGTAACTGAGGAGGGCGAGAAAAGATCATGGTAAGCGTCCCTGGACTCCATCAACCGTTCCACTTGTTCTGCAAAAATACTGGAAGCCGTCCGGAGAATTTCCGGTAAACAGACAACGCCCAGAGACATTGTTCAGAGCCTGCAGAGCATTATGCAAAAACTACTTCCAATGCAATCCAGGATCTGGAGTTTTGTCTTAACCGTGCAACTATAGAGACGGGCAAGATGGACTTCAGATCCACCATTTCTGAGTCGTACAACCCACCTTTCTCCATGTGGATTCGGTCTTGTCTGAGACTCGTGTCACTGCACCCAGTCACTAGCAAATCCGGTACTGCATGCTTCTACATCTACCTACAGTGGCAAAGGAAATCCTTCTCTTATATTTTAATCTTGTGTGGCAGACAAGACACTTCCTCAGTTCGTGGAGAGGGGCAATTTTGGAACCTCTCCTCAAAACAGTAGTAATCGTGTTATTGCCTAAACGAACTGTAAGGGAAAGACACTGGAGTCAATGGTTAACTGTTGCCTGGTCTGGTTGTTAGAGAGCAGGCAACTCTAGCCGCTCTCAGAGTGGACTCTGGAGATTTAGATCCACTGTCGACAACCTGATCTTGCTAGAGGCGGCTATTCAGCAGGCTTTCCTACATATAAATCACTGTATCGGCATTTTCTTCGATATCAGTAAGGCGTACGATACTGCTTGGAGACATAGTATTCTTGCGTAATTGCATCAAAGGGTCTTTCGTGGCCACCTCTCCATCTTCATACAGACTTTCCTGTCTCAGCGGTTTTTTAAGACCCGAAGTGGTGATAAGCAGTCATATCGTTTTGAGCAGGAGAACGGTGTCCCTCAGGGTAGCGTTTTAAGTGTTACCCTCTTTACCATAGCCTTAAACAGTATGACGTCTACAATTAGGCGTCCTGTATTCGGAGTCCTGCACAGTACTCCCTATTTGTGGACGATTTTTCCGTTTTCTGTTCCTCCTCCAGTTTTACAACAGCGAATCGTCAGTTGCAACTTACTGTGCGGAAGTTAGAGGAGTGGGCTGCAAAGACGGGTTTTTACTTTTCCGCAAATAAGTGTGTGTGTGTGTTTGTATTTGTATGTTCATTTTAATCGTGTTTGTCATTTGCCTGCCTTGCATATGAGGCACACCATGCTACATTTTAGAGACTCGGTGAGGTCCCTGTGTCTCATTGTTTACTCGAAATTGCCACAACTGAGAGACCTGAAAGCCAGAGCCTTGAAGGCACTGAAAATCATAAAGTGCCTTAGCCATACGTCTTGGGCAGCGTCTGCTCCAGTTTTATAGGGCTTTCGTGCGTTCGCGGCTAGACTACAGATGCAAGGTGTATGGATCGGCGAAGCCTTCTTGTTTGAAGATAATTGACGCTGCCCACCATAAGGGGATTGGGCTGGCCACGGGTGCTTATAGGAGCAGCCCCATACCCAGTCTCTGTGCTAAGGGTGGTGAACTGCCACTTAACAGTCTGACGGCAAATCCTCACGGTGCGTAGGGCACGTAAGTTCCTCGCAGCTCCGAATTCACCCGCATACCATACTGTTGCTCGTGCCCCTCTGGAACGCATTTACTCCCATCACCCACGAATAACAAGACCATTTGGGATCCGCGTGCGGCCTGTACTGGAATCACTTGGAGTGGAGCAAGTACAACCTCAAATCCATTGTTTTAACCGTCTGTTACCCTAGTTACAGCAGAGGCCCAGGGTCATTTTAGATTTAGTGCAGTACAGGAGAAATTGAACTCGAGCTTCTAATGCGATATTTTCTGACATTTTTATGAGCACCACAACCGTGTAGCCGTCTTTAGGGTTGGGTCTAAAAAGGTGGGACTCCGTTGGTTGCTCTGTCGTTTTCCCGGCTCTTGTCCTGAAGGTCCGACAGTATCAAGACTTTTGTCTTAGACGCAGAATGACATGCGGACTTGAAGGCACTGGAGCAGATGAGACGTTCTTCCAGTGCTAAATTTCTTGTCTGTTCCTATTCTCTGAGAGCCCTCCACTCCAGAATATCCGTGATGTCCTGCTCCAACTACAATGACTAGGAAAGAAAGTGTCTTTCTGCTGTGCACCAGAGCAGATGGGTATTGCACGAAACGAAATGACGGATCTAGCAGCCAAGGAGGCCTCTCGTAATCCTCATTTATTTCAGTGTGCTATCCCCCTGCGTGCTAGAGCCTCGCTGTTGAGATCCAGAGCCGTGCGTCGGTCTGAAGATGAGTGGCTGGAAGTGACCGGCAACAAGCTCCGTCTAGTGAAGCCCACAACGCAGCCATGACGCACCTCCTCCCAGCCACGCTGACGGGATGAAGTCCTCCTTATTAGTCTTCGCACAGGCCACAGCCCTATGACGCATTGCTTGTTCCTCCAGTGAGAGGACTCTCCAATGTGTGGTGCTTGTGGCGTACAAATCACCGTGCACCACATTTTATTGGACTGTGCTTTATTTTACGACCAGCGGGCCGCGGCGGATTCGCTGACGCATCTGCCCTCTATTTCAAGTAACGTTCAAACGAATGTGGCTCGAGTTTTAAAGTTTTTTGAGCTATCCAATATTTTTCCCGCGATTTTAGGGAGATGGTTTTAATGTGTTAACAGGGTGACTGAATCACTCATGTTTTTTTGTAAATGATCAGCCAGTGACATTTACCTGTGCTTTTCTTTTAGCTCTTTTGTCGTTTTATTTGTGTTTCAATCCCGTGGGAGTGAGAGAATGAGGGTTTGCGACAGTTTTAGAGACTTTATTTATCCACATGCGTTTGTTTTAATGAGTGTAAGGGCGCTGTGTTCAATTTGTAAAAAGTCATTCGTGGCAGAATGCTCACAGCAAAGCCGATTCTGTTTTATCAGTGTTAATTCGGTAGTCTTTTTCGTGCTGCCCCTATCCGCGTACTCACGAAGTCTTTCCACTCATGCCGGCCGCTGGGGCCGAGCGGTTCTAGGCGCTTCAGACCGGAATCGCGCTGCTACTACGGTCGCAGGTTCGAATCCTGCCTCGGGCATGGACGAGTGTGATGTCCTTAGGTTAGTTAGGTTTAAGTAGTTCTAAGTCTAGGGGACTGATGATCTCAGATGTTAAGTCCCATAGTGCTTAGAGCCATTTGAACCATTTCTCCACTCATGGCTGTTTACCATATCTTGCGATTCGAATGCTGACATTCATCTTTGTTAAGCTGCATCAGAACTCCCTCTAGGAACTGGAATAGTTATCGTTTTCTTTTTTCGTATTCTGTGTTTTTCCATGTACTTGTGGCTTGGTCCACAGCAAGCCAGCTGATCACTTGTGTAGTCCGAAATTGTGAATTGGCTAGTTACCATCTGTTGGTATCGAGACTGCCTGTTGGTTGTTTTTGGGGAAGGAGACCAGACAGCGTGGTCATTGGTCTCATCGGATTAGGGAAGGATGGGGAAGGAAGTCGGCCGTGCCCTTTCAGAGGAACCATCCCGGCATTTGCCTGAAGCCACTTAGGGAAATCACGAGAGACTGCCTGTAATTTCAGTGTGTTTACTAGAATATTTCTGCCAATAATAAAATCCGGTGCAGTAAAAATTATTTATTGCGAAAGAAGAAAGCACTACCCGGTTTCAGGACATACGTCCCATCTTCAGGTGCTTATTAAAATGTGATTCGACGAAGGATGCATAACTAAGGTTAAGATCCTTTGTGGACTCATTTTAATTGCACCTGAACATGGAACATATGTGCTAAAAGCGGGTAGTGCTTTCCTTCTAGGAATAATGAAGAAAGAAGGAAGATTGGATGTAGCGTCCCACCGACATCGAGGTCATCATAGACGAAGCACAAACTCGGATTGTATCAAAGATAGTGAAGGAAAGCGGCCGTACCCTTTTAAAGAAACCATCCTGGCATTTGCCTGGACCGATTTAGGGGAATCACGGAAACGTAAATGTGGATGGTCGGGCACGGGTTTGAATCGACGTTCTCCCGAATGCGAGTCCAGTGTGCTAACCACTGCGCCACCTCGCTCGGTTTTATCAACTGCGTATTATGCATTATGCCTATTATGTAAATATTGATTTCTTGATCTTTTTTCCCTATGTTTATTTTGTTACGTTTATATGTCTTTGAATTACTCATGCATACAAATATGTGTATTTTTAAAAAAGCACAGTCTGTGTCCTGGTAAATAATAATATATCATTGACAAGGAATAACAGTTGTGCATGTCCCGTCAGGACAAGTGTTAGAATATTTCTGCTTTTAGCTGTCTGTTACTGGTTTGTGGTCTCCACTTGTTCTCTTCATTAACCAATTAATGTTATTCAGCAATCTTTGCAATACGTGAAGAAGAATCCGATCTCTTCACGATTCAGAGACCAGCAGATCATCAGGTGAGGTTCTTCATCTGATGTTAGGGAAGACGGTAACAGGCAGAACTAATTTATTTCTTTCATTTTGATCCCTCCGAAGCCAAAAGAAACGAGCAGGTTACAAAGTCAGGGTAGGCTCACCTGCTACACCTTGTTGCAAAGTGTTTGACGGCCTGATGTTTACCCCATCGGCAGTGGTTTTCTGCACAGATGGCATGGCCTGTATGAATCCTTATTATTTTCCGAGAACGTCGTGGTAATTCCAGGCCACCTGCTCTTTTGCCAGGTCTTATGAGGATCTGATAGCCCTGGTGGCCAGTATCATTCCACGCTTCTGACCACTTCCCGCCAACGCTGAAATCCATTGCTTGCAGCGATTCTGCTAATATGGTTGGTGACTAGCTAGATTTTCATCGGTTCATTCTAAGTCCAGCCACATCAGAGTGGGTTGGAGGCTGAGGACTTTTACACTACTGGTCATTAAAATAGCTACACCAAGAAGAAATGCAGATGATAAACGGGTATTCATTGGACAAATTATTGTATCGAAATGACATGTGATTACATTTTCACGCAATTTGGATGCATAGATCCTGAGAAATCAGTACCCAGAACAAACACCTCTGGCCAAAATAACGGCCTTGATACGCCTGGGCATTGAGTCATACAGAGCTTGGATGGCGTGTACAGGTACAGCTGCCCATACAGCTTCAACACGATACCACAGTTCATCAAGAGTATTGACTGGCGTATTGTGACCTGCCAGTTGCACGGCCACCATTGACCAGATGTTTTCAATTGGTGAGAGATCTGGAGAATGTGCTGGCCAGGGCAGCTGTAGAACATTTTCTGTATCCAGAAAGGCCCGTACAGGACCTGCAACATGCGGTCGTGCATTATCCTGCTGAAATGTAGGGTTTCGCAGGTATCGACTGAAGGGTAGAGCACGGGTCGTAACACATCTGAAATGTAACGTCCACTGTTCAAAGTACCGTCAATGAGAACAAGAGGTGACCGAGACGTGTAACCAATGGCACCCCATACCATCACGCCGGGTGATACGCCAGTATGGCGATGACGAATACACGCTTGCAATGTGCGTTCACCGCGAAGTCGCCAAACACGGATGCGACTATCGTGATGCTGTAAACAGAACCTGGATTCATCCGAAAAAACGACGTTACCCATTCGTGCACCAGGTTCGTCGTTGAGTACACCATCGCAGGCGCTCCTGTGTGAATGCTCTGAAAAGCTTATCATTTGCGTATCTCAGAATCTTCTTCCTGTCGGCTAAATTTCGCGTCTGTTGCACGTCATCTTCGTGATGTAGCAATTTTAATGGCCAGTAATGTAATCAATTTTTCATATTTCTTGTAAAGTGCATTCTATCTTTGAAGATCTGGTGGCGCAATGTGGCTTAAGGTGGTAACCAGTGAAGGAAAGTGGATCTGATGCAACGTGTTATTGTTCTCATTTCTGCATTTAGCTGAACATCGATTTTTCTCACGTGTGAACAATTAAGCCACATGCCTATGGAAGAATATCCCAGTGTTTTAGCTCTTGGACACCATGAAGAACCACTCACCTTCTACAAGAAGTTGTTGCGCGATCTCAGCTTTGATCTGTTGTTTCCTGTTTGTTTCTTGCAGGACAAGATTCTACCAAGAGTTACTCACAGATATTTTAGGAATTCTTCGTGCTGCAGGACTTCACCATCAAAGGCGACGTGCAGCTTTGCTCTGGCCACTCTATTGCTAAAATGACAGCCTGCCGATGTGGCCGAGCGGTTCTAGGCTCTTCAGTCTGGAACTGCGCCTCCGCTATGGTCGCAGGTTCGAAACCTGCCTCGGGCATGGACGTGTGTGATGTCCTTAGGTTGGTTAGGTTTAAGTAGTTTTGAGTTCTAGGGGACTGATGACCACCGAACTTAAGTCCCATAGTCCTCAGAGCCATTTGAACCATTTTGCTAAAACGACAGCAGCAAACTCCGGTCTTCGTAGTTGTTGTTGTTGTTGTGGTCTTCAGTCCTGAGACTGGTTTGATGCCGCCCTCCATGCTACTCTATCCTGTGCAAGCTTCATCATCTCCCAGTACCTACTGCAACCTACATCCTTCTGAATCTGCTTGGTGTATTGATCTCTTGGTCTTCCTCTACGATTTTTACCCTCCACGCAGCCCTCCAGTGCTAAATTTGTGATCCCTTGATGCCTCAAAACATGTCCTACCAACCGATCCCTTCTTCTAGTCAAGTTGTGCCACAAACTTCTCTTCTCCCCAATCCTATTCAATACCTCCTCATTAGTTACGTGATCTACCCACCTTATCTTCAGCATTCTTCTGTAGCACCACATTTCGAAAGCTTCTATTCTCTTCTTGTCCAAACTGGTTATCGTCCATGTTTCACTTCCATACATGGCTACACTCCATACAAATATTTTTAGAAACGACTTCCTGACACTTAAATCTATACTCGATGTTAACAAATTTCTCTTCTTCAGAAACGATTTCCTTGCCATTGCCAGTCTACATTTTATATCCTCTCTACTTCGACCATCATCAGTTATTTTACTCCCTAAATAGCAAAACTCCTTTACTACTTTAAGTGTCTCATTTCCTAATCTAATCCCCTCACCATCACCCGATTTAATTTGACTACATTCCATTATCCTCGTTTTGCTTTTGTTGATATTCATCTTATATCCTCCTTTCAAGACACTGTCCATTCCGTTCAACTGCTCTTCCAAGTCCTTTGCTGTCTCTGACAGAATTACAATGTCATCGGCGAACCTCAAAGTTTTTACTTCTTCTCCATGAATTTTAATACCTACTCCGAATTTTTCCTTTTTTTCCTTTACTGCTTGCTCAATATACAGATTGAATAACATCGGGGAGAGGCTACAACCCTGTCTCACTCCTTTCCCAACCACTGCCTCCCTTTCATGCCCCTCGACTCGACTCTTATAACTGCCATCTGGTTTCTGTACAAATTGTAAATAGCCTTTCGCTCCCTTATTTTACCCCTGCCACCTTCAGAATTTGAAAGAGAGTATTCCAGTTAACGTTGTCAAAAGCTTTCTCTAAGTCTACAAATGCTAGAAACGTAGGTTTGCCTTTTCTTAATCTTTCTTCTAAGATAAGTCGTAAGGTTAGTATTGCCTCACGTGTTCCAACATTTCTACGGAATCCAAACTGATCTTCCCCGAGGTCCGCTTCTACTAGTTTTTCCATTCGTCTGTAAAGAATTCGCGTTAGTATTTTGCAGCTGTGACTTATTAAACTGATTGTTCGGTAATTCTCACATCTGTCAACACCTGCTTTCTTTGGGATTGGAATTATTATATTCTTCTTGAAGTCTGAGGGTATTTCGCCTGTCTCATACATCTTGCTCACCAGATGGTAGAGTTTTGTTATGACTGGCTCTCCCAAGGCCATCAGTAGTTCTAATGGAATGTTGTCTACTCCCGGGGCCTTGTTTCGACTCAGGTCTTTCAGTGCTCTGTCAAACTCTTCACGCAGTATCTTATCTCCCATTTCATCTTCATCTACATCCTCTTCCATTTCCATAATATTGTCCTCAAGTACATCGCCCTTGCTTTGCTTAGAACTGGGTTTCCATCTGAGCTCTTGATGTTCATACAAGTGGTTCTCTTCTCTCCAAAGGTCTCTTTAATTTTCCTGTAGGCAGTATCTATCTTACCCCTAGTGAGACAAGCCTCTACATCCTTACATTTGTCCTCTAGCCATCCCTGCTTAGCCATTTTGCACTTCCTGTCGATCTCATTTTTGAGACGTTTGTATTCCTTTTTGCCTGCTTCATTCACTGCATTTTTATATTTTCTCCTTTCATCAATTAAATTCAATATTTCTTCTGTTACCCAAGGATTTCAATTAGCCCTCGTCTTTTTACCTACTTGATCCTCTGCTGCCTTCACTACTTCATCCCTCAAAGCTGCTCATTCTTCTTCTACTGTATTTCTTTCCCCCATTCCTGTCAATTGTTCCCTTATGCTCTCCCTGAAACTCTCTACAACCTCTGGTTCTTTCAGTTCATCCAGGTCCCATCTCCTTAAATTCCCACCTTTTTGCAGTTTCTTCAGTTTCAATCTGCAGTTCATAACCAATAGATTGTGGTCAGAATCCACATCTGCCCCTGGAAATGTCTTACCATTTAAAACCTGGTTCCTAAATCTCTGTCTTACCATTATATAATCTATCTGATATCTTTTAGTATCTCCAGGATTCTTCCAGGTATACAACCTTCTTTTATGATTCTTGAACCAAGTGTTAGCTATGATTAAGTTATGCTCTGTGCAAAATTCTACCAGGCGGCTTCCTCTTTCATATCTTCCCCCCAATCCATATTCACCTACTATGTTACCTTCTCTCCCTTTTCCTACTGACGAATTCCAGTCACCCATGACTATTAAATTTTCGTCTCCCTTCACTACCTGAATAATTTGTTTTATCTCGTCATACATTTTATCAATTTCTTCATCATCTGCAGAGCTAGTTGGCATATAAACTTGTACTACTGTAGTAGGCATGGGCTTTGTGTCTATCTTGGCCACAATAATGCGTACACTATGCTGTTTGTAGTAGCTAACCCGCACTCCTATTTTTTTATTCATTATTAAACCTACTCCTGCATTACCCCTATTTGATTTTGTATTTATAACCCTGTAATCACCTGACCAAAAGTCTTGTTCCTCCTGCCACCGAACTTCGCTAATTCCCACTATATCTAACTTTAACCTATCTATTTCCCTTTTTAAATTTTCTAACCTACCTGCCCGATTAAGGGATCTGACATTCCACGCTCCGATCCGTAGAACGCCAGTTTTCTTTCTCGTGATAACGACGTCCTCTTGAGTAGTCCCCGCCCGGAGATCCGAATGGGGGACTATTTTACCTCCGGAATATTTTGCCCAAGAGGACGCCATCATCATTTAACCATACAGTAAAGCTGCATGTCCTCGGGAAAAATTACGGCTGTAGTTTCCCCTTGCTTTCAGTCGTTCGCAGTACCAGCACAGCAAGACCGTTTTGGTTAATGTTACAAGGCCAGATCAGTCAATCATCCAGACTGTTGCCCCTGCAACTACTGAAAAGGCTGCTGCCCCTCTTCAGGAAGCACATGTTTGTCTGGCCTCTCAACAGATACCCCTCCGTTGTGGTTGCACCTACGGTACGGCCATCTGTATCGCTGAGGCACGCAAGCCTCCCCACCAACGGCAAGGTCCATGGTTCATGGGGGGGGGGGGTCTTCGTATTATTTCGCGTTAATCTCTACTTTTTGAAGTATTCATGCATTCTAATTAGATCTACAGAGAGTATCTATCTCTCCACCAGCTTTAAGACGTCTCTGTTGAGTGGCCAAAGCCAGACCGTCCGCATTAACTTCTATACTGTTCCAGCGGTATCAGATGTACAAACACTGAGGTGACAGAAGTTATGGGACACCTGCTTATCGTGTCGGATCTCCTTTTGCCCACCGTAATGCAGCAACTCGTCTCATGGACACAACAAATCACTTGCGGCATGGCGGGTTATAAGTCGCGTTGCGTTGCGTAATCGTTTGACCATTGTACTTGGTCGTACTGTGCACTACAAAAAGTTTCACCTTCCTCAGTTCGGCGTCTGGTCACCAGCCCGATTCTCTTCATACGTAGATACTGTTCAGACTATGTTAAAAGCAGCGTTGAAGAAAAACATCGTCAATACTTACGTTTGCAAAGTCCGCGTAAACTCTGGTAGCAAGGTATCCTGTAATATCTTGCAACGATTTTAGGGTGGAGGGCGATTGCTTCATTCTTTAGGTTCAAAATTAAAGAATTGGCCATCAGCCCGTATTTATTTAAACGACTAATATCAATGTCCTCAGCTCACAGTTCATACAACGCAATATACATGCAAGACAGCCAGAAATGTACTTAAGTCCGATCCGAATTATTACGTGATCTTGCAATATATGAGTTTCACATTCGGTTCTTTTTTCTGATAAATAAACTGCCCGCCAACTATTCCATAGGTAAATATGAAACATGCCACGCGGAATTCTACAAAGGCCGAAAGTTCACACGCGTTAATCTTTCCAACTATACACTTCACAAAGCTCAAATTTCCACAATCTGTCTGTAAATGCAACTGCTTTCACGGCAGTACCACCCGGACTCAAAATACCAGTAACTTCTTTATTCTACTCATAATGTAGAAGGACACGTGGAACATGACCCATACGTCCGATAGCTAGCCATCGACTCCCCCTGCCGTTTGTTCCAGAGCCTGTAAGTACTTGATGGAGCGCGTGAAATGCTTAAATCTGATTGGTTGTCAAAAATGACCAGCCAATCAAAACAATCCTTCGAGTTCATTCTCACGCCAAAACTGTCCTACGCCAATCAATATTCAAAGATGCATTTACGTCACTTCATCAAGCAAATCTTAATAAAATGATTAACAAAACCAAATGAAAAGAAAACTAATCTTGAAATCACTTTAGAAAATCATTACTCTGTAAATGTCTCCTCTGGCTGCCTTCTTACAAAAGCAGGTACCCATGGACATACGTCATTAGCAAGGTAGGAAAATTAAAGCTTTCATTGCAACTACTTGCTTCAGACTTTCCCATGACATAGTTATGTAATGTTTAACATCAGATAATATTGAATCTTTACGTATGTCCCACATATACACTCTCATTTCTTCACGCAACAAAACAAATAGTTATTAAATAAATATTAATCCTTTCTGCATTCTATGTTACAAAGATAAAAAATAGTGAGCGTTTCTAACTATAAAAAATCTAAATAAACTGTTCTGCGATTTAGTGAACATCAGTGTCAATTCCAAATGATACTGAAAGCCAAACTGCTATGAATCCTAAATGACTTTGCTATTATAAGTGTCGGTTTTTGGCGTTTTAGGTAATTGTCTCCAAATCTGAACGTTTCCTAGCTGGGTAGCTGAGATTTTAATACAACATTCCTTTTACTAACAAAGGTCTGTATATTGACTTTTAACAACATTGAATGATATTTAATACTGTTTATTTAGATTCTTAGGGGCTTGAATATTCTGTCCCTCGAAGTAACACAGGTTGCGCTTCCCGAGGCTAGGCTAGCGACAGGTGCGAGTGAGTCACGCTAAGATACCAGCGGCAGTATATTGCCACCGCCAACGGCTCGAAAGCTCCGAGCCCGTACTTCAAAGTAGCTTACTGCAATAAAATGCTGTTGCGTATTGACTCGCGACGTTACACACTGCCGGTGCAGGATTTTGTGCAAGGACTGATCTCTAGATTATGTCTCATAAATGTTCGACCTGGCTGCCCAAATTATTCGTTCGAATTGTCCAGAATGTTATTCATACCAATCGCGAACAATTGTGGCGCGGTGACATGGCGACACGGTTGTTTGGGAAGTCCATGAATGGCTACAAATGGTCCCCAAGTAGCAGAACACAATCATTTCCAATGAATGATCTGTTCAGTTGGACGAGAAGCCCAGTCCAGTCCATGTAAATACAACCCACACAAGGCACTCACCACTTTGGAGCCGCCTCCAGCTTGTACAGTGCCTCGTTGACAACTTTGGTCCATGGTCTGCGCCACACTCGAACCCTACCGTCAGCTCTTACCAGCTGAAATCTGGACTCATCTGACCAGACCATTGTTTTCCAATCGCCTAGGGTCCAGTCGATATGGTTAGAGTGTAGGAGAGGCACCGCAGGCGATCTCGTGCTGTTAGCAAAGGCACTCGCGTCGGTCGTCTGCTGCCTCAGTCCACTAACGCCAAATTTTGCCGTACTGTCCTAACTGATACGTTCGTCTTCATCTACATCTACATCTACATTTATACTCCGCAAGCCCCCCCAAGGGTGTGTGGCGGAGGGCACCCAGCGTGCCACTGTCATTACCTCCCTTTCCTGTTCCAGTCGCGTATGGTTCGCGGGAAGAACGACTGTCTGAAAGCCTTCGTGCGCGCTCTAATCTCTCTAATTTTACATTCGTGATCTCCACGGGAGGTATAAGTAGGGGGAAGCAATATATTCGATACCTCATCCAGAAACGCACCCTCTCGAAACCTGGCGAGCAAGCTACACCGCGATGCAGAGCGCCTCTCTTGCATAGTCTGCCACTTGAGTTTGCTAAACATCTCCGTAACGCTATCACGGTTACCAAATAACCCTGTGACGAAACGGGCCGCTCTTCTTTGGATCTTCTCTATCTCCTCCGTCAACCCGATCTGGTACGGATCCCACACTGATGAGCAATACTCAAGTATAGGTCGAACGAGTGTTTTGTAAGCCACCTCCTTTGTTGATGGACTACATTTTCTAAGCACTCCCCCCAATGAATCTCAACCTGGTACCCGCCTTACCAACAATTAATTTTATATGATCATTCCACTTCAAATCGTTCCGCACGCATACTCCCAGATATTTTACAGAAGTAACTGCTACCAGTGTTTGTTCCGCTATCATATAATCATACAATAAAGGATCCTTCTTTCTATGTATTCGCAATACATTACATTTGTCCATGTTAAGGGACAGTTGCCACTCCCTGCACCAAGTGCCTATCCGCTGCAGATCTTCCTGCATTTCGCTACAATTTTCTAATGCTGCAACTTCTCTGTATACTACAGCATCATCCGCGAAAAGCCGCATGGAACTTCTGACATTATCTACTAGGTCATTTATATATATTGTGAAAAGCAATGGTCCCATAACACTCCCCTGTGGCACGCCAGAGGTTACTTTAACGTCTGTAGACGTCTCTCCATTGATAACAACATGCTGTGTTCTGTTTGCTAAAAACTCTTCAACCCAGCCACACAGCTGGTCTGATATTCCGTAGGCTCTTACTTTGTTTATCAGGCAACAGTGCGGAACTGTATCGAACGCCTTCCGGAAGTCAAGAAAAATAGCATCTACCTGGGAGCCGGTATCTAATATTTTCTGGGTCTCGTGAACAAATAAAGCGAGTTGGGTCTCACACGATCGCTGTTTACGGAATCCATGTTGATTCCTACAGAGTAGATTCTGGGTTTCCAAAAACGACATGATACTCGAGCAAAAAACATGTTCTAAAATTCTACAACAGATCGACGTCAGAGATATAGGTCTATAGTTTTGCGCATCTGCTCGACGACCCTTCTTGAAGACTGGGACTACCTGTGCTCTTTTCCAATCATTTGGATCCCACCGTTCCTCTAGAGACTTGCGGTACACGGCTGTTAGAAGGGGGGCAAGTTCTTTCGCGTACTCTGTGTAGAGTCGAATTGGTATCCCGTCAGGTCCAGTGGACTTTCCTCTGTTGAGTGATTCCAGTTGCTTTTCTATTCCTTGGACACTTATTTCGATGTCAGCCATTTTTTCGTTTGTGCGAGGATTTAGAGAAGGAACTGCAGTGCGGTCTTCCTCTGTGAAACAGCTTTGGAAAAAGGTGTTTAGTATTTCAGCTTTACGCGTGTCATCCTCTGTTTCAATGCCATCATCATCCCGGAGTGTCTTAGGTCCCCCATTGATTTCTGCGAGCCGGCCGGAGTGGCCGAGCGGTTCTAGGCGCTTCAGTCTGGAACCGCACGACCGCTAGGTCGCAGGTTCGAATTCTGTCTCGGCCATGGATGTGTTGTCCTTAGGGCAGTTAGGTTTAAGTAGTTCTAAGTTCTAGGGCACTGACGACCTCAGATGTTAAGTCCCATAGTGCTCAGAGCCATTTGAACCATTTTTTCTTTTGATTTCTGCGGTTATTTTACGCAAGTGTTGCTTGTCTGTTAGCACTGACAACTTTACGCAAATGCCACAGTCACCAGTCGTTAAGTGAAGGCCATCGGCAACTACGTTGTCTGTGGTGAGAGATAATGCCTGAAATTGATATTCCCCGCATACTGTTGTCACTGGGGATCGCAGAATATTGAATTCCCTAACTATTCCCAGACTGGAATGTTCCATGCGTCTAGATGTGCATATCGCATATCCCAATTTATTTTGCGCTTAGAACAGTGAGTAAAAAAAAATGAAAATGAAATCGGACACGAAGAGTCAGAAAACAGTAAATTCATCAACATTTCAAAAAAGAAATGAAATAGCATTGTTTGTTGTGGGAAGGCATGGAATTCTAGTTGGCTTCGGTAGATTGTGCAGGCTACTCGTAGTTGTATGTTGGTTTATCTTGGCTGTAGTTGTCATTATGCTGTTCCGTGTAGCGGACGTTCCCGCAGGGGGCGGCGCGCTGCCCTTTGTGCTGTCGCTTCCGCACAGAGCTGCAAGTGCCCCCCGCACTGACGACCTCTGCAGAGCTTTTGGCGACACACTATGACACTTCAGACTAAGAATTCAAACGTCAGGAAACAAGTTCCTCGAAGATTTCCAAATAAAACTTTCGGTTGAAATCATTTTGCTTGTAAAGGAGACGATCAGGATGCTGTCTGTTATTGCCAGAAATTTCAACTCCATCCCGAATGTTGAGATATTAACTTTTCTGAGCGGTGTGCAGAATTTTCAGGTTGTGTGCTACGCCCGTTGTTCCGCCCTCAACAACAGCTGTGTGTGGGCGCACGCACTTCCCACACGACGGCGCGCCGCTACCTGCAAGAAGGTAGCCGCACTGAACAGCACAACAGGAACTCCAGCAGAGGTACGGCAAAATGGAACTACGAGTAGCTTGCACTGTGTATCAACGACCACTACACTTCCGTAACTTCCCTCTGTAAATTACACTGTCTCATTTATCTTTTCAAAGATCGCTATATGTTATTCCGTCAAACACGCCAGATTTGATTTCCATTTCCTTTTTTATTACTTATCTTTCTTTTTTAAAAAAAATTAACACACATACCCTCGAACTTTTTGCCGTCTTCTTCTTTCGTAAATAATAGTTTAAATTAGCACAATGTATTCGATTTTAGCATCATTTCTGCATTAAAATTATATTTTTTCAACAATTTGTTAACTTTTGATAAGTTATAAACTGTTTTCTTTTTGGTCATCAGTCTTCTGACTGGTTTGATGTGGCCCGCCACGAATTCCTTTCCTGTGCTAACCTCTTCATCTCAGAGTAGCACTTGCAACCTACGTCCTCAATTATTTGCTTGACGTATTCCAATCTCTGTTTTCCTCAACAGTTTTTGCCCTCTACAGCTCCCTCTAGTACCATGGAAGTCATTGCCTCACGTCTTAGCAGATGTCCTATCATCCTGTCCCTTCTCCTATTCAGTGTTTTCCACATATTCCTTTCCTCTCCGATTCTGCGTAGAACCTCCTCATTCCTTACCTTATCAGTCCACCTAATTTTCAACATTCGTCTATAGCACCACATCTCAAATGCTTCGATTCTCTTCTGTTCCGGTTTTCCCACAGTCCATGTTTCACTACCATACAATGCTGTACTCCAGACGTACATCCTCAGAAATTTCTTCCTCAAATTAAGGCCGGTATTTGATATTAGTAGACTTCTCTTGGCCAGAAATGCCTTTTTTGCCATAGCGAGTCTGCTTTTGATGTCCTCCTTGCTCCGTCCGTCATTGGTTATTTTACTGCCTAGGTAGCAGAATTCCTTAACTTCATTGACTTCGTGACCATCAATCCTGATGTTAAGTTTCTCGCTGTTCTCATTTCTACTACGTCTCATTACCTTCGTCTTTCTCCGATTTACTCTCAAACCATAATGTGTACTCATTAGACTGTTCATTCCGTTCAGCAGATCATTTAATTCTTCTTCACTTTCACTCAGGATAGCAATGTCATCAGCGAATCGTATCATTGATATCCTTTCACCTTGTATTTTAATTCCACTCCTGAACCTTTCTTTTATTCCCATCATTGCTTCCTCGATGTACAGATTGAAGAGTAGAGGCGAAAGGCTACAGCCTTGTCTTACACCCTTCTTAATACGAGCACTTCGTTCTTGATCGTCCACTCTTATTATTCCCTCTTGGTTGTTGTACATATTGTATATGACCCGTCTCTCCCTATAGCTTACCCCTACTTTTTTCAGAATCTCGAACAGCTTGCACCATTTTATATTGTCGAACGCTTTTTCCAGGTCGACAAATCCTATGAACGTGTCTAGATTTTTCTTTAGCCTTGCTTCCATTATTAGCCGTAACGTCACAATTGCCTCTCTCGTCCCTTTACTTTTCCTAAAGCCAAACTGATCGTCACCTAGCGCATTCTCAATTTTCTTTTCCATTCTTCTGTATATTATTCTTGTAAGCAGCTTCGATGCATGTGCTGTTAAGCTGATTGTGCGATAATTCTCGCACTTGTCAGCTCTTGCCGTCTTCGGAATTGTGTGGATGATGCTTTTCCGAAAGTCAGATGATATGTGGCCAGACTCATATATTCTACACACCGACGTGAATAGTCGTTTTGTTACCACTTCCCCCAATTATTTTAGAAATTCTGATGGAATGTTATCTATCGCTTCTGCCTTATTTGACCGTAAGTCCTCCAAAGCTCTTTTAAATTCCGATTCTAATACTGGATCCCCTATCTCTTCTAAATCGACTCCTGTTTCTTCTTCTATCACATCAGACAAATCTTCACCCTCATAGAGGCTTTCAATGTATTCTTTCCACCTATCTGCTCTCTCCTCTGCATTTAACAGTGGAATTCCCGTTGCACTCTTAATGTGACCACCGTTGCTTTTAATGTCACCAAAGGTTGTTTTGACTTTCCTGTATGCTGAGTCTGTCCTTCCGACAATCATATCTTTTTCGATGTCTTCACATTTTTCCTGCAGCCATTTCGTCTTAGCTTCCGTGCACTTCCTATTTATTTCATTCCTCAGCGACTTGTATTTCTGTATTCCTGATTTTCCCGGAACATGTTTGTGCTTCCTCCTTTCATCAATCAACTGAAGTATTTCTTCTGTTACCCATGGTTTCTTCGCAGCTACCTTCTTTGTACCTATGTTTTCCTTCTCAACTTCTGTGATGGCCCTTTTTAGAGATGTCCATTCCTCTTCAACTGTACTGCCTACTGCGCTATTCCTTATTGCTGTATCTACAGCGTTAGAGAACTTCAAACGTATCTCGTCATTCCTTAGTACTTCCACTTCTTTACGTATTGATTCTTCCTGCCTAATGTCTTGAACTTCAGCCTACTCTTCATCACTACTATATTGTGATCTGAGTCTATATCTGCTCCGGGGTACGCCTTACAGTCCAGTATCTGATTTCAGAATCTCTGTCTGACCATGATGTAATCTAATTGAAATCTTCCCGTATCTCCCAGCCTTTTCCAAGTATACCTCCTCCTCTTGTGATTCTTGAACAGGGTATTCGCTATTACTAGCTGAAACTTGTTAGAGAACTCAATTAGTCTTTCTCCTCTTTCATTCCTTGTCCCAAGCCCATATTCTCCTGTAACCTTTTCTTCTACTCCTTCCCCTACAACTGCATTCCAGTCGCCCATGACTGTTAGATTTTCGTCCCCCTTTACATACTGCTTTACCCTTTCAATGTCCTCATACACTTTTTCTATCTGTTCATCTTCAGCTTGCGACGTCGGCATGTATACCTGAACTATCGTTGTCGGTGTTGGTCTGCTGTCGATTCTGATTAGAACAACCCGGTCACTGAACTGTTCACAGTAACACACCCTCTGCCCTACCATCCTATTCATAACGAATCCTACACCTGTTATACCAATTTCTGCTGCTGTTGATATTACCCGATACTCATCTTCCTTCCACTTCACTTCACTGACCCCTACTATATCTAGATTGAGCCTTTGCATTTTCCTTTTCAGATTTTCTCTTCACTACTTTGTACAATTATCTGTACGTTATGCGTGCATTAACAACCTATAGGGCTGCGTTTGCATCTTATATATACTGGTTGAAGCATACGTGGCAACTTTGCTGGTACTCTTTTGACATTTTTATGACTTGTTGCAGTGCAGAAGAATGAGAGGTGTATCGTGATTATATTATAATTTCTGTTTTGCTTTTCAGCCTCTCGATCTAGTAGACAATGTTTTCTTCTCTTCTACTTTCATTATGGGTTCTGATGATGCCTACTGCATAACCGAAACCGTAATGTTGTTCAAAAGTGCTTTGCGATCAAAACGGTTAAATACAAAATTATGTAAATCATGTAATTATAAATCATGTGATCGCTCTCCAAGTGATCATTTTATGTCCAATTTTACTCGATCTTTTTTGGTACTCAGCTTTTATGAGTGTGATTAAGCGAAGCACTTGACCTGTATAGTTTCTGTTAAGTCTGAATTCTGATTGTTCGATGGGAGTAACATCACGGATCTTTGGACCGATTGTGTTAAGGATCAGACTTCGTAAAAGCTTGTAGCAGCAACTGAGGAGGATGACTGGACAGTAGCTAACAGCTGTATTCGCTGGCTTTCAAACCTTCAGCATATCCACTATTTCTGTTCGTTTGAAGACTTTTGGAAGGTTGTCCCATAGCATAATATTAGGGAAGAAGCTCGCAAAACATTAACGGGTCTTGTTTTCACAACTGATGGGGAACTGTCGGTGCACGCCATCACATCCTGGAACTCCGGCTTTTTTCACTACTTTGAGTGCTGCTTTGATCTCATCTAAGGTGAAGTCTCTAGAATATTCTGATTTGTTGGGTGCTTCCTGCTTCAGGTTGCTAAGCTCCTTCTTACCCATTTATGTATGTGGCTTATATGTGGTTGTTCGCATTCTCATCTGGAGCTACTTCAGAATTTTTGCACGTAGAGGCCTGCTTCCTCCTACCTTTGTTAAGAAATCCTATGCTCTCTGCTTGATCTCTTAAAAACCGGACACTCTGTTTTTTTGTCCTCAACTTTCTTCAAGAGTCTTATCAAGATATCTGAAAAATTCCTTAACAATTTAACGATCATTGGTAGTTAAATAGGACTGATACAGTCCTTCATAGTCATTACTCCAACCTGGAAATATTATCTCCGGAATCGCTTGGCAAGTACTGTCTTCATATGATACAATTCTGTCACAATTTTCACCTAATGGCATGTAAAGTGAAAATATCCATTATACGTTCTGAAGACGATGATTTTAAAACTGTCGAAAACTACGTCAGGTGTCCGAATAAATCTTTGTTTGCAACAGGTTGGCTGAGTTTTTCAACCTCTCCAAGTTTTATGGAGAATTTAATACTGTCAGCTACTGTAAAGTTCCAGCTTGGTACAGGTATTGATCTAATTACAGGTATCTGAATTCCTACTTCAAGAATTACTGGCTTGTGCTGGCTGTACAGGAAGCCTTCAACGACCATCCATCCTGTATTTAGAGGTTGTTCCTGGGAATTCTGGTTTACCAAACGTAGATCAGGGTTGAAATCCTCCTTCCAAGAGACCCGATTTCGATGCCCCCTCGTTCTCTGAGTCAAAAATTAAGCTAAGATCGTTACCGTCCAGCTGAGTTTACAAATTTTCACCATTTTCATAGTTATCATTGTATAAGGGGCAATCAAAAAGTTCCGTTCGAGGGCTGTACAGTCCAGAATGGACATGCCACTAAGACAAAATCGCTGTCATTGAGGCAATCATACCATCTACGCACCAGGTTGAAGACGCGTGGAGAAGTTGTAACCGCCTGCTGAAAATTGTCGTGCGACAGGAATCATCGACACTTCAAGGTCTATCTGAAGGGACCGATGGTGTACTAATAGCTTGTGGAGAACCAGGGCTATAGAGCGCGTACTCCAGTGTCACCCACCTGAGTTGGGATCATCCGTAATGGATGACGCTGTCCTCCCGGATCGACTGACGTCTAGTGTCGAATCGCAACTAGCACGCAACTTGGAGCAGCGTTCCACAATAGTGAACTACGACAGACATGTTGCTCCATACGCATTCTTCATTCTCCGATGGATGCCTACTGGTGTTTTTCTTTCGGCATCCAAGAAAAGAATAAAAGCACGTTGGTCCTGTTTGGTCGCTTCTGGTAATAATGACGCCATAGTTCAAGTTTCCGCATTTACCGCACGCACGTCGCAAAATCACGTATGCCACACTCATCCCTCGCCACCATGTCAGTGCTTCTACTCGTGTACACACATCGGAGTGGCGCTACGTTGTATACAGGGTGGTCCATTGATCGTGACCTGGCCAAATATGTCAAGAAATAAGCATCAAACGAAAAAACTACAAAGAACGAAACTCGTCTAGCTTGAACGGGGAAACCACATGGCGCTATGGTTGGACCGCTAGATGGCGCTGCCATAGGACAAACGGATATCAACTGCGTTTTGTTAAATAGGAACCCCCATTTTTATTACCTATTCGTGTAGTGCGTAAAGAAATATGAATGTTTTAGTTGAACCACTTTTTTCGCTTTGTGATAGATGGCACTGTAATAGTCACAAACATAGGCTCACAATTTTAGACGAACAGTTGGTAACAGGTAGGTTTTTTAGATTAAAATACAGAACGTAGGTACGTTTGAATATTTTATTTCGGTTCTTCCAATGTGATACATGTACCTTTGTGAACTTATCACATCTGAGAACGCATGCTGTTACACCGTGATTACCTGTTAATAGCACATTAATGCAATAAATGCTCAAAATGATGTCTGTCAACCTCAGTGCATTTAGCAATAAGTGTAACGACATTTCTCTCAACACCGAATAGTTCGCCTTCCGTAATGTTCGCAAAAAATGGTTCAAATGACTCAGAGCACTATGGGACTTAACATCTGAGGTCATCAGTCCCCTAGAACTTAGAACTACTTAAATGTAACTAACCTAAGGACACCACACACATCCTTGCCCGAGGCAGGAACGTTCGCACATGCATTGACAATGCGCTGACGCATGTTGTCAGACGTTGTCGGTGGATCACGATAGCAAATATCCTTCAATTTTCCCCACAGAAAGAAATCCGGGGACGTCAGATCCGGTGAAAAGCGTGCCATGGTATGGTGCTTCGACGACCAATCCACCTGTCATGAAATATGCTATTCAATACCACTTCAACCGCACGTGAGCTATGTGCCGGACGTCCATCATGTTGGAAGTACATGGCCATTCTGTCATGTAGTGAAACATCTTGTAGTAACATCGGTAGAACATTACGTAGGAAATTAGCATACATCTACATCTACATCTATACTCCGCGAGCCACCTTACGGTGTCTGGCGGAGGGTACTTGTTGTACCACTATCTGATCCCCCCTTCCCTGTTCCATTCACGAATTGTGCGTGGGAAGAACGACTGCTTGTAAGTCTCCGTATTTGCTCTAATTTCTCGGATCTTTTCGTTGTGATCATTACGCGAGATATATGTGGGCGGTAGTAATATGTTGCCCATCTCTTCCCGGAATGTGCTCTCTCGTAATTTCGATAATAAACCTCTCCGTATTGCGTAACGCCTTTCTTGAAGTGTCCGCCACTGGAGCTTGTTCAGCATCTCCGTAACGCTCTCGCGCTGACTAAATGTCCCCATGACGAATCGCGCTGCTTTTCGCTGGATCATGTCTATCTCTTCTATTAATCCAACCTGGTAAGGGTCCCATACTGATGAGCAATACTCAAGAATCGGACGAACAAGCGTTTTGTAAGCTACTTCTTTCGTCGATGAGTCACATTTTCTTAGAATTCTTCCTATGAATCTCAACCTGGCGCCTGCTTTTCCCACTATTTGTTTTATGTGATCATTCCACTTCAGATCGCTCCGGATAGTAACTCCTAAGTATTTTACGGTCGTTACCGCTTCCAATGATTTACCACCTATGGCATAATCGTACTGGAATGGATTTCTGCCCCTATGTATGCGCATTATATTACATTTATCTACGTTTAGGGAAAGCTGCCAGCTGTCGCACCATTCATTAATCCTCTGCAGGTCTTCCTGGAGTACGTACGAGTCTTCTGATGTTGCTACTTTCTTGTAGACAACCGTGTCATCTGCAAATAGCCTCACGGAGCTACCGATGTTGTCAACTAAGTCATTTATGTATATTGTAAACAATAAAGGTCCTATCACGCTTCCTTGCGGTACTCCCGAAATTACCTCTACATCTGCAGATTTTGAACCGTTAAGAATGACATGTTGTGTTCTTTCTTCTAGGAAATCCTGAATCCAATCACAAACCTGGTCCGATATTCCGTAAGCTCGTATTTTTTTCACTAAACGTAAGTGCGGAACCGTATCAAATGCCTTCCTGAAGTCCAGGAATACGGCATCAATCTGCTCGCCAGTGTCTACGGCACTGTGAATTTCTTGGACAAATAGGGCGAGCTGAGTTTCACATGATCTCTGTTTGCGGAATCCATGTTGGTTATGATGAAGGAGATTTGTATTATCTAAGAACGTCATAATACGAGAACATAAAACATGTTCCATTATTCTACAACAGATTGACGTAAGCGAAATAGGCCTATAATTATTCGCATCTGATTTATGACCCTTCTTGAAAATGGGAACGACCTGCGCTTTCTTCCAGTCGCTAGGTACTTTACGTTCTTCCAGAGATCTACGATAAATTGCTGATAGAAAGGGGGCAAGTTCTTTAGCATAATCACTGTAGAATCTTAAGGGTATCTCGTCTGGTCCGGATGCTTTTCCGCTACTAAGTGATAGCAGTTGTTTTTCAATTCCGATATCGTTTATTTCAATATTTTCCATTTTGGCGTCCGTGCGACGGCTGAAGTCAGGGACCGTGTTACGATTTTCCGCAGTGAAACAGTTCTGGAACACTGAATTCAGTATTTCTGCCTTTCTTCGGTCGTCCTCTGTTTCGGTGCCATCGTGGTCAACGAGTGACTGAATAGGGGATTTAGATCCGCTTACCGATTTTACATATGACCAAAACTTTTTAGGGTTCTTGTTTAGATTGTTTGCCAATGTTTTATGTTCGAATTCGTTGAATGCTTCTCTCATTGCTCTCTTTACGCTCTTTTTCGCTTCGTTCAGCTTTTCCTTATCAGCTATGATTCGACTACTCTTAAACCTCTGATGAAGCTTTCTTTGTTTCCGTAGCACCTTTCGTACATGATTGTTATACCACGGTGGATCTTTCCCCTCGCTTTGGACCTTAGTCGGCACGAACTTATCCAAGGCGTACTGGACGATGTTTCTGAATTTTTTCCATTTTTGTTCCACATCCTCTTCCTCAGAAATGAACGTTTGATGGTGGTCACTCAGATATTCTGCGATTTGTGCCCTATCACTCTTGTTAAGCAAATATATTTTCCTTCCTTTCTTGGCATTTCTTATTACACTTGTTGTCATTGATGCAACCACTGACTTATGATCACTGATACCCTCTTCTACATTCACGGAGTCGAAAAGTTCCGGTCTATTTGTTGCTATGAGGTCTAAAACGTTAGCTTCACGAGTTGGTTCTCTAACTATCTGCTCGAAGTAATTCTCGGACAAGGCAGTCAGGATAATGTCACAAGAGTCTCTGTCCCTGGCTCCAGTTCTGATTGTGTGACTATCCCATTCTATACCTGGTAGATTGAAGTCTCCCCCTATTACAATAGTATGATCACGAAACTTCTTCACGACGTTCTGCAGGTTCTCTCTGAGGCGCTCAACTACTACGGTTGCTGATGCAGGTGGTCTATAGAAGCATCCGACTATCATATCTGACCCACCTTTGATACTTAACTTAACCCAGATTATTTCACATTCGCATTCGCTAATAACTTCACTGGATATTATTGAATTCTTTACTGCTATAAATACTCCTCCACCATTGGCGTTTATCCTATCCTTGCGGTATATATTCCATTCTGTGTCTAGGATTTCGTTACTGTTCACTTCCGGTTTTAACCAACTTTCCGTTCCTAATACTATATGCGCACTATTTCCTTCAATAAGCGATACTAATTCAGGAACCTTGCCCTGGATACTCCTGCAGTTTACCAATATTACGTTAACTTTTCCTGTTTTTGGTCTCTGAGGACGGACGTTCTTTATCAACGATGCTGATGTTCTCTCTGGTAAGCCGTCAGGTATTTTATCGTTTCGCCCAAGGGGGGGTCCCTCTAACCTAAAAAACCCCCGTGTGCACGCCACACGTACTCTGCTACCCTAGTAGCTGCTTCCGGTGTGTAGTGCACGCCTGACCTGTCTAGGGGGGCCCTACAGTTCTCCACCCAATAACGGAGGTCGATGAATTTGCAACCATTATGGTCGCAGAGTCGTCTGAGCCTCTGGTTTAGACCCTCCACACGGCTCCAAACCAGAGGACCGCGATCGACTCTGGGCACTATGCTGCAGATATTAAGCTCAGCTTGCACTCCGCGTGCGATGCTGGTTGTCTTCACCAAATCAGCCAGCCGCCGGAAGGAACCAAGGATGGCCTCAGAACCCAAGCGGCAGGCGTCATTCGTTCCGACATGTGCTACTATCTGCAGCCGGTCACACCCAGTGCGTTCAATAGCTGCCGGAAGGGCCTCCTCCACATTACGGACGAGACCCCCCGGCAAGCACACCGAGTGCACACTGGCATTCTTCCCCGACCTACCCGCTATTTTCCTGAGGGGCTCCATAACCCGCCTAACGTTGGAGCTCCCTATAACTAATAGGCCCGCCCTCTGTGACTGTCGGGACCTTGCCGGAGAATCGGCCACTGGCCCAACAGGCGAGGCATCCTGTGGTGGCTCGGAAACGATGTCATCACCACTAGGAAGCACCCCGTACCTGTTGGAAAGGGGTAAGGCAGCTGCCACGCGGCCAGATCCCACCTTCGCCTTTCGGCCAGGCACGCGCGAGCCCACCACTGTCCGCCATTCACCCTGGAGTGATGGCTGACCGGTAAGATGCTCACTGCCGGAAGACGCAGCGACATCAGGGGTTCCATGTGATTCCAAGGCCACCGAAGTAGGCATAGGTCTCACCACAGTTGCCCCAACGCCACTACGAGCCGACGCCTGCGCCTCGAGCTCGATGAGCCTAACAGACAAAGCCTCCACCTGCCCCCGAAGAGTGGCCAATTCTCCTTGCGTCCGCTCACAACAACCACAGTCCCTACACATGACTATGTTTACCCTACTCTATACGGTGACAAATTCCCAAGATAATCTTCTGATGAGCTACTCTGATAATCAAGAGACACTCACTGAAATACGAGACGCGAAAACTACGCTAGGTTTTCCCAGAAAAACTATTTAAAAGCTAAGCGCAGCAATTAAGTACAAAATAAATTTCTCTCCTAACGATCAAGAACTGTTAGTTTCTATGCAGAGCAGATAAACACAAATAGAATCCCTTCCTTAGTGGAAGGTCGTAAACAAAATGCAAAATAAACGCTTTATACAAACAGTACTCGCTGCTGCTGGTGCTCTCGCTCTGGCTGTCACAAGACAACTGCTGATTCAAGTGACTAGTGGCTAACGGCCGCGAAACAAACAAAAGACGGTTTTAGGGCGCTTTCTGTTCTAAACGATCAAGAAAACACTAAGAAATCTAACACGAAAACTACGTAAAGTTTTATCAAGAACTGTTAGTTACTATGCAGAGCAGATAAACACTAATAGAATCCCTTCCTTAGTGGAAGGTCGTAAACAAAATGCAAAATAAACGCTTTATACAAACAGTACTCGCTGCTGCTGGTGCTCTCGCTCTGGCTGTCACAAGACAACTGCTGATTCAAGTGACTAGTGGCTAACGGCCGCGAAACAAACAAAAGACGGTTTTAGGGCGCTTTCTGTTCTAAACGATCAAGAAAACACTAAGAAATCTAACACGAAAACTACGTAAAGTTTTATCAAGAACTGTTAGTTACTATGCAGAGCAGATAAACACTAATAGAATCCCTTCCTTAGTGGAAGGTCGTAAACAAAATGCAAAATAAACGCTTTATACAAACAGTACTCGCTGCTGCTGGTGCTCTCGCTCTGGCTGTCACAAGACAATGGGACCATTTAGGTTGCCATCGATAAAATGGGGGCCAATTATCCTCCCCTGCCTCGGGCATGGATGTTTGTGATGTCCTTAGGTTAGTTAGGTTTAACTAGTTCTAAGTTCTACGGGACTAATGACCTCAGCAGTTGAGTCCCATAGTGCTCAGAGCCATTTGAACCATTTTATCCTCCGTCCCATAATGCCGCCGCATACATTAACCCGCCAAGGTCGCTGATGTTCCACTTGTCGCAGCCATCGTGGATTTTCCGTTGCCCAATAGTGCATATTACGCCGGTTTACGTTACCGCTGTTGATGAATGACGCTTCGTCGCTAAATAGAATGCGTGCAAAAAATCTGCCATCGTCCCGTAATTTCTCTTGTGCCCAGTGGCAGAACTGTAAACGACGTTCAAAGGCGCCGTCATGCAATTCGTGGTGCATAGAAATATGGAACGGGTGCAATCGATGTGCATGTAGCATTGTCAACTCCGACGTATTTGAGATTCTCGATTCTAGCGCAATTCGTCTGCTACTGATGTGCGGATTAGCCGCGACAGCAGCTAAAACACCTACTTGGCCATCACCATTTGTTGCAGGTCGTGGTTAACGTTTCACATGTGGCTGAACACTTCCCGTTTCCTTAACTAACGTAACTACAGGGTGTTTCAAAAATGACCGGTATATTTGAAACGGCAATAAAAACTAAACGAGCAGCGATAGAAATACACCGTTTGTTGCAATATGCTTGGGACAACAGTACATTTTCAGGCAGACAAACTTTCGAAATTACAGTAGTTACAATTTTCAACAACAGATGGCTCTGCGGTCTGGGAAACTCTATAGTACGATATTTTCCACATATCCACCATGCGTAGCAATAATATGGCGTAGTCTCTGAATGAAATTACCCGAAACCTTTGACAACGTGTCTGGCGGAATGGCTTCACATGCAGATGAGATGTACTGCTTCAGCTGTTCAATTGTTTCTGGATTCTGGCGGTACACCTGGTCTTTCAAGTGTCCCCACAGAAAGAAGTCACAGGGGTTCATGTCTGGCGAATAGGGAGGCCAACCCACGCCGCCTCCTGTATGTTTCGGATAGCCCAAAGCAATCACACGATCATCGAAATATTCATTCAGGAAATTAAAGACGTCGGCCGTGCGATGTGGCCGGGCACCATCTTGCATAAACCACGAGGTGTTCGCAGTGTCGTCTAAGGCAGTTTGTACCGCCACAAATTCACGAAGAATGTCCAGATAGCGTGATGCAGTAATCGTTTCGGATCTGAAAAATGGGCCAATGATTCCTTTGAAAGAAATGGCGGCCCAGACCAGTACTTTTTGAGGATGCAGGGACGATGGGACTGCAACATGGGGATTTTAGGTTCCCCATATGCGCCAGTTCTGTTTATTGACGAAGCCGTCCAGGTAAAAATAAGCTTCGTCAGTAAACCAAATGCTGCCCACATGCATATCGCCGTCATCAATCCTGTGCACTATATCGTTAGCGAATGTCTCTCGTGCAGCAATGGTAGCGGCGCTGAGGGGTTGCCGCGTTTGAATTTTGTATGGATAGAGGTGTAAACTCTGGCGCATGAGTCGATACGTGGACGTTGGCGTCATTTGGACCGCAGCTGCAGCACGGCGAACGGAAACCCGAGGCCGCTGTTGGATCACCTGCTGCACTAGCTGCGCGTTGCCCTCTGTGGTTGCCGTACGCGGTCGCCCTACCTTTCCAGCACGTTCATCCGTCACGTTCCCAGTCCGTTGAAATTTTTCAAACAGATCCTTTATTGTATCGCTTTTCGGTCCTTTGGCTACATTAAACCTCCGTTGAAAACTTCGTCTTGTTGCAACAACACTGTGTTCTAGGCGGTGGAATTCCAACACCAGAAAAATCCTCTGTTCTAAGGAATAAACCATGTTGTCTACAGCACACTTGCACGTTGTGAACAGCACAAGCTTACAGCAGAAAGACGACGTACAGAATGGCGCACCCACAGACTGCGTTGTCTTCTATATCTTTCACATCACTTGCAGCGCCATCTGTTGTTGAAAATTGTAACTACTGTAATTTCGAAAGTTTGTCCGCCTGAAAATGTACTGTTGTCCCAAGCATATTGCAACAAACGGTGTATTTCTATCGCTGCTCGTTTAGTTTTTATTGCCGTTTCAAATATACCGGTCATTTTTGAAACACCCTGTATCTGGCGAACGGTGGGGGCACTTGGATGATGTCGTCCAGGATACCGAGCAGCACACGTAACACACGCCCGTTGGGCATTTTGATCACAATAGCCATACATCAACACGATATCGTCCTTTTCCGCAATTGGTAAACAGTTCATTTTAACACAGGTAATGTATCACGAAGCAAATACTGTCCGCACTGGCGGAATGTTACGTGATGCCACGTACTTACACGTTTGTGACTATTACAGCGCCCTCTGTCACAAAGCGAAAAAAGTTGTCCAACTAAAACATTCATATTTCTTTACATACTACACGAATATGTAATAAAAATGGGGGTTCCTATTTAAAAAAACGCAGTTGATATCCGTTTGACCTATGGCAGCGCCATCTAGCGGGCCAACCATAGCGCCATCTGGTTTTCCCCCTTCAAGCTGGATGAGTTTCGTTCTTTGTAGTTGTTTCGTTTGACGCTTATTTGGTGAGATATTTGGCCCGGTCACTATGAATGGACGACCCTGTATACGCTCCAGCGACGCCCTCGAATGGAAAATGTTTGATCGCCCCTGATAGTTCCAATTATTGTCATGGGTATTGAATTTGCGAATATATGTACTTGGGTGTGAAGAAACCGGAAGAACCTGAGCTGGCCAGTTATCTCAATATTTTGCACGACTTAGGCAGATATCAGATGGATATTTTCAATGTTACAAGTAGCGCAGCCGTTGGCCTGGTGGTATGTAGCACCTAGACCTTCGTAACCAGCTACACGTTCTCTTGAATATAGGCTCTTCTTAGTATCTACGTGTATCACTTGAATTACAGCCGCATCCGCATTATTTCAATCAGCATACGAGAGACGTGTTGGCACTTAGATCGGCTAAGCTGTAAAATTCGAATGTTATGGACATATTCGGCATGTCCTCCAACACTATGCTGTAACATCGCTACATAACGGAGACGCTGGTCAATTTATTCACCTCAGAAAGAAAATAGCGCTGTCACGCGTTGTCTCCGTCCTGCAGCATTGATAGAGGATTCTATTTACGCAAATGCCTGGTGGTGCCAATCCCAAGAGCATACGATATATGTGTAGCCAGCGTAGCAGTGGAAAGGAGCGGGATAGGGTCTCGCTACCGTATGCGCATTGCAATCACGCTATCGCTGCGTGCTCTATATAAGGAAATGTGCTATCACCGAACCTTATCTTCTGCCGCATTCATTACAATGCATGACTAAGACTTCGTAGCGGTGGCACACCTAAAGCCCTAAAGCTGGCACTGACACGTGGGAGCTACACCGTTTAAAAGGAAAAGTAATAAAAGACTGGACGTTGTCATGGACGACGAGAGTTCATCGAAGACAAAGGTACTGTCAAGAGAGCCCCGTGGAAATGCGATTAAACTGCATTTACTCCCGATGCACGTAACCGATCTGACCGATAGGGTGAGTAAGGATCTGTGCATTTTCTCTGATGATGACGCTGTAGTTTGTGTGGAAATGTCCTCGACAGGTGTGTATGGGACGATACAGTATGACATGGACCGAATTTCTATATGGTGTGATAAGTGGCAACTTATTTTCAATGCAGATGAGTTGGAAACACAATAGTGTAATGTTCGAATGTAGTATTAATTGTGCGCTCATTGACGCAATTACATCGAGTAAAAATGAGGTGCAATCAAAAATAAACGAGGCATTGCCTCTGCAGTGGGACTTAGTGCTGGGACTGCAATGGACATCTAGTAGTCTCCGTACACTCGCGCCATTCTTCGATAAATTTCCGTTTCCTGCACTCCTTCCGCTGTAGAGAATCGCACTAAACCCCTTTGCTCCAATTTGAAGCGTTAGTTTCTCTGTTTTCAGCACTACTGTGTGAAGTGGGCGATCGACGCGCACACGTGCTTGAGCTCGCTCTGCTGGGTGTGCGCAAACTCTAGCGGCGAGTTTTGAGGCCTCAGTTCCCTTATGAGGACCAGACCTTCTTCCGTAGACAGTGGAATTACGATTCCTTAAACGGTTTTCATTTTGCAGCCTGTGGCTCGTTTCTCTTTGAATACGCCTTATATCTGGAGAGTCCAGTCACACTGACAAGACCAGCGCCTATGTTCGACGTCAAAGTGCCGTAACCACTCACAGACGGCAGGTGGCAGAAAAGTGGACGATATACACTACTGGCCATTAAAATTGCTACACCACGAAGATGACGTGCTACAGACGCGAAATTTAACCGACAGGAAGAAGATGCTGTGATATGCAAATGATTAGATTTTCAGAGCATTCACGCAAGGCTGGCGATGGTGGCGACACCTACAACGTGCTGACGTGACGAAAGTTTCCAACCGATTTCTCATACACAAACAGCAGTTGACCGGCGTTGCCCGGTGAAACGTTTTTGTGATTCCTCGTGTAAGGAGGAGAAATGCGTACCATCACGTTTCCGACTTTGATAAAGGTCGGATTGTAGACAATCGCGATTGCGGTTTACCGTATCGCGACATTGCTGGTCGCGTTGGTCGAGATCCAATGACTGTTGGCAGAATATGGAATCGGTGGGTTCAGGAGGGTAATACGGAACGCCGTGCTGGATCCCAACGGCCTCGTATCACTAGCAGTCGAGATGACAGGCATCTTACCCGCTTGGCTCTAACGCATCGTGCAGCCACGTCTCGATCCCTGAGTCAACAGATGGGGACGTTTGCAAGACAACAACCATCTGCCCGAACACTTCGAAGACGTTTGCAGCAGCATGGACTATCAGCTCGGAGACCATGGCTGCGGTTACCCTTGAGGCTGTATCACAGACAGGAGGGCCTGCGATGGTGTACTCAACGACGAACCTGTGTGCACGAATGGCAAAACGTCATTTTTTCGGATGAATTTAGGCTCTGTTTACAGCATCATGATGGTCGCATCCGTGTTTGGCGAAATCGCGGTGAACGCACATTTGAAGCGTGTATTCGTTATCGCCATACTGGCATATCACCAGTCGTGATGGTATGGGGTGCCACTGGTTACACGTCTCGGTCACCTTTTGTTTGCATTGTCGGCACTTTGAACAGTGGACGTTACATTTCAGATGTGTTACGACCAGTGGCTCTATCCTTCATTCGATCCCTGCGAGACCCTATATTTCAGCAGGATAATGCACGACCGCATGTTGCAGGTCCTGTACGGGCCTTTCTGCATACAGAAAATGTTCGACTGCTGCCCTGGCCAGCACATTCTCCAGATCTCTCACCAATTGAAAAGGTCTGGTCAATGGTGGCCGAGCAACTGGCTCGTCTCAATACGCCAGTCACTACTCTTGATGAACTGTGGTATCGTGTTGAAGCTGCAATGGCATCTGTACCTGTACACGCCATCCAAGCTCTGTTTGACTCAATGCCCAGGCGTTTCAAGGCCATTATTACGGCCAGAGGTGGTTGTTCCGGGTACTGATTTCTCAGGATCTATTCACCCATACTGCGTGAAAATGTAATCACATGTCAGTTCTAGTATAATATATTTGTCCGATGAATACTCATTTATCCTCTGCATTTCTTCTTGGTGTAGCAATTTCAATGGCCAGTAGTGTACAAAGCGCATCGGGGGGACGCAGAAAACAGTGCTGTAGTTGCAGGTGAGGCGAATACGCGACTTTGCTTCACACTGAGGTGCCAAAAGTCATGGGAGCCTTCCTAATATCGTGTCGGACCACCTTTTACCTGGATTAGTGCAGCACCTCGACGAGACCTGAACTCAATATGTCGTTGAGAGCCCCTGCAGAAATACTGAGTCGTGCTGCCTTTGTAGCCGCCCATACTTGCAAAAGTGTTGCTAGTGCAGGATTTTGTGCACCAACTGACCTGGTGTTAGATGGGATCCATGTCGGGCAATATGGACGGTTGATTTGGGGAGGAGACCAGACAGCGAGGTCATCGGTCCCATCGCATTAGGGAAGAATGGGAAAGGAAGTCGGCCGTGCTCTTTCAAAGGAACCATGCCGGTATTTGCCTGAGGGTATTTAGGGAAATTACGGAAAACCTAAATCAGGATGGCCGGACGCGGATTTGAACCGCCGTCTCCCCCGAATGCGAGTCTATGGTGCTCACTACTGCGCCTCCTCGCTCGGTATCTGAGTGGTCAAATTATTTTCTCAAATTATCCAGAATGTTCTTCAAAACGATTTTGAAGAACAGTGGCCCAGTGACATGGCGTCTTGTCACCTATTAAAATTCCATGGTTATTTGGCAACTGGAGTCCATGAATGGCTGCAAATGGTCTCCAAGTAGCTGAACATAGCCATTTACAGTCAATGACCTGTTCAATTGGACCAGAGGATGGAGTCCATTCCTTGTAAATACAGCCCACACGATTACGGAGCCACCCCAATGTTGCACAATGCCTTTCGTCCATGGCTTTGCGGTGTCAGTGCCACTCTCCAACCCTACCATCAGGTCCAACCGAAGTCTGGACTCATCTGATTAGGTCACGGTTTCCTGCCGTTTGGGGTCTAACCCATTTGGTCACGAGCGCAGGAAAGGCGTTTTCGTGCTGTTAACAAAGGCACCTTACGACTTATCTTAGGTGAAAGATTAAGAAAAGGCAAACCTACGTTTCTAGCATTTGTAGACTTAGAGAAAGCTTTTGACAATGTTAACTGGAATACTCTCTTTCAAATTCTGAAGGTGGCAGGGGTAAAATACAGGGAGCGAAAGGCTATTTACAATTTGTACAGAAACCAGATGGCAGTTATAAGAGTCGAGGGGCATGAAAGGGAAGCAGTGGTTGGGAAAGGAGTGAGACAGGGTTGTAGCCTCTCCCCGATGTTATTCAATCTGTATATTGAGCAAGCAGTAAAGCAAACAAAAGAAAAATTCGGAGTAGGTATTAAAATTCATGGAGAAGAAGTAAAAACTTTGAGGTTCGCCGATGACATTGTAATTCTGTCAGAGACAGCAAAGGACTTGGAAGAGCAGTGAACGGAATGGATGGTGTCTTGAAAGGAGGATATAAGATGAACATCAACAAAAGCGGCCGGCCGAAGTGGCCGTGCGGTTAAAGGCGCTGCAGTCTGGAACCGCAAGACCGGTACGGTCGCAGGTTCGAATCCTGCCTCGGGCATGGATGTTTGTGATGTCCTTAGGTTAGTTAGGTTTAACTAGTTCTAAGATCTAGGGGACTAATGACCTCAGCAGTTGAGTCCCATAGTGCTCAGAGCCATTTGAACCATTTCAACAAAAGCAAAACGAGGATAATGGAATGTAGTCAAATTAAATCGGGTGATGCTGAGGGAATTAGATTAGGAAATGAGACACTTACAGTAGTAAAGGAGTTTTGCTATTTAGGGAGTAAAATAACTGATGATGGTCGAAGTAGAGAGGATATAAAATGTAGACTGGCAATGGCAAGGAAATTGTTTCTGAACAAGAAAAATTTGTTAACATCGAGTATAGATTTAAGTGTCAGGAAGTCGTTTCTGAAAGTATTTGTATGGAGTGTAGCCATGTATGGAAGTGAAACATGGACGATAACTAGGGTGGACAATAAGAGAATAGAAGCTTTCGAAATGTGGTCCTACAGAAGAATGCTGAAGATAATGTGGGTAGATCACGTAACTAATGAGGAGGTACTGAATAGGATTGGGGAGAAGAGAAGTTTGTGGCACAACTTGACTAGAAGAAGGGATCGGTTGGTAGGACATGTTTTGGGACATCAAGGAATCACAAATTTAGCATTGGAGGGCAGCGTGGAGGGTAAAAATCGTAGAGGGAGACCAAGAGATGAATACACTAAGCAGATTCAGAAGGATGTAGGCTGCAGTAGGTACTGGGAGATGAAGAAGCTTGCACAGGATAGAGTAGCATGGAGAGCTGCATCAAACCAGTCTCAGGACTGAAGACCACAACAACAACAAAGGCACTCGCGTTTTTCGTCTGCTATCATAGCCCATTATCGCCAAATTCCGCGGCACCGTCCTAACGGGCAGGTCAGTTGTACATCCGACATTAATTTATACTACCATTTCACGCAGTGTTGCTTATCTGTTAGCACTGACAACTCAAATGGTTCAAATGGCTCTGAGCACTATGCGACTTAACTTATGAGGTCATCAGTCCCCTAGAACATAAAACTGCTTAAACCTAACTGACCTAAGGACATCACACACATCCATGCCAGAGGTAGGATTCGAACCTGCGACCGTAGCGGTCGCTCGGCTCCAGACTGTAGCGTCTAGAACCGCACGGCCACTCCGGCCGTCGCACTGACAACTGTACGCATATGACGCTGTTCACGGTCGTTAAGTGAGGACCGTCAGTAACTGTGTTGTCCGTAGTGAAAGGTAATTCCTGGACTATGGTATTCTCGGCATACTTTTGGCTGCGTGGCTCTCGGAATACTGAATTCCCTAACTATTTGCGAAGTAGAATATTCCATGCGTCTAGCTCCAACTGCCATTCCGCGTTCAAAATCTGTTAATTCTCATCGTGCGGCCGTCATCACCTCGGAAACATTTTCGTGTGGCTCGCCTGAGTGCAAATGACAGCTCAGCAAAAGCACTGCCCTTTCATACGTAATGCACACGATACTCCCGCCGTCTGTATATTTGCATATCGCTATCCCATGACTTTAGTCACCTCAGAGTATGCGGAGAATTCTAGGCGAGCATAGCTTCTCCATAAAGTAGAACATTGGCGCAACCCGTTGTTCAGTAATGCTCGAGTGTTTGGGAAATTTGTAATTTTTATATTTCTTATTCACTTTATATATTTCTGCTGATGTCGTAAGGAGTCGAACTCTGAAACCTTCCCTAAGCGGGCAGATCATACCGACTGAGCTACCCCCGAACATTCCAGAAAACGCGGAAAGCCAACCTCTTTTGTGCACGAATTATACTTTCCCTAGAATTATTCCAGTAAACCTGCTTCTAGCATTAGAACTCCTTGCGGCTAGGTTTATGTCGCCAGTTAATCTTAAATAGTTCCATATTCCGGCTTAAGAAGACTGATTGTAGCTTTACGCAACAACCAGTCAGCTAACGAGCTCTTCTTGTCGGTAGTACAATTAAACACGTAGGACGGCGAGAAGCCGTGTGAGTGCGTCAGCAGCGACCTTGACGAGCGAGTTTGAATGCCTGCACCAAGCTGGGAGCCACAACACTTTTCTGTTTGTTTACTCCTTGTATGAAAGGAAACATTTTATCGTTTCTGCTTTGCTTGAGACGCAGTTATATAAATCTGAAGATAATAAATATAGTCTAGTGGATAAGAAAAAGGAAAAAAAAATTCCCACGTGCAAGTAGGACTCGCCTCCTGAGGGTTCTGTACGGACTTAATTATGTATATAGACAGCTAACCAGCCCGGTTGGCCGTGCGGTCTGACGCACGGCTTTCCGTGCGGGAAGGCGCGCCTGGTCCCCGGCACGAATCCGCCCGGCGGATTTGTGTCAGGGTCCGGTGAGCTGGCCAGTCTGTGTATGGTTTCTAGGCGGTTTTCCATCTGCCTCGGCGGCAAATGCGGTCTGGTTCCCCTTATTCCGCCTCAGCTACACAATGTCGGCGATTGCTGCGCTAACAAGTTCTACACGTACGCGTACACCACCATTACTCTACCACGCAAACATAAGGGTTACACTCGTCTGGTGTGTGACGTTCCCTGGGGGGGTCCACCGGGGGCCGAACCACACAATAACCCTGGGCTCGGTGTGGGGTGGTGGACGGGTGAAGTGGACTGCGGTAGTCGTCGTGGAGTTGCGGAGCACTGCGGCTGCGGCGGGGACGGAGCCTCTCCGTTGTTTCTATGTCCCCGGTTAACATAACATATAGACAGTTCATGCATCCCGAGATTCGGTAATCTCGACGATTTTTGCCTGTTATCGACACTGGTTCTGGCGGGATACTGGTCACAAGACTTACGAGAATGTTTAATTTTGAGTCTGAAGTCGGATAACAAATGGCAAAAAAAAATTTCTTGTCAGATAATTGCAAGTTAACAATACTAGGGTTCTTTTCCTTTACTTGCACTGTGAAATGTTTCGGCTTGCCAAATGTCATGATTCCATGTCAACGGGAAGTACCCCATGGGGTTTTATGAGCGTGGTTGCAACTATCAAAATATGTGACTTAAATGGTCGTATCTTTCGATTCTACTGATCTACGAACTTAGCTTTATTACACCGTCAAGCGGCTATAGACCTTAGTATGTGATAAATTTGTACGTGATACGTCTACCCTTTTCTTGGAAAAAGGGGTTTTTACAGGTGGAGGGGCAGACAATCGGATAACATATGACAAATTCTTTTTTCGTGTGATATAATTACAAATTAAAAATTTTCAGATTTCTTTCTTTATTTGTGCTGTTAAATCTTACTCATCCTTATTTTCATGAGTCTAGGTCAACGGAAAGTATCCTACGGGTTTTCACGAGAGATTTTGCGAGTGTCAAAATATGTGACACAAATGGCCGAATATTTTCACTGTTTTCTTGTAGAAGTTTAAGTTTTATACAACGCCACGGGACTGTAGGCATTGTATGTGACATAAATTTCAAACTGATATACCTACCTGTTGCTAAAGAAAAGGGTTTTTAACAGTCGCATGCACACACGAGGACAGACATACAGGAAAGTAAACCTCAAACGTTTCTTTTTCACTATTTGAAGTACGGAACCCTAAAAAAGGGTCATAAAATATACCTTTTTTCCCGGAAGTTCTTACCGGCGTGCACCTACGCGTATTTCTCACCGTGATGTGGGTCCCCACATTTTCGCTGGTGCCCGTTGTTGTGTACATAGTTCCGCGCAGTCAGCGCGTACACAACTTTCCCTCTAGAGCGCGCCCCGCTAAGCACAACAGCGCAGGCGCAGCGCTCGTCCGTTTCCGCACTACGAGGTGGTGCTGCCTTAGAGACGGACCAAATTCTGCTTCCGCCGATCCGCGTATTAATATGTAACGCAGCTATTGAGATTGCTGCTAACGTAGAACCTTTTCTCCTCGCGGATCACACTCGCGCAGTGATACATGAACGCGCGAGGTATTATAATGAGTATACAGAACTCCGATTAGTCAGTCTGCATTACTCTGTACCAGTCTGTGCGAGTTCTACATTTGTCTGTACCAGTGTATAGTCAAGTTTCAGTCTGCGCCTAATAAGAATACCATATGCCTGTACATAGCCATAAAGATAAATGTATAGACACTTTTGGCAAGTATCAGAGATATGTGAGAATAAGATTAACGTACCAATACCAAGGGAGCTTCCGATTGTCAGTTGTAAATAGCATCCAGAACCAATTTAAGTAATTTTTATGCTTGTTATTATTTTAATAAATGAGTGTGAAAATTAATCAAGTTCTGCTTAAAGTTGGTCACCTTCAATCTGCTACTCTAAGCGTGCAAGTGACATTTCTATCGGCTGACCTAACGGCAGAAGATAAACACGCCACGATAAGACCACGAGACATATCGCTGACACTCGCCTACTTCGTTAGAGCGACAAGTCAGATAATCTGATGGTGTGTGTACCGAAGGTCTTACAGTACGCACACCACACCTGTAAAGAGTGCAAATGAAATCCGCACTTGCCTTAATATTGTGCATCGCTCTGCAGAGTCGTGAACTGGAGGTAGGGAGAGTACACAACGCCTATCCACCGCTTCCTCTTAAGATATGGAACCCAAAGAAGGTAATTCTGTTCCGAGTGGCCTTGAAAGCATCTGAATCGATCCTACTCACAGGCGTGAGCAATGCAGCCAATTATAATACGATTAAGCAAAGTTTTTTTTGTGGGGATCTAAGTGAACAGGAAGGGCCATCAACAGTTATGACTGTGGGAGGAGCAGAAATTTGACTCATTGATTGAAAGGCACTGAAATCGGGAGGAAAGGGTTTCACATGTGGTCCTGGGTGGTTACATTTTAAGTGCAACTGCACACCGTGGTCCAGTGTAGTCTGTCGTTATCGTATGGCAGCGGAACTTGGTAGATACGCTAATGTGTTAAAGCGGAACGGATGTACGCTGAAAAAAATTTAGTTCAAATTTTGGACACCAGGTGAAAAAAAAATTCAAATGGCTCTGAGCACTATGGAACTTAACTTCTGAGGTCATTAGTCCCCTAGAACTTTGAACTACTTAAACCTAACTAACCTAAGGACATCACACACATCCATGCCCTAGGCAGGATTCGAACCAGGTGAAAAACTGGCGCTGTACAACATCTCGTCGACGTCTCCAGAACTCATATTGAACAAACTGTGTAAGCAGCGGTTAATAAAAAAATCATTATGCCTTTCTCACTTATTTGACCTTTTCTGCCCAAATATCCTTTCCTGATCCATTACTTGCGAAACTTCTTATTGGTCTTTCTTGCATTCACAACGCCGTATTTTTACCTGGCGGCCAAAACTGGAACTAATCTTTTCCAGCGTAAAGCGGTTCCGCGTCAACGCATTAGAACCTCTACCAAGTTTCGCTGACATAGGATAACTACAGCCCACACTAGACCCCTGTGGGTAGCTGCACTTCAGCAATAACCACTCGGTATCAAGCATCAGTTAAAAATAAAAGTTACGAAGCCACTGCAGTACTGAGACGAGCTAGAGACGTAAGTACAAGCAATGAAGAGCAACAATGGAGCATGAGGGCGTATTAACTAACATGTAGGCTGTAGCATCTCGCCATGTTGTGCAGACGGCAGTCGGTGGTTGTGAGCACATGAATCACAAACATCATTTAACATCTCGCTAATAACGTCATACTCCATTTTTAAGAGCTTTTACTACTCCTGCACGGGCGTTAAGCATTGGATCCAGACTTCCCACGAGGTCGTTTGTTATGGACAGTGACTATATGGACGCTAGGTGTCGGCTGCCCTAGGACACCGACAAAAGTGAGACTATTAACCCTGCTGAGCCTGTTTGAAAAAATCAGCTCCACAAAGAAAACAGAAGATTCTCAGTGCAGACATTGTTTTCTATTGCCACCCTGAACGGCAATTCCTACAAAAGCTATGTGTGTCTTACAAGCAAGTTCTGAGGGAACTCTCTAGATTTGTTACGTTGGCGCACGCTGGCCGGTTCTAATCGCCAAGTACCTTCCAGTAAAATATGCCTGCACCCCCGGCGTCCCTCAGACGGTCGTCGTCATCTTGGTGACGACGAATAATTACAGTTTGAAAGGTGTTGCATTAAAAGTAACCCGGCCCACGGGGACGTAATAAAATCGGGAGACAAGTGTTTTAAAATCTCAATCTATCTTAATTTCGTAACAAAATAAACGTAGTACCACAAGTTCTAGAAAACCTACCACCTTTTGGATCTTAGCAAAAACGTACACGCACATGTTGTCTCCGCTAAACAAGTGGATAAGGAAAATCGAGTGCTTTTTAGAGTTCGTTACCTTTCTCGGCAAAAACGGAGCTCTTATGGAATCAGTTTGTTGTCCGTCTGTCTGTCTGTCCAACTGTCAAAAAACCTTTTTCTCAGCAACTGGTTGAAGTATCAAGCTGAAAGACTTACCAGGGCAGAACTCATTCTGGCAAGCGGAATAAAATAATAATTGGGTATTTTTACCGGTTTCCAAATTCAGATGAAACAACTGCTGAAAGGTTCAAAGAAAACTTGAGTTTCATTCGAAACATGTACCCGACTCATACAATTATAGTTGGTCGTGACTTTAGTTTACCTTCAATACGTTGGCGAAAATACGTGTTTAAACCCGGAGGTACGCGTATAACATGACCCGAAATTGTGCTAAATGCATTCTCTGAAAATTATTGCGAGAAGTTAGTTCATGAGCCCACGTAAATAGTAAACGGTTGTGAAAACACACTTGGCCTCTTAGCAACAAATAGCATCAAAACAGATACAGAGATAAGTGAACACAGGGTTGCCAAATGCTCCAAAAATAATCGAAAAATATACCTATTCAAAAAAGCTGATAAAAATTCACTTGACGCCTTCCTGAGGGACAATCTCCACTCCTTCCAAATTAACAATGTAAGTGTAGACCAGAAGTGCCTTGAATTCAAAGAAATGGCATCGGCAGCAATTGAGAGATTTTTACCAAATAAATTAACGAACGCGGAGCTGTTCTCCTTGGTACACAAAACGGATCAGAACACTGTAGCTGAAACTAGGAAAAAAACATGCCAAGTTTAAAGGGACGCAAAATCTCGAAGATTAGCGATTTTTACAGAAGCTCGAAATTTAGCGCGGACTTCCATGCGAGATTCTTATGATAGTTTCCACAACGAAACTTTGTCTCGAAACGTGGGAGAAAGTCCAAAGAGATTCTGGTCCTATCTGAAATATGCTAGCGGCAAGACACAATCAATACCTTCTCTGCGCGATAGCAATGGAAATGCTATTGTCGACAGTGCTGCCAAAGCAGAATTACTAAACACAGCCTCCCGAAATTCTTTCAGCAAAGAAGACGAAGTAAATATTCCATAATTCGAATCAAGAGCAGTTGGAAACATGACTAACGTAAAGTAGATATTCTCGGAGTTGTGAAGCAACTTAAATTACTTAACAAAAGCAAGTCTTCCGGTCCTGACTGTATATCAACTAAGTTCCTTTCAGACTGTGCTGATACAATAACTCCATACTTAACCATCATATACAACCGTTCGATCCACAAAAGATCCGTACCCGAACTCTGGAATGTTGCACAGGTCACACCAATGTTCAAGGAAGGTAGTAGGAGTAATCCACCAAATTACAGGCCCATATCATGAACGTCGAAATGCAGCAGGATTCTGGAACATATATTGCATTAGAACATTATGCATTACCTCGAAAAGAATGGTCTATTGACACACACTTTCAACACGGATTCAGAAAACGACTAGGACTGTACTCACACGAAGTGTTAAGTGTTATTCACAAGGGATTTCAAATTGATTCCATATTTGCAGGTTTCCAGAAGGCTTTTGACACTGTAACACACAAGCGGCTTGTAGTGAAATTTCGTGTTTATCGTCTCAATTATGTGACTGGATTCGTGATTTCTTGTCAGAGAGGTCACAGTTCGTAGTAACTGTCGGAAAGTCAACGAGTAAAAGAGAAGTGATTTCTGGCGTTCCCCAAGGTACTGTTATATGCCCTTTGCTGTTCTTTATCTATATGAACGATTTAGAGGATAATCTGAGCAGCCGTCTTAGGCTGATGCAGATGATGCAGTCGTTTATCGACTAATAAAGTCTTCAAAAGATCAAAGCAAATTGCAAAACGATTTAGAAAAGATATCAGTATGCTGCAAAAATTGGCAGTTGACCCTAAATGACGAAAAGTGTGAGGTCATCCACAAGAGTGCTAAAAGGAATACGTTAAACTTCGATTACACCACAAATCAGTCAAATTTAAAGGTCGTAAATGCAACTAAATACCTAGGAATAACTTAAATTGGAAGGAACACTTGGAAACACTGTTGGGAAGGCTAACCAAAGATGCATTTTATTGGAAGGACACTTAGAAAATGTGACAGATCTACTTAAGAGACTGCCTGCAGTACGCTTGTCCATCCTATTTTAGAATACTGCTGCGCGGTGTGAGATCATTACCTGTGTGTGTGTGTGTGTGTGTGTGTGTTGGGGCTTATGGGCGCTCAACGTCGAGGTCATCAGCGCCCTGACACGCATTAAAGGGAACGAATGTGGGCAGGCCTAATAAAATTGAAGCACACACGCAAAGAAAGGAGGAAAATAAGGAAAATGCTACATAAGAAAGTAGAACGTTAGGAAAGGGAAAACGTAGCAACAAGAATGCCACAGTAAATTGTCATTGGCCAGCTACTTACATAAAATATGGGCGAGCTTGTCATACAGTGGGCAAATTAAGATCCTCTCCCTAAAATCTTTGTAAAAACATTTGACATGGCACAGAACTTTAAAACTTTAACCACATTCGTCCGAGTGTTGCCTAAGAGAGGTGGCAGGTCCGCTGGCAAGTCAGCCGCGGCCCGCTGGTCAGAAAATAAAACGCAATCCAATAAAGCGTGGCGCACAGTGACTTGGACGCCACAAGCACCACACATTGGAGGGTCCTCTCGCCGGAGCAGGAAGCCATGCGTCACAGGGCTGTGGCCTATTCGAAGCCGAGTGAGGAGATCCTCGTCCCGTCTACGGGTCTGGAAAGAAGTGCACCACACACGGGTTGTTGGCTTGACTAAACGGAGCTTATTGTCAGTCATTTCCAGCCACTCATCCTCCCACCGATGCATGACTCGTGAGCTCAACAGCGAGATGAGTGCGTGCGGGGGGATAGCACACTGAGATACTTGTGGATCGAGACACGCCTCCTTGGCTGCGAGATCTGCCCTTTCATTCCCAGCAATGCCGACATGCCCGGAACCCAGCAGAAAGCCACCACCTTCCCCAGTCGCTGTAGTTGGAGGAGGGCATCCTGGAAGGTCTGGGCTATTGTATCTGCTGGGTACAAACGTTGCAAAGAGTGAAGGGCACTGAGTGAATCGGAACAGACAAGAAATTTATGACAGGAATAATGTCTCATCTGCTCCAGTGCCCACAAGATCGCAGACAATTCTGCATCAAAGACAGTAAAAGTCTGAGGCAGTCGGACCTTGAGGACACGATCCGGAAAAACAACAGAGCAACCAACGGAATCCCCCTGTTTCGACCCATCCGTAAAAACAGCTACATAGTCGTGGTGCTCAGATAAAATGGCAGAAAATGCTGCATTAAAAACGGTGGCAGGAGTGCAATCTCTCTTGTACTGCAATAAATCTAAATTCACTCCGGGCCTCTTCAGTGACCAGGGTGGCAGGCGGTTAAAACCCAGGATTTGGTGTTGTACAGACTCCACACCGAGGGACTCTAGCACACGTTGCACACGGATCCCAAATGGCAACGTAGCCTGGGGACGGTGGGAAAAAAGGTGGTCCAGAGGTGGATGAGCAACAAGATGGTGAGCAGGCGAGCTGGGAGCTGCAAGAAAGTTACAAGCCTGGCGCACCAGCAGGAGCTGCCGCCGGATGGTGGGTGGCGGTTCGCCAGACTCAGCACAGAGGCTGGGTACGGGACTGGTCCGATATGCACCCGTGGCCAGTCGAATCTCAGCATGGTGGACAGCATCAAGGATCTGCAAATAAGACGGCCCCGTAGACCCAAACACTGTGCACCCATAGTCCAGCCGTGAACGCATATAAGCTCGATAAAACTGAAGGAGACGCGCCCTGTCCGCTCCCCAAGACCTGTGGCTGAGGCACTTGAGGATGTTCAGTGCCTTCAGGGTTCTGGCTTTCAAGTCGCGTAGGTGTGGCAGCCATGACAACCTGGAGTCAAAAATTTGGCCCAGAAACCGCACTGTGTCTCTAAAATGTAGGACAGTGTCCCCTATATGCAAGGCACGCAAAGTAAAAAGACGACGAGAACGATTAAAATGAACACAAACACACTTATCGGCAGAAAACCGAAAACCCGTCTTTGCAGCCCACTCCTCTAACCGCCGCACTGTTAGCTGCAACTGACGGCTCACGGTTGCAATACTGGAGGAGGAACAGAAAACAGCAACGTCGTCCACAAACAAGGAGCACTGTACTGGACTCCTCACTGTAGACGTTATACTGTTGATGGCTATGGCAAAGAGGGTAACGCTTAAAACACTGCCCTGGGGGACACCGTTCTCTTGCTCAAAGCGATCAGACAGTGTGTTACCAACGCGGGTCCGAAAAAACCGCCGAGACAGGAAAGACCGAATAAAAATGGGGAGGCGGCCACGAAAGCCCCATTGATGCAGTTGTGCAAGAATACAGTGTCTCCAAGTAGTATCATATGCCTTACTGATATCAAAGAAGATACCGATACAGTGATGCTGACGGAGGAAAGCCTGCTGAATAGCCGCCTCTAGGAGGGTCAGGTTGTCGACCGTGCACCGAAATTTTCGGAATCCACACTGAGACCGGCTAAGGAGCTGTCTGGTCTCTAACAGCCAGACCAGACGACGGTTAACCATCCGTTCCAGGGTCTTCCCGACACAGCTCGTCGAGGCGATACTCCGATAACTACTGGGACATGTGCGGTCCTTTCTTGGTTTGAGGAGAACGATGAGAATTACCTCCCTCCACGAGGTGGGGAACACTCCTGTCTGCCATATGAGATTAAAACATTCGAGGAGGATTTCCTTTGACGCCACTGGCAGATGACGAAGCATGGAGTACCGGATGCGGTCGTGACCTGGTGCAGTATCAGAAGTCTCAGTAAGTGTCGATTCAAGTTCCCACATGGAGAAAGGGGAGTTGTAGGCCTCAGAACTGTTCGACCGAAATTCCAAGTTTGCTCTTTCGACAGTCGCACGGTAGCGACGAAACGCTGGATCCTGGTTTGCAGTGGCAGTACTTTGTGCAAAATGCTCTGCCAGCGTCTGAGCAATGGCTCTGGGTGTTGTTTGGAGGCACCCATGGTTCAGGACTGCAGCTATTGGTAAACGGCTGCGTTTACGGGAAATCCTCTGGATGGCTTCCCATACTTTTGTGGAACAAGTGGAACGGTTCATGGAGTCCAGGAACTCCTGCCATGACCTTTTCTTGCTCTCCTTAATGACACGGCGTACCGTGGCTCTCGCGATTCGAAAGGCGGTAAGATTGACCGCTGTTGGGCGGCATTTAAATCGTCGAAGAGCCGCACGCCTGTCGCGGGTTGCTGAATGGCACTGTTCTGTCCACCAAGGCACAAGGCGCCGCTTAAGAGGGTCAGAAGACTTTGGTATGCACAGGTCAGCAGCATGATGGATTACAAGTGTGATGTGATCCACCGTCCTGTACGCTGTTGCGGCGTTCAAATACAGCCAACCGACTGAACAGTGGCCAGTTAGCCCTGCCAATCAGCCACGATGGCGGCCTCTGCTCCAGCAATAAACCATCCAGGAGATGAATGCGGATGGGGATCGCTGGAATGAAGGTCTTCAATGACCTCCCAGTGAACAGAGTCGGTGAGGGTTGGAGAGCAGAAAGATAGGTCAATGGCTGAGAATGACCCAGTAGCACTAGAGTACCAGTGTTGAGGATGCACAACACTTGAGATGTCAGGAGGCTCTCCAAAACTCGACCTCGAGCGCAAAGAGAAGTGGAGCCCCACAGGACATGATGGACATTGAAGTCGCCCAGGAGGAGAAATGGGCGGGGGAGTTGTTCGATAAGATCTGTGAGAGCCTCTAAGTTCACTACATCCAGAGGAGGTAAATAAAGGGAGCAAACGGTATGCCTCCGACGTGAATGAATTTCAACTGCAACTGCTTGCAGGTCAGTATCCAGGGGGAGAGCAGAGGAGTGGTGGTCATTATTGACAAACACAGGCGACTCCGCCTTTGGCCCTTTCCCCAGTCAGGTCATCCTTGCGATATAACGTATAGCCCCTTAGTACAGGAGCATCAGATGGTTTTAAATGCGTTTCCTGTAAACACAAGCACAGGGGGCATTGCTGTGCTAGGAGGTTCAGTTCCTCCACATGTGCCTGGAATCCATTCATGTTCCACTGTATAATGGGAGCCATTTATCAGGGTGGGAGTACCTTCATCCTCACTTTCTGTCGGGGAGGAGAGCCCACAACAGGTGGAGGCTCAGTTTTGGGGCGAGATGATTGCCCAGTCTGACATCAACCTCCATCGCCTCTGAAGAGGAGGCGAGAGAGACGTCAGAGAGAATGACATCAACATCAGCAGACTGTATAACTTCAGTCTCCTTCAGCGGACGACTCTTTACCTTTGGCTTTGGCTTAGATTTGTTGGCCTGAGGTGGCATTGGAGCCAAAACCTCAGAAGCAGTAGGGGGTTTCGCAGCACTGGGCAGCGCACAAGGCTGGACCCGGGAAGGGGCAGGAAGGTCCATTATGTCAGCTACCACGGCCTGGTCAGAAGGCCGGCGGAGCAGCAGGCTTCACAGGAACGAACGTGAGCGGCTGCATGGGCTTGTATATTTTCTTTGCCTCACCATACCGGATGCGTTTTGTGGTTTTAAGTTTCTGGATCTTCCGGTCCTCAAGGAAAACTCTGCATTCCCTACTCCACACAGGGTGATCCCCAGAGCAGTTGACACACTTGGGAGGAGAGGAGCAACCAACTCCCTCATGGGCGGCTTTACCACATTTCCCGCAAGTGCCTTCCCCTCTACAGCTGAGAGTAGTGTGTCCGAAGTGTTGGCATTAAAACACCGCATGGGGTTGGGGTAATAAAGCCGCACACTGAGACGTAGGAAACCTGCCTTTCACATGCTCTGGCAATTTGGTGCTGTTAAACGTAAGGATAAATGAGTCAGACTTCATGAGAGCACCATCCACCGGATTCGCAACGTGTTGCACGTTGACAATTCCTTCCGGGACCACCCAGCCTTCAGTTCGTCTTGGGGAATGTCAACGAGATCTCTGCAAGTCACAACACCCTTGCTGTAGTTCAAGGTGTTGTGAAATTCAATCTCTATCGTAAACTCCCCAAGAAATTGTGCTTTCTGAAGGTTCTGGACTTGCTGGAAGCTAGATGTTTCCACCAACAAGGTTCCATTTCGCAAGCGCTTGACAGATTTTAAGGTGCCAGCAATGCCTTCTAAGCCTTTCTGTATATAAAATGGTGAAACTTTATCGAAACTCCCCTCCTTTCTCTTAATTATGAGAAACACATTCTGCGAAACAGTTGCATTCTGTTACTAGTAATTGAATCAGGAGGACTGGCTACACGAGCCCTCTTGTTGGACTGGGTGTTAGAACCCACCAGCGGTCCACCCTTTCCGCTGGGAGGAGAAGAATAAAAGTTCGAGGGTTCCATCTCGGTCCCACGAGCAGATAGAGAACTAGAAGTCCACTTAGACAGAGCCCCGCGTGCCTAGGTAAGCCGTATACAATTGAGGTGCGGCAGTTTACCCAGTGGTTGACCCCTGACGACTGTTCCACCTCAACAGCCACGCATCTCATCAGCGCGCAGCACACCTTGAGATTGAGGGGTTGTTTATAGAGGTTTATTCCATTCTTGCGATCCAGGCAATCAAGCCAAGATCCCCGGTCCCTGCGACACACAACGTTCCACCGTTGCACCACACGGTGGTCGCTGAAGCATGCCCAGAGCTTACGGTGTCAGAGGACTGGCGGCGCACACCAGTCCACAGCTCGGGGACCCCGGGTTCGCCAAGCCCGAACCCAGCAAATGAATGCTGAGTCCCCTGAGGGGGATCCTTACCTGATAGGAGTGACGCAGTACATCGAAAAAGTTCAAAGAAGGGCAGCACGTTTTGTATTTCCGCGAAACAGGGGAGAGGGTGTCACTGAAGTGATACCGGATTTGGAGTGGACATCATTAAAACAAAGGCGTTTTCCGTTGCGGCGGACTCTTCTCAGGAAATTTCAATCACCAACTTTCTCCTCCGAATGCGCAAATATTTTGTTGACGCCGACCTACATAGGGGGAAACGATCATCGCAATAAAATAAGGGAAACCAGAGCTCACACGCGAAGATATAGGTGTTCGTTTTTTCCGCGCGCTGTACGAGATTGGAACAATAGAGAATTATTGTGAAGGTGGTTAGCTGAACTCTCTGCCAGGCACTTAAATGTGATTTGCAGAGTATCCATGTAGATGTAGGTGTATGCCACACACTAAGGTCTACGGTCCCTTAACGGTGTAAAAAACTGAAGCGTGTAAGTCAGTGCAATCAAAAGACACGGGTATTTATGTCACACATTTTAATACTTGCAAACTCACTAACCAAAACCTATAGAATACTTCCCATTGACCTGGAATCATGAAATTTGGCAAGAAGCAAAGTTTCGCAGTAAAATAAAAGAAAAAATTGTTAATTTGCAATTATATTACACGATTTTTTTTTGTCATTTGTTATCTAACTGCCCATCTGTTCGTCTATGAAGACCCATTATTATCAACAAAGAGTAGACGTGTGAAGTTAAAATTTATTTCACATACTAAGGTCCACGGTCCCTTTGCATTGTTTTTACATCAATGCAGTTAAAAGATACGGCCATTTACGTCACATATTTTGATACCCTGCCGGTATCGATATCGATGACAGGTAAAAATTGTCGAAATTCTCGATTCCCGGGATCGGTTAGCTATCTAAAGACATAACCCTCGGTACGTGAGTCCTACTTGAACGCACCCGGATTTTTAATTAGATAGGTTGTGTCGCTTGGTCAATCAGAATAGATATCATTTAAAAAGGAAAAAAAAATACATAGAAGCGTGGGTGATTCCTAAAATTGTATGTACAGATCGAAATATTTGACGAATGAAAATTTTGAATGGTGCGAAAGTAGATGGAGTCAAACTAACCTGAATAATTGCGAACATATGTGAAGTCCAAATCAGAAATGATTCTTTCTTGAAAGAGAAATACCAACCTTCCCAGACACGCTTCCTTTAGTACTATCAGACTGGCGTGGGTTTTTGTACCTTTCTGAATCCACTGATAAATTAATCTTCTTGTCACTTTAATCTGGGGTACTGCCACAGGAGTATTTTATATCAGTTCACGACTCACGAAATCTCGCAGAATATCGGAGCACTTACAGATGAGCTTTACTCTTTGTATCCTAGGGGCCATATGCGGTAATCTGCTATCGTCAAAAAAACGCAGGCACGAAACTTTAGAGCGCTGAAGACTTACTTGAGAGATGAGGTGGCTCATGGCGGTGTTTAGCTGTGTCTGACACAGCGGACAGCATTACAGAATCCGCTGGAATTCTTGGACTGTGCTGGAGTTGACCTCGGCAACGCAGTAACAGAACAGCTTTCCTGGAGCTCTTGAAAGGGCAAGCCCTAGAACACTCTGTCAGCCACGTCGTTTTTCTGCAGAGCACTTTTTATCCCCCGGTTTTTGAGAGAAAGGCCTTACGACACAGCGCGACGTGGAGACTTCACATCCGTGCGCCGTGTCGCAAGGCCTTTCTCTCAAAAACCGGGGGATAAAAAGTTGTCTCAACTTAGTAAAGTAAATTTTTGCACCTTGCAATAGTCCTGTTCTCTTGTCTCAGTAGATAGCTTGAAAAATAGCGACTCTTCCTCCTGCTCAGATATTGGACGTCCACATTCTTTCAGGAAATGTGTTCTCGAGGGGCAACTACAACGTGAAGTAGATTCGGCTGAAATGTCGATGGGTCAGTGTTCTACGAACTTCGGCACGTGGAACCAGAACTGTAGCCGGTGCCTCCCTGCTGCGTTTACCAGTTTCTCGCCACCCTCTCAAGTGAGACCATAGATCATCAGAGTTGCAATTCTCTGTGACAGGACGGTCACCAGAGTGCATTAACGTTGTTCGTGTTTAGTGTTGCCATCGGACCTGGTAGGGAGTATAAGGACGTGAACAGCATCGGATACTGAGTGAGCACAGTGAAGGATACGGAGATCTCACGTACTCTTGTGAGACAGTGTAATTAGCTCCTCTCCGTTGAGACGACTGGTCGAACAGTGTAATATCCAGATTTTTGGGGCTTCGGGAAGCGACAGTGATGATGATCTACATCTACATCTACATCCATACTCCGCAAGCCACCTGACGGTGTGTGGCCGAGGGTACCTTGAGTACGTCTATCAGTTCTCCCTTCTACTCCAGTCTCGTATTGTTCGTGGAAAGAAAGATTGTCGGTATGACTCTGTGTGGGCTCTAATCTCTCTGATTTTATCCTCCTATGGTGTCTTCGCGGGATATACGTAGGGGGGAGCAATATACTGCTTGACTCCTCGCTGAAGGTATGTTCTCGAAACTTCAACAAAAGCCCGTACCGCACTACTGAGCGTCTCTCTTGCAGAGTCTTCCACTGGAGTTTATCTATCATCTCCGTAACGCTTTCGAAATTTCTATGTGATCCTGTAACGAAGCGCTCTGCTCTCTGTTGGATCTTCTCTATCTCTTCTATCAACCCTATCTGGTACGGATCCTACACCGGTGAGCAGTATACAAGTAGTGGGCAAACAAGTGTACTGTAACCTTTTGTACTACATCTTTTGTTTTCGGACTGCATTTCCTTAGGATTCTTCCTATGAATCTCAGTCTGCCATCTGCTTTACCGACGATCAACTTTATATGGTCATTCCATTTGAAATCACTCCTAATGCCTACTCCCAGATAATTTATGGAATTAACTGCTTAACTATATTGTAGCTAAATGATAAAGGATCTTTCTTCCTATATATTCGCAGCAGATTACACTTGTCTACATTGAGATTCAATTGTCATTCCGTGCACCATGCGTGAATTCGCTGCAGATCCTCCTGCATTTCAGCACAATTTTCCATTGTTACATGCTCTCGATATACTACAGCATCATTCGCAAAAAGCCTCAGTGAACTTACGATGTTATCCACAAGGTCATTTATATATATTGTGAATAGCAACGGTCCTACGACACTCCTCTGCGCCACACCTGAAATCACTCTTACTTCAGAAGACTTCTCTCTATTGAGAATGACATGCTGCGTTCTGTTATCTAGGGATTCTTCAATCCAATCACACAATTGGTCTGCCAGTCTATATGCTCTTTCTTTGTTCATTAAACGACTGTGGGGAACTGTATCACACGCCTTGCGGAAGTCAAGAAACACGGCATCTACCTGGGAACCCCTGTCTATGGCCCCCTGAGTGTCGTGGACGAATAGCGCGAGCTGGGTTTCACACGCGCGTCCTTTTCGAAACCCATGCTGATTCCTACACAGTAGATTTGTAGTTCAAATGGTTCAGAGCACTATGGGACTCAACTGCTGTGGTTATCAGTCCCCGAGAACTTAGAACTACTTAAACCTAACTAACCTAAGGACATCACACACATCCATGCCCGAGGCAGGATTCGAACCTGCGACCGTAGCAGTCGCACGGTTCCGGACTGCGCGCCTTGAACCGCGAGACCACCGCGGCCGGCAGATTTCTAGTCTCCAGAAAAGTCATTATACTCGAACATAATACGTGTTCCAAAATTCTACAACTGATCGACGTTAGAGATATAGGTCTATAGTTCTGCACATCTGTTCGACGTCCCTTCTTAAAAACGGGGATGACCTGTGCCGTTTTCCAATCCTTTGGAACGCTACGCTCTTCTAGAGACCTACGGTACACCGCTGCAATAAGGGGGGCAAGTTCCTTCGCGTACTCTGTGTAAAATCGAACTGGTATCCCATCAGGTCCAGCGGCCTTTCCTCTTTAGAATGATTTTAATTGTTTTTCTATCCGTCTGTCAGCTATTTCGATATCTACCATTTTGTGATCTGTGCGACGATCTAGAGAAGGAACTGCAGTGCAGTCTTCCTCTGTGAAACAGCTTTGGAAAAAGACATTTAGTATTTCGGCCTTTAGTCTGTCATCCTCTGTTTCAGTACCATTTTGGTCACAGAGTGTCTAGACGTGTTTGGTTTGTGGGGAGCTCAACTGCGCGGTTATCAGCGCCCGTACAAAGTTCCAATTTTTACATAGTCCAATCTAGCCACTGTCACGAATGATGATGATGAGTACAACACAAACACCCAGTCCCCGGGCAGAGAAAATCCCCAATCCGGCCGAGAATCGAACTCGGGGCCCCGTGATCCAGAGACAGCAACGTTAGCTACTAGACCATGAGCTGCGGACGGAAGCGCAGTGGTCCAAACTTTGACAGCATGGGAACGTGAAGGAAGCCATAGACGACGTCAAGATTCCAGTCGATCACATCTCACCGTCACGAGGAAGGATCGCCGTGTTGTGTACCGAGCACATCGTAGCTTCTTCACATCTGAGTATGCCATTTGAAACACATATTGGACTCCCTGAAAATTTGTGTTATCCCGCGTCATGGGTCTGAGTCTAGGAGCAGCCGGACCAAGGAATTGCCGCCCATTGCGTAGGCTGCCGTTAACACTACAATACAAACGGCAGCGTTTGGAGTGATGTCGTGACCGTGAAGTATGGATTACTGGCGAATGGCCTCCCTTTGTGCTGAGCTACGAATCGCCGTTTTGCGGTTACTGGCATGAGCATCGTCGACGAGTTTCGGGCGACCTGGGAAAATGTTCCATTCTTCCAGTGTTTCGGCCGCGTGGTGTTACTCCCGGCATCACTGTGTGGTGAGCCATGGGAAATGAATTGAGGTCACGGCTTGTAGTGACTGAGGGAACCCCGACGGCAGAACAGCACAACACAAACATCGCGCATCTTCATGTGTTACCAAAAAAAAAAAAAAAATATATATAAAACCGGTTCAAATGGCTCTGAGCGCTATGGGACTTAATTTCTAAGGTCATCAGTCCCCTAGAACTTACAACTAATTAGACCTAACTAACCTAAAGACATCACACACATCCATGCCCGAAGCAGGATTCGAAACTGCGACCGTGTTACCTCCCATGCAACACTATTGCGGTGCCATTTTTTAACATAACAATGCTCTTCCACACGTGGCAACGGCCGGTACGAACTGTGTACGTGATGTTGAGAACTCCTACGGCGAGATAGATCCGATTGTACATGCGTGATCAGCTCGGACGTCATAGAGCAATTATGCAAGATATCAAGGACTTGTTACAACTGTTGTGGGCTACCTTGCCTCATGAGAGGCCACAACGAGCCTATGACAACCTAACCAACCGAAACAGTGTTTGCATCCAGACCGCATGGGTTGCAACGTCGTACTGAAAAGTGAACCCTTACTGTCAAATTTTGGAAAATTTGACGGTATAATCTCTCCCAACCCTTGGACCTTCAATTAGTTTCGTCCTCCTCTTTCGGGCTCTTCACTTTCTTTTGTCAGGCAGTGTATTTGTAATGATATGAATGTGGAACGGAGCGTGGACTCCGACTCTGCGCTGTGCTCCAAGTAGACGTCTCCACAGTCTTCCGTCACCGTGGAAACAGCCACAGTATCTTGACGTAGTATTTTACTTGCTATTCTATTATTCATACAAAATAATAGGGTGGTGTCCTGTTGACCTCCACATCGCAGTTTTACGTTCGAATTACGGAAAGTAGATGTTGTCTGGAAATCATTAGTGAACAAATCGTTTAACATTAAAAACCGTTAAGACGATCACCTGTATAGTATTCCTATATGCAAACTCGGAGGACTGTTGAAGACATGGAAAACGTTTATAAGTGCTGGAAATTTGGTTTTGGGGAAGACTAATGAGTACATCAGACTTGAGGAAAATATAATAAAAGCGATGTGAAAGAAAATAATAAGGGAAGCAGCTCAACAGGAACAATTGGAAAAAGGTAAAAAACCTTGAACATTTATTTAGATCCAATAACAGTTCAAAATTTTTGTTGTAAGGAAAAAGTGATAAAGGGAATCAAGGAGAGATCTGGAAGAAAATAAGCGTCTTAATGAAGATAACAAAATGTCAAAGTTAGCAACGATCTACCTTCTTGCCCACTGATTCGTTAGCCAAATCATACGTCGCGTTTATTGCACATAAATTTTACACATTTCATATATAATTTACACGTATTTCATCCATATACTTAGCGAATTTCACCCTGCAGCTGTATCTGAATTATGAGGAAACTGGTAATTCTACCAGTAACTGATTGTCTTTTCTAGAAAAAGGACTATCGCTAGCAACTTTATAAACTCTGCTATTTTACACATCCGACTGTAGAGAGAAGGCTAATTGTATTTGTGGTACTGAGAGGTGTGACATGACTTTTGGCCACGAAATACTATGGCAAAATTCTTGGCTCGATGCGGTGCTCACAGGACGATGTGGTTGGTGGTTGATGCGTTGAACAAAGTAAATAAAAAATAGATTGCGCTTCAAGCTTTCGAAGTATTCCTAGTCAATTGTTTAGAGGAAAGAAATACTAACAGGTCGTTTTACAGGCGTTTATACGTGTCGTACCCCCCCCCCCCCCCTCCAATCACCCGTTACCTTAGTAGACTATCTTACTCCCACAGTATTTTTATGTAAATAATGAGTCGATTATGTGCAGGACTAGGTTGAAATTGCTCCAGGGGGTTATGGGCTATTGTTTTATGTTCTGCGTTTTCAAAAAATGGTTCAAATGGCTCTGAGCACTATGGGACTTAACTTCTGAGGTCATCAGTCCCCTAGAACTTAGAACTACTTAAACCTAACTAACCTAAGGACATCACACACATCCATGCCCGAGGCAGGATTCGAACCTGCGACCGTAGCGGTCGCGCGGTTCCAGACTGTAACGCCTAGAACCGATCGGCCACTCCGACCGGACTTCTGCGTTTTCACCTCAAACCTGCAGCCATAGGGAAGGGGGTAGAGGTATTACACTGTTTCATTAAAGTTTTCTATATTGCAGATTTTGGCAGAAATTCTGTCAGGCGTTACAGACGTAAGCTCATATATCACTGTCTTTGCAACCTCCCACTCCCCACGTCCCTCCACAGCCACCGCCGACTCTAGGGGTGAAACATCATTGTGACTGTCATCCACCAATAACTCTAGCTAGCTGGGCGGTTTTTTAGGTTAGATGGCCTTGGGAAAGTACAGAAAGGGCAACAGCCTCAACGGGTGCGGGGCAAAGTCAGGACATGCGGGCACCAAGCAGCAATCGGTATTGTAATTGTCAACTGTAGAAGCTGCGTTGGTAAAGTACCGGAACTTCAAGCGCTGATAGAAAGCACCGAAGCTGAAATCGTTATAGGTACAGAAAGCTGGCTTAAGCCAGAGATAAATTCTGCCGAAATTTTTACAAAGGTACAGACGGTGTTTAGGAAGGATAGATCGCATGCAACCGGTGGTGGAGTGTTCGTCACTGTTAGTAGTAGTTTATCCTGTAGTGAAATACAAGTGGATAGTTCCTGTGAATTATTATGGGTGGAGGTTACACTCAACAACCGAGCTAGGTTCATAATTGGCTCCTTTTACCGACCTCCCGACTCAGCAGCGTTAGTGGCAGAACAACTGAGAGAAAATTTGGAATACATTTCACATAAATTTCCTCAGCATGTTATAGTCTTAGGTGGAGATTTCAATTTACCAGATATAGACTGGGACACTCAGATGTTTAGGACGGGTGGTAGGGACAGAGCATCGAGTGACATTATACTGAGTGCACTATCCGAAAATTACCTCGAGCAATTTAACAGAGAACCGACTCGTGGAGATAACATCTTGGACCTACTGATAACAAACAGACCCGAACTTTTCGACTCTGTAAGTGCAGAACAGGGAATCAGTGATCATAAGGCCGTTGCAGCATCCCTGAATATGGAAGTTAATAGGAATATAAAAAAAGGGAGGAAGGTTTATCTGTTTAGCAAGAGTAATAGAAGGCAGATTTCAGACTACCTAACAGATCAAAACGAAAATTTCTGTTCCGACACTGACAATGTTGAGTGTTTATGGAAAAAGTTCAAGGCAATCGTAAAATGCGTTTTAGACAGGCACGTGCCGAGTAAAACTGTGAGGGACGGGAAAAACCCACCGTGGTACAACAACGAAGTTAGGAAACTACTGCGAAAGCAAAGAGAGCTTCACTCCAAGTTTAAACGCAGCCAAAACCTCTCAGACAAACAGAAGCTAAACGATGTCAAAGTTAGCGTAACGAGGGCTATGCGTGAAGCGTTCAGTGAATTCGAAAGTAAAATTCTATGTACCGACTTGACAGAAAATCCTAGGAAGTTCTGGTCTTACGTTAAATCAGTAAGTGGCTCGAAACAGCATATCCAGACACTCCTGGATGATGATGGCATTGAAACAGAGGATGACACGCGTAAAGCTGAAATACTAAACACCTTTTTCCAAAGCTGTTTCACAGAGGAAGACCGCACTGCAGTTCCTTCTCTAAATCCTCGCACAAACGAAAAAATGGCTGACATCGAAATAAGTGTCCAAGGAATAGAAAAGCAACTGGAATCACTGAACAGAGGAAAGTCCACTGGACCTGACGGGATACCAATTCGATTCTACACAGAGTACGCGAAAGAACTTGCCCCCCTTCTAACAGCCGTGTACCGCAAGTCTCTAGAGGAACGGAGGGTTCCAAATGATTGGAAAAGAGCACAGGTAGTCCCAGTCTTCAAGAAGGGTCGTCGAGCAGATGCGCAAAACTATAGACCTATATCTCTGACGTCGATCTGTTGTAGACTTTTAGAACATGTTTTTTGCTCGAGTATCATGTCGTTTTTGGAAACCCAGAATCTACTATGTAGGAATCAACATGGATTCCGGAAACAGCGATCGTGTGAGACCCATCTCGCGTTATTTGTTCATGAGACCCAGAAAATATTAGATACAGGCTCCCAGGTAGATGCTATTTTTCTTGACTTCCGGAAGGCGTTCGATACAGTTCCGCACTGTCGCCTGATAAACAAAGTAAGAGCCTACGGAATATCAGACCAGCTGTGTGGCTGGATTGAAGAGTTTTTAGCAAACAGAACACAGCATGTTGTTATCAATGGAGAGACGTCTACAGACGTTAAAGTAACCTCTGGCGTGCCACAGGGGAGTGTTATGGGACCATTGCTTTTCACAATATATATAATTGACCTAGTAGATAGTGTCGGAAGTTCCATGCGGCTTTTCGCGGATGATGCTGTAGTATACAGAGAAGTTGCAGCATTAGAAAATTGTAGCGAAATGCAGGAAGATCTGCAGCGGATAGGCACTTGGTGCAGGGAGTGGCAACTGTCCCTTAACATAGACAAATGTAATGTATTGCGAATACATAGAAAGAAGGATCCTTTATTGTATGATTATATGATAGCGGAACAAACACTGGTAGCAGTTACTTCTGTAAAATATCTGGGAGTATGCGTGCGGAACGATTTGAAGTGGAATGATCATATAAAATTAATTGTTGGTAAGGCGGGTACCAGGTTGAGATTCATTGGGAGAGTGCTTAGAAAATGTAGTCCATCAACAAAGGAGGTGGCTTACAAAACACTCGTTCGACCTATACTTGAGTATTGCTCATCAGTGTGGGATCCGTACCAGATCGGGTTGACGGAGGAGATAGAGAAGATCCAAAGAAGAGCGGCGCGATTCGTCACAGGGTTATTTGGTAACCGTGATAGCGTTACGGAGATGTTTAATAAACTCAAGTGGCAGACTCTGCAAGAGAGGCGCTCTGCATCGCGGTGTAGCTTGCTCGCCAGGTTTCGAGAGGGTGCGTTTCTGGATGAGGTATCGAATATATTGCCTCCCCCTACTTATACCTCCCGAGGAGATCACGAATGTAAAATTAGAGAGATTAGAGCGCGCACGGAGGCTTTCAGACAGTCGTTCTTCCCGCGAACCATACGCGACTGGAACAGGAAAGGGAGGTAATGACAGTGGCACGTGAAGTGCCCTCCGCCACACACCGTTGGGTGGCTTGCGGAGTATAAATGTAAATGTAAATGTACCCCGAAAACTAGGGATTTTAACATTTTTACATGGCTCTTCTTCTCATCCCCTACCTCCCTCCCCCCCCCCCCCCCTCCCTCGACTACCCACAGGGATTATTTGTATATTAGTCCACCCCCAGAATATGTTTATACAAACAATGTCATGTGTATGCAAAATTTGATTGAAATGGGTCCAGATACTCCAGAGTTACTACTTCGCCCCTTTCCACTTCCACGCATATGAGCGGTAGATGGTTTTTACCCCCTGTGACACTGTCATGCGGGTGAGCGCAACAAACCTCACCAAAGTTTAATAGTCATTGGATGAATAATATAGAAACCATAGAATACAAAAAACATATATTCATTTTTATATAGTAGAAAATGAAATGGACAGTGCGAAATAGTGTAAAGTGTGTGCAAAGACGAGTTTGTGTTTGCTAGTAGATTGATGACCCTTACAGCATTTTAACAATATTATAGACAAATATATTAAAATTTTAAGAATCTGCAAGTGAGTTAATATGAATGCTAAAGACGTACAGTGAAAGAGGTTTTATCTGTTTTCTGTGAATTCATTTCGCATTATTTTAAGGCGGTAGTTGACAACGCTCTCATTAAATAGTCTAATAAACAAATCATTGTTCTTATCAGTAACTCTGCAATCCTGAGCCACTTCGCCAACGAAAGGTAATATCTTCAGAACTGATACCGCCAAAATTTTTGCACAGAGTAAAGAGCAGATACGTCCCCAGTGAGAATATATTTTACGGTTAGTGAATTTTTCAGACAAGAAGGTGGACACTCGAGACAGCTGAACGTTTATTATTCAAACAATAAGAGGAAGTAAGTGGTGTTGTTTCGGCAGATAACGTGACATGTGGAACTTGTTTATCTGTGATGTAATAAGACGAAGTAGGAGGAAGTTTCTACAGTTCGAGTCTTTTTCCTTATACCGTGTAATATCGTTCTTATCTACCTGATAGCACACCGGGATAAGTGCCGGAGAAATCGGCTCATTTTCTCTCTCAAAGTCTCAAGGGCATCCTGCGATAAGCAGGTCCTAGCGTGGAAGAAACCTTGAGTTTCACAGTTCGTAATCTCTGGAAGTACAAAAATGTACAGAGACACTAGCGACTCTGTCGAACTCTAAAAAAATAAACAGTTGACATTTAAGATATCTGGTCATCAGAAATTCCGCGTTGCGGGATAACTCCTTAATTGAAGTATGATGAGATATATTTGCTGGTGTGTTAGTGAGGTTATGTACCGAATTTTGTCAATTTTTGCTGTATATATCCTTGTTTGTGCTCTTTGTGCCAGAGGAAAGATGTACTTTTGCTGTGAATGATACTATCCATAGGTGACACACATGAGATTAACAACATACTCGACAGATTCAGTACAAAGGGAAAAATACAATTATTATTGGTTTTTCCGTATTAAAACGTTTTGCAGTTATATAAAGAGAATTTTCCGCGGGGTGCATTTCGCTTTTATTTTTCAAAGCATCTTCTATGGTCATACTCGAAATATGGTTATATGTATTTGTACGTTTTTGTGGTTACAGATTAAAACAGTATTTCTTTATAAAGTTGGCGTGCAATTTACTTACGGTGTTTCTGCCTCTTGTTCACATACTCTGCAAACCACTTGTGTTTTCCTTCGTTGGTAGCAGAGGTTAAGGTCGAAAGAAACTTTGTTGTACATTTACACTTGGCATATTTTTGTTTCGTAGTGGTTTTCAGAATATGTGCACAAGAGGCAGAAACTCCATATGTAAATTTCCCGCAAAAGTCCCTTTTATTAACTGAAATAAACTTAAGACGGAGAAACCAGTAATAACTGATTATAACATCTGCTGCGAAAGATGGCCATGTAAACAGATATAAAATTCACTGTTGAATATGAAAATACTGGTAGCATCAACTTCCTAGACCTGAGCATTAGAAAAGCAAACAACTTACACTCCTTCAAAGTCCACAGAAAAGCAACAACAACATACCACCATACACAGCTCATCTTGTCACACTACGACACACAAACATTGTGCGTACAAAATGGTTCAAATGGCTCTAAGCACAATGGGACTTAACATCTGAGGTCATCAGTCCCCTAGACTTAGTACTACTTAAACCTAACTAACCTAAGGACATCACACACACCCGTGCCCGAGGAAGGATTCGAACCTGCGACCGTAGCGGTCGCGCGGTTCCGGACTGAAGCACCTAGAACCGCTCGGTCACAGCGGCCGGCCATTGTGCGTACAGAACACTAGATATCAGTGCCAGTAATATTCCAATGGATAAATACGCGAAACACGATGAACTCAGCATGATCAAACAAACAACTACAGCGAAAGGCCATGATGACATACTTATTGAAGAACTCACACGGAGACGAAAAAACAATAATTAGCCACACAGAAAAAAAAACCCACTGCTTGCATGCCATTCCCTGGCAAACTCTTCTGCAGAATAGTAAACATTTTCAGACAGCACAAGATTAACATTCCTTTCACAAGACATTTGCGACACACAATAAGAGACAACATAAACAGACAGACAGAGATAAGCTCACAGGTGAGCGCTCTTCGTTTGCCAAACTGGGAGAGAGTTCCAAAAAAAGAGACAGTGAACAATTAAATATCTACCACACAGAGTATTATTCTAAATCAGCAATAGCCAGGCACGAAAACGACTGTGACTACCCATTCCGTGATACAGTCAATAGTCCTCATATATTACATAAATACACAAGGGGCACCTAATGGACGGCCATGTCATTGCACGTCACGTAATAGGTGGCAAAAATGACAAGGTAGAAAATGACGGTATAAATTTCTTCAGTATGTTCACCGCTGCTGACTGACCGTTTTATTAAAAAATTATCTTAAACACATAATCACATCATTTAGTACCGTATGTGCCGTGGCTTTAGTACACCAGTATAACAAAAGGGCCTGCCGGTGTGGCCGTGCGGTTCTAGGCCACAGGTTCGAATCCTGCCTCGGGCATGGATGTGTGTCATGTCCTTAGGTTAGTTAGGTATAAGTAATTCTAAGTTCTAGGGGACAGATGGCCACAGACGTTAAGTCCCATAGTGCTCAGAGCCATTTTTTTTATAACAAACGATACGTCTTCATTGTTTCTACCATCATTTAGCATGTGCCATGGCCTTAGTACACCAGTACAGCAAATGTTGCGTCTTCATTGTTTCTACCATCTTAGCAACTGAAATTAGTTTTTCCTTGCAATTTAGTGTCTCTGGAATGATGCAAACATCTGAATGTGAAAGTGTTCAGCGCTTATTTATTTGATAATGTGCTCAGTGTACCAGACAAATGCATTTCCAGCAAAAATGTAAGTAAATACACTAATGAAATGATGTAATCCAATAAATCACTTAAGGTACATGTTAAAATAAATTTATATTTCTGAAAAGGGTTATGTTTCGTTACGTAACACCACTTGCACATCCAGCAAATGAACCTCATCGCACTTCAGATTAATGTAATGTACATGTTACGGTATTCCAGCTGATGATGCCAGCACGCTGCTGACATGCGTCGCGTTAATAAATACACTACTGGCTATTAAAATTGCTACACCAAGAAGAAATGCAGATGATAAACGGGTATTCATTGGACAAATATATTATACTAGAACTGACATTACATTTTCACGCAATTTGGGTGCATAGATCCTGAGAAATCAGTACCCAGAACAACCACCTCTGGCCGTAATAACGGCCTTGATACGCCTGGGCATTGAGTAAAAAAGAGCTTCGATGATGTGTACAGGTACAGCTGCCCATGCATCTTCAACACGATGCCACAGTTCATCAAGAGTAGTGACTGGCGTATTGTGACGAGCCAATTGCTCGGCCACCATTGACCAGATGTTTTCAGCTGGCGAGAGATCTGGAGAATGTACTGGCCAAGGCAGCAGTCGAACATTTTCTGTATCCAGAAAGGCCCGTACAGGACCTGCAACAAGCGGTCGTGCATTATCCTCATGAAATGTAGGGTTTCGCATGGATCGAATGAAGGGTACAGCCACAGGTCGTAACACATCTGAAATGTAACGTCCACTGTTCAAAGTACCGTCAATACGAACAAGAGGTGACCGAGACGTGTAACCAATGGCACCCCATACCATCACACCGGGTGATACGACAGTATGGCGATAACGAATACACGCTTCAAAAAATGGTTCAAATGGCTCTGAGCACTATGGGACTCAACTGCTGTGGTCATAAGTCCCCTAGAACTTAGAACTACTTAAACCTAACTAACCTAAGGACAGCACACAACACCCAGCCATCACGAGGCAGAGAAAATCCCTGACCCCGCCGGGAATCGAACCCGGGAACCCGGGCGTGGGAAGCGAGAACGCTACCGCACGACCACGAGATGCGGGCATACACGCTTCCAATGTGCGTTTACCGCGATGTCGCCAAACACGGATGCGACCATCATGATGCTGTAAACAGAACCTGGATTCACCCGAAAAAATGACGTTTTGCCATTCGTGCACCCAGTTTAGTACACCATCGCAGGCGCTCCTGTCTGTGATGCAGCGTCAAGGGTAACCGCAGCCATGGTCTCCGAGCTGATAGTCCATGCTGCTGCAAACGTCGTCGAACTGTTCGTGCAGATGGTTGTTGTCTTGCAAACGTCCCCATCTGTTGACTCAGGGATCGAGACGCGGCTGCACGATCCTTTACAGCCATGTGGGTAAGATGCCTGTCATCTCGACTGCTAGTGATACGAGGCCGTTGGGATCCAGCACGGCGTTCCGTATTACCCTCCTGAACCCACCGATTCCATATTCTGCTAACAGTCATTGGATCTCGACCAACGCGAGCAGCAATGACGTGATACCATAAACCGCAATCGCGATAGGCTACAATCCGACCTTTATCAAAGTCGGAAACGTGATGGTACGCATGTCTCCTCCTTACACGAGGCATCACAACAACGTTTCACCAGGAAATGCCGGTCAACTGCTGTTTGTGTATGAGAAATCGGTTGGAAACTTTCCTCACGTCAGCACGTTGTAGGTGTCGCCACCATCGCCAGCCTTGCGTGAATGCTCTGAAAAGCTAATCATTTGCATATCACAGCATCTTCCTCCCGTCGCTTAAATTTCTCGTCTGTATCACGTCATCTTCGTGGTGTAGCAGTTTTAATGGCCAGTAGTGTATTAGTAAAAAGTGGTTGAAGTAGTAGAAATTTTATCTTAAAAATGCGCTGTACCTGTACACATCATCGAAGCTCTGTTTTACTCAATGCCCAGGCGTATCAAGGCCGTTATTACGGCCAGAGGTGGTTGTTCTGGGTACTGATTTCTCAGGATCTATGGAAGGATCCGTACATACCAATGTAATGCCGAATTGAACACTAGGCGTCATAGGAGGACCTGTTAGTATAAAAGGAGGTGGGTAGTATTGTGTTGTCAGTAGAGAAGCCGTAACAACGGAATGGTTGACTCAGAAGAGCTCAGTGGTTTCGTGGTCTAGTCATAAAGTGCCCTCTGGGAAACAGTTCCACCAGGAACATTTCAACCCTTATAAGGCTGACAAAGTCGACTGTTAGTGGTGTGCCTGTGAAGTGGAAACGCGAAGTGTCAACCACAACTGTACCAAGATCAGGCAGATATCAAGTACTGATGGACAAGGACCACCGAGCATTGTGAAGGATGATTGTAAAAATAGTAGGAAATCAGCGGAAGGAATCATTTGTGAATTACAAAGCGCTACCACCATTCTGGCTGTGCATATGTGGTTTTAGAGAATGGGGTACAGTGTCTGAGCAGCTGCACACATTTCAGTAGTCATTGCTAATCGACCTGGACCTGGTGTGAGGAGCGACACCACGTGACAGCGGATGACTAGAAGAGAGTGATTTGGGCTGATGAATCACGCTATACTCCGTGGCTGTCCGATGGAAGGAATTAGGTTTGACGGATGTCTGAGAACGTCACAAGTTTTCACGTGTTGTGCCAACAGTGAAGTACGGGGAAGATGGGGACCAGGCTGTTAGGGTGATTTTGGTAGTTAGCGTGTTATCTCCTTATTACCCGCCAGGTTAGGCGAGAGCACTAATGGGCTGCTTCCTGGACTTGGGTAGGCGCTCCAGCCCCATATAGACGTCGTGACGTCGTGGGCCGGTGTCTCAGCCATCCTTGATGTGGTTTTAGGCGGTTTTCCACATCCCACTAGGTGAACACCGGGCTGGTCCTCACATCCCGTCTCAGTTACACGACTCACAAACATCTGAAACATGTTCGCACTATTTCATGGTGTACACTAGATGCAGACAGCTGGGGTACACTGGTTCCGTCCCAGGGGGCGTATGGGGTGGCGGCAGGAAGGGCATCTGGCCACTACTTTACATTAACCAAGCCAAATCCGATTGAAACAATGCCGGCCCTGCGAAAACTGTGGAACAAATAAAAGGCGTGGTCTCCTTACTGAAAAAACTAAGGTCGGAAGCCAATGACAGATTTCACAGTATTCTGTACTACGTTCAGTCGAGGAACAGTTTGGAGACAGTGGCTGCCAAATCAGCATAACAGTGCTCCCTGTCATAAAGCAGTGTCTGTGAGGCAACGGCTTATGGACAGTAACATTCCTAAAACAGACTGGCTTGTCTAGAGTCCTGACCTGAACCCAACGGAACATTTACAATGCCAACTTCACTCTAGAGCCCAGCGTCCAACATACTATGTTCTCTGGTGGCGCTTCTTGAGAAAGTATGGGCAGGCATTCCTTTGTGTTCAGACAACTCATTGAAAGTATCTCCAGCAGAGTTCAAGCCTTGAAGGACGGACGCAACCCACATTAATTTCCACTAACAGGTGTCTAGATACTTTTGATTGAGTAGTGTATGTCTTGGTTTGTTTTTATGACCTCTCTGATTTTACTTACTTCCAGTATGCTGGATGGAAATAAGGTAGCAACATGAATTGATGCCACAAATCTACAAAAAACGGTCGAACTAGCGGAGAAGTTCCTCTTTAATAACTGATGGCTAGCTTCGGACCTTTCCAGTTCATTTTTAAATCACCCACATAAGTCATACAACAACATCCATTGCGTGTGAACCCTATGTGGTCTACGTTTTCACTTACAGGATGTTGTTGCATGACGTAAGTGGATGATGGTTAAAATGGCTCTAAGCACTATGGGACTCAACATCTGAAGTCATCAGTCCCCTAGACTTAGGACTACTTCAGCGTAACTAACTTAAGGACATCACACACATCCATGCCCGAGGCAGGATTCGAGCCTGCGACCGTAGCAGCAACACAGTACCAGACTGAAGCTCCTAGAACAGCTCGGCCACAGCGGCCGGCTAAGTCAATGATTTGAAAAGATCACAGACAAGTCATCAGTTAATTAAGGCAAACTTCTGTGCAAATTCGACCGTTTTTTTTTTTACAAATATGTTATTCTCTAATTTTGTTAAACGGCACTGTTTGCCCGTATGACTCAGTATCTGAAGGTACAACAGTTTCTGTACAGAATTGGTCGTAACAGTTTGTTGAATAAACAATTTTTTGGGGCGCAATGTTGATAGTTTCCCTGCACGCCTTGTGTGACAGCCATGTTCGGTGGGTGTTCTGAGGTAATTTACAGCTCTGTTTTTTACATACATTAGTCATGAATTTGAAACGAGTGACGTTCTAACGCTTTATGTAAATGGTACTTACTCGTAAACCTGTTTCTTTAATGTGCACGTGCTATTCGTTCGTTTTTCCTCGTATGGTCTGAGATTGAAAGCAGGACATTACTTATGAAAAAGCAAGACACCCTCGCGTTGAAACAATTCGTTTTACCTATCTTTCAGTCCTTGTTCCATGTGTACTGTGTAAAGTGGAACCACCAAGGGTGACATGGCAGTCAGTTAAGATGTTTAAAGCGACTGTGTATACTACGTCCTACTATCGAAGTTACCAGACTTCGTGTTCAACATTTTAATTGAGTTCTGTATCACAAAACAGGGCCTGGAAGAGTGATAATGCGAATAATTCCGACGACAGTATGCGTCGAATTTTCCCAAGTGCTGTGCATGATTCAGTCTCTGACCATATGAGGGGAAACACAGAAATAGAACAGATAAAAAATTATCTGCAAGAGTTTACGTGTTTGGAAGGATTAGAAAGAAGTGATGTTAAGTCTATGATTAATACACAAAAACAAAACTATATACTATTCTAACGCACGGAAAATGTCTCTCCCATAAATGGCGTCTTGGATAATAAATACAAAAGCGTCGGTTTGATCCACAATCTAATATTGACAAGGCTGCTGCTGAAAACGACGACGCCACCAGACATGTCAATTTCACGTTTGTGGATGGACTGATGACCCAGTTTGTACCTGACTGTTGTAACATATGTCTTTCAGTACTGCTGTTATCTTTTATTTAATCCGATTTTCTATTCTAAAATGCAGTTACTTTTAATGCAGTGCCGTTTAAAAACAGGTTTACGAGTAAGTAAAATTTACCTAATGCTTTACAGCGTGACCCGTTTTAAATTTATGACTAATATATGTGAAAAACAGAACTGTAAACTATTCCACAACACTTGGCTGTCACACAAGGCGTGCGGGCAAATCACCTATAAACATTACAGCCCAAAAATTTGTTCATACACCAATTCTTACGCTGAAAAGCCAAAGTCACAGGCACACCTGCCTAATATCGTGTAGGGCTCCTGCGAGCACGCAGAAGGACCGCATCACGACGCGGCAAGGACCCGACTGATGTCTGAAGTCGTGCTGGAGGGAATTGGCACCATGAATCCTACAGGGCTATCCATAAATACGTAACCAGTACGAGGGGGTGGAGATCTCTTCTGAACAGCACATTGCAAGGCATCCCAGTTATGCTCAATAGTTTTCATGTCTGGGGAGTTTGGTTGACAGAAGAGTGTTCCTGGAACCACTGTGCAGCAATTCTGGACATGTGGGGTGTCGCATTGTCCTACGGGAATTGCCCAAGTCCGTTAGAATGCACAATCGACATGAATACATACAGGTGATCAAACAGGATGCTTACGTATGTGTCACCTGTCAGAGTCGTATCAATACGTATGAGAGGTCCCACATTTCTCAACTGCATTACAGCATTACAGAACCTCCACTAGTTTGAATAGTCCCCTGCTGGTGTGCAGCGTCCATGGATTTATGAGGTTGCCTCCATACTTGTACGCGTCTATCCACTCGATACAATTTGAAACGAGAAGGCAACATGTTTCCAGTTTTCAACAGTCCAATGTCGGTGCTGACGGGCCCTTGTGGGGCGCAAAGCTTTGTGTTGTGCAGCCATCAAGGGTACACGACTGGGCCTTCGGCTCCGAAAGTCCTTATCGATGATATTTCGTTGAATGATTCGGACGCTGACACTTGTTGATGGTCCAGCACTGAAATTTGCAACAATTTGCGGAGGGGTTGCACTTCTGTCACATTGAACGATTCCCCCCTGTCGCCGTTGGTTCTGCTCTTACAGGATATTTTTCCAGCCGCAGCGATGTCGGAGATTAGATGTTTTACCGGGTTCCCGGTTTTCACGTACACTTGTGAAATGGTCGTACGAGAAAATCCCCACTTCATCGCTACCTCGGAGATACTGTGCCCCATTGCTCGTGCGCCGACTATAAATCTTGATAACCTGCTATTGCAGAAGCAGTAACACCTGACTGAACAACTGCGCCATACACTTGTTGTCGTATATACAGGGTGTTACAAAAAAGTACGGCCAAACGTTCAGGAAACATTCCACACACACAAAGAAAGAAAATATGTTATGTGGACATGTGTCCGGAAACGCTTACTTTCCATGTTAGAGCTCATTTTATTACTTCTCTTCAAATCACATTAATCATCGAATGGAAACACACAGCAACAGAATGTACCAGCGTGACTTCAAACACTTTGTTACAGGAAATGTTCAAAATGTCCTCCGTTAGCGAGGATACATGCATCCACCCTCCGTCGCATGGAATCGCTGATGCAGCCCTGGAGAATGGCGTATTGTATCACAGCTGTCCACAATACGAGCACGAAGAGTCTCTACATTTGGTACCGGGGTTGCGTAGACAAGAGCTTTCAAATGCCCCCATAAAAGAAAGTCAAGAGGGTTGAGGTCAGGAGAGCGTGGAGGCCATGGAATTGGTCCGCCTCTACCAATCCATCGGTCACCGAATCTGTTGTTGAGAAGCGTACGAACACTTCGACTGAAATGTGCAGGAGCTCCATCGTGCATGAATCAAATGTTGTGTCGGACTTGTAAAGGCACATGTTCTAGCAGCACAGATAGAGTATTCCGTATGAAATCATGATAGCGTACTCCATTGAGCGTAGGTGGAAGAACGAAACTAAAATGAGCTCTAACATGGAAATTAAGCGTTTCCGGACACATGTTCACATAACATCTTTTCTTTATTTGTGTGTGAGGAATGTTTCCTGAAAGTTTGGCCGTACCTTTTTGTAACACCCTGTATATAGGCGTAGCCGACCGCCGCGCCGTATTCTACCTGTTTACGTATCTCTGTATTTGAATACGCATGCCTATCTTAGTTTCTTTGGCGCTTCAGTGTATTATCAATATTGTAGAGAAAATGTTGTACCTTGCAATTTTCACTTTCATGTACTTGAGTAAAAGAAGGGATCAAATGATAGGAGACATCCAATAATTTTTTAATAGAGCCCCGTACACTGTCGCTGACGGCGAGTCTTCATCAGAGCGAAAGGTGTCCCGGCGGAGTGCGCACTGATAGTGTGATAGTTCTGCATAGTGTTCTTTATATACCCAAACGATGTGATAGTCAGGGTGAGCAGCGATCTGCGACTGTTGGCTGATGACGCCGTTGTGTTCGGGAAAGTATTATCTTTAAGTGACGGTAGGAGGGTACAAGAGGACTTGGATTTATACTTGGTGCGATGAATGCCACATTGCTCTAGAGCCGGCCGGGGTGGGCGAGCGGTTCTAGGCGCTACAGTCTGGAACCGCACGACCGCTACGGTCGCAGGTTCGAATCCTGCCTCGGGCTTGGATGTGTGTGATGTCCTTAGGTTAGTTAGGTTTAACTAGTTCTAAGTTCCAGGGCACTGATGACCTCAGAAGTTAAGTCCCATAGTGCTCAGAGCCATTTGAACCATTGCTCTAGACGTGAAAAATGTAAATTAACGCATATGAGTATAAAAACAATCCTACATTGTTGTAGTGGGGAGCTGAATTAACACTGTCACGTCGATTAAATATCTAGGTGCTATATTGCAAAGCGTCATGAAATGGAACGAACACATGAGGTCGGTTCTAGGGAAGGCGAATGATCGAATTTTTTTTTTTTTAGACAATTCTAGCAAAATGTAGCTCATCTGCAAAGGAGACCGTGTATGGAACACTTGTACGATCCATTCTTCGGTACGTAATGCTAGTGTAGTTTGGAAACCACACCAGTTCAGATTAGAGGAAGTCATCGAAACAATTCAGACGTGTGCTGCTAGATTTGTTACCGGAAAGATCAGCACACAGTGCTCGATGATTTCAAATTGGAAGACCTAAAAGGAAGAAGATCTTTTCGTGAAATATACTCTGATGCTAAAACACGGCGCACCACGTAGTTATCCCAGTGGGACGGAAACTGGTATATTTAATGTACATGTGCAGACAAACAAATGATTAGAATTTCAAAAAAATTGGTGATTTATTAAAAAGAAAGAGTTTCCCAAATTAAGGAAGTCAGTAACGGGCTCTGGCTCTGAGCACTATGCGACTTAACTACTGAGGTCATCACTCGCCTAGAACGTAGAACTAGTTAAACCTAACTAACCTAAGGACATCACGCACATCCATGCCCGAGGCAGGACTCGAACCTGCGACCGCAGCGGTCCCGCGGTTGCAGACTGTAGCGCCCAGAACCGCACGGCCACTCCGGCCTGCCTCAGTAACTCATTGGTCCATCTCTGGTTAGTTAGTTAGTTACGTGTTCCAGTGATCAACAGCACAGAAAAACCGTTATGATGTGGAAAGTGTCAACTGCACAAGAAATGCGCACAGGAAACAAGTTTTTTTTTCTTTTTTCGTTTACATTATAGTGTTATACCTAAATATTTCTATTATCTATCCCATTCCCTTAAATGGCACAAAATGCATATATTACATCTCCAGATTTATTTACTCATATTCAAGAATTCATCTATGGTATAGAAGGAGTTGTCAAGGTGGTATGATTTCAATTTGTTTTTGAAACTATTACTGCTGTCTGTCAGACATTTTGTTTCATCTGGTAATTTATCAAAAAGTTTTATAGCAGCATATTTTACCCTTTTCTGTGCCAAAGATAGGTCAAGTAAAGGATATGTAAGTCTTTCTTTTTTCTGGTATTGTAATCATCAACGTCGCTGTTGGTTTTAAACTGGTCCATGTTGTTGAGAAAAATGTCATTACTGAATAAATGTACTGCGAAGCAGTTGTAAGAATTCCTAACCTTTTAAACAGATACCTACAAGATGTGCGACTATGAACCCCACACATTATTCTAACTACTTTCTTTTGAGCAGTGAATACCTTTTGCCTAATGTTGAGTTACCCCAGAATATTATTCTGTATGACATCAGAGAGTGGAAGTATGCAAAGTATGTTAGCTTACTAATTTCTACATCCTCAAAATTGGCAATTTTTCTGATTGCAAAAGTTGCTGAACCTACTCGCTTTAGGAGATCCAAAATATGAATTTGCCAATTAATATTCTCGTCTAAATGTACACCCAAAAACTTGGTATGCTGTACTCTGGCTACTGACTTCTTTTGATGTGTTATGTTTATTGAAGGAATTATACTTTTTGCAGCACAAAGTTGGATGTACTATGTTTTTTCAAAGTTCAGAGCAATCCCATTCGCAGAAAACCAATTAATAACTTTTCCAAAGACTTTATTTGTATCATTTTCAATAGAACTTTCTTTTACTGGATTAATAATTATGCTTGTATCATCAGCAAACAGTGTCAGTTCAGCATCTTGTTTCACATAAGAAGGGAGGTCATTCACATATATCAAGAACAGGAGGGGACCCATGATCGAACCTTGTGGAACACCTAATGTAATTTCACCCCAGTTAGATGAAGTGACAAACTCCTTTGAGTCACTTGAAGCATATAAAGAGACTTTTTGCTTCCTGTTCTGTAGATATGGCCCTTATACAAGCAGTTATTCGGCTTGGAATTGGTTGATAGAGTTTTTGGATGTCCTCCTCATGGATATCGTGCAGAATTTTGTCCACTTGGCACGTTAGTTCGTCCAGATTCCTTGCTGATTTCAGGGCCCTACCCATACTGATCCAAACGTTCTCAGTTGGGGAGGGATCCTTCGCCCTTGCTGGTCAGGGTAGGGTTTGCCGAGCACGAAGACAAGCAGTAGAAACTCCCGCTGTGTGCGGGCGGGCACTATCTTGCTGAAATGTAAGCCCAAGATGGCTTGCCATGAAGGGCAACAAAACGGAGCGTAGAATATCGTCAACGTACCGCTGTGCTATAGAGTGCCATGGATAACAAGAAAAGGGGTGCTGCTATGAAAAGAAATGGCTCTCTTGACCATCACTACCAATTGTCGGGCCCTATGGCAGGTGACAGAGAAGTTAGTATCCTACCAGTGTCCGGGGAATCTCCAGACACGTATTCGGCCTGGAGTCTCATTGACTGGTGCAGGCTTGTCTCCAGTGATGAGTACAGCTTCGAACTGAACCGCGATGGCCAGCGAAGACTTCTCTGGAGACCCCCCAGACAGCTGTTGTACCAACATGACTGTCGCTCGCCAGAGGGCCTGACAACCAGCAATGACGGTCTTGGAGGTCACTTCTTTCCATAGCTGGTTGTCATCCACGATACTCCTGCAGCACAGCGGTAGGTTGACTACATTTTACGCCCAGTTTTGACGCCATTCATGGTAGGTCATCCTGGACACACATGTCAGCAACGTAATGACCGCCAGTACTCAGCGAGAGTTTATACAGCGTGTCTTCGTGCTTGCCAAACCCTACATTGGCAAGCAAGGTCGGTGGGTCTTTACCCCACGTTTGGAGCATTATGAGCAGAGCCCCCTGTAATGTCTCTTGCAGCGGTCTCTCCGCAATATTTTCAGAAATTTTATAAATTATATAACTCAGTACATATCTCGAAATATCTCTTCTTATCTTACCGATTCCTAAACTTGAATATACGATAATTATCAATGCAAAGTAGTTCCAAGCCCTATTATTCCTTGGAGCGTCCATTTACTCCATGGAATAGCTTCTCTGCTATCTATGTTTTCTGTTATGAAAAGAATGATTCAGATCTTGCCGATTAGCCGTGAATGAAGGAGGATGTATATGTATGTCTTGTTGAGCGAGTCGCCATCTTGATGAGATTCTGTATGAGAAGGAATTTAATACATGAACTAAACTAAAGTAAGTGTGTTCGCGTATTATTTAACTGATTATTATTGACAGTGTCTGCTTACTACGCTGTGTTGCACGGAATCAGTGGGGAACGTCTGATTTACACTGGACGAACCTGCCGTTTTGTATGCTCAAGATATCCAGTTACTTCAAATAAATAGGCTAACACGGTCTTACCAGCAGATCTCCGGTCTTTCCCATGTGATCACCGAAAGTTAATAATTATTACAAATGTTTTCAGGAGATCGTCTGACAATTTTCGTCGCACCGAGACTACGAAATTGCTTCACTGCCTTATGGAATTTAAGTTAAGCTCAATTTAATCAGGACAGAACAGTATTGAACTGTGTGAATGTAATAAGCCTGCTTTGTGAATGAAAATTCCCTTAACATACGAATGTTTTTACTATCCTGATCAGTGAAGCTAAATCAGGCCGGTGTGAGAGAGGTTTTTAAATTATTTGAATACCACAAAAAAAATATTAAACCCCCATCCACCTCGGGATTTTAACGATCTAATGCACCAATTGGATAGAGTCTGGCTCGACATCCATCAGGATGACATCCAACAACTCTGTCAATCAAGGTCAAGACGAATAACAGCTTGGATAAGGACAAAGATGGACCAGCTCGTTACTGACTTGCTCAATTTGTGAGGCTCTTTCTCATAAATCAATCATCAAATTTTTCTGAAACTATAACCATTTGATCGTCTGTACATGCTTACCACATCTGCCGGTAGGAGTGGCCGAGTGGTTCTAGGCGCTACAGCCTGGAACCGCGCGACCGCTACGGTCGCAGGTTCAAATCCTGCCTCGGGCATGGATGTGTGTGATGTCCTTAGGTTAGTTAGGTTTAAATAGTTCTAAGTTATAGGGGACTGATGACCTCAGAAGTTAAGTCCCATAGTGCTCAGAGCCATTTGAACCATTTTACCGCATCTACAGATTTCCGTCGCATTCGGATAATTGCTTGACGGTGCGTCGTTTTTCTTTTTGTCTTTTAGTGTATTACTTACACAAATGTAGACAACGCTATGCTCAGGATAAGAGCAACTTGGTGCTCTAATTTGGTAAAAATGGGTCTAGATTGCAATGATAATTATTTATTTATTATGACTGGTTTTGGCTATAACTTCGTCATCTTCAAAATGTGAGCCCTGCCAGGTAGAGAATCGGCATTTGTGCCGGACTGTAGAACGTTCCTAATGCTGTAGGGGTAGATCGTATATAAAGAGCGCTAAAACAAGTTAAATCAAGGCCCGTACGGAAACATGTAGATAGTCTTTTTTCCCTCGCTCCATTTGCGTGGGCAGCAAAGGGAATAACTAGCGGTAGTACAGAGTACCCTGCTTCACAGTCGGTGTTGTGAGTTGCTGAGTTTGTATGTAGATGTAGGTCTCCAGGCATGAAGGAATCGTTAATTATTTAATGAATGTAGTGTGTGTGCGCGGAGAGGGGGCGAGGGGGGAGGGGTGCTACAAATTGTACAGGGAGACCAAGGCTTGAAAATAGTAAGAAGGCTCAAACTGATGTAGGTTGCTGTAGCTTAGCAGAGATGACGAGGCTTGCGTAGAACAGACCAGCATGGAGAACTGCATCAAAACAGTGTTCCGATTGAAGAACACAACAACAGCAACATACTTGACACAATTATTCCAAAATAAATTTTGTTGGCCCTTAGGTACTGATCTGTTTATACTGAATTTTGGCTGATGTTTCTGTGCTGCAATGAAGCCCTTGCTCACAGATTAGAGGCGGTAGACTTAGTCGTAGTGATGTTTGCAACAGTAAATCTAATGACCGTGACCACGGTACAAAATGACGACTATATATAAACATAGTAACTGATGCTATGTGTCGACAGAAGATTGTGATAAATACAAATATCGGGCTGACAGAGGAAGATCGTCAATTAACCCTCCTCGGCGTGCTGAACATTGAACATTGTGGAACAGCTGAGCAAGGCTGTATGCAGGAAACCAGCACGCGTGGACCAATATTTGCCCAAACCCCCGAATCACCGTCCGGCCAGATAAGGAGGGCGATAAGCTCTGACGCATATAGTGCTAATCGCTCGTGTAAGGGGAACATGCTGCAAGCGAGATTCAAAACGCCAGCTCCATTCTGCGAGGATGGTTTGCAGATGCGATTAAACACGGCATTGGGGCAACGTCCCACGTATTGCCTGATAAGATCGTATAGAGCAATGGTTCCGAACCTGGCGGTAATTACGATCTGAGGGTTACTATAAAACTTTCTGAGGTCTGAGACCAAAATGGTATTAATGATGACTTAGTGACCACTCTAAATTACTGTCACGATTATCACTGTAATGGTAGACTCTAATATGTAATGGACCATGATCATGATCATGATCATCGTCATCATCAGCCATGTGACACTTACTGCGGCGTAAAGGCCTCCTCCAGATTGTGCCATGCGTTACGATCTTGAGCGATATGTATTCCTTATTTTCCGTTGTCATCTACCTACCTTCACAACTGCCTCTGGTCATGTAACATCCGCCTTCTACGCTACCGTCCACCCAACCTCTAGTTTTTTGTTCGTCACTATCATACTTATGTATTCCACTCTAGTATGGTCCCTAATCTGTTTAATTGCATTCTCATCTCTCTCAGTAATACGCAATATGCATCTCTCCATTGGTTAGTGAGCTATCCTCAAATTTTGCCGGCCGGGGTTGCCGAGCGATTCTAGGTGCTACAGTCAGGAACCGCGCGGCCGCTACGGTCGCAGGTTCGAATCGTGCCTCGGGCATGGATGTGTGTGATGTCCTTAGGTTAGTTAGGTTTAAGTAGTTCTAAGTTCTAGGGGACTGATGACCGCAGAAGTTAAGTCCCATAGTGCTCAGAGCCATTTTTTATCCCCAAATTTTGAATAATTTCCGTGGTAAAAGATCATCTTGAGAATGAAATTTTCACTCTGCTGCAGAATGTACGCTAATAAGAATCCTCCTGCCAGATTAAAACTGTGTGCGAGAGCAAGATTCAAATTCTTGAGTTTTCCTTTCGCAAGCAAGCTCAGTACCGACTGTGCTACCCAAGCACGAATCATGACTCATCTTCACAATTTGGGAAACAGGAGACTTGATACTGGCGGAAGTAAAGCTGTGAGAAGGGCCCGTGAATCGTGCATAGGTAGCTAAGGCGGTAGAGCACTTGCACGCGACAGGCAAAGGTCCGGAGTTCGAGTCCCGATTCGGCACACTGTTTTAGTCTGTCAGAAAGATCAGGTGTTGCTGTAACGAGTAAAAAAAAACTGGTAATGGGAACTGTTTGTAAAGGTTGACTCTCGTGCACAATGAAAGCGTTCTTCTCAAGTATAATTTATTTTATCATGAGCACTCGAGGCCACTTAAATTTTCTGCTTATTGTTATTATTAGCTGTCCAACCAGTGGTAGTAGCTTTCCACTGTCGTTACTAATAAATACTCTAATAGAAACCAGTTGGAAAACTGAAAATTGAAGTTACTTCCTGCGATTGAATGAATATGTTCAGTCAGTCAAATTCGTGCAAAAGCACAGTTTTTTGGACCTTGAAAAGGTAACCCATTCCAAACAGATTTCTTCAAATAGAACTGGTGCCGTATATTGGAGCCAAACGTCGGTGACTAGTAGCAATTATTATTGGAAGAACTATTAAGAAAACTGGTTCCATATGCAGCTTACAAGTATGAATGTAGACCTTCGACTACGGCAGCAATGAGAACAATGATGAAGAACTCAGTGAACTTGGCACGTGACTTAAAATGTGCAATGCTTTTTACCATATAAGCAGAATCAAACATCGCGTTGACGCATTCATTCATGGTGTAGTGAAAAACACAAGTGTCTCCAGGTACATACTGTCAGCACCCGCAGAGACCCTGCACTACCGATATAGACGCGCAGATATTTCAACATTAACCGAGTATTATAAATTCTGTTTCACTTTCGAAGATGACTGTTCATTATTTCCAGTATGATGTTTAATTAAGTCCTAAAATTTGTTCGTGCATCAGATGTTATCTGATTTAGTTCAGGGGTTGGAAACCACTGGTATGGAGTGAAACGTTTGCTGCGTAACTTACTACGATCGGAAGAAATTTCGATGTGACGTTTCTCAAATGGCGATGCCCAACAGGGCTCAAATTAGGCATTTCCTAGAAAGGTTCCTCCCTCGAAAAATGTTTAATTTGCTGTCCGTCAAAATGTACCTCGCATTGTACCTATTTGTCACGTACACCCAGTATTTCTTGAACAAGATTGGAACTTGATTTACATAAGAACAACATACTGTCATCGAATTAACGAAAAAAGCAGTGTGTGTATTAACAACAGGCTAGAGGGATCTTATGAGTTCGTTACATTGGTAGTGTGTTGCATCTCATGTCGCTTTTTGTCATCAGTTTTCTAATCGATTTCATTTCTTGTGCCAACATCTTCATAACAGAGTGGCCAACACTCTCGACTATCTGTTGGATATAGTTCCCCTACAATTTATGTCCTCTGCAGCTCCCTCTAGTATAGCTCACTCAGGATACGGTGGCTTACGTACTTTACTTTTCCGTGTACGGATCAAATTTTATTTTTCCAATAGTTAGCCACCGCTACGGCTTTGTCACCAATCTTGAGAAAATTGATCTGATGTAGAACACTCATTTGGGATCGCGCCGCGCCAGCAGTACAGCCAGATAAAGTTAAGGGATAAGGTGGCTGATGCGCAGCGACTAGTTCTCGTCCAAAGCGCTGGGCGAATTCATTCGTTTGTTCGGGAGGGGAGGCCGCAGTATTTTCCGCCTTTCGGCCGGTCAGCCATGACAGAATCGAGGCGCGCACCCTGCAATCTTTCTCAAACGATTTTACAGAAGATATTCGGTAAAAACTTTTCATATTTGCGTTACTTATAGCTTTATATGTCAGGTTCATGATGATGTGCGCATCATTTCATTAATCGTTATAGTTTTTGCGATATTTGCGTGAAAGTAAGAAGCTGCGCGAAATTCGGAAATGTGTGCAATGAAAAATAGAGGTCGTTAAGAGTTTGTGTTTGGTGCATATTAAATAATATGTTGTTATTTATGAAATTAGGTAACATATTGAATTTTTTTAGACTGGGGTAGTGGTATCTCACTGTCACCAATCTTGAGAAAATTGATCTGATGTAGAACACTCATTTGGGATCGCGCCGCGCCAGCAATACAGCGAGAGCGAAATATCCACAACATTCCTTATATTTCTTAAACAGGTTCAGATATCGAAATGAGATTTTGGCAAATGGTAGCATGCAAAGAGGAGAGTTTACCATCTCGTTATTATGTAAAACCTCATTATCTACCGTGTTACTCCAATAACTACAGACTTTTTCGGTAAAAGAATGTAATTTTTAAGGCCCATCGACAGCTAGTGAAACAGGAAATGCTGTGGGTTTTGGAACAACATATGTGAAGACGTCACACGTTCTTTTTTGTACTAGGATGAACTGTTTCTCAGTTCCACACTTAATAAACATAATAAGCCACTGTTTCAGAATTCTCTCGCAACTGTGTCTGCGTAACATGTTAGTGAGGTGAAACAGTATACACTCCGCTGAGTTTTGGCATCGCAACCACATATACTACATCTACATGGTTACTCTGCAATTCACACTTAAGTGCCTGGCAGAGGATTTATCGAACCATTTTCATACTACTTGTCTACCATTCCACTCTTGAATGGCGCGTGGGAAAAAGGAACACCTAAATCTTTCCGTTCGAGCTCTGATTTCTCTTATTTTATTATGATGATCATTTCTCCCTACGTAGGTGGGTGTCAACAAAATATTTTCGCATTCGGAAGAAAAAGTTGGTGATTGACATTTCGTAAATAGATCTCGCCGCAAAGAAAACCGCCTTTGTTTCAGTGACTGCCACCCCAACTCGCGTATCATATCAGTGACACTCTCACCCCTATTGCACGATAACAGAAACGAGCTGCCCTTCTTTGCATTTTTTTCGATGTCCTCCGTCAATCCCACTTGGTAAGGATCCCACACCGCGCAGCAGTATTCCAGCGGAGGACGGACAAGTGTAATGTAGGCTGTCTCTTTAGTGGGTTTGTCGCATCTTCTAAGTTTTCTGCCAACAAAGCGCAGTCTTTGTTTCACCCTCCTCACGATATTATCTATATGGTCTTTAGAGACTTTGTGTAGGTTTTACTCAAAATTTGCCAGTCACTGACGCTTCTCTGGAAGTTACGAATGGTTAAGAAGCCTGGCGAAAATTAATCGATGCATTTTCGGCGGAATTCTTTTTAGATACTGATGAAAGCAAAAGTGACAGTAGATCTTTTTGAACGGTCACCACGCAATTGTGGATGCCCTCTAGCGCTCGGCATTTCTCCTACAGCGCTCTTAGCGACCCACCAGCACGGAACCCCTCTCACCAGACCTCCCCAGCTGACTGCACATCTAGCGGCCATGGCATTTTGTATGCACAATACCATGGAAGTTATTCCAAGATATTTCAACTCATGTCACATCACCCAGTCCCGTCTTCTATTCAGTGTTTTCCATATGTTCCTTTCTTTGCCGATTATAAGGATGACCATCTCATTCCTTTAATTGCATTCTCATCTCTCTCAGTAATATGCAATATGCATCTCTCCATTGGTTAGTGAGCTATCCTCAAATTTTGCCGGCCGGGGTTGCCGAGCGAAAAAAATGGTTCAAATGGCTCTGAGCACTATGGGACTCAACGTCTGTGGTCATAAGTCCCCTAGAACTTAGAACTACTTAAACCTAACTAACCTAAGGACATCACACACATCCATGCCCGAGGCAGGATTCGAACCTGCGACCGTAGCAGTCGCGCGGTTCCTGACTGAGCGCCTAGAACCGCTAGACCACCGCGGCCGGCTTTGCCGAGCGATTCTAGGTGCTTATCATATCAGTCTACTTAATTGCCTGCGTCCTACTGTAATACTATATCTCAAGGTCTTCGATACTCTTTCGGTTTTCCCGCAGTACATAATTCATTCACATACAGTACCGTGTTCCAGAGTTACATTCTCAGAAATTTCGCCTTCAATATATAAATTTATAAATTTCTGCTTCGCTGCTAGTAATCTTCTTTTAGCGAGGAATGATCTCTTTCTTATGCATGCACGTCGAAAGGACTAGAAACTGCTAACAATCGACAGCCGTATTAAATTACGAACTGTATTATAGAGCTGTATGATGTACTAGTAACATGAAAATTTGTGCTGGACTGGTACTCAAACTCGTATTTATTTCTCGTTGCAGTATCTGCACAGGAATCACACGATTTGTGTACGACCACATGGGACATTGATACTAGGAAGCATGCTAGGGTAACCGAAGTGGTTGATGCAACCACTCGCTACAAGCTGCAAATTGAAATTCGGATTTCAGCCCGACACAAATTTTCATATGTTTCTAGTACATCGTATAACTGCTGTATAATGGTATTCGCAATTTGTGAAGACATTTCATAATTTCTTGCTATTCTCACTTCTGCTACTCATTATTAGATTTGTCTTTCCTCTACATTAGTCAAAAACTTTTTATCGAGAGGTTGAATTACACTATTAGCTCTGAGTGGAATCTGAATTATACTAACAATATTTTCGTCGTTCTTAAGACAGAAGTTTCGTCATGTCCACACCAAGAATATAAAATCTGGAACAACGAGAGAGAATGATTTTCAGTGTTACATCGGAAACGTCTTCTTACAATTTGCAGCGAATAATTCATTTCTTTTGTTGACCCACTAGGTTAGCTGAGAGCGCTAATGCGCTGCTTCCTGGAGTCGGGTATGCGCGCCGGCCCCGGATCGAATCCGCCCGCCGGATTAACGACGAGGGCCAGTGTGCCAGGCAACCTGGATGTGATTTTTAGGCGGTTTTCCACATCCCTCTAGGTGAAACCGGGCTGGTCCCCACGTACCGCCTCAGACATTTGAAAAACATCCGCACTTTTCCATGATTTACACTAGACGCTGACAGATGGGGGTACTCTGATTACGACCTGGGGGGTACAGGGTGGCGGCAGGAAGGGCATCCGGCCACCCCTTCAAATTAACATGCCAAATCCGATTTATCCACGCCGACCCCGCGCAAAATGCGGGACAACGGCACAAGCGATAGAATAGAATTCATTTCTTTCGTTGTACCATTCATTCTGCAAAACTGTGGCAAGTTCAGGAAACGATAATGGAGGTGCATAGTGATCACGCATCATTTCTCTCAAGTAGACAACATAGGCTCAATTACATTGAGAACTGGTGACTGTAGTGGCCAGTGGAAATGCGACAATTTATTCTCGTGTTCACAAAGTCAATGCGAACTGTGAAACAGGGGCACTATCGTCTTGCAGTGCAGCATCACCATTGGGGAGCAAACGTTATACCATGAGATGGACCTCATCACATAAAATGGTCACATAATACTCGGCATTAATGCGACCTTGCAGAATAACTATAGGGGGGGGGGGGGGGTGGATGGAACACCACGATGTGGCTGCCGAAATCATCACCGAATTCCCCCCCCCCCCCTTTCAATGTTCGAACGTAAACTCGGCCAGGAGTGGAAACAGTGTGAAACAAGACATATAAAACCAAATAAGATTCTTCCATTGCTCCATAACTTAGATTAAATTGCTTCGGCCCACTTCCATGTTACTAGAATTTGTCACTGATGAGTAATTCCGGAATTCCAACTCGCACTGCAATTCTTAGATTATTGAACTCCTGTGGTGTTAGCTTAGTGCTGACAGGGCACGCGAGTGCGACATTCAATTCTGCAGTGACTTTTGCAGCTGTCGCCCTCTTATTTTTGTTCAGTGACAGTCCGTCACTGTCACAAATCATCCGCTGAGTCACAATGCGGACGAGAGTGTGTGCTGTTTTTCCGCTTTCCCTGTATGCGATATAAATCTTCGATGCACTGCCTCTTGAGACGCCCCACACTTAACTCCCCTGGTTACGAAAGCACCATACAAACACCAACAGTTTGGTCACATTCGAATCATCCGACTTCTCTTAGCTCTGGCGTAGTATACTCACAGCTACTGAGAACTCTTTTTCTACATATGACCGACACTTTCAACATGTTTTGGTAATTGCACCGGTGCCAGTCGTGGTCGAGCACGACAGCCAACCTGCAGGCTTGTCTAGCTTCTGCACTCCTTTTCAAGCATTCCTTTCTTGAGGTGGTTGCAGATTTCTGTCCACCCCCTATACGTATCACACGAATTTCACGCATCTCTCATATGCGCGATTCTACCTTCCTGTACGCAAAGAACAAATTGGATGCCCGTACGTCCACGCCACGTGTCTCAAACCACTTCACGGATTACGAGCCTTGGTGAAAGAGGAAGCAACGTTAAGAATGAGGTGGAGGCACTTACAGACAAGGACTGTGGCAGGTACGAAATGACACTGTACCACACAAGCGGCTCGTAGTGAAACTGCGTGCTTATGGAATATCGTCTCAGTTATGTGACTGGATTTGTGATTTCCTGTCAGAGAGGTCACAGTTCGTAGTACTTGACGGAAAGTCATCGAGCAAAGCAGAAGTGATTTATGTCGTCACAGTTCGTAGTACTTGACGGAAAGTCATCGAGTAAAACAGAAATGATTTCTGGCGTTCCCCAAGGTAGTGTTATAGGCCATTATATAAACGGTTTTGGAGACAATCTGAGCAACCGTCTTCGGTTGTTTGCAGATGACACTGTCCTTTATCGACTAATAAAGTTATCAGAAGAACAAAACAAACTGGAAAACGACTTAAAAAAGATATCTGAATGGCAGTTGACCCTCAATAACGAAAAGTGTGAGGTCATCCACGTGAGTGCTAAAAGGAACTCGTTAAACTTCGGTTACACGATAAATCAGTCTAATCTAAAAGCCGTAAATTCAAGTAAATACCTAGGTATTACATTAACGAACAACTTCAATTGGAAGGAACACATAGAAAAAGTTGTGGGGAAGGCTAACCAGAGACTGAGTTTTAATGGCAGGACACTTAGAAAATGTAACAGACCTACTAAGGAGACTGCCTACACTACGCTTGTCCTTCCTCTTTTAGAATACTGCTGCGCGTTGTGGAATGCTTACCAGATAGGACTGATGGAGTACATCGAAAAAGTTCAAAGAAAGGCAGCACGTTTTGTATTATCGCGAAATATGGGAGAGAGTGTCACAGAAATGATACAGGATTTGGGCTGGACATCATTAAAAGAAAAGCATTTTTCGTTTCGACGGAATCTTCTCACAAAATTTCAATCACCAACTTTCTCCTTCTAATGCGAAAATATTTTGTTGACACCGACCTACATAGCGACAAACGATCAACAAGATAAAACGAGGGAAATCAGAGATCGTACGGAAAGATACAGGTATTCGTTCTTTCCGCGCGCTATACGACACTGGAATAATAGAGAATTGTTAAGGTGGTTCGATGAACCCTCTGCCAGGCGCTTGAATGTGATTTGTAGAGTATCCATGTAGATGTAGATGTATGGTCCAGACGTACGACGTATTTGTGTAGCCCAGCCATAAGAAGTACTCCCCACTGATCGAGGGCAATACCGGCAACAGCTCGGCAATTATCTGAACAGCCTGATCCATCAGCAGTATTGCCGGACCACACGGTAATATTGTCATTTATTACAGCTAAATTGCAGAAATGTTGCCTGTCACTCTTTATGCATCGTGTAAACGTACTTTAACGGTGGTTTTGCATACTGTACGTCAGCTCATGGCAACAAGGAGATAAACTGAATTCGCTCCGAACGAATTTTCACAAAGCGCTGTAAACAGTATATGACAAAGTTCAAGGAGTGGGCTGGAAGATGTTTATGAAAGCACCATATGGCATTTTAAAGGAACTAAGTGTACGATTGATCAGAAAAGATCAGCTTCTCCGTTGTCCAAAATAGCAGAGGAAAATGAAGGTCACAGCGTCCAGATGTTTTGCTTGCAGCTGTTCTTAGAAGTGACAAATAAGGTAAAATCAGATGACCTGTGGCCACACATGTTTATTTTCCTTAAAAACATAAGGCTGTGGACCTAAGAGTAGAAAAGACTACTTAGAAATTACTAAATATCACCGGAGAAGGATAACGTGTAATTATAAGAAATGTTTTGATGCCGAACAATATTAAAAATTGAACCAGACAGATAAAGTGCGCGATGAAGAAATACTAAATTGAATACATTATCCTTCCACAAAGTTCCGGGACGACTTTATTTCTAGCTTGAACTGATAACTTAAGCAAGACATATGCATTCGACGAATGTTGTGAGCAGGCAGTATTAAGCAGTGGCCGTAGTATGACAGCGTTGTCTCACAAATCGCACTGGAGCAACGTCTCCAAATCAAGTATTCAAGAAATACTCCAGAATGTTTTAAAGGAGAGACAAGGGTGTACAACGTTTATTCCACGCACCTTGACTTCGGAACAGAAAGGACGCATTGACGCCTGCCGCAAAACATGGTCAAATCTTTTCTGAAAAAATTATCACGAGTGATGACACTTACTGTTATCAATCCGAATCAACTACAAACCGAGAAAGTGCAGAAATTCATATGAAAGGTCAACGCTATGACGACATAATACATTCAGTGTAGTATGACGCTCAGTTCAACAGCCCAAAGAAAGACTTTTCTGACAGTTTCAGATGGTTTGGTAAACTTTCTGTATGATGCACTCCCAAGTGGAGGGAGACAATGTAGGACACCTCAAGCGTAAATCACCCCCTTTCCTGTATTTTTTTATTAATGTAATCTCGAAGCGTTTTGGACTGCTGGTTTCGCTGGGGACAGAAATTTACGGAAGACCCTTATCGCAAGAAGAGACACATTAGTAGGAGATTTACAACGGTATCTGGGAATACGTAACTTGCTACTGGAAGGAGCAATAGACAGGAAAAGTAGTAGGTGTAGACATTGCCAATAGCGTCAAACTGCAAGACAGAAACCAGCACCGCCTGGAGCTGTGGGCGAAGGGTCACCAATTTCAGTAACTCGCTTCTAGCTCATCATATAATGAACAAACAGATGATGTACTCTGCTCGTACTACAGATGAAAGTGCGTTTCTGCTACCGTAACGTAAATGCCTTAAGAATCAAGATCTATGCAGCAACAAACGTCACAGAATATTAGCTTCCAGCGAAACGAATAGTGGATAGGAATTTAAAATCTGCGTAGCTTTGACTATTAAGCTTCAGCAGTTACTTTGAGCAATTTTAACAAGAAATTATACTATTCATCGTAACAGTTATTAGGAGGGGGAAATGAGGTTGAAAGTGCACATTTCCGTGCGTTCATCTTTGAGTGATTACTGTTTTGTGTGTGTGAATTCCTAAGGGGCCAAATTGCTGAGGTCGTCGGTCCCTAGACTTACACACTACTTAAACTAACTTAAGCTAAGAACAACCCACACACACCCATGCCCGAGGGAGGACTCGAACCTCCGGCGGGAGGGGCCGCACAAACCGTGACATGGCGCCTTAAACCGCGCGGCCACACCGCGTGGCGATTGCTGTTTTATGGCCGTAGAGCTGCACATACGCCACCAATAGTTACGCGACAAATTTTGCTTGATCCGATGTCCCCTATGGTACACTGCACTGAACAAGTTACTTGTTTTGTTTCTTCCTTTTCTCCTTCATGTTTATTCGGTAGACCAGTTGCTGCCCGCAGTCCTTTCGGAAATAACGTATCACTAGGAAAGCACAGCAGCTTTCCGATAGAAAAGACAATCTCTTTCCGAAGAGTCATCGACAAAAAAAAAATGGCTCTGAGCACTGTGGGACTCAACTGCTGTAGTCATTAGCCCCCTAGAACTTAGAATTACTTAAACCTAACTAACCTAAGGACATCACACACACCCATGCCCGAGGCAGGATTCGAACCTGCGACCGTGGCAGCAGCGCGGCTCCGGACTGGAGCGCCTAGAACCGCACGGCCACGGCGGCCGGCAGTCATCGACAGCATCGCACATCGCTCCATGTGATGTGTGGCTCGTCGGTAGAAGCATACTTCTTATTAGCGTTTACTGTGTAGCCAGGGCAAACTAACACTCTCATTTTTAACATTTCAACACGTTCTGCATGTCAAATCTTCGTTTCTATCTTCTTTTCTTGTAATTATCTCCTATCATGTGCTAGCATCTGAGCCAGGTTTCATCACATTAAGGGCAAAACGTTTTCAATTACTGGTATCTTTCTTTGATTTATGTCTAAAGAGTAAAAACGTGTTTCGTAACTGGTTGTTTATTTCAATCACAGCTGTGAGAACGTATTATTATGACCGGTTCTGGACGTTTCTGGCCGTCTTCAGATCTCGCCTGCTTGGTTGCAGTGTAACACGTCACATTCATCGTGGTGGTTGGCCGCGTCGACGATCGAAACCGGTCACAATGTTCACAGCTGTGACTTAAATAAATAATCTGTTCTGACACATATGGAATCTCTCCCATTGCGAGCATTTCTGGTATTTTATCGGAATAATTCGACGACTTTGGAAATCCATAACGCTGCAACAAATGACTCTCAGACAACAGGATAAAAACTCAACTCTGAAATTACTATTGGCTTACCGAACTGTGGCAGGTACGATATGACACTGTAACACACAAGCGGCTCGTAGTGAAATTGCGTGCTTATGGACTATCGTCTCAGTTATGTAGCTGGAGTTGTGATTTCCTGTCAGAGACGTCACAGTTCGTAGTACTTGATGGAAAGTCATCGAGTAAAACATAATGATTTCTGGCGTTCCCCAAGATAGTGTTATAGGCCCTTTGCTGTTCCTTATCTATATAAACGATTTTGGAGACAATCTGAGCAGCCGTCTTCGGTTGTTTGTAGATGACACTGTCGTTTATCGACTAACAAAGTTATCGAAGACCAAAACAAACTGAAAAACGACTTAGAAAAGATATCTGAATGGCAATTGACCCTAAATAACGAAAAGTGCGAGTTCATCCACATGAGTGCTAAAACGAACTACACTCCTGGAAATTGAAATAAGAACACCGTGAATTCATTGTCCCAGGAAGGGGAAACTTTATTGACACATTCCTGGGGTCAGATACATCACATGATCACACTGACAGAACCACAGGCACATAGACACAGGCAACAGAGCATGCACAATGTCGGCACTAGTACAGTGTATATCCACCTTTCGCAGCAATGCAGGCTGCTATTCTCCCATGGAGACGATCGTAGAGATGCTGGATGTAGTCCTGTGGAACGGCTTGCCATGCCATTTCCACCTGGCGACTCAGTTGGACCAGCGTTCGTGCTGGACGTGCAGACCGCGTGAGACGACGCTTCATCCAGTCCCAAACATGCTCAATGGGGGACAGATCCGGAGATCTTGCTGGCCAGGGTAGTTGACTTACACCTTCTAGAGCACGTTGGGTGGCACGGGATACATGCGGACGTGCATTGTCCTGTTGGAACAGCAAGTTCCATTGCCGGTCTAGGAATGGTAGAACGATGGGTTCGATGACGGTTTGGATGTACCGTGCACTATTCAGTGTCCCCTCGACGATCACCAGTGGTGTACGGCCAGTGTAGGAGATCGCTCCCCACACCATGATGCCGGGTGTTGGCCATGTGTGCCTCGGTCGTATGCAGTCCTGATTGTGGCGCTCACCTGCACGGCGCCAAACACGCATACGACCATCATTGGAACCAAGGCAGAAGCGACTCTCATCGCTGAAGACGACACGTCTCCATTCGTCCCTCCATTCACGCCTGTCGCGACACCACTGGAGGCGGGCTGCACGATGTTGGGGCGTGAGCGGAAGACGGCCTAACGGTGTGCGGGACCGTAGCCCAGCTTCATGGAGACGGTTGCGAATGGTCCTCGCCGATACCCCAGGAGCAACAGTGTCCTTAATTTGCTGGGAAGTGGCGGTGCGGTCCCCTACGGCACTGCGTAGGATCCTACGGTCTTGGCGTGTATCCGTGCGTCGCTGCGGTCCGGTCCCAGGTCGACGGGCACGTGCACCTTCCGCCGACCACTGGCGACAACATCGATGTACTGTGGAGACCTCACACCCCACGTGTTGAGCAATTCGGCGGTACGTCCACCCGGCCTCCCGCATGCCCACTATACGCCCTCGCTCAAAGTCCGTCAACTGCACATACGGTTCACGTCCACGCTGTCGCGGCATGCTACCAGTGTTAAAGACTGCGATGGAGCTCCGTATGCCACGGCAAACTGGCTGACACTGACGGCGGCGGTGCACAAATGCTGCGCAGCTAGCGCCATTCGACGGCCAACACCGCGGTTCCTGGTGTGTCCGCTGTGCCGTGCGTGTGATCATTGCTTGTACAGCCCTCTCGCAGTGTCCGGAGCAAGTATGGTGGGTCTGACACACCGGTGTCAATGTGTTCTTTTTTCCATTTCCAGGAGTGTAGTTAAACTTCGGTTACACGATACATCAGTCTAATCTAAAAGCCGTAAATTCAACTAAATACCTAGGTATTACAATAACGAACAACTTAAATTGGAAGGAACACATAGAAAATGTTGTGGGGAAGGCTAACCAGAGACTGAGTTTTAATGGCAGGACACTTAGAAAATGTAACAGACCTACTAAGGAGACTGCCTACACTACGCTTGTCCGTCCTCTTTTAGAATACTGGTGTGCGGTGTGTGATCCTTACCAGATAGGACTGACGGAGTACATCGAAAAAGTTCAAAGAAAGGCAGCACGTTTTGTATTATCGCGAAATATGGGAGAGAGTGTCAAAGAAATGATACAGGATTTGGGCTGGACAATTAAAGGAAAAGCGTTTTCCGTTGGGACGGAATCTTCTCACGAAATTCCAGTCACCAGCTTTCTCCTCCGAATGCGAAAATATTTTGTTGACACCGACCTACATAGGGAGAAACGATCACCGAGGTAAAATGATGGAATTCAGAGCTCGTATGGAAAGGTATAGGTGTTCGTTCTCTCCGCGCGCAATACGAGATTGGCATAATAGAGAATTGTGAAGGTGGTTGGATGAACCCTCTGCCAGGCACTTGAATGTGATTTGTAGAGTATCCTTGTAGATGTAGATGTAGATATATAGTCCAGTCGAACGACGTATTTGCTGTGGTCCAGCCATAAGAAGTACTCCCCACTGATCGAGGGCAATACCGGCAACAGTTCGGCAATTATCTGAACAGTCTGATCCATCAGCAGTATTGTCGGACCATACGGTATTATTGTCATTTTTACAGCTAAATTGCAGAAATGTTGCCTGCCACACTTTATGCATCGTGTTAACGTACTTTAACGGTGGTTTTGCATACTGTACGTCAGCTCATGGCAACAAGGAGATAAATAAATTCGCTCGGAACGAATTTTCACAAAGCGCTGTAAACAGTATGTGACAGAGTTCAAGGAGTGGGCTGGAAGATGTTTGTGAAAGCACCATATGGTATTTTAAAGGAACGAAGTTTACGGGTGATCAGAAAAGATCAGCTTCTCTGTTATCCACAATAGCAGAGGAAAATGAAGGTCACGGTGTCGTGATGTTTTGCTTGCAGCTGTTCTTAGAAGTGACAAATAAGGTCAAATCAGGTGACCAGTGGCAAAAGATCTTTATTTCACTTAAACAACGCCCGCATCTCGTCGTCGTGCGGTAGCGTTCTCGCTTCCCACGCCCGGGTTCCCGGGTTCGATTCCCGGCGGGGTCAGGGATTTTCTCTGCCTGGTGATGGCTGGGTGTTGTGTGCTGTCCTTAGGTTAGTTCGGTTTAAGTAGTTCTAAGTTCTAGGGGACTAATGACCTCAGCAGTTGAGTCCCATAGTGCTCAGAGCCATTTGAACCATTTTTTTAGTAGGAGATTTACAACGGTATCTGGGAATACGTAACTTGCTAATGGAAGGAGCAATAGACAGGAAAAGTAGTAGGTGTAGACATTGCCAACAGCGTCAAGCTGCAAGACAGAAACCACCACCGCATGGAGCTGTGGGCAAAGACCCACCAACTCAACCTGCATCCGAACACTGCATTTACGGACTCTATCTATCCTAAAGATGGTGGAAATATACACTACACAATGACTTGGGAAATTTAAGAACTACAAAAGTTCAAAAGGCAATTTCAGTAACTCGCTTCTAGCTCATCATGTAGTGAACAAACAGATGATGTACTCTGCTGGTACTAAGGATGAAAATGCGTTTCTGCTACCGTAACGTAAATGCCTTAAGAATCAAGCTCTATGCAGCACCAAACCTCACAGAATAGTAGCTTCTAGCGAAGCGAATAGTTGATAGGAATTTAAAATTTGCGTAGCAAAAAAATGGGTCAAATTGCTCTGAGCACTATGGGACTTAACTTCTGAGGTCATCAGTCCCCTAGAACTTAGAACTACGTAAACCTAACTAACCTAAGGACATCACACAGATCCATGCCCGAGGCAGGATTCGAACCTGCGACCGTAGCGGTCACGCGGTTCCAGACTGTAGCGCCTAGAACCGCTCGGCCACCCCGGCCGGCCTAAAATTTGCGTAGCTTTGACTATTAAGCTTCAACAGCTACGTTGAGCAATTTTAACAACAAAGTATACTCTTCATCGTAACAGTTATTAACAGGGGAAATGAAGTTAAAAGTGCACATTTCCGTGCACTCGTCGTTGACTGACTGCTGTTTTGTGTGTGTGAATTCCTAAGGGACCAAACTGCTGAGGTGGTCGGTCCCTAGACTTACACACTGCTTAAACTAACTTAAGCTGAGAACAACCCACACACACCCATGCCCGAGGGAGGACTCGAACCTCCGGCGGGAGTGGCCGCACAATCCGTGACATGGCGCCTCACCCCGCGCGGCCACACCGCGCGGCGATTGCTGTTTTATGGCCGTAGTCCATAGCTGTACATACGCCACCAATAGTTATGAGACAAATTTTGCTTGATCCGATGTCCCCTATGGTACCCTGCACTGACCAAGTTACTTGTTTTGTTTTTTCCTTTTCTCCGTCTTGTGTATTCGGTAGACCAATTGCTGCCTGCAGTCCTTTCGGAAATAGCGTATCACTAGGAAAGCACAGCAGCTTTCCGATAGAAGACAATCACTTTCCGAAGAGTCATCGACAGCATCGCACGTCGCTCCATGTGATATGTGGCTGGTCGGTAGAAGCACACTTCTTATTAGCGTTTACTGTGTAGCCAGGACAAACTAACACCCTCATTTTTAACATTTCAACACGTTCTGCATGTCAAATCTTCGTTTTGATCTTCTTTTCTTGTAATTATCATGTGCCAGCATCTGAGCCAGGTTTCATCACATTAAGGGCAAAACGTTTTCAATTACTGGTACCTTTCTTTGATTTATGTCTAAAGTGTAAAAACCTGTTTGGTAACTGGTTGTTTCTTTCAATCACAGCTGTGAGAACGTATTATTATGACCGGTTCTGGACGCTTCTGGCCGTCTTCAGATCTCGCTTGCTTGGTTGCAGTGTAACACGTCACATTCATCGTGGTGGTTGGCCGCGTCGACGGCCGAAACCGGTCACAATCTTCACAACTGTCACTTAAATAAATAATCTTTTCTGACACATATGGAATCTCTCCCTTTGCGAGCATTTCAGGTATTTTATTGGAATAATTGGACGACTTTGAAAATCCATAACGCTGCAACAAATGACTCTCAGACAACAGGATAAAACCTCTACTCTGAAATTACTATTGGTTTACCGAACTGTATGGAACTATTATAACTCATCGAATTCTAAGTGGAGAAGTATATCCGGATATTAGGTTCTTCCGGCCTGTGTTCACGTACATCTCTATGTACACCCAACAAACAACTTTCTGAGGTGTGGGTGTGAACATCTTGCGTGTCATTGTTACTTTCCACTTTCCATGTTCCTGATGTACGAGAAGAACCATTGCTGGTAAAACTCTGTGTACCTCGAATATAATTTTAACTTTATGGTCTATCTGCACATTGTAGAAACCTCTGTTTCGGTTGACACATCTAGGAACGACGAATGAAAATTTGTTCCAAGGCCGAGATTTGAACCCAAGTCTTGTGCTCTCTAGGAAGGCACGCTAACCAGTACACCATCCTGGTACAGTGGATTTGCTTAATTGCATGGGCTAACATAGCACGCTTTCCTTGACATTCCAAATAACCATTCACACCTCTACCCACTTAGTCTTTCTTCTTTTTTTATATCTTTTTAATCCGAGTACTCCGTTATTGGTCTTCCAGTCGTATTTTTATCTCTTGGTTCTTGTACATACTGCATATTGTACATTACTCGCTCTTCACTATACTTTCCCCATAGTTTACCCCTACTCAGAATTTCGAATATCTTGCGCCATTTTACTTTGTCGAACGCTTTTTCCAGGTCGACAAATCCTGTGAACGTATCTTGATTTTTCTTTAGTCTTGCTTCCACCATCAACCGGACGTCACAATTGCCTCTCTGATGCGTTTACCTTTCCTGAAGCTACTCTGATCGTCATCTGACACATCCTCAATTTTCTTTTCCATTCTTCTGTACATTAATCTTCTCAGCAATTCGGATGCATGTGCTGTTAAACAGATTTTGCGATAAATCACGCACTTGTCGGCTCTTGCAATGTTGGGAATTTTGTGGATGATGTTTTTCCCAAAGTCAGATGGTGTATCACCAGACTGATACATTTACACATCAACGTGAATAGTCATTTTGTTGTCACTTCCCCCAATGATTTTAGAAAGTCGGATGGAGTGTTATCTATCCTGTCTGCCTTACTCGCTCCTGGGTCCCCTATCTCTTCTAAATCGACTCCTCTTTCTTCTTCTATCACATCAGACAAATCTCCCCCCTCATAGAGGCAGTCAATGTATTATTGACACCTATCCGCTCTCTCCTCTGCATTTAACAGTGGAATTACCGTTGCACTCTTAATATTATCACCCTTGATTTTAAAGTCACTGAAGGTTGTTTTGACTTTCCTGTATCCTTAGTCTGTCCCTCCGACGATCATTTTTTTTTTAGATGTCTTCACATTTTTACTGCAGCCACTTCGTCTTAGCTTCCATGCACTTCCTATTTATTTCATTCCTAAGTGGCTCGTATTTCGATATTCCTGACGTTCGCTGAACATATTTATACTTCCTTCTTCCACGATCAGCTGAAGTATTTCTTCTGTTACCTATGGTTTTTTTTTACGTATGTCTTCTTACCAGCTTCCATGATTACCCTACTTGGAGATGTCAGTTCATCTTCAACTGTACTGCCTACTGAGCTATTCCTTATTGCAGTATCTATAGCCTTAGATAACTTGAAGCGTATCTCTTCATTCCTCAGCACTTTCGTATCCCAATTCTTTGGGTATTGACTCTTCCTAACAAAGCTCTTAAACTTCAGTTTACTTTTCATCACTACTAAATTGTGATCTGAGTCTGTATCTGTTCATAATTACTTCTCACAATCCAGTGTGTGATGTCGGAATATTTGCCTGACCGTGTCTACAAGCTTTTTCCAAGTATACTTCCTCCTCTTGCGATTATTGAACAGAGTATTCGCTATTACTAACTGAAATTTATTGCACGACTCAATTAGTCTTTCTCAGCTCTCATTCATAGTGCCCAGTCCATTTTCTCCTGTAGCCCTTACTTCTTCTCCTACACCCGTATTCTAATCCCCCTTGACTGTTAGGTTTTCACCTTCTTTCATGTACTGAATTACACTGTCAATATCCTTATATACACTCCTGGAAATGGAAAAAAGAACACATTGACACCGGTGTGTCAGACCCACCATACTTGCTCCGGACACTGCGAGAGGGCTGTACAAGCAATGATCACACGCACGGCACAGCGGACACACCAGGAACCGCGGTGTTGGCCGTCGAATGGCGCTAGCTGCGCAGCATTTGTGCACCGCCGCCGTCAGTGTCAGCCAGTTTGCCGTGGCATACGGAGCTCCATCGCAGTCTTTAACACTGGTAGCATGCCGCGACAGCGTGGACGTGAACCGTATGTGCAGTTGACGGACTTTGAGCGAGGGCGTATAGTGGGCATGCGGGAGGCCGGGTGGACGTACCGCCGAATTGCTCAACATGTGGGGTGTGAGGTCTCCACAGTACATCGATGTTGTCGCCAGTGGTCGGCGGAAGGTGCACGTGCCCGTCGACCTGGGACCGGACCACAGTGACGCACGGATGCACGCCAAGACCGTAGGATCCTACGCAGTGCCGTAGGGGACCGCACCGCCACTTCCCAGCAAATTAGGGACACTGTTGCTCCTGGGGTATCGGCGAGGACCATTCGCAACCGTCTCCATGGAGCTGGGCTACGGTCCCGCACACCGTTAGGCCGTCTTCTGCTCACGTCCCAACATCGTGCAGCCCGCCTCCAGTGGTGTCGCGACAGGCGTGAATGGAGGGACGAATGGAGACGTGTCGTCTTCAGCGATGAGAGTCGCTTCTGCCTTGGTGCCAATGATGGTCGTATGCGTGTTTGGCGCCGTGCAGGTGAGCGCCACAATCAGGACTGCATACGACCGAGGCACACAGGGCCAACACCCGGCATCATGGTGTGGGGAGCGATCTCCTACACTGGCCGTACACCACTGGTGATCGTCGAGGGGACACTGAATAGTGCACGGTACATCCAAACCGTCATCGAACCCATTGTTCTACCATTCCTAGACCGGCAATGGAACTTGCTGTTCCAACAGGACAATGCACGTCCGCATGTATCCCGTGCCACCCAACGTGCTCTAGAAGGTGTAAGTCAACTACCCTGGCCAGCAAGATCTCCAGATCTGTCCCCCATTGAGCATGTTTGGGACTGGATGAAGCGTCGTCTCACGCGGTCTGCACGTCCAGCACGAACGCTGGTCCAACTGAGGCGCCAGGTGGAAATGGCATGGCAAGCCGTTCCACAGGACTACATCCAGCATCTCTACGATCGTCTCCATGGGAGAATAGCAGCCTGCATTGCTGCGAAAGGTGGATATACACTGTACTAGTGCCGACATTGTGCATGCTCTGTTGCCTGTGTCTATGTGCCTGTGGTTCTGTCAGTGTGATCATGTGATGTATCTGACCCCAGGAATGTGTCAATAAAGTTTCCCCTTCCTGGGACAATGAATTCACGGTGTTCTTATTTCAATTTCCAGGAGTGTACTTTATCTCATCATCCTCTGCTTGCGAGGTCGGTATGTATACATAAACTATTGTCGGTGATGATTTACTGTGATTCTGACGAGATAAACATTATCACTGAACAGTTCACTGAAACTCACTTTCTGCCCTACCTTCCTGTTCATAATGAATCCCACTCCCGTTATACCATTTTCCGCTGTTGCTGATATTATCCTAATCACATCCGACCAGAAATCCTTGTCTTCTTTCCATTTCACTCCGTTGATCCCTACCATATGTAGACCGATCCTTTGCATTTCCATTTTCAGATTTTCTAACTTCCCTACCACGTTCAAGGCTTATGACATTCCACGACCCAACTCGTAGAACGTTATTCTTTCATTGATTTTTTTCTCTTGGTCACTTCCTCCTTGGCAGTCCCCTCCCGAAGATCCGGAAGGGGGACTATTCCGGAATCTTTTACCAATGGAGAGATCATTTTGACTCTTTTTCAATTACAGGCCACATGTTCTGTGAATACACGCTATGTGTCTTTAATGCAGTGGTTTCCATTGGCTTTTGCACTCTCATGCCGTTGACCATTGCTGATTCTTCCCTCTTTTAGCGCAGTTTTCCACTCTGTCCGCTCCTCCGCCCTCTTTAACAAGGCCGTTGGCAGAATGAGGATGACTTTTTATACCGGAAGTCTTCGGCCACCAATATTGATTATTAATCAATCCTCCCGAATGCGAGTCCAGTGTGCTTGCCACTGCGCCACCTCGCTCGGTCATGAGGGATTAACTCTAACCAGATATTTTAAGGTAATTAATGATACTCGTTGAAGTTGTTATTAATTTAAATATCTGTGGTATATAATCTTTAAGAAAATTACCTTCGTTTAATTCTTCTAGCAGCATGAGTGCAATATAATGTAATGTAATAAAATAAAAATAGTTGTGACTCTTTCTTTACTATCAGTGTAATGTAATAGAATGAATATGAGCCGTGACTTACATAAAAAAGAAACACACATTAATGGAATGGCTCAGCATAAAAGAGAAATAACTAACGTAGGAATATTATTAACCGTGTAATATGTTGTTTAATTTAGCCCGACGCGTATAAACAGTAAAGTAGCTCAGTTATCAGGGGTTACGGAATTGTAAATACTCATTTGTTTAACTATTAAAACACCACAGATATTCCTCAATATATGCCTAGTCGACGTCAAGTTAAAAGTCGTACGCTTATAGCACCAGAGAATACTTCACCAGTCCGTTCACAGTACAACAATAAATTCCGAAACTCAGAATCGTGGTTTCGTCTTGATTCCCAATATAAGATAACAAGCGTAGCTTTTGCAGATGAAATCTTATACCAGAACTAGATTCCTGTGACCAGGCCTTCCTGCCTGGGATGTTATCTCGCAATTTTTAGCAAATCTGAAAGTGAATCTTATTAAATTATTTGCAACGGCCGCCAGGCTCGTAGAATCTGAAGGAAAGGTTTAGTTTTCTAACCGGCGGCACGTCTCGACGATGAGCTAAAAGAAAGTTCTTAATTTTTTTTAAGATGGCGCCTAACAATGAAGAATTTCTGTTAAGGCCCATGTCTACTCTAGTCAAGAAAGGTTTAGGATTACAAATGGTTACAACACGGACACAATTTTAAGTCACAAACAACTCTATTTTCAGTTTTTTTTTAATAACTTACATTGGCTGATACAGCAAGATGAACCTTCGTTACACGCTCCTTACGGTTCGTGTCCTGATCATAAGATAGAAGGAAGAATAGTAATGACAAAAGAGGTCAGAGTTCAAACACAGAATCTCAGTTCCGTGGAATAGGCATACATTGTAGCATAATATATTGTTCCTTGGTAAAACTCGCAAGTTACTCATAGAATACTTATCTTAAAAGACAGGTAATCTATACATTTCACATTCATGTACACGAGAGAGAAACAGTACAATATGATATACAGAGAACCCACTGAAACGACCTTTATATTGACCACCTGCTCTATCACAGATGTACCTTGTAAATCTCCTTCACAAATTTCAGAACTTTCTAATTCCGACCTAATTATCGTCCCTTTAGTGACATCAGATTTAGCATCTTCATCAAAAATACGTGCCCTACATAAAAAGTGCGATTTTATATGCCTTTCGGAAGTCGTATACTGACTGACAATGGTAATGTACTCACCATTGGTATATCTATCGGTCCTTAAATCCACTTCCAAACCAGTTGCGTTGGTCACTAAGCAACCTTTGATTTCCTGTTGGATATGTACTCTGATTTTTTTCAGGGGGCTTAGAAATATTATGTGAAATGGTTGGTAGGTTAAGGAGGCTGTGAGGAAGCAGCCAGATTTCGCTTGTTGTGCAGTTATGGCTAAAAGCTCCAGACAGAAGTTCCTGAAACCTTTACCTTTATCGTTACTATTGGAACGTGCGCACTTGATAAATGCCCTAACGCCACTACTAACGAGACTGCATTTTGCTCTTGAAGAAATTAGTGGGATGTCTCTTGAAGGAATACACTAAACAATACGAGTTACGCCTCTCGAAACAAACATCGTCGTTCGAACGTGTAGAGTTACTTCGTATTTTTTCCCCTTCTCCTTTCTTATCTTCTTCTTCTTTTGATTTTCACAGAGTGGCCTTAGCACCAACTCTTAGATGTCCTCCCTATGTTCTTCTTTCGTTGGGGTTTGCATCTGAAGATCGTCTTTGAATTTCTTCTTCCTTCCATTCGTTCCCAAAGTTTCTTCCAGTTCACAGTTTGCAGCCAAAATATATTTACATGCTGCTGATAACTCTTTCTCCTTAGAAAGTACAAAACAAATTATTTTTAACTAACTCTGCCTTCACGGTTTCCTTGGTAAGAACACCTTGTGGCAATGGTAACCTTGACACAGATGACGAAGACGCGGGTAGTAGCTGCGATTTACCTCTACATACGACGTTTCTGAAAGCTCCATGTAGCAAAGATACGTCCACTTCCCGAACAACATATCAAGTAGCAGAGTCAGAACTAAGCTACAGGACATTCGAGCTGGATTAAAATACTCACCGTACTAATTTTAGATTCTTTCTTATGGTTAAAATTATTCCGAGTATTTCTCCTGCTACTTTCTATAAATTTATGAAGTGCAAATAAATATTCAGCAAACTTCATGGATTAACTGATATTCATTTCTCTCACAATCAATATATACTGATATTTTAAAAGTTATGCGGCAATAAAATGTCCACTTTTAAGGCAGAACTATTGTGTTTCATGCTTTTCTATGTTTTACTTATTTTGTCGCACAGAGCAAATCTTCAGGTTACTTTTGATCATCGATCCACCTCAATTTTGGTCTACTTTTAATGTCTTCTTCCTCTGCCTTCACCACATTTTTCTTTTTCTCGATTCATGTCTCAGCCATTAAATTATCCTGCTATTTATTACAGCAGTCACATTTGATTCAATAAAAAGCGTGTTCATGCATGTTTTCCCTTCTTCTTCTCCTTCTTCTTCTTCTTATTCCCCTTCGTCCTCCGCTACAACGACAGTATCATCCACCTACATTTACACCTCTAACAATCAATGACGCTCTTTTTAGGATTTTTTGAATACTAAGTCAAACAGTCAGAAAACCCAAAGAGATTCTGGTCAAACACAAAGCACACCAGTGGGAAGACGCAATCAATACCTTCACTGCGCGATAACAACGGTGAAGTCACTGATGACAGAGCCACTAAAGCAGAGTTATTGAACATGGTTTCCGAAACTCTTTCACCAAAGGAGACGAAGTAAATATTCCTGAATTCCAAACAAGAACAACTGCCAAGATGAGAAACATAGAAGTAGATATCCTCGGTGTAACGAAGCAGCTTAAATCACTTATTAAAGGCAAGGCCTCCGGTCCAGACTGTATACCAGTCAGGTTTCTCTCAGAGTATGCTGATAAAATAGATCCATATTTAGCAATTATATACAACCACTCGCTCACAGAAAGATCCGTACCTGAAGACTGGAAAATTGCTCAAGTCACATCAATACCCAAAAAGGGAAATAGGAGTATTCTGCTGAATTACAGGCGTATATCACTAACGTCGATTTGCAGTAGGGTTTTGGAACATATACTGTATTAGAACACTATGAAGTACCTCGAAGAAAACGATTTATTGACACATAGTCAGCACGGTTTCAGAAAATATCGTTCTTGTGAAACACAACTAGCTCTTTATACTCATGAAATAATAAGTGCTATCAACAGGGTATGTCAAATTGATTCCATATTTTTAGATTTCCAGAAGGCTTTCGACACCGTTCCTGACAAGCGTCTTCTAACCAAACTTCGTGCCTACGGAGTATCGCCTCAGTTGTGCGACTGTCAGAAAGGTCACAGCTTGTAGTAACAGACGGAAAGCCATAGAGTAAAAAGAAGTAATATCCGGCGTTCCCCAAGGAAGTGTTATAGGCCATCTGTTGTTCCTGATCTATATTAACGACATAGGAGACAATCTGAGTAACCTTCTTAGATTGTTTGCAGATGATGCTGTCATTTACCGTCTTGTAAAGTGATCAGATGATCAAAACGACTTGTAAAATGATTTAGATAAGATATCTGTATGGTGCGAAAAGTGGAAATTGACCCTGAATAAAGGAAAGTGTGAAGTTATTCACATGAGTACTGAAAGAAATCAGCTGAATTTCGATTACGCGATAAGTCATACAAATCTGAGGGCTGTAAATTCAACTAAATACTTAGGGATTACAATTACAAATAACATAAATTGGAACGATGACATAGATAATATTGTGGGTAGAGCAAACCAAAGAGTGCGATTCATTGGCAGAACACGTAGAAGGTGCAACAGTCTATCAAAGAGACTGCTTACACTACGCTTGTCCGCCCTATTCTGGAGTATTGCTGTGCGGTGTGGGATCCGCATCAGGTGGGACTGACGGATGACATCGAAAAAGCACAAAGAAGGGCAGCTCGTTTTGTATTATCGCGAAATAGGGGAGTTAGTGTCACAGACATGATACGTGAATTGGAGTGGCAATCATTAAAACAAAGGCGTTTTTCGTTGCGTCGGGATCTTCTCATGAAATTTCAATCACCAGTTTTCTCCTCCGATTGCGAAAACATTCTGTTGGCACCCACCTACCTACGGAGAAATGATCATTACGATAAAATAAGAGAAATCAGGACTTGCACAGAAAAATTTAAGTGCTCGTTTTTCCCGAGTGCCGTTCGAGAGTGAAACGGTAGAGAGACAGCATGAAGGTGGTTCATTGAACCCTCTGCCAGGAACTTTATTGTGAGTAGAAGAGTAATCACTTAGATGTAGATGTAGATGTAGATGTAGATGTAGGCATTTAAGAAATCATTGAGTAAAGAGGATCGTACAAACATACTGTCGTTTGATCATGGCATTGACTTCCCTCTGGCATAGAAACAGGCATCCTTGGCTTACAGAACAAACTCAAAGAAAAAAAAAAATAAGCTGGCCGTTCCAGACGGAAACACAGTTTAATTTTACGGACAGTACTCTATGGCATTAGCTCGCTTTCATCGCAAATCTCTCGCCGAGTGCAGAGTCCCAAGCCACTACAAGAAAAGAAAAGTGACTCGTGGATATAAGAGGGGTAAAAGAACGTACCCACAAAATTAGACACGAACATCCCTAACATCGGTTTTCTGCAGAATACTTTAAATTTTACTCAGTTCGAAAGTACTAAATTTCCTTGAGACGCCGGCCGAAGTGGCCGTGCGGTTAAAGGCGCTGCAGTCTGGAACCGCAAGACCGCTACGGTCGCAGGTTCGAATCCTGCCTTGGGCATGGATGTTTGTGATGTCCTTAGGTTAGTTAGGTTTAACTAGTTCTAAGTTCTAGGGGACTAATGACCTCAGCAGTTGAGTCCCATAGTGCTCAGAGCCATTTTTCCTTGAGACGGAAAAGTTTCTGTCCAGAAATCAGCACATTTCGAAAGCATCGCTTTTGCGAAACTTGCCCTTTTCTCCCATGAAATCCTACGTTCCATGGGTGAAGGGCAACATGCAGTTTCCATATTCAAAGTATTTCGGAATATGTTTGACATGGTGTCAACTGCAGACTGTTAATGAAGGTATGAGCATGAGTGGCTCGAAGACTTCTTAAGAACCCAGCACGTTCTCGCCGACGGACAGTGTCCACCAGCGACAAGGCTATCGTCACTACTGCTCCAGGCAAGTGTGATAGAAGCGCTCATATCATCTATACATTTGCTTGTAAATTGTCTGGTGGACTGGGTGAGCAGCTGTGTATGGCTGTTTTCTGATGATGTTGTGGTGTACAGGAGGGTACCACGGTTGAGTGATATTAGGAGGATGCGAGGTGACTTAGGCAATATTTCTAATTTGTTTGATGAATAGCATCTTGCTGTAAACCTAGAAAAATATAAGCTAAAACCGATGAGCAGGAAAAACAGTCATGTAACATTCGAGTACAGCAGTGGTAGAGTGGCGCTTGACAGAGTCACCTCAATTAAATACCTAAGTATTACACTGATGCAGTTTGCCTGTTTGACTCCTCCCTCCACTGCAAAATGGACTCTCAAGCTTCAGTCATCACTAACCATATTGGAGGTTTCATAAGTGGTATAATTTCAGAAATGATTGAAATCAATGAATCTGCCACTTCACAGTTATTAGAAATAATGTACATGAATAAATACACGCTACACACGCAGAGGCAAAATGTGACGCACCAGAGATGACAGGCTGACCTGGCGAGTGACCACAATAGTCTCCATCGTCGTCTCCAGCAGTAAACCTACTGACTCCTGGGCTGACAGGGTATTGCGCATATATAGGTGGGGCAGCTGTGTGTGAAATCATACTGAGAAAGGGGTAACCAAGTCGGGAAGCTTCTGGCAGCTCTGGCATATACATGACTTATGCTTGGCACTGCTTTATTTGCACATCTAAACTATCTCTATTATTTGTCAAAACTGGTCTTAGTCTGTCTCAACTCAGTATGAAAGTCATCCAAAATTTGTAGTGAGCACCATGTTGTGGGGGGTGGGGGTGGGGAGGGAGGAATCAACGTTATCTTGCAGCACATAACATTTGTCATTTTCTACTGATAATGCAAAAATATGTCATCGCACAGTGGAGACTACAAGAAATTTATTACATCATACTTCATTTTTAACAAACATTTCGCAAATGGCCCTGTACTTCATGGTACAGTAAAACAGTAAAAATTTCTCACAATTTGGTGTAACATGGAGATATACACTACTGGCCATTAAAATTGCTACACAAAGAAGAAATGCAGATGATAAACGGGTATTCATTGGACAAATATATTATACTAGAACTGACATGTGATTGCATTTTCACCCTATTTGGGTGCATAGATCCTGAGAAATCAGTACCCAGAACAACCACTTCTGGCCGTAATAACGGCCTTGATACGCTTGGGCATTGAGTCAAACAGAGCTTGAATGGCGTGTACAAGTACAGCTGCCCATGCAGCTTCAACACGATACCACAGTTCATCAAGAGTAGTGACTGGCGTATTATGACGAGCCAGTTGCTCGGCCACCATTGACCAGACGTTTTCAGTTGGTGAGAGATCTGAAGAATGAGCTGGACAGGGCAGCAGTCGAACATTTTCTGTATCCAGAAAGGCCCGTACAGGACCTGCAACATGCGGTCGTGCATTATCCTGCTGAAATGTAGGGTTTCACAGGGATCGAATGAAGGGTAGAGCCACGGGTCGTAACACATCTGAAATGTAACGTCCAGTGTTCAAAGCGCCGTCAATGCGAACAAGAGGTGACCGAGGCGTGTAACCAATGGCACCCCATACCATCACGCCGGGTGATACGGCAGTATGGCGATGACGAACACACGCTTCCAATGTGCGTTCACCGCGATGTCGCCAAACACGGATGCGACCATCATGATGCTGTTAACCGAACCTGGATTCATCCGAAAAAATAACGTTTTGCCGTTCGTGCACCCAGGTTCGTCGTTGAGTACACCATCGCAGACCCTCCTGTCTGTGATGGAGTGTCAAGGGTAACCGCAGCCATGGCCTCCGAGCTGATAGTCCACGCTCCTGCAGACGTCGTCGAACTGTTCGTGCAGATGGTTATTGTCTTGCAAACGTCCCCATCTGTTGACTCAGGGATCGAGACGTGGCTGCACGATCCGTTACAGCCATGCGGATAAGATACCTGTCATCTCGACTGAACCCACCGATTCCATATTCTGCTAACAGTCATTGGATCTCGACAAATGCGAGCAGCAGTGTCGCGATACGATAAACCGCAATCGCGATAGGCTACAATCCGACATTTATCAAAGTCGGAAACGTGATGGTACGCATTTCTCCTCCTTACACGAGGCATCACAACAACGTTTCACCCGGCAACGCCGGTCAACTGCTGTTTGTGTATGAGAAGTCGGTTGGAAACTTACCTCATGTCAGCACGTTGTAGGTGTCGCCACCGGCGCCAACCTTGTGTGAATGCTCTGAAAAGCTAATCATTTGCATATCACAGCATCTTCTTCCTGTCGGTTAAATTTCGCGTCTGTAGCACGTCATTTTCGTGGTGTAACAATTTTAATGGCCAGTAGTGTATAAGGCATTTTACTATAATTTTTCAATAGTACATCGAAGTATGCTACAAGTTATTACAATTCAGGTGAAGCATGTGGATTTGTAGCGCAGTTAGTTACAATTTTGCTGTAACTTGGCGATATATTTGATGTAATGTGTTCCGATTTGTTATAGCATGATGAAGTGTAAGGTATTTTTTATCTATTGGGCAATTTGTTGCAACTTTATTGTAATATAGCGGAATTTAGTTACAATTTTGCTGTGGCAGAGCGATGTTTGGGGTAATATGTTACAATTTTGCTGTAATGAAATGATTTTTGGAGCTCTTTGTAACGATTTTGCTGTAAATAAGGCGATGTAAGGGGCAGTTTGTTAAAATTTTGCTCTCCATATGATAGTCTATTACAATTTTGCTGGAACATGGTATTTAGATGAGGCCGTTTCTTGTAATTTTGCTGCAAATTGACGATGTATTGGGACAAAGTGTCATTCAGTTAACCCTGTGCAATAGCTTTCGTTAGCATCATCAGCAGAGGAAGATAAACGTTTTGTACTGCAGGAAAAAGTTAATACCGTAGCATGGATTCGCTATAATGTTTGACTGACTTTGAAAGGTTGCTAATAGCACAGTAACCCATGTTTCTCACATAGAGTAATGTGTACTGCTCTCGCTGTTTCATCGAAGTATTGTGTGTGTGTATGTGTATGTATTGAACTGAGGACCTAGAAACGACGGAGACGCTTCGCCCCTCCGTAGCCTTCAGTGGTTCACAACCCCACAACAGGCCACAGCAGTCCACTTTACCCCACCGCTGCCCCACACCGAACCCAGGGTTATTGTGCGGTTCTGCACCCCAGTGGCAACCCCCCCCCCCCCCCCGCCCCGCCCCCGTGGGAACGTCTCATGCCAAACGAGTGTAACCCAAAATGTTTGCGTGGTAGAGTAATTATGGTGTATGCGTATGTGGAGACAGTGTTTGCGCAACAATCGCCGACATAGTGTAACTGAGGCGGAATAAGGGGAACCAGCCCGCATTCGCCGAGGCAGATGGAAAATCGCCTTAAAAACCATCCACAGACTGGCCGGCACCGCACCTCGACACTAACCCACCGGGCTGATTCGTGCCGGGGACCAGGCGCTCCTTCCCGCTCGGGAGCTAAGATTAGTTTTGGCAAGTAATGCAGACAAGTTACTTGTTATAATAACACTTTATACTTTCGTATAAATACCAATACATTCTCACTGACAATTTAACTTCAATCGCTGAGTCAGATCATGTGCCATGTGTGTTTTGTATTCTTCTAGGAAACAGTTCTACGTATTTTGATAAATAATACATATAACTCCCTGTTTTCTGTAATCTGTGGTAAAAAACTGGACATGGAATCGTTGATAATCATGTAAGTTAAATTACTGTTGCCAACATATGCGCCAAATGTATTCGAATTTTGGGATCCATTGTGGCTTGCAAAAGTGGTTCAGCGATAAAAATGCTCACGTTAAAAATTGTAATTATCCGTAACATATATCATCTTTTTCTTTGACCATTTTGTTTCTTTACATGTCATAATGGAGCACTGCAAAGTTACCCTTTTCCATTACGCAAATACGTAGTTTAAGCGATAAAGTGCATTAAAGGTCTTGTCAAGAGACGGTAATCTTCTCCGCTAAAATGATGCTTGATCAGCTTGATTTCTGCGCACAGCCTTTTGTACGGCTAACAAGAAATATCAGCTCCGTTCTTAGCAACTTCTTTTAGTACAATTTTGGAAATTTGCGGGAAGTTCCTATTGGACCAAACTGCTGATGTCATCGATCCCTAGGCTTACACACTACTTAATCTAACTTAAACTAACTTACACTAAGGACAACACACACACCCATGCCCGAGGGAGGACTCGAACCTCCGACGGACGGAGCCGCGCGAACTGTGGCAAGATGCCTTCAACTGTGCGGTTGCCTAGCGCGGTTTGTATTAGTGCAGCACATGTGTTTTGTACAATTATATCACAGTTTCAATATAGATACATTATTATTGTTTCAATTAATTTGGGTATCCGCATTCAGCCGGCCGCGGTGGTCTCGCGGTTCTAGGCGCGCAGTCCGGTACCGTGCGACTGCTACGGTCGCAGGTTCGAATCCTGCCTCGGGCATGGATGTGTGTGATGTCCTTAGGTTAGTTAGGTTCAAGTAGTTCTAAGTTCTAGGGTACTGATGACCACAGCAGTTGAGTCCCATAGTGCTCAGAGCTAATCCGCATTCAGTGTTTTAGGCACATATTATGTGTTTACATCTTGGATTGGGAACATGATGAAGCTTTCCTTGTGTATTACGATAATCTGCAGTGCAAGGGATACAACGCATTAGATATCTCGTCATAAAGTGTCATTTTTAATATAACGTGTATGATAAAGTGCCATAAAAATATAACATTGACTGTTAAACACGTTACCACATGAATATTAACGTATAGAGTAAATACTATTACCGTTCAATAACATCGACTATATTTTTTAGTGAATAACAAGAAGCGTAATCTTCTCTCCCCTACTTCCTATAAAAGTGCTCAGTGAGATGAAGCATTACTGAAAAACTTAACATTTCAGGTGATAAGCATTCGATCTTTGTACCGAGAGTTCACTGCCTCAAGTAGGTCTAAAATAGGAATGCCAATATCCTTTCGTATTTTGTTAATTACTACAGACATTTACGAGATGTGTATAGTAATCAAATTTTGCATTTTGATCAGCTGTAGTGTCATGTGCGTTTCGATAGATAATAGATATATTTTAGACGCTGAAATACTGTAAGATACACCAACATTGACGATATTTTCACATAGTGTATTAAGAAATTCAGTCAGTTTAGATAAGGCAATACTTAACATGGAACACTGTTCGAAAGTGGAGGGTACTGAGATTAAGGATAGCGATTGGCTGTTTCGTTTTAATGGCCAATTTAATATGATACTCTGACTTGCTGTTTCAATTTTGACGGCGGGTAAGTTACTGTCGTGAACTGGAGGACAGGGACATTACGAAACGAGATAAATAGCCACGGCCATGACGAGTGCAGGTTAGACGTGCGCAGGCAACCTCACTCTTAATTTGAAACGATTACCAAGATAGAATCAGCACAGTGCATACCCAACGAATAAGTAACATCTAGCAGAGTCAGAATGTCTCGATACATCAGTCTGTATCTACCCCCGACTCGAGTTCTGTATCTCGATAACATGAGTTTGTACACATCGGATAAAAATGACAATTCGGTCATGATCATGGAAGGAGGAGGTTCATTTAATCAAAATATTAATTAACCTAAACATTTGAGGTCTGTACAAGATAATGGTTGCAAGATTACGTTAATGCTGACAGGCTACCATAGGTACCGTTAAATTAGTACGGCTTTTGGTATAACTTGCATTATAAAAATACTACTTTATTTTTAATTGTATCAATACTACTACATTTTTCATTAAGTTTACCTGTCAATTGTACCAGTAGTCTCTTGATGGAGATTGAGGATAATCGGTTCAGTTATCAATTAGTGCAAATACCCCCTCCCCTTTTCCATTATGTGTTCTCATTTTATTAACAATTAGATGACATGAAGTGAGTCAGGAGTTTGAATGCTTTCAATGAGACATCCATAAATGCATGTGTATGGTTCAAATGGCTCTGAGCACTATGGGACTTAACTTCTAAGGTCATCGGTCCCCTAGAACTTAGAACTACTTAAAACTAACTAACCTAAGGATATCACAAATATCCATGTCCGAGGCAGGATTCGAGCCTGCGACCGTAGCAGTAGCGCGGTTCAAAATGATTGTGTAGTGTCAAGTTGTCACTAACTTAAGTTTCTGGGAAAGATTGCAAACAAAATAGGTATGACGGAGATGTACAATAGTCTGAAATGTGTTGTGCCATTGTTGGTCACGGAAGTGACTCAGTTTGCCCCACCATGGAACAGAAGGTGGATGCTGCCTCATGTATTCCCCACGACGGGCATTGTGTCTTCGTCTTTTAACGGAATGGTCGCTCCGTCAGAGCGTCACGTTCGGATTGCTGTCTACGGTACAAGACTGAGTTATTTAGTCAAGTAACTGATTAATTCCGTTTCTTGCAGGTCTGTTAATAGCAGAGAAGTGTTGCAACGCCCATTAATTTTTATATTTATGGTAAATTCCACAGGGAGATCATAGGCTGATGCAAACTCCATTGCGTAAGCACTGAATCATCAGTATGCATGAATATTCATCCAAGCCTTTAGCTT